>NC_072438.2:61448000-62106500 GCF_028878055.3 Symphalangus syndactylus | reverse complement strand
CTACAGTAACATACTGGTGTTTCCCTTTCCTTATGAAGTTTTATATAGCTACTCCAGTATATCCTAAAATGTTCCTTTTTCTTGCTTTGATAGTGGGGTCTTGCTTGTTGGCCAGGCTGGCCTCAAACTCCTGAGCTCAAGTGATCCTCCCACCTAATAGTAGCTGGGTATTCTTCTGAGTAGGTGGTCCTAAAATGTTTTATTTTCAGATTATTTCATATGTATAAGCCTTATTTTCCCAGCCAGGCTGAAAACGTTTCAGAATCAGGAATTGTCTTTAGTTTCTCATTTTTTATGAGGGGATGTGGCATTATTGCTTAGGGAATTCATATATTTCTGATAATAAAGATGCTTTTCTGTTTGCTCATATAAATTAGAGTAAAATTTACTACACAGAAGAGTTGTGAAGATGGAATGAGAAAGCAAATGGCAAAAACTTAGCACAAAGTAGGAGCTCAATCAATCATGGTTAAAAAGAACTTTTATCCATTGTTATTTTTGCTTATATACAGTAAAAATTATCCAATACAAATGTAATCAGAGCATCTGCAATTGAGCTTTATAAAGTGAATTATAATTCTCATACCATAGTGTTTCTCATCAAGGGTGATTTTTTTTCTCCAGGGGACATTTGGCAATGTCTAGAGACATTTTACTTGTCACACTGGAAAAGAGAGGAGTGCTACTGGCATCTAGTAGGTAGAGAGTAGGAATGATGATAAGCATTCTGTAATGCACAGGACAGCATTCCACAACAACAAATGATCTGATCCAAAATGCCAATAGTGTAGAAGTTGAGAAGCCCTACCATAAAGCCTAGGGAGTCCATTACTTCTGACCTAAATTTGTTTTATATTTAAGAGTGGATGTGGATTAAAGTAGCTTCCATTTTGGTAGGTTATGAAGAGAGTTGTCTAATCTGTGCTTTAGATTCTAATTTTGAGGCATATTTTTAGGCTAAGGCATTGCAATATGTAAGGCTTTCTAAGTTTCAGACATTTTCTTGGAGGTCAACAAACGAAGGCTTGGGGATCTATTAACCCACTAGAGTAGTGTAATAATGGTGGTGGTTGTTTATTGAAGACTAACCATGTGCCAAGTACTGTATAATAATCTGATTTATTTTTCAGCAACTGTATAAGACAGGTATTTTGCTCTTATTTTACACAGGGGAAAACTGGAGCTTAGAGAACTTATGTAACATTACTAGCAAGTTGCACAGCTGTGATTCAAACTGAAATCCAGCTAGCTTCAAAGACTGTGCTCTTTCTACTGCTGCATGCCACCCCTACCTACCAAGGCTCTGAGATTAGAAAGCAGGATGGGTGTGTTTTAAAGGAAATAAGGTAGGAAAGTTTTCACATATTAGGAACTCTGCACAAGAAGATTAGGTCAAGTTTTCTGCTGAGGGGCCCTTGAGTATCTATGAACTCGATGAAAACTCTGAGCTTCTCAGGAAGGTAGACAAAAGGGAAAGGATTCATCAAGATGGATGTTAGCACTATGCCATGTGTATTACTCCATCCTCACACTGCCAGAAGGACATACCTGAAACTGGGTAATTTGTAAAGAAAAAGAGGTTTAATGGACTCACAGTTCCACATGGCTGGTGAGGCCTCACAATCATGGTAGAAGGTGAATGAGGAGCAAAAGCATGTCTTACATGGCAGCAGACAAGAAAGCATGTGCAGGGGAACTGCCCCTTATAAAACCGTCAGATCTCATGAGACTTATTCACTGTCATGAGAACAGCACAAGAAAAACCTGCCCCCATGATTCAATTACCTCCCACCAGCTCCCTCCCACGACACATGGGGATTATGGGAGGTGCAATTCAAGATGTGATTTGTATGGGGACACAGCCAAACCATATCACCATGACATACAATTTGCCAATTCAGCAACAGTTTTCAGGTCTTCTATTTTTAAGCCTAATGCAATATATTTTATGAATTCTTCCTATTTATATGTTTTTCCTTTTAAATAAGTTCTACCATCTTAACCATCACTTTCAAATATAATGCAAGCTACATATGCCATTTTAAATTTTTTAGTAGTTACATTTAAAAAGTAAGAGGGTGAAATTAATTTTAACAATGTCGGTTATTTCTCCCAATATATCCAAACTATTATCATTTTGACATGTAGTGAAGCTAATAAAAGCATTCATTATTAATGATCTATCTCTTACATTATTTTTTCCTAATAAATCTTCAGAATCTGGGTGTGCATTTTAACTTTCCAGCACATCTCAACTGGGATGTGAAATTTTCAGCAATTAAACTGAAATATAGCCCTCTCAAAACTATTAATGTTGCATTTAGGAAAAAGATATTTTTCACTCTTTTTATTTTTAAATTTGAGTTTAAATTAATTAAAATGGAATAAAATTTAAAATTCAATTCTCAGTCACACTAGCCACATTTCAAGTGCTCAATAGCTATGAAAGACTCATGGCTACCATATTGGATAGCACAGATCTAAGCTCTTATTGCTCAGAATGTGGTCCCCAGAGCAGAATCAACAGCATCTGTGAACTTATCAAAAGTGCAGTATTTCAGTTCACACCTACTGAATCTGCATTTTAACACGATCCCCAGGTGATGCTTGTTCACATGAAAGTTGTGTCTCTCTAAATCACAGATCTTTCCAACAAAGAGCCCAGCAAAAGCACATGAATCAATAACTGTGAGGAATAAGGAAACTTGCCATGGGAGAATGGTGCCAGGGTTGGTATTAATGACGTGCTCTGGTGAAAAGTCGTAAGTTTCCCACAAAGGCAACCATGGCTATTCTATTGTTTGAACTGACACAGAGCCATTCTAGAGCTTGGAGTTGGCTCTGCTCCCAGAATCTACATCAAATAATCTAACACTAACTTCCATGACTACCACAATTAAGGCAGCTGCATACCCCATCACTATATATATTTGAAATTGCAACTTTAGAACCCCTGTAACACAGCTGTGAGCATGTTTCTGCTACACACAAGTGGAATTTAAGGTCGAACCTCCCTGGGAGACCCCAGGAAGATCACCCACAAGAGTGGCTTTTGTTGTCTGCCTCACTGTCATCCTCTGAGAACTAACACAGACACAGTCAACATCCTCTTATATGGAGGTTGGCCCAGATGCCCCTGGGGATTCAATGCATTCTGCTTCACCTCACTAATCCTTATTTGGTTTGTTTTTCACAGAACTCAGTATTTGATGGGCCTTTCAATATTTTCCTTCAAGGAATTCATTGTACTAATATAACATAGAAGCTCATTGTTCTAATAAGTGGTCCCTAATGTTGGCTGCACATTAGAATCACCTGGGGCATTTTGAAAAATACCAATGCCCAGGCATCACCCCAATCTAATTAAATTAAACCTGTGGAAGGTATTTTGTGAAAGATCCCCAAGTGATTATAATGTGCAGCCAGAGTTGAAATCCACTGGTCCAATTAGAAGGAGGCCTTAGCTAGCAGTCAGGTGCCCAAGTAAATGCATCTTAAGTTTTAATGCTCATACAGATAGCTTGGGATTTGTTAAAATGCAGATTCTGATCCAGTAGGTATGGGTGGAAATAAACCCGCGTTTGTGTACAGATGTTTCTCTTGTGGTATGTGGTTGGTGATCATCCTCAGTGTGTTTCCATTTCTGGCAAACTGGGTTGAGTTGATGACCCTATTCTTACTCCTCCCTGAAACCTTCGTCTCTCCCTCAGGCTCCCAGTTCTCATTAATCACTACTTTCTGTGATATTCTGAAGCAATTATTATCTTTTTTTTATTATTATTATACTTTAGGGTTTTAGGGTACATGTGCACAATGTGCAGGTTTGTTACATATGTATCCATGTGCCATGTTGATTTCCTGCACCCATTAACTCGTCATTTAGCATTAGGTGTATCTCCTAATGCTGTCCCTCCCCCCTCCCCCCGCCCCACAACAATCCCTGGAGTGTGATGTTCCCCTTCCTGTGTCCATGAGTTCTCATTGTTCAATTCCCACCTATGAGTGAGAACATGCGGTGTTTGGTTTTTTGTCCTTGCGATAGTTTACTGAGAATGATGTTTTCCAGTTTCATCCATGTCCCTACAAAGGACACGAACTCATCATTTTTTATGGCTGCATAGTATTCCATGGTGTATATGTGCCACATTTTCTTAATCCAGTCTATCGTTGTTGGACATTTGGGTTGGTTCCAAGTCTTTGCTATTGTGAATAGTGCCGCAATAAACATACGTGTGCATGTGTCTTTATAGCAGCATGATTTATAGTCCTTTGGGTATATACCCAGTAATGGGATGGCTGGGTCAAATGGTATTTCTAGTTCGAGATCCCTGAAGAATCGCCACACTGACTTCCACAATGGTTGAACTAGTTTACAGTCCCACCAACAGTGTAAAAGTGTTGCTATTTCTCCACATCCTCTCCAGCACCTGTTGTTTCCTGATTTTTTAATGATGGCCATTCTAACTGGTGTGAGATGGTATCTCACTGTGGTTTTGATTTGCATTTCTCTGATGGCCAGTGATAATGAGCATTTCTTCATGTGTTTTTTGGCTGCATAAATGTCTTCTTTTGAGAAGTGTCTGTTCATGTCCTCTGCCCACTTTTTGATGGGGTTGTTTGTTTTTTTCTTGTAAATTTGTTTGAGTTCATTGTAGATTCTGGATATTAGCCCTTTGTCAGATGAGTAGGTTGCAAAAATTTTCTCCCATTCTGTAGGTTGCCTGTTCACTCTGATGATAGTTTCTTTTGCTGTGCAGAAGCTCTTTAGTTTAATGAGATCCCATTTGTCGATTTTGGCTTTTGTTGCCATTGCTTTTGGAGTTTTAGACATGAAGTCTTTGCCCACGCCTATGTCCTGAATGGTATTACCTAGGTTTTCTTGTAGGATTTTAATGGTTTTAGGTCTAACATGTAAGTCTTGAATCCATCTTGAATTAATTTTTGTATAAGGTGTAAGGAAGGGATCCAGTTTCAGCTTTCTACGTATGGCTAGCCAGTTTTCCCAGCACCATTTATTAAATAGGGAATCCTTTCCCCATTTCTTGTTTTTGTCAGGTTTGTCAAAGATCAGATAGTTGTAGCTATGCGGCATCATTTCTGAGGGCTCTGTTCTGTTCCATTGATCTATGTCTCTGTTGTGGTACTAGTACCATGCTGTTTTGGTTACTGTAGCCTTGTAGTATAGTTTAAAGTCAGGTAGCGTCATGCCTCCAGCTTTGTTCTTTTGGCTTAGGATTGACTTGGCGATGCGGGCTCTTTTTTGGTTCCATATGAACTTTAAAGTAGTTTTTTCCAATTCTGTGAAGAAAGTCTTTGGTAGCTTGATGGGGATGGCATTGAATCTATAAATTACCTTGGGCAGTATGGCCATTTTCACGATATTGATTCTTCCAACCCATGAGCATGGAATGTTCTTCCATTTGTTTGTATCCTCTTTTATTTCATTGAGCAGTGGTTTGTAGTTCTCCTTGAAGAGGTCCTTCACATCCCTTGTAAGTTGGATTCCTAGGTATTTTATTCTCTTTGAAGCAATTGTGAATGGGAGTTCACTCATGATTTGGCTCTCTGTTTGTCTGTTATTGGTGTACAAGAATGCTTGTGATTTTTGTACATTAATTTTGTATCCTGAGACTTTGCTGAAGTTGCTAATCAGCTTAAGGAGATTTTGGGCTGAGACAATGGGGTTTTCTAGATATACAATCATGTCATCTGCAAACAGGGACAATTTGACTTCCTCTTTTCCTAATTGAATACCCTTTATTTCCTTCTCCTGCCTGATTGCTCTGGCCAGAACTTCCAGCACTATGTTGAATAGGAGCGGTGAGAGAGGGCATCCCTGTCTTGTGCCAGTTTTCAGAGGGAATGCTTCCAGTTTTTGCCCATTCAGTATGATATTGGCTGTGGGTTTGTCGTAGATAGCTCTTATTATTTTGAGATACGTCCCATCAATACCTAATTTATTGAGAGTTTTTAGCATGAAGGGTTGTTGAATTTTGTCAAAGGCCTTTTCTGCATCTATTGAGATAATCATGTGGTTTTTGTCTTTGGTTCTGTTTATATGCTGGATTACATTTATTGATTTGCGTATGTTGAACCAGCCTTGCATCCCAGGGATGAAGCCCACTTGATCATGGTGGATAAGCTTTTTGATGTGCTGCTGGATTCGGTTTGCCAGTATTTTATTGAGGATTTTTGCATCAATGTTCATCAAGGATATTGGTCTGAAATTCTCTTTTTTGGTTATGTCTCTGCCAGGTTTTGGTATCAGGACGATGCTGGCTTCGTAAAATGTGTTAGGGAGGATTCCCTCTTTTTCTATCGATTGGAATAGTTTCAGAAGGAATGGTACCAGTTCCTCCTTGTACCTCTGGTAGAATTCAGCTGTGAATCCATCAGGTCCTGGACTCTTTTTGGTTGGTAAGCTATTGATTATTGCCACAATTTCAGAACCTGTTATTGGTCTATTCAGAGATTCAACTTCTTCCTGGTTTAGTCTTGGGAGGGTGTATTTGTCGAGGAATTTATCCATTTCTTCTAGATTTTCTAGTTTATTTGCATAGAGGTGTTTGTAGTATTCTCTGATGGTAGATTGTATTTCTGTGGGATTGGTGGTGATATCCCCTTTTTCGTTTTTTATTGCATCTATTTGATTCTTCTCTCTTTTCTTCTTTATTAGTCTTGCTAGCGGTCCATCAATTTTGTTGATCTTTTCAAAAAACCAGCTCCTGGATTCATTAATTTTTTGAAGGGTTTTTTGTGTCTCTATTTCCTTCAGTTCTGCTCTGATTTTAGTTATTTCTAGCCTTCTGCTAGCTTTTGAATGTGTTTGCTCTTGCTTTTCTAGTTCTTTTAATTGTGATGTTAGGGTGTCAATTTTGGATCTTTCCTGCTTTCTCTTGTGGGCATTTAGTGTTATAAATTTCCCTCTACACACTGCTTTGAACGTGTCCCAGAGATTCTGGTATGTTGTGTCTTTGTTCTCGTTGGTTTCAAAGAACATCTTTATTTCTGCCTTCATTTCATTATGTACCCAATAGTCATTCAGGAGCAGGTTGTCGAGGCTAGGAAGAAACTATAGCAACTAACGAGCAAAATAACCAACTAACATCATAATGACAGGATCAGATTCACACATAACAATATTCACGTTAAATGTAAATGGGCTAAATGCTCCAATCAAAAGACACAGACTGGCAAACTGGATAAGGAGTCAGGACCCATCAGTGTGCTGTATTCAGGAAACCCATCTCACGTGCAGAGACACACATAGACTCAAAATAAAGGGATGGAGGAAGATCTATCAAGCAACTGGAAAACAAAAAAAGGCAGGGGTTGCAATCCTAGTCTCTGATAAAATAGACTTTAAACCAACAAAGATCAAAAGAGACAAAGAAGGCCATTACATAATGGTAAAGGGATCAATTCAACAAGAAGAGCTAACTATCCTAAATATATATGCACCCAACACAGGAGCACCCAGATTCATAAAGCAAGTCCTCAGTGACCTACAAAGGGACTTAAACTCCCACACAGTAATAATGGGAGATTTTAACACCCCACTGTCAGCATTAGACAGATCAACGAGACAGAAAGTTAACAAGGATATCCAGGAATTGAACTCAGCTCTACATAAAGTGGACCTAATAGACATCTACAGAACTCTCCACCCCAAGTCAACAGAATATACATTTTTTTCAGCACCACACCACACCTATTCCAAAATTGACCACATAGTTGGAAGTAAAGCTCTCCTCAGCAAATGTAAAAGAACAGAAATTATAACAAACTCTCTCTCAGACCACAGTGCAATCAAACTAGAACTCAGGATTAAGAAACTCACTCAAAACCGCTCAACTACATGGAAACTGAGCAATTATTATCTTTAACTGCCTTTTTTCATTAGCTACTTCTCTATCTGCTTATGTACATGAGTTATTTCCTCTACTGGATTACAGCTCTTCAAGGTAGATCTACATATCATGTCATTTTTATAATTCTCACTGCACCTAAAGAGTGCCTTATACACAAATGCCACTTGTTGATTAATTGAAACAGGGAATAGCTGATGTGATCATCCCAAAAACTATCCAAAGGACTTAAAAATGCAAGATGTTTTTCTTTGTTGGACAGAAAAAGAAAGTTTAGACAGGCAAGGGGGTAGGAGATACTGAGGCTTTCAATTTTTATTTCACTCTGGGTACATATTTAAATTTTGAAGAATTATTTTGTAAGTTAGTGATTTTCATTATTTGTTTGGAATAGGCACTATTGACATTTCGGACTAGATCATTCTTTGTTGTGGCTGTCATCCTGTGCATTGTAATACGTTTCATAGCATCCCTGGCCTCAACCCACTAGATGCCAGTATCACCCTTTCCCCCAGTCTTGAGAACCAAAAATGTCTCTGGTCATTGCAAAATGTCTCCTGGGAAACTCATTCATGGTTGAGAACCCTTAGTTTAGGAAAATGGAAGTGTGACACAGCTGTCTTACTGCACTAATAAATACCTGAAAAAAATAAAAATTAAAAACATGCACATAAGAGAATGACAAGCTATGTTCTGAGCAATATGTGTATATATAAATATTAATATAAAAATGTTCTCTGTTCCTGCATTTTGGAGGCCACGTGCTTGTAGACCATATTTATCTTTGTATTTATCATCTTGGTCATTCTCTTTATAAAAATAGAGGTATATTGCATGCCAATGCTCCTCAGCTTATGAGGTTACATCCCAATAAGCCTGTTGTAAATTTTAAAAATCATAAGTTAGAAATGTCAAAACTTGAAAATGCATTTAATCCCTGATAAACGCATCATAAAGTTGAAAAATCCTAAGTCAAACCATCATGAGTCAGGAACTATTTGTATATGAAACATTTTTAAAATCTGAACATAGACTTAGGAATTTTAATATGTAGTGGTAGTAATTCCACCAAGCAAGAGAACGCACATAGAGCAAAAATTATTAAGAAACAGTGACTGAGATGATTCTCATTCTCAGGAAACTGGCCCAGCCCCTTTACATAAAATATTCTGTTCAGTGTGCTGTGATCCTTGGACTGAATATACTGTTTTAGCAAGCAGAGTTGTTAAGCTAAAGCCTGCACATCAACAGGTGTTCAATGACTGTTGAATAAATGAAGAATGAATGAATATTAACTGCACCTCTAAACCGTAAAATTAAAAAGCTTTAATGTGCTCATCACAAAAAACCCTATTTTGCGTTTAAAATTTCAAGCTTCAAAAATGAAATTACATGCAAGAGTATATTATCATCAATGAGAATAAATGGCCTCAACAAAATTACAAGATAGAAAACAAAGTTTCATTTGTCAGTTGGTTTCTTCTGGCAATAGAAGCCTCCTATTGGACTTTATTAGCTTCAGATATTTCAGTGACAGAAACTTAATGTTGGCAAAGCATTGCTATACTTTCAGGCTTGGATTGGAATGCCCCACATTTACTTTTTCCTACCATTCCTGGCTAAAAACTTGACATGTGAGAACCAGACACAAGGCTGTAGTGGTAGCAAGCAGAATGTCTCCTAAGCTCCGAGGGGAAAAAATGATATAAATCAGTGGTTCCCAAATTAACCATCAAATGCTACACATTAAAATCACTGGGGAACTTTTAAAAATTAAATGCCCAACTAACAACAAACTGTATGAAAAAGAAATTTAGAAAACAATCCCATTTTTAAAAGCATCAAAAAAAATACTTAGGAGTAAATTTAACCAAAGAAGGGAAATATCTGTTTACTGAAAACTATGAAATGTTGGTGAAAGAAATTGATGATGATAAAAATAAATGAAAAGATAAATGTTCATGGATTGGAAGAATTAATATTGTTAAGAGATCTATACTACCCAAAGCAATCTACAGATTCAATGCAATCCTATCAAAATTCCAATGTCATTCTTTATAGAAGTAGAAAAAAATCATAAAATTCATATGGAACCACAAAAGACCCTGAATAGCCAAAGCAATCTTGACCAAAAAGAACAATGCTGGAAGCATCACATGATCAGATTTCAAAATATATTACAAAGCTACAATATTCAAAATAGCATGCTACTGGCATAAAAACAGACCTATCAACTACTGAAACAGAATAGTGAGCCTAGAAATAAACCCACACATCTATGATCAATTGATTTTCAACAAAGGTACCAAGAACACACAATGGGAAAGACAATGTCTTCAATAAATGGTGCCGAGAAAACTGGATATCCACATGCTGAAGAATGAAATTAGACCCTTATTTCATCCCTTATACAAGAATCAACTCAAAATGGATTAAAGACTTAAACATAAGCCCTGAAACTATAAAACTAATGCAGAAAATGTAGGGGAAAAGCCCCATGATATTAGTCTGGGGAGAACTTTCATGGATATGACCTCAAAAGCACAGACAACAAAAGCAAAAATACACAAATGGCATTGCATCAGACTAAAAAACTCCTGCACAGCAGATGAAACAACAAATAGAGTGAAGAGACAACCTACAGATTAGGAGAAAATATTTGCAAATCATACATTAGATAAGGGGTTAATATTCCAAAAGGTACAAGGAAATCAAACTATTCAATAACAAGAAAGCCAATTACCCTATTAAAATATAGGCAACAAACTTAAATAGACATTTCTCAAAAGAAGCAAGTATCACCCTGATTTAAAACCTGGTAAAGACACAATGAAAAAGCAAACTACAGGCCAACATCTCTGATGAACACAGACACAAAAATCCTCGACAAAATGCTAGCAAACTGAATACAGCAGCACATCAAAAAGTTAATTTGCCATGATAAACTAGAGTGTTAGGGTGTTCTAGCACGCTATTAAAAAGATAACCTAGACTGAGTAATTTATAAAGAAAAAAGGCTTAATTTACAAAGAAATTAATTTATAAAAAAGGCTTAATTTATAAAGAAAAAAGGCTGTACAAACATGGTGCCAGCATCTGGCCAGCTTCTGGGGAGGCCTCATGGAATTTTTATTCATGGCAGAAGGTGAAGCAGGAACAGGCACATCACACAGGGGAAGCAGGAGTAAGAGAGAGTATGAGGGAGGTGCCATACACTTAAACAATCAGATCTCACAAGCACTCACTCACTATTGCAAGGACAGCACCAAGCCATAAGGGGCCCACCCCCATGATTCAAACACTTCCCACCAAGACCCACCTCCAACATTGGGCATTATATTTCAACATGAGATTTGAACAGGTACAAATATTCAAACTATATCAAGTAGGCTTCCTGGGATTCAAGATTGGTTCAACATACACAAATCAATAAATCTGATTCACCACATAAACAGAATTATAAACAAAAACCACATGACTTCAATAGGTGTGGGAAAAGCTTTTGATAAAATCCAACATCCTTTCATGTTTAAAAAAAAAAAAAACCTTAAGAAACTAGGCATTGAAGGAATATTCCTCAAAATAGTAAGAGCCATCTGTGGCAAACCCACAACAACATAATAATAAATGGGCAAAAACTGGAAGCGTTCCTCTTGAGGACAAGAAAAGGATGCCCTTTCTCACCTGTTGTATTCATGACAGTACTTGAAGTGCTAGCCAGAGCAATCAGGTAAAAGAAAGAAATAAAAGACATCAAAATAGGAAAAGAGGAAATCAAACTACCTCTCTTTACTGACTATATAATTCTATACCTAGAAAAACCTAAAGGCTCCACCAAAAAAAGCTCTTGGAACTGATAAACAACTTCAGTAAAGTTTCTGGATACAAAATCAATGTGCAAAAATCAGTAGCATTTCTATACACCAATAGTGTTCACATTCAGAGCCAAACCAAGAATGTAATCCCATTTACAGTAGCCACAAAAGAAATAAAATACAACTAGGGATACATATAACCAAGGAGGTGAAAGATCTCATAATGCTGCACAAGTACAGTCATTTGATCTTCAACAAAGATGACAAAATTAGCAATGGGGAAAGGACTCTCTAGTCAGTAAATGGTACTGGGATAAAAGTAAATGTCAGTAAATGGCTAGTCAGTAAGTGATACTGACTAGCCATATGTAGGAGAGTGAAACGGGACCCCTACCTTTCACCATATACAAAAATTAACTCTGGATGGATTAATTATTCAAATCTAATATCTCAAACTGTAAGAATGTAATATTCAAATATTATACCTCAAATGATATACAAACTATAAGATATATCTCAAGCTATATACAAACTATAAGAATGTAATATTCAAATGTAATATCTCAAACTATAAGAATCCTATAAGAAAACCTAGGAAACACCATTCTGGACATCAGCCTTGGAAAAGAATTTATTACTGAGTTCTCAAAAGCAATTTCAACAAAAACAAAAACTGACAAGTTTTTCTGTTTAGAAGCTCTTAGTTTAAGAAAAAGAAGCTAACAACAGAGTAAACAGCCTACAGAATGGGTGAAAATCTTCACAAACTGTGCTTCCAACCAAGATCTAATATCTGGCATCTGTTAGGAACTTAAACAATTGAGCAAACAAAAAACAACCCCATTTAAAAATGGGCAAACAGCATGAACAGACAGTTCTCAAAAGGACGTATAAACAGCTAACAAAAATGAAAAAATGTCTCACATCACTAATCATCAGAGAAATGCAAATCAAAACCACAATAATAGGCTATATCACACCAGTCAGAATAGCTATTATCAAAAAGTCAAAAACAACAGATGCTGGCAAGGCTGCAGAAAAAAAAAAGTGAAGCACTCATACACGGTTACTGGGAATGTAAATTAGTTCAGCCACTGTGAAAAGCAGTTTGGAGATTTCTCAAAGAACTTGAAACAGAGTTACCATTCAACCCAGCAATCCCACTGGGTATATATCCAAAAGAAAGTACATTGTTTCTTTTGGATATTGTTCTACCCAAAAGACACATACACTCAGGTGTTCATTACAACACTGTTCACAATAGCAAAGACATGGAATCAAGCTTGGTGCCCAACAAAGGTGGATTATTGGATTAAAAAATGTGGTACATGTCCACCACGGGATACTACACAGCAATAAAAAAGAATGAAATCATGTCCTTTCCAGCAACATGGATGCAGCTGGAGGCCATTATACTAAGTGAGGTAATACAGAAAACCAAATACTGCATGTTTTTACTTATAAGTGGGAGCTAAACACTGGGTACACATGGATATAAAGGTGGCAACAATAGAAACTGGGGACTAACAGAGTAGGGAGGTAGGGAGCAGAGAGAGGACTAAAAAACTATTAGGTACTATGCTCATTCCCTGGGTGATGGGATCAATCATACCCCAAACCTCAGCATCATGTGATATACCCAGGTAACAAACCTGCACATGTATTCCCTGAATCTAAAATAAAAGTTGAAATTACAATTTTTAAAAGGATGGAAACTAGTCATCAGCGTGTTTTTTAATTTTCCAGGTGACTCTAACATTCAATAATTATTTTAAATAATTATTTCTGTCTATAGACCTTCTGCCAGCTACTAAGTTTCAGGAATTTTGATGGTCTCCTTAAAGAGAACCTGACAACCCCATTTGCAAGTGCTTCAGCTAAGTTTCATTTATAATATTTTCATATTGCCGAGGATCCGGTAGTGTCTTTTTTACAGTGAGTTACAAATTCCTGTTTTTGTGACAGTGACAGGCCAAAATTAATGAGCTGTGATTTTTAAATTGAAAAAGTGACTGTCCAATAGAGACTAAAAAGAAAACTAAAATTATATTTAGTCAGTTTTCATGTTAAGCATGATTTTTTGCTTTGTATGTTTTAGATAGATTTTTTTATTGAGATAAAACCCAAATAGCATAAAATCCACCTTTTTAATCTCAAAGTGGTTTTTGACATATTCACAATGTTGTGCAACAATCACTACTATCTAACTCTAGAACATTTTCATTACTTCATCTTGGAACCCTGTACCCATTAGTAGTCACTCCCAGTTTCCCATTCACCTCATTTCCTGGCAACCACTAATCTACTTTTCTGTCTCTCTGTATTTGACTATTCTTAACATTTCATGTAAATCAAATACTATAATATGTGGCCTTTTATGTCTGACTTCTATCACATAGCAACATGTTTTCAGGGTTCATTCGTGTTGTAGCATGTATCAGTATTTTATTCCTTTTTAAGACAATACTTTATTATAGTATTATACCACATCTTGTTTATCCACTCATCAGTTGATGGACCTTTGGGTTGTTTCTACTTTTCTGTTATTTTAAATAATGCTGTTACGAGCATTCTTGCACGTGTTTTTGTGTGATCATATGTGTTTGCTTCTCTGGGCATATACCTAGGAGCAGAATTGCAGGGTCATATGGTAACTCTGTATTTAACATTTTGAGGAACCCCCAAATTGCTTTCCCCGATAGCTATACCATTTTACATTCTGAACAGAAGTGTGTGAGGGTTGCTATTACTTCATATCCTCTTGCTTTCTATTTTAATTATTTAATTATTTAATTTAATTATCTAAGATGCCCTTTACCCTAACCAACCAGAAAATAAACTTGACTGAATTTAGTGCTAATTGTTTTTGCATAGTCATTCAGTATAATTGTCTTTGACATCTCAAAACACTGCTTATGCAGAATACACTTTTTTAAAACAGTGAAATCATAGCAATTCTATTTCCTAAGTCAGTTCTTCTTCAGGGTAGTAAGTTATAGGTCTTTGAGGTCATGTTCCTGTTTCCATCTTCCAAAAGGCAACATTATTAGAATCTTCTTGCTGTATCTGCCTTGGCATATCCCCCTCTCTATCCAGAGAAAAGATCACTGACAGAATAGTGTCCCCACCTTTCTATCTTAGAGGCCTCATTATGAGTCACTACGCTTTTAAAAGAATTAATGGATAAAGAGCTAGACATCAAGAAGGGAGCAAATTTTAAATAAGATAGAGAAGTATATGATCACTCTTTCTAAGATGATTAAGTGAAATAATTTGAAAGGCAATAAACTAACTGCACCAAGTAAATCTTGTGAAAGCAAAAGGAAAGGGAAGAAGGAAGATTGAGTGTTGAAAACTAGGATAAATTGTATTCAACCACCAGCATTAAGGGAAGTACATACAATACATTTTATGAAGAAAGTGTTCCATGAAAATAAAACAACAAAAAGTAAGTTTGGTGAAGATTTAAATGATAAATGCCAATAGTAGTATATGTTCAATTATCTCCTGACACTGCTATACAAATGAGCTATCTATATAGGCTGTGACCACTTAACTTCACCTGCCAAACCACAGTACTATAAATAAATACTTTTCCCAGACACTACAGAGCTCAGTTGACTTGAGATTCATCTTATGGTAACTGGAAATGTAGACTGTGCCTTTATTTGGGCCAATCTTACAATTTTTTTAATGTACCAGGAATTCATTATTTAAAGTTTACTAGAGTTTAATTTAAAATTATAAAAAAGGAAGAAATTGGCTGGGTGTGGTGGCTCACGCCTGTAATCCCAGCACTTTGGGAGGCCAAGGTGGGCAGATCATGAGGTCAGGAGATCGGGACCCTCCTGGCCAAAATGGTGAAACCCAGTCTCTACTAAAAATACAAAAATTAGCTGGGCATGGTGGCACACGCCTGTAGTCCCAGCTACTCAGGAGGCTGAGGCAGGAGAATCGCTTGAACCTTGGAGGCGGAGGTTGCAGTGAGCCAGGATCACACCACTGCACTCCAACTTGGTGACAGAGCGAGACTCCATATAAAAAAAAAAAGGAAGAAATTAATAGTTCAGGTGAGAACTTGTGAATTTTTATTCTCAACTCTAAGCTAGTAAGTGCTTAAATAAAAGATTTCACAACGAGCTGTACCTTCTTAATTCTACAGAGAATCATGAGGAAAATCAAGTATAAATGTGAATTTCTTATGTTCAGTATTGTCCAAAAGAAAATATTTTATTAAATTTTTTGTCGGTTGCCATCATTATTTAAAGCCTTCCTGCCAGTAGCCTATACTATTTTGAATAGAGTGTTTGCAGTTTCATAACCACTTGATAACACCATAGGTTAAAAAAAAAAAAAAAGTCTACCAGTCTTTTTCAGATGGCCCCTTTGACACTGCATTATTTATAGGGAAGTTCAGTTACTTTTAACAATAAAGACAAGCCAAAAAAAATTACAGATCTCTTTTACCATATTTTGATATACTAGCAGCATCCACTCAGGACAGGACCTTTATTAAAAGGGGGTTTAAGGTACTTTTAATTGGAGGAATTACTGAATTCCTGAAGCTCTTCAAACAAAATAGTACTTGGGATGTGACAAGAGTACTTTGGAGAAGGCTGTTTGGTCCCAAAGCAGAGATTCAAGAGGAGGACTCCAGCTAGCTGGGTAAGGGGTTCCTTCCTCTCAACCTAAGTGTTTATGTAAGCCTGCTGGGGGCCAGGAACTGTGTAAAACTCAGTAAGCTCAGAGTACTTCTCAGCACAGAATCCAGTCCAAAGGAAGCACCCAGCAAAAATTTAGGTTGAATTTTCTTTAAAATAAAATAAAGAAAAAAGTAAAATTAAAAAAAAAATACAATTCAACTACTCAGCCCATTCTGTTCAGGGTAGGTTTGGCTCAGAATGCTGGAAGAGTTGGATAGGCTATTAGTGAGAGAACTCAAAACTCCCCAAACTCCAATTCAGCACTCTTCCTTTAAAATATATTTTTTCTGAAAAGATTATTGCCAATATATCAATAAAGCTTTTTGCTATGACTTCAGAGTGCCCAGGCCACTAGGGAAAAGTATCAAGTAGCATCCTGAATCCACAAATCCTTTGAGAGCCAGCCACACAGTATCTGCGTGAGTCTGGTAATTCTCTACCCTTAAGAGTGTCATCACAGAATTGCAGCATTCTCTTTTCATTGTTTCTCAGGAAAACACAGACAAAGGCTCCGCTTGGATTTTTTTTAATTTTAACACTAATATGTAATAATATAGCAACATCTCCTAGTTATCTAGAACTCAGGCTTCGATAGCTATGACTGTCTAGAATACAACCACAGAAAATCACCTCTGAACAGTGAGGGAAATAGCTGCCACAGTATCACCACCTACTCCAAGCTTGAACCTCTCAACCCGCAACCAACAGGCTGCAAGTAGTTCAGTACAGCTTTGAATGAGGCCCAAGACAAACTCATAAACCTTCTTAAAACATTATGAAATTTTTTTGCAATTTGCTCATCAGCTATCGTTAGTGTTAGTATATTTTTTGTGTTGCTCAAGGCAATTCTCTTCTTCCAGTGTGGCCCAGGAAAGCCAAAAAATTGGACACCTATACTTTGGATGTTTCATCTAGTACCGATATACTTATAATTACATGTTTCAACTAGTACTAATGAACTTATAGTTACAGGATGAAATTCCAAATTAGCAATGTTCATCATTTGCTCTTCCTAGGTAACAACAGTTAACAAATCATAGGTTGACAATCACAACTGATTGTGAGGATGGAAAAATAACAATGAGCATTTATATAATGCTTCCTCTATACCAGGTACTTTTCTAAGAACTTTACGTGGATTAGCTCACTTAATCTTTACAATAACCCTGTGACATACCATTATTATCCCCATTTTACAGGTGAGGAAACTGAAGAAGTTAAGTAATTTGCCCAAGATTACAGATTGTATGTAATGGAGGTAGGATTTGAACTCAGCAGTCTGGCACCAAAATCATCACTCTCAGCCTCTACCCAGTATTATCAAAAGTAATTTCCTGGTAGCTTCTATCAATTGTCATGGCAACTCTCAAGATAAAGAATTATTGTTTTTAATAAATAATGTCATTCCTAGAAATGAGTTATGTGTGAATGCAGTGAGAGAATGAATATCACCATCACAGTGGTGAATCTACTTAGTGTAGGGGTAAAAGGCCAGTCTCTTCCAGCAGCCCTACACATAAGTACACCATAATTCAGTAGGATAATCCCTGATCCCCATGCAGTCATAAAAAACGTTAAATGATGTTTTACAGGTTTCATTAATGATTCAGAGAATCTTAAAATACATCTTAGGAAAAATAATTTCAGGAGTAACTTTCAGTTAGCTAGAAAATACAGTTCTGTTGAGCATCTCATAATCTATGCCAGACAAAGGAAACATTCTTGCCTTTCTTTGAGGGAATTATAGACCAACAATCTTATTAATTTTCAACTTTCGTCGAGGCAAGATTAGCTTCACGCACAATGTTTCTCAAACTGAAAGTAGTGACCTATATTAGTAAATCAATTTATAGGGTTGCAAGCAGCATCATTTATAAATTGAAATCAGAATTCATTGCAGGCAGTAATTTTGAGACATTTTATTTTACATGTGCATGTGTATAAATCATATAAATAAGTATGTGAGAACATTTTAAAACACTTAAAACGTGTTTATATATCTAAAGTTTAAACATGTAAATATATATTTATATTAATAATATAATTAATATGAATTAATAACACATTAATTTATATTAACTTATATCAATTTATATTAACAATATGTAAACAATATGTTAATTAGTAATATATTATACTAATATTAATATATAATATATTATTATAATATATTATATATTAATACATTATATATAATATATTAATGTATCAAATATATTAAAATAATACATTTAATATATTAATAACATACTAACTATATATTATTAATATTTTAAATATATTTTAATATACTTAAATTTATACTTAAAATTTACATATATATAAAAATAATTTTCCTGAAAGTCACTTTCAAAAATTTTGAAAGCCACCAATGCAGTGGTTAAGAATACAATTTTGGGCTGGGCATGGTGGCTCACACCTGTAATCCCAGCACTTTGGGAGGCCGAGGTGGGTGGATCCTGAGGTCAAGAGATTGAGACCATCCTGGCCAACACAGTGAAACATCATCTCTACTAAAAATATGAAAATTAGCTGGGCACGGTGGCACTCACCTGTAGTCCCAGCTACTCGGGAGGCTGAGGCAGGAGAATCACTTGAACCCAGGAAGCGGAGGTTGCAGTGAGCCGAGATCATGGCACTGCATTCCAGCCTGGCAACAGAGCGAGACTCCATCTCAAAAAAAAAAAAAAAAAAAAAAAAAAAAGAATACAAATTCTGAAGCACAGCTGTTGAGTTGGAATCATGGCTGTGCCACTTAATAACCAAGTGACTTTGGGCCAGTTATTTTACTTCTCTGTGCCTCAGTGTCACCTATTCAGTAGTGTGAATAATAGTACCTACCTCATTCTAGTTTTGAGAATAAACACTTTTTATATTACATATAAAATGAGTAGGACAGAGACCCCAAAGAAGCCGTAGTTGCTGTCATATTATTATTCTGTTCCTGCTTAAGAAGGGGACTTGGAAAAATAATGATGATGAATGCAGTCACTTCTTTCACTCATGGAAGAATTACATATTCACGTCTTCTTTGTTCATCAAACCTTTGAAGATCATGCATGTCTCATTCTGTAGCATTGCCTTAACCAAATATAAAGGCTAAATACAAAGGTGTTTTTAAGTAACTGATACATTTAGGCCAGTCACCCAAAGATTTTACCCAAAGCCTATGCAGACACAGTCCAAGAAGTAGACTAGCTCTACTGCAATCACCATCTCTTGTTTATTATTTGTGAAAGGAACATTACAGTTTCACCACCGTTGGCCTGGCCAGCGCGCTTATGCAGTCCCCAGAACATATGAAAGTGATTTCGGCTGACAATAAGTATTTCCTCACTTTGGCTTATGTTCAATAATAGCCATTCTTTATCCAGATCAGGGTGACTGAGCATGCTGTAACCATTCTTCTCTTCTAAAACTGACCCTTGTTTGACTGCATATGCAGATTGCTTAGCAGAACCCATATCCACCATAACGGGCCAAAAGTCATTTGAACCAATGTGCTTTTCTTTTTTTTCTTTCTTTTTTTTTAATTCCATGAAATTTTATTAAGTAAGATAAATTAATTATAAACGTTACAAAACACTTTTTTTTGAGACAGAGTCTCACTGTGTCACCCAGGCTGGGGTGCAGTGATGTGATCTCAGCTCACTGCAACTTCCAACTCCCAGGTTCAAGCGATTCTTGTGCCTCAGGCTCTCTGAGTAGCTGGGATTACAGGTATGCCCCACCAGACCTGGCTAATTTTTGTATTTTTAGTAGAGACGGAGTTTCATTATGTTGGACAGGCTGGCCTCGAACTCCTGGCCTCAGGTAATCCTCCCATCTCAGCCTCCCAAAGTGCTAGAATTACAGGGGTGAGCCACTGCTCCCAGCCCCAAACATGATTTTTTGATGGAATGCTTAATGTCTTTCTATTATTATTATTATTATTATTATTATTATTATTATTATACTTTGTTCTGGGGTGCATGTGCACAACGTGCAGGTTTGTTACATAGGCATACATGTGCCATGTTGGTTTGCTGCACCCACTAAAAATTAATTCAAGATGGATTAAAGACTTAAATGTTAGGCCTAAAACCATAAAAACCCTAGAAGAAAACCTAGGCAATACCGTTCAGGTAATAGGCATGGGCAAAGACTTAATGACTAAAACACCAAAAGCAATGGCAACAAAAGCCAAAATTGGCAAATGGGATCTAATTAAACTAAAGAGATTCTGCACAGCAAAAGAAACTACCAGCAGAGTGAACAGGCAACCTACAGAATGGGAGAAAATTTTTGCAATCCACCCATCTGACAAAGGGCTAATATCCAGAATCTACAATGAACTTCAATAAATTTACAAGAAAAAAAACAACCCCATCAAAAAGTGGGCAAAGGATATGAACAGACACTTCTCAAAAGAAGACATTTATGCAGCCAACAGACACATGAAAAAATGCTCATCATCACTGGTCATCAGAGAAATGCAAATCAAAGCCACAATGAGATACTATTTCACACCAGTTAGAATGGCGATCATTAAAAGTCAGGAAACAACAGGTGCTGGAGAGGATGTGGAAAAATGGGAACGCTTTTACACTGTTGGTGGGAGTGTAAATTAGTTCAACCATTGTGGAAGACAGTGTGGTGATTCCTCAAGGATCTAGAACTAGAACTACCATTTGACCCAGCAATCCCATTACTGGGTATATACCCAAAGGTTTATAAATCATACTGCTATAAAGACACATGCGGCCGGGCATGGTGGCTCATGCCTGTAATCCCAGCACTTTGGGAGGCCAAGGCAGGCAGATCACGAGGTCAGGATATCAAGACCATCCTGGCTAACACGGTGAAACCCTGTCTCTGCTAAAAATACAAAAAATTAGACGGGCACAGTGGTGGGCGCCTGTAGTCCCAGCTACTTGGGAGGCTGAGGCAGGAGAATGGCATGAACCCAGGAGGCGGAGCTTGCAGTGAGCCAAGATAGCGCCACTGCAGTCCAGCCTGGGCAAAAGGGCAAGACTCCGTCTCAAAAAAAAAAAAAAAGACATATGCACACGTATGTTTACTGGGACACTATTCACAATAGCAAAGACTTGGAACCAACCCAAATGTCCATCAATGATAGACTGGATAAAGAAAATGTGGCACATATACACCATGGAATACTATGCAGCCATAAAAAATGATGAGTTCACGTCCTTTGCAGGGACATGGATGAAGCTGGAAACCATCATTCTCAGCAAGCGATCACAAGAGCAGAAAACCAAACACTGCATGTGTGTTCCAACTTAACTCATTGTTCCTAGTGATAATTCACTTAGGGACAAAGTTAGGCTCTCTTGTTAATTGCAACATTCCTTTCAGAGGTGCTATAAATGGATGTTGAACTATACTGTTTTTAGATTTAATCTTTAAAAATCATAAGAAAGCAAGCAATATTACTAGTTCAGAAATAATTTTCTGTTCCTGGCTAATCAGAGAAGACCTAAGAGTCTATAGTAGTTATTTGTTGTCTTCATAGTAAAAGTAAGATTCTAATAGGATTTTTAGACATAGTGAGAAAGGTGTTCATTTTAAGATTATGGTAGTTCCTCTCAGATTTAGAAAGCCTTAAGATGACACTAAGGAGTTGGACTTTAGGAATGCTGAGTGTCTTCAGCCACAGTGGCACAATGGTACTAGATGGGACAGGATGTGATTAAGGAGAAACTAAACGGCCAGCCACAATATAGTTCTTCTTGCCTCCAAAAAGGAGTTACCCACTTTCTCACACTCACTGTGATACATTCCATTTGCTAAGAAAAGTGGCTTGTGTCATTCTTGAGCACTACTTTTAAGTTCTGATATATTAGATTCATTTACTCTGTATTAACAGCATTCAAATACTTAGTAAAGTTAATATACCTCTCACACTTTTTCCAAATTAACCCACCAGCTGTGTCCTGTGCTTCAAGCTATCTTATAAGACTGCAATCAAAGTGTCAGCCAGGGCTGTGGTCTCATCTGAAGGCTGGATAGGGAAAGATTGGCTCCCATGCTTACTTACATGGTTGTTGGCAGGATTCAGTTCCTCAAGATTTTTTTTTGTTTTTTGTTTGTTTGTTTGTTTGTTTGTTTTTTTGAGACGGAGTCTCGCTCCATCACCAGAATGGAATGCAGTGGCGCAATCTCGGCTCACTGCAACCTCCGCTTCCCAGGTTCAAGCAATTCTCCTGCCTCAGCCTCCCAAGTAGCTGGGATTACAGGTGTGTGCCACCACACCCAGCTAATTTTTCCATTTTTAGTAGAGACGGGGTTTCACCATGTTGGTCAGGCTGGTCTCGATCTCGCGACCTCTTGATCCACCCGCCTCAGCCTCCCAAAGTGCTGGGATTACAGGCATGAGTCACTGCACCCGGCCAGTTCCTCAAGGGTTTTTATACCGAGGGCCTCTGCTTCTTGCTGAGTGTTGGCCAGAGGCCACGCTTAGTTCTTTGCTGTATGGTGCTCACCACACAGCAACTTCATCAAAACCAGCAAAAGGGTGAGTCTGCTAGTTAAAAAGAAGTCTCAATCTTTTGTAACCTAATCATAGAACTGACATCCACTCCATGCTGCCATATTCTTTTGATTAGAAGCAAGTTACTCAAGGGAAGGAAATACATAAGGCTGTGAATGAGAGAAGACAGGAATCACTGGAGGCCACTTTAGGGGCTGTCTGCCACAGCACTTAACAGCACACACCCAGCCATAAAATTTAAAAAAGCAGGAAAGAGAGAAGGAGGGTGCAGGGTAAAATAAAGAACAGAGGAAGGTGGAAGGGAAGAAAGGAAGGGAAAGAAAGACATTTAAAAAGACAAGAACAAAACAGCTCTGCTGCACTACATCTGTATCAGAGTTCCATGTGCAGACACACACTTCATCACATTAGCACCACACCCATAAATTTCCTATTTATTATTTACAATGAGAAGATAATAAGGACTTTCTTTGCATCTGGAGTTAAAAGGAAACAATAAATCTAAGAATACTAAATTTAAGTAAGCAAAATATGTTTCAAATTAGTTTTTTTCTTTTTAAGTTTTTTTTTTTGGTTTCAGCTGACAGTTATTTCTTTCTGTTTCAAGTTTTGAAGTTGAGTTTATTATTCTTGCTATTATGTAACAGGCATATTTTACAGAGAATATAGGAACCTGATTGACATTCGTATTTGGTGTTCTATTGTTGTTTCAACTCAAATGCCAAAATTATGTGGTTTTTTGTTTTGTTTTGTTTTGTTTGAGACAGAGTCTGGCTCTGTCGCCCAGGCTGGAGTGCAGTGGCGCAATCTCCGCTCACTGCAAGCTCTGCCTCCTGGGTTCACGCCATTCTCCTGCCTTAGCCTCCCGAGTAGCTGGGACTACAGGCGCCCGCCACTACGCCCGGCTAATTTTTTGTATTTTTAGTGGAGACGGGGTTTCACCGTGTTAGCCAGGATGGTCTCGATCTCCTGACCTCGTGATCCACCCGCCTCGGCCTCCCAAAGTGCTAGGATTACAGGCGTGAGCCACCACGCCCAGCCAAAATTATGTTTTTGTTGTGTACGTTATTGTTCATAATTATATATGCCTCTTAATTGTAAAAGTGAAGCTGTAAAATTGTAAAATACTTTGTATCTCATCTATTCCAGGCATTCTACTAAGGAAATCAAGACCAAATAGCTTGGGAAGGTCGACGTTAAATAGTGTCAGAGCCAGAACTAGAGTACGCATCTCTCAATTTCTAATCTAGTGCATTTCCTTTTCTTATTTCTATGCAAATGAACAGTTAGAATGTGAAATAGTCTCCTCGGATATACCAGCATTAAAACAGTTGTGGTTTAAATATTTAGTTTTAATAATTACTAACTTTGTAGAAGGACCTAAAATAGTGTTTGTTTTCAGTGCTTCAACTAATAGTAAAAAGGAATATTTTCAGTACTTTACTGTATGAGAGGTGCTTGCCTAACAAAATACACATCTTTTTCACTGTACTCATTTGTAACATATAATGTGGGCTCCTACACCTCAGTGTTCTGAGAGGGGTTGGTAAACACTGACCACATAGAAACAGCTGTCCATCTGCCCCCGGTACCAAGGCACATCCCATCCATGCCCTAAAACTCTTGTGAATTTCTCCATTCATACAGGAAAATGAGTATTTCTTACAACAATATGACCGTGGAATTTGATTACAAAAACACTCCTGCTATCCCCAACATGTGCTCCCAGGGCTAAAGACATATCTGCAACTCAGGATTTTCTGAAGATTCACTTGTTTGTACTATTGAGGGCAACAATTGTTCTCAAACAAGGATGCAGTTCCTTTCTTCTTACCCTGCTTATTTTTCTTTTTATTACTATTATTATACTTTAAGTTCTGGGGTACATATGCAGAGCGTGCATGTTTGTTACATAGGTATACATGTGCCATGGTGGTTTCCTACACCCACCAACCCGTCATCTACATTAGGTATTTCTCCTAATGTTATCCCTCCCCCAGCCCCACAGCCCCCATCAGGCCCCAGTGTGTAAAGTTCCCCTCCCTGTGTACGTGTGTTCTCATTGTTCAACTCCCACTTATAAGTGAGAACATGTTCTTGTGTTAGTTTGCTGAAAATGATGGTTTGCAGCTTCATCCATGTCCATGCAAAGAACATGAACTCATCCTTTTTTATGGCTGAGTAGTATTCTATGGTGTATATATGCAACATTTTCTTTAACCAGTCTATCATTGATGGGCATTTGGGTTGGTTCCAAGTCTTTGCTGTTGTGAACAGTGCTGCAATAAACATACATCTGCATGTGTCTTTATAGTAGAATGATTTATAATCCTTTGGGTATATACCCAGTAATGGGATGGCTGGGTCAAATGGTATTTCTAGTTCTAGATCCTTGAGGAATCACCACACTGACTTCCACAATGGTTGAACTAATTTACACTCCCAACAACAGTGTAAAAGTGTTCCTATTTTTCCACATCCTCTCCAGCATCTGTTGTTTCCTGACTTTTTAACAACCACCATTCTAACTGGTGTGAAATGGTATCTCATTGTGGTTTTGATTTGCATTTCTCTGATGACCAGTGATGATGAGCATTTTTTCATGTGTCTGTTGCCTGCATAAATGTCTTCTTCTGAGAAGTGTCTGTTCATATCCTTTGCCCACTTTTTGATGGGGTTTTTTTTTTCTTGTAAATTTATTGAAGTTCTTTGTAGATTCTGGATATTAGCCCTTTGTCAGATGAATAGATTGCAAAAATGTTCCCCCATTCTGTAGGTTGCCTGTTCACTCTGATGGTAGTTTCTTTTGCTGTGCAGAAGCTCTTTAGTTTAATTAGATCCCATTTGCCAGTTTTGGCTTTTGTTGCCTTTGCTTTTTGTGTCTTAGTCATGAAGTCTTTGCACATGCCTATTTCCTGAATGGTATTGCCTAGATTTTCTTCTAGGGTTTTTATGGTTTTAGGTCTTAACCTTTAAGTCTTTAATCTATCTTGAGTTAATTTTTGTATAAGATGAAAGGAAGGGATCCAGTTTCAGCTTTCTGCATATGGCTAGCCAGTTTTCCCAACACCATTTATTAAACAGGGAATCCTTTCCGCATTGCTTGTTTTGGTCAGGTTTGTCAAAGACCAGATGGTTGTGGATGTGTGGTGTTATTTCAGGCCTCTGTTCTGTTCCATTGGTCTATATATCTTATTTGATGCCAGTACCATGCTGTCTTTGCTACTGTAGCCTTGTAGTATAGTTTGAAGTCAGAGACACAACAAAAAAAGAGAATTTTAGACCAATATCCTTGATGAACATTGATGCAAAAATCCTCAATAAAATACTGGCAAACTGAATCCAGCAGCACATCAAAAAGCTTATCCACCATGATCAAGTTGGCTTCATCCCTGGGATGCAAAGCTGGTTCAACATACTCAAATCAATAAATGTAATCCAGCATATAAACAGAATCAAAGACAAAAACCACATGATTATCTCAATAGATGCAGAAAAGGCCTTTGACAAAATTCAACAACGCTTCATGCTAAAAACTCTCAATAAATTAGGTATTGATGGGACGTATCTCAAAATAATAAGAGCTATCTAAGACAAACCCACAGCCAAAATCATACTGAATGGGCAAAAACTGGAGGCATTCCCTTTGAAAACCGGCATAAGACAAGGATGCCCTCTCTCACCATTCCTTTTCAACATACTATTCAAAACTCTGGCCAGGGCAGTCAGGCAAGAGAAAGAAATAAAGGGTATTCAATTAGGAAAAGAGGAAATCCAATTGTCTCTGTTTGCAGATGACATGATTGTATATTTAGAAAACCCCATCGTCTCAGCCCAAAATCTCCTTAAGCTGATAAGCAACTTCAGCAAAGTCTCAGGATACAAAATCAATGTGCAAAAATCACAAGCATTCCTATACACCAATAACAGACAGAGAGCCAAATCACGAGCAAACTCCCATTCACAATTGCTACCAAGAGAATAAAATACCTAGGAATACAACTTAGAAAGGATGTGAAGGTCCTCTTCAAGGAGAACTACAAACCACTGCTCAAGGGAATAAGAGAGGACACAAACAAATGGAAAAACATCCTCATGGGTAGGAAGAATCAATATCATGAAAATGGCCATACTGCCCTAAGTAATTTATAGATTCAATGCTATCCCCATCAAACTACCATTGACTTTCTTCACAGAATTGGAAAAAAACTACTTTAGATGTCATATGGAACCAAAAATGAGCCTGCATAGCCAAGACAATCCTAAGCAAAAAGAACACAGCTGAAGGCATCACGCTACCTGGCCCAGCTTATTTTTCTACATAGGATCCCCACATCCCTGCCTTTGCTAGAATGGAAACTAGACAAGGACCAACTTTTATCAACTTGTTCATTTCTCTATTCCTAGAACACAGCCTGGTACAAAATTTGCGTTTAATAATGTTTGTTGAATGAATTTGAATGATGGATTTGTTTAGAAGGTTTATAATATCCAATCCCTTGTGAGTTTGTTGCCAGAGGAAAAAAGAAGCGTGTTTTTGGTTCATAACATCAGGTATGTAACCTGGAATTTGGAATCATCAGTTTTTATGCATTTGCTTCATATTATTTATTTTTAAGTGATCTTTCAAAGTATTGACAAAGATACTTTAAGACTGACAGCCTCCCTGATAACCCAGGAATGAGGGTTTTAGATTAAGTTTACAATCTGATTGAAGGCTAATCATATAAGGAGAAAAAAATAAGAAAACGAAGAGAAATTTGAAAAGAAATCTCCAAAATGACCATGGACATCAGAACACTGAGAATTCATATACAAAAATGTGCTTTGCCTCATACCTGTCGGTCACACATCTATAGCGGCAGATTTCATAGATGCAGAGGAATTTTGGCTAAAATCCTAACACATAAGAGGCATTCTGCACTTACTTCTCCAGTTAGAATTAACACACGTGTATTTATAAGTTGTTTAGAGTGGGCATCTATTTAATGAGTTTACTGGCTGAATCTTTTAAAAGAATGCAAACGTTAAGTGCCTTTTATCAAAAATCAATGAAAAGATAAAAGGCCCTGTAGTGCATGCTGTGGTTCCCACACTACATCCCCCACATCCACCTGATGTCATCACAACCATCTATGGTATCCATTTGCCACTATGCACCCTGCCAGGCACACTCAGGTGCTTGCCTCGACGAAGACCCTCAGCTCACGTGCAGGTACAGCCTAGAAGTGCATGGGAGTGAACATCTCTGAGGCACCCTTCAACCAGTGAGTACTGGGAGTGGTAGATAAATGTCCTAGCCTCTCATCTTTCTACACAACAATAGTGGTGCATATTCTACACAGCTTCTTCAAGGAGCCTCAGTGGGATTGGGCCCCATTAGCCACTGTGATAACCAGCTCAGTAACACACACATATTAGTTGTTCTCCCTTTCCTTCCCACCCTCCCCATTCCATGACTGCTAGATCCGGAAGTCACCTTCCAGATGAACTACCTATATCCAAATCCTAATCTCTAGCTCTGGTTTCTTAAACAGGTCCTACGAAATGCTTGAAATAAAAGGCAAAATGGTTTGTGTCTAGAATCAAAGGCTGACAATGGCAAGCAACAGGCTCTAAAACTATGACCCAGGAAAAATGCTTTTCTAGAAGACATCGGCATTACCTCCTAGACACGGAATATGCTGGCTTCATCTCAGTAGTTTCTTCACACACTTTAAATACGTGTCTCATTAGAATCACATATGACCCACCTGATTTCATGCCTTGCCTTTTCTTTTTATTCTGCAGATTCTTCTAAGGAGCCTAAATTCACCAAGTGCCGTTCACCTGAGCGAGAGACTTTTTCATGCCACTGGACAGATGCGGTTCTTCATGGTTCAAAGAGCCTAGGACCCATACAGCTGTTCTATACCAGAAGGTGCCGCCATCATGCCTTTCTGATTTTCCTCTCCATGGATGTACCTACTAAAGTACACTGAGTCACATGTAGTGTGGGAATGGAAGTGATATGTTGTGATTTATGTAATCAATGAATATTCATTCACTCATTTATTGAAAAAAATATTAATCAAGCCCATCCTACGTGCTGAGTACTATTTTAGGCCCTGGAGATATAGCAGTGATTACAAAAGACAAAATCCCTGGTCTCATGGAGATTTCCTTCCAATGCAGGGAGACAGGCAATAAAAATTGAATAAAATGTCAGCTAGCAATGTAGGTTATTAAGAAAAATAAAGCCAGAAAGCAGCATATCAGCAGTGTGTGGGAGTTTGTGTATGTGCATGAGAATGTGTGAGAGTGTGTCAAAGTGTGAGTGAGAGCATGTATGGATACACGTGGGCATGTGCATGTGGATGAGAGTGTGTGTAACAGAGGCTTGAATGATATTGAAATGCATGGTCCTAGGAGGCCTCTCTATTGTGGTGTCTTAGACCAGAGACATAAGTGAAATGGGACAGGCCACATGAATATCTGGGGGAAAGGCTATCCAGGCAGAGGAAATTGCAAGTACAAAGTCCCTGTGGCAGTCTTGGCATAATTGAGGGATGAAAAAGGCCAGCACTGAAGGCACAAGATTGAAAGCGAGGAGAGTGATATGGGAAGGGATCAGAGAGTTACTTAGGGACTGACTATGCCAAACCTCATAGGCAAGGGCAAGGCTTTGAATTTTACTTTATTTGTGGTGGAAAGCTATAGGTGTTTTTGAAAAGATGTATGTTTGAAAAGATGTAGCTTGTTTTCTAACCAGATAATACACTCCTTCTCTTAAATATATTCAGGAAAAGACTGTAGTACTTTTTCATTTTTACCAGTGACCCTCTAAAATAACAGAGGAAGGGTGAAACAAAGACCTCTCAATATAGGTACCACCCAAGTTGTTTATTTCTTCCCCTTCACCTGGCATTATTTTCGTTTTTGTTTACTCTCACTCTGTATCATTTTCCCTTTTTTACATTTTAGGCTTAAACACTTCATTATCTCCTCTCTTCCACCCAACCCCCAGAGGAGGCCTAAGCCAAGATGCAGGGTTAGTGAGGACCCTTTGTCCTTGGCTCAAGGTGTTCGTTAGTCAGAGGATGACGTTGTCTATCCAACCGAAGAGCTGGAAAAGGGAAGGAAGATGCAGCCAGCAGTTAAGGGTATGAGCTCAGGGCTAACAAACCTGCACTTCAGTGTAGTTCTGCATTTTCTCACCAAGGAATACTCAGGAAATTAGCCAGTTTGTGTACAACTCAGCCTCCTCATTTGCAGAAAGGAGATAACGGACTTGCCTCATGGCTTCTTGTGAGGATCGTGTGAGATAACCCATGAAAAATACTTGGCAGAGTACTTGACACATAATAAGTACTCACTAAATGGTAGCTGGTATTCTTATTATCGGTAGTATAGTGATAATTTAAAAATAATTATGATATAGAAATCCAGTTCCCAGACTATAAAATGACTATAAATGGTATAAGACCATTTATACCAATAAATTGTTATATTATTGTAATTATTGGTATAAGAGCATTTTAATGCAGAGCTGCTGCTTAATTTGCAGATAAAAAAATACTTGGAGTTAGCAACCAAGCGGATCTTCCCCACCTTTCAGTGTAAGAGAGGTCTCTTGGATGAAGTGAAGTGAAGATGAAATGTTTGGGCACCAAGTATACTATATTTTTCCTTAAGGCTGACACCACAGAGAGGTTGGGGCCAGTAAACAGAGTTGATTTCTATAAATACATTCAGACATGAAGTTAGTATGTTTGATGACACTTTTGAAATGTGTGGAATCATTAAGTTATTTGTGCAGGCACAATTAGCCAAACTGTAAAGAAAAGTAGCAGAATAACCTCTTAAGCTGGGCCCACTTTATGAACATAATTTTTTGCTACCCCAATATTTACCAAATTTGATGAGCAAGAAGAGAAATCCAAAGGAATGAAGCCTTGATAAATATATATCCCTTGCCCTCATCAATCAGGGTCACATAACTCTGTCCACAGGCATCTTATGCACACCCCAGTCATTTCAGCATCCCTGGTTCAAATCCAGGATCTACACTACCAAGGATGCTGCTGAAAGTGTGACTGGGTAAAGGGAAACTTTCAGACATATTGAGAAAGATGTCTTAGATTTTGCCCTGGTAGTGTTTGGAATCCCAGGAGGGTAAGTACAGCTTCATGATTAAGTCCCAACCCAAACTTACAAAATTAGATATTTGTGTTTTTTCTATAAAATATAACTATTTGGAATATCTTAGCCAAACTACTATGAGCCCACAGCCCAGTTTATCCAAGAAGGGTAAAACTGAGGGATTAGGAGTATCAGGACTGGGCTGGACTGATTAGTGTACAGATATATTTGACGTCTCATTGCCCACTTCACAAAGAAGACAATACAAATGCACTTTCTGACTTTTGTCACTGTTTCTTAGAGCTCAGTTGCCAGGCAACTCCTGAAACTATAGAAACATGCTTCGCATCCCTGACACATAAATAAAACTGTGAGATGATTTTATCCAAAGCCAGAGTCAGTGGGCGGTGCAGTTGTTTCAGTTTGCTGGCCTGGCCTGAGTATCTAAAGCACAACAGAAAGTGAGCATGTCAGGCTGTCAACAGGACAGTTCAGGCACAGCCCTACAGGCAGTTGTGTGTTTTGCCTGGCTCTGCTCCTTGCCAGGTAGCTGGCAGAAGAGGCAGCCTCCACATGTTAGAGCAGCTGATTCAAAACAGTGTCTGCCATCCTGTGATGGCGATACTGCCAAATTCAGCCTCTGAGCTTGCAGGGGATTCAGGATGAATGCACATTACAGGCATGGTAAAAAGAGGCTCTGGGAAGCATGTTCGAGCTGCTCTGCTCTCTGCTCCTTGCATGGAAATGCTGTGTTTTTAAAGGAAGTGGGCATGTGAACACTCAGTCCTTAAGGCTATATCCCCCACCTCTTCCATACCCATTCAACCCCACTTCAAAAATTACCCTGGTCTTAAGAGAAATTTCATTTTCTATACAAGGTTATGTGGAAAATCAGTAGGGAGAAAGGGCATTATTACTTTGATTTTTTTCAACAAAAGTATTAAATTTAAAGCCAAAAACGTGCGCTTTCTGTCATGAAAACAGCTGCCCTTAAAAACGTAAATGATGTTTTATTTTTATTATTTTTTTCCAGTTGGTTGTCTTTAGATGAAAAACATTTCTTCTGCTGTTTATTCTTATTTTTAATGATAGTCTCTTTCTATGGTTCTCACCCCTTCCATTTCACAAGATAGTCTGGGAGCAAACCTAAAGCACTTAACTTTTGGGAGTAAGAGCAGAGGGGAGCTTCCATATATTGATTTTGGTCATCTGTAGAGACATTCAACCCAGAGAAGGCAAGTGACACGGTATCTGTTTTATGAGCTAATTTGGGTTCTTGTCTACATTTAATAGTTTAAAATATAAGTTATAAATATTTATTTAAAATGAAATTCAACATTGGTTCATGAAGAAAGAGGTTGGAAGTAGTGTTTTGAACTAGCTGTTTCTGATCCATCATGCTTAAAATAAATGCTTTGTTTGTCCTGTGGAGTTCATGGATTTGGGATAATCTAAACAGGGTTTTTTAAACAGTCCTCATGGGGATCAAGGTACTGACATGCACTGTTGAGAAATTCTGTGAATCAGGAAAGTGCTAATCTTTTAGAAATCCAGACCTGTTAAACACTATCAACATCTTTGGAACATCTTAATACTTTGAGTTTTCTAACTTTTATACTATCACTTATGCTAAGTACATTTGATATCCCTTCTATCACGTGAAAGCCTCATTTTCTGGGCAATCTTCTTACAACTACTCCTTTAATGCACTCTTACTTAGCTTGAAAGTAAATATCAAATTAAGTATACTATAGTTCAATGAACCACCCACCTATTCCTGATTTTTTTAACATTTTTCTTCTGACTCTACATACACACATACTTACACACACACACACACACACACACACAAACACACCTTATCTTTTCTTCTGCCTTTTGCCCATTTACTTTTTGCAGCAGAGATGAATCTCTCATTCAAGCATATGCAACTTTTTTTTTTTTTTTGAGATGGAATCTTGCTTTGTTGCCCAGGCTGGAGTGCAGTGGCGCAATCTTGGCTTACTGCAAACTTTGCCTCCTGGGTTCAAGCAATTCTCCTGCCTCAGCCTACCTACCGAATAGCTGAGATTACAGAAGCATGCCATCATGCCCAGCTAATTTTTGTATTTTTAGTACAGATGGGGTTTTACCATGTTAGCCAGGCTGGTCTCAAGCTCCTAACCTCGTGATCCGCCTGCCTCAGCCTCCCAAAGTGCTGGGATTACAGGCATGAACTACCGTACCCAGCCAGCATATGTAACTTTTAAGAGTCTCAACCAAAGCAGCAATTCACTGTCTCAGACCCTGGAGTCTCTGCCATTTAAATGCCAATTTCCTTCCAACAGCTGAAGAGCAGCTGTCTCAAGGAGCCTCTGATACTATACAAGTTTTCTCCTAGTGCCAAGCAGACCAGCCTGAGAAACAGCTATAAGAAGGAAATAGGTGTCTTCTCCCAGCTTTGCATCCTTTCCTTCCAGGCCCTGCCTTCCCTACAGCCTGCATTGTCCTCATTGTCCACTGCTGCCCAGCACCCATCCCACAGAGGGATGGTCCCAAACCTCCACAGTCTGGCCTGTGAGCCACAGGCGCCTCTGCCTGCACAGGCCCATTCCTACCTCATCTTCCACGACCACAGATTACGTGTATTTATGTCCCTTTGACTTATATATTGTCTTCTCAATTAATAGGCTAGTGAATAAGAGGGAGATGATGAACTACCTCACCAAAGTAGCAATTCTAATTTAAGAAAATTTTCCTGTCATTCCATTCCTTTTACTTCCCTTACCACACTCATGCCCATACTTCCTTACCTCAATCCCTTTGACCTCTCTGTTTCTTCCCTTCCTTGTCGTATTGCCATCTATTAAACTTTTACTCATCCTTCAAGAATGCTAAAAACCTACCTCCACCTTGAAGCCTTCCATGAAGAGCCAGGGCAATCATTCCCTCTTCTGAACTTTTAAGGACCCTAGAGAGCACTACTAATGAGCACTTACCCACATTGCTTTGTAATACTGTGTTTTACTCTTTCCTTCTGAGGCAGGAGGAATTCCTTAGACATCTATGAATCCCCCATAGGGTCTGTCATTATGTTTTAGACATAACCAATTCTCATTAAATATCAATAGAATGAATATAAGAGGTCCAAAAAACTACTCAGATGGGGATTTGAGTCTTATTTTAGCCTGAAATTAGGGGACCACATCTTACTTATCTTTATATCTGCACGGCGTTGGTGCTGGATGTAATGCATCACTCTGCCTGGAGCACACATCAACTTGTCTCCTCAGTTTCTTTCACCATAGGCTGGTGAAACAGCCAGGTCTAAACCTTCACTGTTCTCTGGGAATCTCTAGTTTGGGGGTGATTCTCTGTACTGTTTTAATGAACATTTTTAAAATGTCCCTAAGTCTCAGAACCTTCATCTATAGAACGGGCATAATAAAGTACCTACCATAGGAATCAATTTATGAGCAGGCATAGCATATGCATTCAATAAACGGAAGCTTTTACTGTAGGCAGAAGCACCAAACGGCCTCATAGCAGTCTTCAGACACTGATGATATTGTCCACCGATGTGATATGTCACAGAAATGGTGTTGCTAAAATACCTCTTCACAAAATACTTGTGTTCCAATTTATTGAATCAGACTATCAAGCATCTTACTTGGACTTAAGCTACAACATGATTTTTGGAACAATTAATCTTTTTTTAACCCTCTATTTTAGGAACACTCAAGAATGGACTCAAGAATGGAAAGAATGCCCTGATTATGTTTCTGCTGGGGAAAACAGCTGTTACTTTAATTCATCATTTACCTCCATCTGGATACCTTATTGTATCAAGCTAACTAGCAATGGTGGTACAATGGATGAAAAGTGTTTCTCTGTTGACGAAATAGGTAAATCACAGGTTTTTGTTTCATTTGACATAGTTTTAGACTAAATAAATGGGGAAGCCTGCAAGGTCCAAGTATAATCAAGTAGGAAGACTTCGTAACAGCGTTCTATAGATACATGGAGATCTGTTTTACAGGAGATGGGATCAGCTGGTGAACAAGAGGAAAAGGGCAGGGGGAACTTAAGTTGACTTTAACATAAAGCAGCCTGGCAGTAAATGTTGTGAAGAAAAGAGTAGGAACCTTGTAGAGTCTTTTCCTTTAGGAAATCTTTGAAGCTGTGTTGTGTTCTTATGTTCCACTGCAAAGGGTGAACTTAATATATTCTTAGGATTTCTTACTTCCTAATTATTTGATAGGATGCTTATACTCAGATTCACTGAAATATGTTGGCCTTTGACCTCTACCATTGCTATAATCAAAGGCTAGATTTTCTTTATCACAAAGCATAATCATTCTGGAATTTTACATTTACAAAACAGCCACGGTCACTTTAAAGACATGTTTATTAGATCTCAGAACAAATGCTGGAGACAATCAGCTCAGTGAATGAAGCGAAAGATCCAAACAGAGGATCCTTTGCCCATCATATGGACACAAGGTGGAAACAAAACAAATAAAACAAACAACTGTAATTAGAATATTCATGTTTATACCTTAATAGTATAACTAGCAAAATAGAAAGAATCAAAGAAGGACTTTGAGTAGCTGAAACTGGTGCCTCAAAATCTATCCACAAAAGCTCATTTGTTGATTATAGGAATTCCTCGTTGCTTCTCCCAAATGCGTTGTTCTTTTTATGTGGTTTTCTAGGCATAAGCTGACTGGAAGACATAGGAGTATGTGGCTAGAAATTACAGTAGAAACAAATAAAATCTAATAGGCTGACTTTAAGGGAGACGATTAAGAGAACTGTATCAAGCAGTAAAGATAACCCAATTGCTTTGCAAAGACAATTTAGTATGTGTCCTAACATCAGTGGGTACAGCTGTTGAGGTGAAACTAAATGGGATAGCAGAATGGGACAGTAGCAAGAATACTGGGTTAAAACCCATGTTCTAGCCCTGTTCTCTGCCAATAGCCAGTCCTACTCATTTACCTGGCTGACGTGTGCCTGTCATGTGTCAGGCACTGTTCTGGTGGTGGTGGTTATAGAATAAGTACAATACAGTCGAAGAGGGAAGTCAGGCATGTTCACAAATAATTGCAGTGAAGTGTGATAGGTGTTAGCCTGGAAATACATGGAATGCAGAGCTGCAAAGGTGGTGGCCAAAGGCGTGAATGACTGACAGGCCTGAGGGATGAGGAAGGGCTGCACAGAGATGGTGACAGTTTAGTTACCTCTGAACTGGAATTGGACTCTCCCTATTTTTAAAAAAGTGGTGACCCACAGTGATCAAAAGCATGAGTGAGTATTGTCAGGTACCACAGTGGACTTGCCTTTCAGTAACTACCAAGTTCCAGCGGTAACAAATAGCATATGCTCAGGGACTCAGGAGCAGTTAGGAAGCCCTCCTAGTCAGCTGGAGAAATCATCAGTAGTTGTTTTTGCCCCAAAAAGGAATTTGGACTTTAACTGTCATGAGGTACCTTTGAGGATGTTTAAATAGGGAAATTACTTGAGGATAGTAATAGCTAACAGTCACAAAAGACTTACCATGTGTCAGATATAAAAACCATCTTTTGCAATAGCACTTTACAGATAATGAAACTGAGGCACAGAGCAGTTAAAGGACTAGTTCAAGAGCTAGTAGGCGGAGCTGGGATTTGAACCTCCAGCCTCCATGCTCTTACTCTTGAGGCTTTGCAGTACCACTTGTCTTATTGTTAATGCCTCAGAGAAATTAATCTTGTTGCAATGTGAAACGTAGATTGGAGTGGGACTGACTAGAGGTAGAAGAGGTTAAAAGACTGAGATGATCAAGGTAAAAGATTATGACAGGTAGCTACAACTAGCACAACAGGTGTGGGGCAAGGTGCTGAGAGTGAAAGAGAACAAAGAACTAAGGTAACCTAGTAGATCTTGAGAAAGTTGTCAATCATTATAAGCCTCAGCTTCATCGTAAAATATGTATGTATGGTACTACCTCACAGGGCTGTTTTTTGGATTTGAACTACTATATTAGATACACATTTGTCATTCATTCAGTTCATTCAGCAAATATTTATTATGTTCTTCTCTCAGGCCAGTCAGTGTTCTCCATGCTGGGGATAGAAACTGTCTTCCCTGGTGGGATTTAATCCCAGTGAGGGTGGAAAGTGACAATGCTATGGAGAAATATAGGAAAGGAGAATAGAAGTGTTGGAGAGGTTGCAGTGTTGAGTTTTCAGGATTGGCATCTCTGAGTCAGTAGCATTTGAATAAAGAAGGATTGGAGAGGATAATTATGTGTGTGTCTCAGGGAAGGGCATTTCAGCAAGGGGGCACAGCCAGAAGAAAGATCTCAAAGTAGGAGCATGCTTTTCCTCACTCAATGAACAGCAGGCAGGTGGTGGAGTGGGCACAGAGTGAGCGAGGAGACTGGTATGAGACCAAATCCCACAGACAAGACAGTGAAATCTAACCAACCATTGCCAAAGACTTTGGCTTTCACTTGGAGTGAGGTAGGAAGCCTTTGGAGGGTTTTAGATGATGAGTGATGTGATCTAATGTAAGTGTTAGGATAATCACTGTGTCAGTTCGCTTGAGGATTGCATGGAGAATAGACTGGAGGGGGACAAAGACCAAAGGAGTACAGTGGGGAGACGAGTGAAACAAGAAGAATGAAAATGGATAATGGCTAGGACCAGGTTATAGTGGTGCAGGCAGTGAGACATGGTTGGATTCTGTTATATCTTGAAAGTACAGCTGACGGAATGTGGATTAGTGAGGAAAATATGAGCCAAGGACAAGTTCATTGTTTTTATCCTGAGCAACTAGAGGAATTGAGTCCTCATTAACAGAGATGGAAAGGAGGAAAGGAGAGCAGGTTTTGGAGAGGAAGAGCAACGGTTTGTTTGGGGGTATATTAAGTTTCAGATATTTTTAAAATATCTCACAGGAGTTGTCAGTATAGCATGTAGATTTATGTATAGAGGTAAAGGAGAGGTCATTATTATGCCTGTAATGGTATCTCACAGGGGGTCATTATTATGCCTGTAATGGTGGTACCAAGCCTTTTCCAGAAGGACCTTGTCTCATATCCTCTATTTTTCAAATGCAGCATAAGTAATAAGTTATAGAAAATCGTCCATTAAAAACAATTTTATAGTTTGATCACTTTAAACGGTTAAGCTTTGATTATCAGGATTCCTGAAACTCCAACAAATCCAGAAGGGTGAGGAATTATTGCCATTATATCGGCATATGTAGTTTGGCCATTTTGCACATTCTTTCAATTTAATTTTCAAAATGTAGTTATGATTCATCAAATTTTGACTCTCCCTGTTTTTAAAAAGGTGGTGTTGACCCCACAGAGGGCAACAGTATGCTCCTCCACCATAAGGCCTGTTTTCACTGTGGGTGCACACAAGAGCTTCCTTCTTTGGCCACCAGATTTGACAGCCAGTAAGAGCTCCTCACTGTGTATATTTGTAAAGTTATCTCCAGTCAACCCTAGGGATGCACACTTTGCAACACTCTAGGTGGCCTTCTATATATATGGCAGAAAAAGAAAGTAAATTTTACTCTGTATCTGCAAGTGATTTTCAAAACCCTCAGTAATGAGATCCAACGAGCAATAATTTACCAGGAACTATCTAGAATATAAATTTAGACATAGTTCCTAGCTTTGGAATCCATATTTTTCTTCATCAGCCTCTGAGAAATTGTGGTATTTGAGGTCCTACTAAGCAGAATGCAACAAATTTTCCTTGGACTGTAGAGTATATCAATAGAACCTGAGGAAAACAATGTTTCAAGTTGTTCATGTGACAGTTAAGAAAAAGACAGAAAACACCGAATCGTCACCATTTATGAGACTAGCATAATGCCTTCTTCCTTCTTATGTCAGAAGAAAATATCACATGTGGATAGGAAGACCTCAAAGCTAGGGAGCATTAGCAGAGTGTGCAGGAAGATTGTACGAGAAGATTGAAGAAGAGTGAAAAAGGATAATGGCTAGGACCAGGTTATAGTGGTGCAGGCAGTGAGATATGGTTGGATTCTGTTATATCTTGAAAGTACAGCTGACGGAATATGGATTAGTGAGGCAAAGATGAGTCTTTCAGGGAACAATACAGAAATGAGGTAAACGAGGTCCCTGCACCCAGGCCATACATAGTTGCAAGAAAAAAGATTTCTCTACCCCTAGTTCTGAAGCAGCCCCATGTCTAAATTCTGTAGTTCTTTCTGACTCTCTGTTTTTTCAGTTTCAAGTGAAAATGAATTCCTTTGCCAAAATCCCGATGCATTTATGATATCAGAGCAAAAAGAAATATAAAACATGGCAGATCTTGAAAATAGTGATCAGATTTTTTACTCCAAAACGAATTTTTGTAAGGGCTTATTTAAAAGTTAAAAACAAGTCATCCTTGAGTTAAAAAAAAAAAAGTTACTCTCTTATAAAGTGAAAGTTATAATAAGAAAAATATTGGAAGAAATAAGAGCATGAAAGATCAAAAATGTAGAAAGTAATTTGGTCTTCTGAGAAGAATGCCTTCCATTACTATTAAATTGTGTCTCTCTGTGTACTAATGCTCTGTTGAATTGCACAGTGCAACCAGATCCACCCATTGCCCTCAACTGGACTTTACTGAACGTCAGTTTAACTGGGATTCATGCAGATATCCAAGTGAGATGGGAAGCACCGCCCAATGCAGATATTCAGAAAGGATGGATGGTTCTGGAGTATGAACTTCAATACAAAGAAGTAAATGAAACTAAATGGAAAATGGTAAGATGTTGCTACACCTTACACTTTGACTTTTCTTTCTGTTTCATCAAATTCTCTCTCATTTATCATTAGACTTTCCTTTGACCTAATACCACATGTTCATGCTGTATGCTCCATAATTTCTTATTTGAGAAAACATTATTTAATCCGTAAAATATTATCTTGAAATTCTGTAAGGCAGGAGATGCTTATGTATATATGGAGGCCTGTGGAAGGAAAGGTAAACTATTTCTCCATTCATTCTTGCTGTCCAGTTTAACTTTAGAGTAAAATTATAGACTGGCCACTTAGCTGTCTTTGGGGATGTGGATAAAAATGGGAAAGTTTGTGATCAAGTCAGCAGTGACTATGGCCAAATATTTTCCAATGATTTCGGTTGCTGCTACTCAAAAGACTCCCATTAAAACAAATTCATACGTGTCTACAGGAAAACAGAGGGAGGGAATTTGTCTCTTAGAGGTTTCAGAAGGATGTTTTGTTACATACCTCAGAGAAGAATCAAGCTGAGATTCTTATGTAGGCAATTAGAGAGCATGGTACCAGTTGACCTCTGAATCCCTCTCTTCCTTACCAAGCATATGGAACTCAGCATTTTGATAAATTTCACATGGCACATAACAAGAGGAAGAACAGGAGTATCATGCTGCTCCCAATATAACTAATTCTAAATCTGTCTAACCACAGCCACAGCCACAGCCAAGCCAAGCAGTTTCTGGCCACTCATCAGGTGATGCCCAGCAGCCTGGCACAGATCACTCCCAGAATTTTGAGACACCAGGACATTCAGTGAGCCACTGAAAAAGATGCCAATTTTGTCATTAGAGGAAAGTTAAGTTTGGAGGAATTTGAGTAGTTACAATATGGGGCTTTGAGGCTCTATTTTCTGAATCATTTTAATTTAGATATCTGTTCTGTAACTTGGTACAAATAAAATGCCTGGTTGGATGCTAAGTCAAACAAGACTGTCTAAATCCAAGCTACAATCAAACATTATTTAACAACAGGTACTGAAATAACTACTATGCAGAAGGCACTGTGCTAAATACCTGAGGTGGCCGTTCTCAAAGTGGGAACCACAGACCCTTGAGGGTCCCTGAGACCCTTTCAGGGAGTTCAGTACTATTTTCACAATACACCAAAATATTATTTTATTCACTATGTTGAAATTTAACTTAATGGCACAAAAGCAATGCTGGAAACACTGCTGGCACCTTAGCATGAAGCAAGGCAGTAGGATCAAATTTTACTAATAGTCATGCACTCCCGGTGAAGAAGGAGGAAAAAGCCAGTTTCACGTATGAAGTTGTTGATGAAGCTGTAAAAATTGTTAATTTTACTAAATCTCGACCTTTGAGTACACAGCTTATTAATATTCTGTGTGACGCATGGGAATTACACATTAAGCATGTCTGCTGCATATTGAGGTATTGTATTTGTCTTGAAGAAAAGCGCTTAAATGACTGAGTTGCCAGCTGAACTAGTCGCTTTTATTGCTTGGAGCACCATTTTTACTTGGAAGAGCAACTGATAAACTGGCAGATGGTTATTCATATTTGAATTGGCAAACATTTCTCAAAAAATAATGAGGCGAGCTTGTTGTTTCAAGAAAAAACAACTGACAGTATTTTTTTGCAGTGGAAAAAATTTGACTTTTCAAAGCAATTCATTTTGCCTTTTTGGAAAATTTGTGTCTCCAACCGTGAGCTTGATAGTGTCTTAATATTTGAAGACTTTTCTTGAAGAGATTGATGGTGATATTAATGAAAGTGACTTAATTATATTGTGTAATAAAATGTATGAACATTTAGAAAAATCTACAACTCAGTGAATCAATATTTTCCAAATGACTAATACATGATGTAATCAAATCATGCATGGGGAAATGATCCATTCAAAGTACTAGATAGAATGGTGAATTTTTTTAATGATCAAAAAATTTTTTGTATATTTATTGTGTACAATATATTTTTTTGAAATATGGATACATCGTAGAGTGGTTCTATCACACTAAGTAACACATGCATTACCACACATACCATTTTTGTGTGTGTTGAGAACACTTAAAATCTACTCAGAGTTTTTCAAAATGCAATACATAAGCATTAACTATAGTCACCATTTTGTACAATAGATTTCTTAAACTCATTCCTACTAACTGAAAATTTTAATTCTTTCATCAATATCTCCTTAACTCTGCACCCTGCCCACAACCCCTGATAACCACCATTCAACTCTCTACTTCTGAGTTCAACTTTTTTATATTCTGCATATAAGTGACATTATGTGGTATTTGTTTTTCTGTCTCTGGATCATTTTTCTTAATATAATATCCTCCAGGTTCATCCACGTTGTCACAAGTGACAGGATATCCTTCTTTTTTTAAGGCTGATAGCATTCCATTGTACATACTACCACATTTTCTTTTTTTTTTTTTTTCCAATCTGTATGTCTTTTATTTACTTTTCTTGTCTTTTTTTTTTTATTATTATACTTTAGGTTTTAGGGTACATGTGCACAATGTGCAGGTTTGTTACGTATGTATCCATGTGCCATGTTGATTTCCTGCACCCATTAACTCGTCATTTAGCATTAGGTATATCTCCTAATGCTGTCCCTCCCCCCTCCCCCCACCCCACAACAGTCCCCGGAGCGTGATGTTCCCCTTCCTGTGTCCATGAGTTCTCATTGTTCAATTCCCACCTATGAGTGAGAACATGCGGTGTTTGGTTTTTTGTCCTTGCGATAGTTTACTGAGAATGATGTTTTCCAGTTTCATCCATGTCCCTGCAAAGGACATGAACTCATCATTTTTTATGGCTGCATAGTATTCCATGGTGTATATGTGCCACATTTTCTTAATCCAGTCTATTGTTGTTGGACATTTGGGTTGGTTCCAACTCCTTACTATTGTGAATAGTGCCACAATAAACATACGTGTGCATGTGTCTTTATAGCAGCATGATTTATAGTCCTTTGGGTATTACCCAGTAATGGGATGGCTGGGTCAAATGGTATTTCTGGTTCTAGATCCCTGAGGAATCGCCACACTGACTTCCACAATGGTTGAACTAGTTTACAGTCCCACCAACAGTGTAAAAGTGTTCCTATTTCTCCACATCCTCTCCAGCACCTGTTGTTTCCTGATTTTTTAATGATGGCCATTCTAACTGGTGTGAGATGGTATCTCACTGTGGTTTTGATTTGCATTTCTCTGATGGCCAGTGATGATGAGCATTTCTTCATGTGTTTTTTGGTTGCATAAATGTCTTCTTTTGAGAAGTGTCTGTTCATGTCCTTTGCCCACTTTTTGATGTGGTTGTTTTTTTCTTGTAAATTTGTTGGGGTTCTTTGTAGATTCTGGATATTAGCCCTTTGTCAGATGAGTAGGTTGCAAAAATTTTCTCCCATTCTGTAGGTTGCCTGTTCACTCTGATGGTAGTTTCTTTTGCTGTGCAGAAGCTCTTTAGTTTAATTAGATCCCATTTGTCAATTTTGGCTTTTGTTGCCATTGCTTTTGGTGTTTTAGACATGAAGTCCTGGCCCACGCCTATGTCCTGAATGGTATTGCCTAGGTTTTCTTGTAGGATTTTAATGGTTTTAGGTCTAACATTTAAGTCTTTAATCCATCTTGAATTAATTTTTGTATAAGGTGTAAGGAAGGGATCCAGTTTCAGCTTTCTACGTATGGCTAGCCAGTTTTCCCAGCACCATTTATTAAATAGGGAATCCTTTCCCCATTTCTTGTTTTTGTCAGGTTTGTCAAAGATCAGATAGTTGTAGATATCTATGTCTCTGTTGTGGTACCAGTACCATGCTGTTTTGGTTACTGTAGCCTTGTACTATAGTTTGAAGTCAGGTAGCGTGATGCCTCCAGCTTTGTTCTTTTGCCTTAGGATTGACTTGGCGATGTGGGCTCTTTTTTGGTTCCATATGAACTTTAAAGTAGTTTTTTCCAATTCTGTGAAGAAAGTCATTGGTAGCTTGATGGGGATGGCATTGAATCTATAAATTACCTTGGGCAGATATACTACCACATTTTCTTTATCCACTTATCCATTAATGGAACATAGGTTGATTCTATTTCTTGGCTGTTACAAGTAATGAACATGGGAGCCCAGATATTTCTTCAACATACTGATTTCATTTTCCTTGGATATATACTTAGTAGTGGAATAATATAATGGATCACATGGTAGTTCTATTTTTAATCTTTTGAGGACGCTTCATATTATTACACTCCCACCAATAGTGTGCAAGGGTTCCCTTTTGTCCACATTCTCACCAACACTTGTTATCTCTTCTTTTTTGAAAATAGCCATCCTAACATCTTTGTGCACTCTATGCCTTCTGTGAGCTGATAGCTCATTGTGGTTTAAATTTACATTACCCTGATGATTAAAGATGTTAAGCATTTTTCATATACCTGTGGGCCATTTCTGTATCTTCTTTTTAAAAATTTATATTCAGGTCCTGTGCCCATTTTTTAATTGGGTTATTTATTTTCTTGCTATTGAATTGTTTTAGCTCCTTATATATTTCAGATATTAACCTCTTATCAGATGTATGCAAATATTGTCTCCCATTCCACAGAGTGTCTCTTTACTCTGTTGATTGTTTCCTTGGCAGTGCAGAAGCGTTTTAGTTTCATGTAATCCCATTTATCTATTTCCACTTTTGTTGCCTGTACCCAATGGAGTCATATCCAAAAAATCATTGCCCAAACCAATGTCATGGAGCTTTTTCCTATATTTTCTTCCAGTAATTGTACAGTTTCAGGTTTTACATTTAAGTCTTTAATTGATTTTAAGTTTATTTTTGTATATGAGGTAAAATAAGGGTATAATTTCATTCTTCTGCATATGGATGTCCAATTTTCCCAACAACATTTAAAGACAGAGTCCTTCCCTTACTTTGTAGTCTTAGCACCTTTGTGATAAATCAATTTACTGTAAATGTGTGGATTTATTTCTGAATGCTTTATTCTTTTACATTGGTTTATGTCATTTTTATGCCACTACCATGCTGTTTTGATTACTATAGCTTTGTATTATGTTTTGTGGTTGGTAGAGTGATGATTTCATCCTTGTTCTTCTTGTTCAAGATTGCCTTGGCTATTCATAGTCTATTGTGGTTGCATATAAATTTTAGAATTGCTTTTTCTATTTCTGTGAAAAATGACGTTGGAATTTTGATAAGGATTGCATTGAATCTGTAGATTGCTTTAGGTAGTAGGGACATTCGAACAATATTAATTCTTCTAATCCATGAACATGGGCTATCTGTTCATTTATTTGTGTTGTCTTCATGTTTTACAGTTTTCAGCGTACAGATCTTTCACCTCCTTGTTTAAATTTATTTCTAGGTCTTTTATTTTTATTTTTATAGATATTGTGAAAGGGATTTTTTTATTTCTTTCTCGGATTGTTCCTTATTAGTGTATAGAAATGTTACTGATTTTTGTATGTTGACTTTGTATCCTGCAGCTTTACTGAATTTGTTTATCTGTTCTAGCAATTTTTTGTTGAAGTCTTTAGGGTTTTCTGTATATAAAATCATGTCATCTGTAAGCAAGGACAATTTAACTTTTTCCTTTTCAATTTTGGATGCCTTTTATTTCTCTCTCTTGCATAATTGCTCTGACTAGGATTTTGAATCGAGTAGAATAGAGTAGAGGAGTTACATTGAATAAAAGTGGCAAGAGTAAGCATCTTTGTCTTGTTCCTCATCTTAGAAGAAAAGCTTTCTACATTTCACTGTTTATTATGATGTGAGTTTGTTATATATGGCCTTTATTGTGTTGAAATACATTCCTTCTATATCTAATTGTTAAGAGTTTTTATCATGAAAGGATATTGAATTTTGACAAGTGCTTCTTCTGTATCTATTGAGATGGTTCCATGGTTTTCTTCTTGGTTCTAGTAATGTGATGTATTATGTTTATATATTTGTGTGTGATGAACCATCCTTGCATCCCTGGGATAAATCCTACTTGATCATGGAGAATGTTCCTTTTAGTGTGCTTTTGAATTAGTTTCCTAGTATTTTGTTTAAGATTTTTACATCTGTATTTATCAGAGATATTAGCCCATAATTTTCTTTTCTTGTAGTGTCCTTTCATGGTTTGGGTATTAGGGTAATGCTAGCATCAAGAAATAGTTTGGAAGTATCCCCTTTTCTTCCACTTTTTGGAAAAGTTTAAGAAGGATTGGTGTTCCAGTGAAGCTTCCAGTGAAGCTGTCAGGTCCTGGGCTTCTCTTTGATGACAGACTTTTTATTACTGATTCAATCTCCTTACTTATTATTGGTTTATTAGATTTTCTATTTCTTCAAGAAAGTCTTAGTAGGTTGTTGTGTGTAGGAATTTATTCATTTCTCATGCATATAATTTTTCAGAATGGTCTCTCTTGAACATTTGTGTTTCTATGGTATTGGTTGTAATGTCTCCTCCTTCATTTCTGATTTTGTTTTTAATTTGGGCCTTCTCTCTTTTTTCATTACTTAGTCTAGCTAAAGGTTGGTTGATTTTGTTTATCTTTTCAAAAAAACTTGTTTCATTAATCTTTTCTACTGTTTTAATGTGCTAACTCAAAAGCACATTAAAAGGATCATTCTCCATGATCAAGTAGGATTTACCCCAGGGATGCAAGGATGGTTTATCACACACAAATACGTAAACATAATACATCACATTACTAGAACCAAGAACAAAACTATGGAACCATCTCAATATTTTCTATTCTCTATTTCATTTATTTCTGTTCTGATCTTTATTATTTCCTTCCTTCTGCGAACTTTATGCTTAGTTTATTCTTTTTCTGTTTTCTTCAGGTAAAATGTTAGGTTATTAATTTGAGATCTTTGTTTTCTGATGGAGGCATTTATTGCTATGAACTTCCATTGCTCTCAGAATGACTTTTACTGTATTCCTTAAGGTTTGGTATGTTGTTTGCATTTTTGTCTCAAGACATTTTTGCTTTTATTTTTTAACTATTATTTTAGGTTCAGAGGTAGATGTGCAGGTTTGTTATATAGGTAAATTGCATGTCACAGGGGTTTACCATACAGATTATTTCATCACCCAGGTAATAAGCATAGTACCCAGAAGGTAGTTTTTTTATCTTTGCCTTCCTTCCACCCTCTACCCTCCAGTAGGCCCTGGTATCTATGGTTTCCTTCTTCGTGTCCATGTTTTCTCAATGTTTAGCTCCTACTAATAAGTGAGAATATGTGGTATTTGTTTTTCTGTTCATGCATTAGTGTGCCTAGCATAATGGCCTCCAGCTCCATCCATGTGACTGCAGAAGACATGATCTTGTTCTTTATTATGCCTGTATAGTATTCCATGGTGTACATATACCACATTTCCTTTATCCATCCTACCATTTTCTTTATTCCATGTCTTTGCTATTGTGGATAGTGCTGTGATGAACATACGCATGCATGTGTCTTTATGGTAAAACGGTTTATATTCCTTCAAGTATATACCCAATAACGGGATTGCCGGGTCAAATGACAATTCTGTTTTAAGTTCTTTGAGAGGTTGCTAAACTGCTTGCCACAATGGCTGAACTAATTTGCATTATTACCAGCAGGGTATAAGTGTTCCCTTTTCTCTGCAACCTCACCAGCATCTGTTATTTTTTGACTTTTTGATAATAGCCATTCTGACTGCTGTGATGTAGTATCTCATTATGGTTTTGATATGCCTTTCTCTAATTAGTAGTAATGTTGATCATTTTTTCTTACACTTGTTGGCCCATGTTTGTGTTCTTTTGAAAAGTGTCTGTTTATGCCTTTTGTCCATTTTTTAATGGGACTGTTTGTTTTTGGCTTGTTGATTTAAAGTTCCTTATAGATTCTGGAAATTAGAGCTTTGTCAGATGTATAGTTTGCAAATATTTTCAGCCATTCTATAGATTGTCTGTTTTTTCAGTTGTTTATTTTGTTGTGCAGAAGCTCTTTAGTTTAATTAGATCCCATTTGTCTATTTTTGTTTTTGTTGCAACTGTTTTTGGCATCTTTGTCATGAAACCTTTGCTAAGGCCTATGTCCAGAATGGTATTTCCTAGGTTTTCTTCTAGGGTTTTTATAGTTTGGAGTTTTGCATTTAAACCTTTAATCCATCTTGAGTTGATAGTTGTACACGTTTAAAGGAAGGGGTCCAGTTTCAATCTTCTGCATATAACTAGCCAGTTACCCAGCACCATTTATTAAACAGTGTTTTCCTCATTTCCTGTTTTTGTCAACTTTGTCAAATATTAGTTGGTTGTAGGTATGAGGCTTTATTTTGGGGTTCTCTATTCTGTTTCATTGATCTATGTGTCTTCTTTTTTAACCAGTACCATACTGTTTTGGTTCCTGTAGCCTTGTAGTATAATTTGAAGTCAGGTAATGTGATGCCCCTGGGTTTATTCTTTTTAGTTAGGATTGCTTTGACTATTTGAGCTGTTTTTTGCTTCCATATGAATTTTACAATTGTTTTTTCTAATTCTGTGAAAAATTACATTGATAATTTGATATGTATTGCATTGAATGTGTAGATTGGCTTGGGCAGTATGGTCATCTTAACGATATTGATTCTTCTAATCCATAAGCATGGAATGTTTTTCCATTTGCGTTATCTGTCATTTTCTTTCATCAGTGTTTTATAGTTCTACTTATAAAGATATTTCACCTCCTTTGTTAAATGTATTCCTAGGTTTCTGTGTGTGCATGTGGCTATAATAGGCTATTTTAACCTGATAACAATTTAACTTCCTTGCATAAAAAACTCTATGCTTTTACTCCACATACCCCCCCCACACACACATTTTAAATTTTCGATGTCACACTTACATCTTTTTATATTGCATATTTCTTAACAAATTATTGTACCTAGTATTATTTTTAATAATTTTATCTTTTAACCTTCATTCTAAAATAAAAGTGATTTGCATATTACCATGAAAATGTTAGACTACTTTAAAATGGAATGTGTACTTACTTTTACTAGTGAGTTTTATACTTTCATATGTTTTTATGTTACTCATTAGCCTCCTTTTCTTTCAGCTAAACAGCTCCCTTTAGCAGTTCTTGTAAGATAGGTCTGTTGGTGAGGAATGGTTAATTTTAATACAACAAAGTACAAAAAGTTCATTGGTAGAGTTTCAGGTTTCATATTTCCACTAACCTGTAGGAAACTATCATTTGAGTTTTAGTCTATTGTTAAACAGAAATGTTCACAATTATGTGAAAAGTTTATTAAAATAGTCCTCGTTTTCCTCATTATTTATCTGTGTGAGGCCAGGTTTTATTCATTTACTTCAACGAAAATAGCACATTCTAATAAATTTAATTCAGAAGCAGTTATAATTAAGTCTGACATTAAATAAATTTGCAAAAATGTAAAACAGTGTCACTCTTCTCACTCTATTTTTTGTTGTTTGGGAAAGTACAATAATTTTTATGAAAATATATTATTTTAACAAAATCAATTTATTATTTTCATTTTAAAAATTAAGATTTTAAAATTTTTTCATTTCAATTTCTAATACTGTAAATTGTAATAGGTATAACCCAACTAAACCAAACTCTTTAGGATTCTCAAATTTTTAAGAGTGTATGTTCTCACTCATAGGTGGGAATTGAACAATGAGAACTCATGGACACAGGAAGGGGAACATCACACTCCGGGGACTGTTGTGGGATGGGGGGAGGGGGGAGGGACAGCATTAGGAGATATACCTAATGCTAAATGACGGGTTAATGGGTGCAGGAAATCAACATGGCACATGGATACATATGTAGCAAACCTGCACATTGTGCACATGTACCCTAAAACCTAAAGTATAATAATAAAAATTAAAAAAAATAAAAAATAAAAAAAAGAGTGTAAAGGAGTCTTGAAATAAAAGAGTTAAACAACCTAGAAATAAACAAAGATATGAATCAGCATGTTAGCATTCATCAATTCAGTTACCATCATTTCATCCCTAAAAGCCATGGCATATAGTTTACATCTCACTGAACCACCACTTTGAAACTCCCACCCTGCGCCAGGTACTTGTGAGCATGTAACTTTGTTAATCAACTGTTCAGGGCTGTATCCCAACATGGCTTTGTTGCCCTTTTCATGGCACCTCTGCTAAATCTCATTAGGTAGACCAAAGGGGTCAGTTAACTTTTTCTTTATACCTTTTATTTATGGTATTTATAAGTTGGGTAATTTTCAAAGGTCTTGGACAAAGACCAGGGGCTTATCTATAATAATTTATTTATCTCTTGAAGAAACAAACAATATAATTGGTTATGAAGCACAGGCATCATAAGCAGAAAACAGATTTATAAGTAAAGGGGGAAAACCTAATCTGTGTTGCTTGCATCAGGAATTCATGTTACCATTTGGCAATATGAATTTGCCTAGTAGTGTGCTTTTTATTTTCCCCCCCACAGGATCTTGCTCTGTCGCCAGGCTAGAGTACAGTGGCCCAATCTCGGCTCACTGCAACCCCCACCTCCAGAGTTCAAGTGATTCTCGTGCCTCAGACTCCTGAGTAGCTGGGATTACAGGCGCAAGCCACCACACCCAGCTAATACAGCTAATTTTTGTATTTTTAGTAGAGACAGGGTCTCATCATGTTGGCCAGACTGGTCTCGAACTCCTGATCTCAGGTGATCCACCAACCTCGGCCTCCCAAAGTGCTGGGATTATAGACATGAGCCACTGTGCCCAGCCGCCCTTTTTAGTAAATACATTTTGCATGACCATGTAGTTGTTTACAGCTATTTATCTAGTAAACCAATAACTTACAGTTTTTTAAAGGCTTAATGGATAGCATGGAATTATTCATGATATCTGTGCCATATCTTGAGCACCCATTACATACCTGATATTGTACTGGGCTTTGGAAATGAAAAATAATGAGTAATCTTGGGGAATTTACAATGTAACATAGAAAGCTGCGTATAACTAAATTCACAAAATGAAATATAATTAGTAATAGAAGAAGTATATTATCTGGCAGAGTAGAGTGGGGAAAAGTACCAGCAAAGACTTAGCATACCAGCTCTCCTCGATACTTGCACTTAGACTTGGATGAGAAACAGTTCCCTGCACAGGCAGATGACAGGGTTAGGTATGATAGGAGCCACGTAAGTAGGAGCCACTCGAAATCTGAGCTTGGTGTGGCTTGTGTGAAGGGTTGAGGGAATATGAAGAGAGGACCACGACTTGAATCACTGAGGGCCCTTTTTTGATCCATTAGTGAAATCTTTAAAGAAATTGTATTGGTGACAATAACAGAGAAATAAGGGCTTTGAGGATGAAACATAGGCTTTTAAAAAAAAAACTTAAGAAAACATAATAAAGTGAGTTCAGTATTCAGTGTCCTGCCTTAAAGAAAGCATTTTAGGCATGCAAATATCCCATATATTCAGAGGCTTCTATAAAAAATACAAACAAACCCTGTCATATACACACGAGGCAAAAAAAGATACTTTGTGAGTAGAAACTAATTGAGGTAAAAGAAAAACTTGTTTTAGAAGCTGAAGGCCCAGCTGCTGACTTAATAAAACAAATTATGAGAATTTTATTTATGTGAAAATCCATGCTGTTGAAAAAGCGAGTGTTTAAAGTTTTCTATAAACAGGAACAAGGTGTTCTACCAAAAAAAATGTATGAAAAGCACATTGAATACCTGCTTTGAGTATTTGACTTGGAGGAAAATACCATCACTAGTTGAGTCTACCTCTTTGATAGCAATATGTGTTAAAAGTCTAACAGTCTCACTCTACCCCTCCCTGAGAAGGTAAAGGAATATCCTGACCTTAAGGGTTGTGAGACTTACCAAAGAACTCCTGTGACTTTTCTTTGCAGATTTTAAATAGCAAACTATTTTGTGGTGGCTTTAAGCCTTCCAGAACAAGCAGATTAGGTATGTAGCTCCTTTTAATAAAAGTATTTGGAAGTTCAATAAAGGCAATTATGATTTTTCTAGGACCTTTTCCAATTCTGTGATTTTGTGAATGACTACCCAGAATTTCCATCAAACACTGATATACAACTTGCTATGGCTACAATTTATTTTGGTGTGAAAACATGTTTGTTTTTTTGTTCTTATGTCTCCCTTCATACAAAAGTTTAATATCCCAGATATGTAGGCATATAGTTCTGCCATTCATAGTAATTCTAATATGCTTTAATCTTATTAACTATCTGGAAGACTAATGCACAGTTACAGCTGCATTTCTTTAAGCAAGTCTATCATATCTTTGGGTTTATACCAAACTAAATTTGTGAACTATTATCCATTTACAAAATGATTTTTTACATCAATCTTCCTTTAAATAGAAAATGCTCACGATGCATTTTAAAATATTATCTACTTTATAAAAATCCATTCTGAATACAAATGGGAGAATGCCTGTAGTGTTCATTGCATTGAGTTGTTGACTCTTTAGCCAATATGCGTTTATATTTTGTCTTGAAAGATGGACCCTATATTGTCAACATCAGTTCCAGTGTACTCATTGAAAGTGGATAAGGAATATGAAGTGCGTGTGAGATCCAAACAACGAAACTCTGGAAATTATGGCGAGTTCAGTGAGGTGCTCTATGTAACACTTCCTCCGATGAGCCAATTTACATGTGAAGAAGGTAAAAGAAATAAAAGATTAAAATAGCAGCTAACCTGGCTTTTGTCAATATAATAGTTGATTCACCCCGCACTGGTAGTGTGTTGTCCAAATCAAAATATATTAGCATCAGATATCAGGGTGAGAGACCTTGAGCTCACTATCTGTAACAGAGATTGTTCATTGCAAAAGCAGAAGGAAGATTTAGTTTCCAAATTTTTCATTCAGGAAAAGTCCAGGGGGCAGGTGGAAGTTTAGAGACAGGAATTTGTTGGCAATCTCTGGATGGTAGAATTCAGATGACTCTTTTCTTTATATATTTTTGTATTTCTAAAATTTTCTACAGTAAGTTTGTTTTGAATTTATAATCAGGAAAAAAAGCTGTACTGATGGTTAGGGAAGAAAATATGTATCTATATGGATGGATAGATATGTGGCATCCAAGAGGAAACCCAATATTGAGTCAGCATAGGTAGTCAACAGCAGGTGCATACGGTTTTAGAAAGTGGAGGTGTGGCTTTTACCTAGAGGAATGCCTAATAAGTACTGTGGCAGTCATACTTAAAGGAGACGTGGAACATTTGAAAACCCTATGTAGGAGAATCACAACAATGATTAAAGTTTTTAAAAATGGGACCTATGAATTTAGAATAAAAGAATTAAAACTTTTAGATACAGAAATAAAGAAAACTGATTAATAATGAGCAGAAAGTATAGAGTATTATTATTCTCAAATGGGAATTGGCTCTATTCCATCTTCATTGAAAACAGAAGTTTACAGGGCTATATGTTTGTTAACAAAACAACCACAAGCTACATAGAAAATAAATTTATATTTCTGCATTTACTACACAGGTAGAATCTCATGATACTAAATAGCACTAGGATAAAAATTTCTATAGCACCATTTTCTCTAAACTCTAGTTAACTGAATTCTTGTTTCCAAACTATTTGATATTATGCAATTCTGGTCTTAAAAGTAGGATAGTTATACACCCTTAGGCTTAGTGTAGTGGCATTTAATTCACTTAACATATATTTTTTAAACTGTCCTTTCCTTCTATTACTAACAAAAAAAGAAGCTCGAACTTTATGTTATTTTCCTGAATATGTCACTGATATGAAATTATAGACACTACAAGACAAAAAATGATTTTTTCTCCCCCACCAATTCTTTAAAATTCTTACAATATCTCCCTAGGGGATTTTAATAACTTATTAAATAAGAAAAGACTATTTCAGCATAAAGGCCTACATTTTAAATGGCAATGTTAAGGTAAATTTCATCTGTCATTTTTAGGAAAAAGTGGTTAGCCTCTGCCTCTGTGGTAAGAATACTGGGTACCAACAGCAAAGTAGCTGGCAGGTACTCAATCTTAAGGAATGAAATAGAAGTTTTACAAACAGCTTCCCCCAAGTCTCATACAAAGTATACTGAAACCTGAAGATGGGAGCCTCAGTAGTGATCTGTCAATTTTATGTATATAATATACATGAGATATATTTATTATATTTTAATAATTTAATTAATTGATATAAATATGTATATTTATAGCTGTAAAATATATGTTATTTGTGTCTAAGAAGTTTCTGTCATGATTTATCAATAAAAACTCTGCCTTCATCTTTTTGGCAAATCTTCAATCTGGAGGCTAAGAAAATCACCACACTTAAAAAAAAAAATAGAAAAGAAACCAGCGGGCATTATTTAGGTAGTGTGTCAATAAGCAACACTTTTTTCCTGGAGCTGAAACATTTATGATACTCCCTGGAAACATAGTATGCTTGAAACAGATTGTTTGTTTTCATAAAACACACATTGATTTTGAACTATATGCTGTTTCTTTATTTTGAAGTTTTTTTTTTAATGTGAGGAGATTTGAAAAGTGGACAGAGATGTTCATAAAACAGAAAAAACTAAGTCATTGCATTCTGTTTCAGTGGTTATCAAGAGAAATCACTGACTTTATTAGATGAATACAAATTATGAATTTTTTGTGAAAAGGGAAAGGGAAATGGAAACTGTGCTTCAACTATTTGTAATTCTGAGAGCGAAATATTCTTGTGTGTTTCAGATTTCTACTTTCCATGGCTCTTAATTATTATCTTTGGAATATTTGGGCTAACAGTGATGCTATTTGTATTCTTATTTTCTAAACAGCAAAGGTAGGTGTGAAGTAGTATTCTTTGGTATTTTTTCCAGTTGTTTAGATTTCCATATGTGTTTCTATTTGTTATTTGATATTTTCTTTGTCAAATTATGAGTGGAAATTTTAGTTAACCTAGTAAACTTTTATCTCCAGTTATATATTTACCATTCATATAAAACTCAATTTGTTGTATTTATCATAGACAACTTAGAGGTTTAGATTCTATCTGGAGACTTGTACAGGACATTAAGAGGCTTAGGCTGGTGACTATGCATACCTTGTGATATGTACCTCTTTATCCAAGAGCTAGCTAGCTCTTCCCCTCAAGTCCTCCACAAGTTGACCCATTCATTCCAGCACTTCAAAGTATCACTGAGCCTTTGGCTGAGCCTGATACAGTCCTTATATGCAGACAATTTTTTTTTTCCTTGAGACGGCGTCTCACTCTGTTGCCCATGCTGGAGTACAATGGCGCAATCTTGGCTCACTGCAACCGCCGCCCCCCAGGTTCAAGTGATTCTCCTGCCTCAGCCTCCCGAGTAGCTGGGATTACAGGCACTCACCACCATGCCTGGCTAATTTTTCTGTTTTTTTAGTAGAGACAGAGTTTCGCCACGTTGGCCAGGCTGGTCTTGAACTCCTGATCTCAATATACAGGCAAATTTAAGTGGCAAACTACCCAGGTAGATAATTAAGTCTAAGAAAACTTTTTTTAGACTTCATATGATGGTGATTTCAAGTAAATTCAGGTTTAATTTAAATTATTTGGATATTTATGATTTTGTGTTTCACCTGCATTTATAAACACATCTAAAAGTCTTTAAAAGTGTAAAGAGATTCCATTCCACTTTCTCTTGGATTCAAAGGTCTTGAGTTCCAGTTATCATTTTGCCATTGCTGTTTGACCTCGTTTGAGTCCCTTAATCTCTCTTGGCCTCCATATTCTTGTGGTTAATAAGAGGGTAAGGGTTATATAATCTTTAAATTTTCCTTGAGCTATGATATATATTATTTATATTATTCTGTTTTTCTTCCTGATAGAAACTCACTACACACTACAGGAAATTTTTTTTAACAAAATATGGGAAAAATGATTGGTACTGATTGCCAGTGTCTTCCATTTAAAGTTTTTTTGTTTGTTTGTTGTTGTTTTTCTTTGTTTTGTTTTGTTTTGTTTTGAGACAGAGTCTTGCTCTGTCACCCAGGCTGGAGTCTGGGGAGTGCAGTAGCTCAATCTCAGCTCACTGCAACCTCCGCCTCCCGGGTTCAAGCGATTTTCCTGCCTCAGCCTCCAGAGTAGCTGGGATTACAGGCATGCGCCACCAAGCCCAGCTAATTTTGTATTTTTAGATACAGTTTCACCATGTTGGTCAGACTGGTCTCGAACTCCTGACCTCAGGTGATCCGCCTGCCTCAGCCTCCCAAAGCTCTGGGATTACAGGCGTGAGCTGCTGCGCCTGGCCCCATTTAAGGTATTTTTAAAGTCCCAATGGTTAATCTTGCTGCTTCTCCTAGAATTAGGGTGACTAACACTCCCAGGTTGCCTAGAACTCTCCTGGTTTTCAGCAATGCAAGTCCTGTGTGCCAGGAAATCCCTCAGTTCCAGGTAACCAAGACAGTTGGTCCCCTTACCTAGAATTGAAAATAGCTTCTCCAGCTGAAGCCAAGAGGCATCTATAAATCAAAATGAGATCTATGTTAATATATTTTAAAAGATTTTAATTTGTTTTTTAAGGTAGTATAGCACTTGTAAACTTCAAAATAGAATTTTATTAGGAAGAATAATTATTGTGACGCTAGATTTCCAGAGTGTCAAGCATGCTAAAGGTCTAACTGAATGCAGAAAGGGTTACTTTCAGTAGCACTTCATGTCCAATTTTATAATATAAACCAATTGGAAAGTAAAATTCATTCTGAATTCCATTTTGCACCTAACTTTCTGACAACATTCCTGTTTTCCAAAAAAGCAGCTATCATAAATCACAACACAATTTTCTGTTGTTTCAGGAAAATAAATAAATACATTTTTAGAATTTTAATTTGTGTATTTAAGTAATGCCAACAACAAAAGATCCAAATTATTCTGTTGATTAATTTCAGTTTATTAATCTATATATTTGGTGGGAAAATTTATACATAACTTCAGTAGATAAACTCACGAGGTATGTAAAGTAATTAGCTCTTAGTATTAGCTGTGAATTTCTAGGCATTGTGAAGGCCAAGTCAATTTGTTATGTTGTTTAGTTATATTAGTTAACAATATTAGGAAGAAAAAATTATCCTCTCAAAAAGTAGGATTTCCAAGAAAACATATTACTTCTAATACAGTGCTTTTTATAAATAACGAAATTCTTAACTATAATATTTAGTCAAAATCACCAAATTCTACAATTGATTTGAAATCTTTATAGCTCTCCCAAATTTCCTTCACTAAATTGAATTTTCTGTAGGAAAGAATTAACTTTTTTTCATTTGCACATTAAAAACCCTTATCATTGTCTACATTTGCATGTTCTACTGAAAGTGGGAAATAGTAGCAAATATTTGTCAGCAAGTATGGACAGAACATATAGTTCCAACAATTAAATTGATACTGCAAAGAATGAGATTTTTCCTAGAACTGTAGGGATGTAAAGTGGCGTCAGGTCCCACACGCCTTTGAAATTTTCTGAGTCCACAATTCATTATCCAACCCACTTCACTCTGCTTTAATCCAGTTAATTGAGTCAACTCTAGCAAAATTTATAATTTTATTTGTATCTGATACAACATCACAAACATAGTTTCAAGTCAGGCTGTTGTTATACTGGTTCCTACCACACAACCCTCCCAGCCTTTGCGCTGTTACCAATTGAGGAAAGAAATAACTGAATCAGCCTAAAATAGAACTTCCAAACCAGTAGCCAAATTCAGCCTACAGATTCATATTTTGTTATTTTATTTTAATTAGTTTTGATTTCAGAGTGAAGATTTTCCTACAAAGTGTTTGTAAAATAGAGAATTTTCACACAAAAATCCACATTTGGGGATTATCTTTTAAAAAATGAAAAATGTAGTGAAACTGAACAAGGTAGCATATGCTGCAGCAGACAACCAGCTGTCCTATTTGGGATTGGCTCACATTCTTTAATTTGCCACCATCCTCATTCCTCCTAATGACTTTGCAACTGGCTTGCTTTATTCATCTGCATGACCTGCTTGGGCCCCTTAGATTTACGGTCTGCCACTGTGGCATAAGGTCACTACAACCCCTAGAAAACCACTAGCACATGCCTTTATGCATCATCCTATTCAAAAAGGAAAAGCACGTCACAAAGTCAAACATCAGCCATTTGGAAACCTTTGCTTCCTGTAATTAGAGTTATGTTCCACCTTTTTATGTTTTTGAGAATTTGAAATATCAATTTCGAGATGCAGAATCAAAAAAAAAAAAAAACAGCGAAACGGTAGCATGACGCAAAGAACCTGGGTTTTGGTTTGGAGTCAGGTTCTCTGGGTTTGAGCCCCAACTGTGCCAACTATGAGTGCATGATTTGAACATGTTCCTTAATTTTCCAAGTTTTTGCACAGAAATATCATCTGCCTCCCTGGGAGTCATAAGGATTAAGTGAAATGTTTAGTGCAGGGGTCACAAACTTATTTCATAGAGTCAGAGTGCATTTTTAGGCTTTTCAAGCCATACAGTCTCTATCACAGCTACTCAACTCTGCCACTGTGGCATGAAAGTGGCCATAAACAATGCGGAAATGAATGAAGATGCTTGTGTTCTCATAAAACTATCTACACAAACAGATGACAGGCCAGATTTGGCCCACAGACCTTAATTTAGTGACCCATAGTTTAGTGCAAAGTATATCCCACAGTGTCTGATTTATCAGAAGCACTAAAAAATGATAGTAGTTATTATTAATAATTTGTATTGCTTATTTCTAGATCTGTAATTCATCAGTAACAATTTGCCTTAACATTTGCCCCACTGAGTAGTAGAGGCTACTTAATGCAATTTATAAAATGGAATTTTGCTTATTCCTTGGATTGGGTAAAATAGCAAGTGGAAATACTGAGAAAATGTATTCCTTATGGAATGGACTAGACTGACCATTCACACTGAGTGGAATAGCAACTGATATCCAAAAATCCAGTTACCACCTCTTCATGACAGCGTCATCTCTGAATAGGCAGGAGTTTTTTTTTAAATTAAATGAATTGTTTGGAATAATCTCTGAGCCTGTTTCCAGTGCTATAATTTGATTTTAAAAAATAAACTCCAGGCCAGATACGATGGCTTATAGCATATAAATCCAGCACTTTGGGAGGATGGGGCGGGAGGATTGCCCTGAGGCCAGGAGTTCCAGACAGCTCAGGCAATGACTAGAGCAAGACTCCATTACAAAAAATGAAACAACAAAAATTAGCACATCCTGTAGTTCTAGCTACTTAGGAGGCTGAGGCAAGAATATCGCTTGGCCCAGGAGTTTGAGGCTGCAGTGAATTATGCTTGCACCACTGGACTCCAATGTGGGCAATAAAGTAAGACCCTGTCTCAAAAAGTTTTAAAAAAAAATTAAAAACACCATAAACTCCAATTACACTATTAATTGTACAAAATAGATATATGATTTATTCATTTTTATGACCAAAAAATAATTTAAAGATTTGGAACAAAAAATGTAAATGCATCCTAGAATTGTATATATAAACCCATACTGATTAGTTAGAGATAGTTCAAATTATAGTCTGTCCCATCTGAAATGAATCCTGTAGTAAAACCCTGGTTAATAAGATCATGTTAGATAATTTCATAATTAATATGAACTATATGGCTAACCTACCCAAGTCTACCCTTTGTCAAGGGTACAAGTAATCCTGGCTCCATGTGGATTGACTCTTTTTTCTTTCTTTCTTTTCTGTACAAATTACTGATGAGATGTACACTAGAATTGCCTTATAGCTGAAATGGAAATCAGCTTCAGGTGAAATTAAATTTCTTTCTTTCAAATACTAAATCTAGCTGAAAATAAAAAGCATTAAGAAAAAAGGATTGTGGGAAAACCACATTTTCTTTTAATAGACTTCAGATGAGGCTTTTTGGGTTTTTTAGTTGTTGTTCTTTTTTTTCCTTCTACAGTTTTTCTTTCTCATTTATTGTCTAATATTTTCTTCTGTTTCTCCTATTCCAATTATATAAAGTACCAGAATATTTGGAAAAAGTAATAGTATTGCCAATATTTTATTTCTATCTTTTGCTATAATTGAGAATATGTAGCTTTTAAGATGTCAAAACCAAAATTTTATATGTTTTCAAGGATTAAAATGCTGATTCTGCCCCCAGTTCCAGTTCCAAAGATTAAAGGAATCGATCCAGATCTCCTCAAGGTAACTAATAATTTTATCTAAATTGTAGCTAGTACTAATTAACACCTGAAGACTCCTGTCATATGTTGAAGGTTTTCTGTAAGCTATGTATATCACATTCAATTTTCTTGTATCTTGTCTCCTGGAGAAAATTTTTTTAAATATTCTATCTCTTAAAAATAAGAAAATGTCATGTGTATTTAAAAAGTTACACACTAATTTATGTTTTGTTATATGTTTTCTTACTGTTGTTCTTATTGTAACCATAGTTAATCTCTGAACATTATTTGCTAATTCATTTAATTATTATGAGTTTCTTTTCATAGATCTTCATTTTCTTTCTATTTTCTAGGAAGGAAAATTAGAAGAGGTGAACACAATCTTAGCCATTCATGATAGCTATAAACCCGAATTCCACAGTGATGACTCTTGGGTTGAATTTATTGAGCTAGATATTGATGAGCCAGATGAAAAGACTGAGGGATCAGACACAGACAGACTTCTAAGCAGTGACCATGAGAAATCACATAGTAACCTAGGGGTGAAGGATGGCGATTCTGGACGTACCAGCTGTTGTGAACCTGACATTCTGGAGACTGATTTCAATGCCAATGACATACATGAGGGTACCTCAGAGGTTGCTCAGCCACAGAGGTTAAAAAGGGAAGCAGATCTCTTATGCCTTGACCAGAAGAATCAAAATAACTCACCTTATCATGATGCTTGCCCTGCTACTCAGCAGCCCAGTGTTAACCAAGCAGAGAAAAACAAACCACAACCACTTCCTACTGAAGGAGCTGAGTCAACTCATCAAGCTGCCCATATTCAGCTAAGCAATCCAAGTTCACTGGCAAACATAGACTTTTATGCCCAGGTGAGCGACATTACACCAGCAGGTGGTGTGGTCCTTTCCCCGGGCCAAAAGAATAAGGCAGGGATGTCCCAGTGTGACATGCACCTGGAAATGGTCTCACTCTGCCAAGAAAACTTCATTATGGACAATGCCTACTTCTGTGAGGCAGATGTCAAAAAGTGCATCCCTGTGGCTCCTCACATCAAGGTTGAATCACACGTAGAACCAAGCTTTAACCAAGAGGACATTTACATCACCACAGAAAGCCTTACCACTACTGCTGGGAGGCCTGGGACAGCAGAACATGTTCCAGGTTCTGAGATGCCTGTCCCAGACTATACCTCAATTCATATAGTACAGTCCCCACAGGGCCTTATACTCAATGCGACTGCCTTGCCCTTGCCTGACAAAGAGTTTCTCTCATCGTGTGGCTATGTGAGCACAGACCAACTGAACAAAATCATGCCTTAGCCTTTCTTTGATTTCCCAAGAGCTACGTATTTAATAGCAAAGAATTGGCTGGGGGCAATAATGTTTAAACCAAAACAATGTTTAAACCTTTTTTGGGGGAGTGACAGAATGGGGTATGGATTCTAAAATGCCTTTTCCCAAAATGTTGAAATATGATGTTAAAAAAATAAGAAGAATGCTTAATCAGATAGATATTCCTATTGTGCAATGTAAATATTTTAAAGAATTGTGTCAGACTGTTTAGTAGCAGTGATTGTCTTATTATTGTGGGTGTTAATTTTTGATACTAAGAATTGAATGGCTATGTTTTTAATGTATAGTAAATCACGCTTTTTGAAAAAGCGAAAAAATCAGGTGGCTTTTGCTGTTCAGGAAAATTGAATGCAAACCATAGCACAGGCTAATTTTTTGTTGTTTCTTAAATACAAAACTTTTTTATTTAAAAAATTAAATTAAAACTAGAGGCGAGAAATTTAAACTATAAGCAAGAAGGCAAAAATAGTTTGGATATGTAAAACATTTATTTTGACTTAAAATTGATAAAGATATTTTTAATAATTTAGACTTCAAGCATGGCTATTTTATATTACACTACACACTGTGTACTGCAGTTGATATGACCCCTCTAAGGAGTGTAGCAACTACAGTCTAAAGCTGGTTTAATGTTTTGGCCAATGCACCTAAAGAAAAGCAAACTAGTTTTTTACAAAGCCCTTTTATACCTCCCCAGACTCCTTCAACAATCCTAAAATGATTGTAGCAATCTGCGTTATTGGAACATAATTGTTTTATCTGAATTTTTAAACAAATATTTGTTAATTTAGAAAACTTTAAAGCGTTTGCACAGATCAACTTACCGGGCACCAAAAGAAGTAAAAGCAAAAAAAGAAAACCTTTCTTCACCAAATCTTGGTTCATGCCAAAAAATAATACATGCTAAGGGAAGTAAAAATCATAGCTTGTTCATACTGACCAAGATGATTAAGTGCTGCAGTTGCACGCGGAGTGAGTTTTTTAGTGCATGCAGGTGGTGAGAGATAAGATCTATAGCCTCTGCAGCGGAATCTGTTTACACCCAGCTTGGTTTTGCTACATAATTATCCAGGAAAGGAATAAGGTACAAGAAGCATTTTGTAAGTTGAAGCAAATCGAACGAAATTAACTGGGTAATGAAACAAAGAGTTCAAGAAATAGGTTTTTGTTTCACAGCCTATAACCAGACACATACTCATTTTTCATGGTAATGAACAGAACATAGACAGAAGAAACAACGTTTTCAGTCCCCACAGATAACTGAAAATTACTTAAACCACTAAAAGAAACTTTCTTTCTCACTAAATCTTTTATAGGATTTATTTAAAATAGCAAAAGAAGAAGTTTCATCATTTTTTACTTCCTCTCTGAGTGGACTGGCCTCAAAGCAAGCATTCAGAAGAAAAAGAAGGGACCTCAGTAATTTAGAAATTATTTTGCAATCCCTTAATATCCTAAACATCATTCATTTTTGTTGTTGTTGTTGTTGTTGAGACGGAGTCTCGCTCTGTCGCTAGGCTAGAGTGCAGTGGCGCGATCTTGGCTCACTGCAATCTCCACCTCCTACAGATTCAAGCGATTCCCCTGCCTCAGCCTCCTGAGTAGCTGGGACTACAGGCACGCACTACCATGCCAGGCTAATTTTTTTGTATTTTAGCAGAGACAGGGTTTCACCATGTTGGCCAGGATGGTCTCAATCTCCTGACCTCGTGATCCGCCTGACTAGGCCTCCCAAAGTGCTGGGATTACAGGTGTGAGCCACCGCGCCCGGCCCTAAACATCATTCTTAAGAGCATTGGGATATCTCCTGAAAAGGTTTATGAAAAAGAAGAATCTCATCTCAGTGAAGAATACTTCTCATTTTTTAAAAAAGCTTAAAACTTTGAAGTTAGCTTTAAATAGTATTTCCCATTTATCACAGACCTTTTTTAGGAAGCAAGCTTAATGACTGATAATTTTAAATTCTCTTTCTTGCAGGAAGGACTATGAAAAGCTAGAATTGAGTGTTTAAAGTTCAACATGTTATTTGTAATAGACGTTTAATAGATTTTCTGCTACTTTGCTGCTATGGTTTTCTCCAAGAGCTACATAATTTAGTTTCATATAAAATATCATCAGTGTAGAACCTAATTCAATTCAAAGCTGTGTGTTTGGAAGACTATCTTACTATTTCACAACAGCCTGACAACACTTCTATAGCCAAAAATAGCTAAATACCTCAGTCAGCCTCAGAATGTCATTTTGGTACTTTGGTGGCCGCACAAGCCATTATTCACTAGTATGACTAGTTGTGTCTGGCAGTTTATATTTAACTCTCTTTATGTCTGTGGATTTTTTCCTTCAAAGTTTAATAAATTTATTTTCTTGGATTCCTGATAGTGTGCTTCTGTTATCAAACACCAACATAAAAATGATCTAAACCACTCTGTATACTGTGAATTATCATTGTAAGCACAGCTTAGCACCACTGGATCAAATACATCAGCATTGGGTATGGAGATTTTTATGTGCTCTGGGATATAGAGAGGGAAACATATCCCCCTTCCTTTATTTTTTGAGGAGACAAAAGCCCAACTCAGAAATATCCCACTGGCTTGGCCCTCCCCTTAGGCTGTGACTCCCCATGGGCAAAGGTTCATAGAGCCATGTATTTGATGCATCATGGAAAATAAATGACATCGGTGTGGGATGAGGAAGAGTGATATGTGAGCATTATCTTTACATTTCCAGCTTGAGCATGTTGTCTGGAAGGAAGGAAAGCAGCTCTTCCTCTGCTATTCACCCATTGGCCTAAGTCAGTTATTGGACTAGCTGTTTGTTATCATGGGAATCAGCTAATAAGTCAGGCTTGGGAGGAAAGCTGATTAGGTAGGTTGTGTAGGAGCCTGAGAGAGCCATGAAGTATAGATTTCTACAGCAGCAGGCAGGATGCAGGTGAGGCAGCTACTGAACCCTAGGCTCCTGAGCAGACACTGGATTCTGAGATGTAGGAAGCTGGTGATGACATTGATAAACCTACTAAACAATGAGGTATTGCTTCAGCAAGTCGAATGCAAAGTGCCACAACTTTTTATAATACTCAAGTGTTATATTAAAACAAAAATGTCTGCACCTGCTGCCTTCTGCCCTGTGAGCAGCCATTACCTGAAAGAACCATGGAGTGAAGCCTCAGGGCTTCTTCATATAGATGCTTTAAGGTATGAGGAGTACAGGGAAAAGAAAGCCTGCCTACTTCCATGGATTGAAATAACATAATTCTATTTCAGAAGATTAATGGTGTATTGAAAATGGCTACACACATCTTTCAGCATTTCAATTTCTCAAAGTTTCTACTAACACTTTATTCAATTGCTATAATATTTACATCTTTACATATTTTTATACCAAAATATGTCTTGTTATGTGCTTGTTTTAGGGTAAGAAATAGTGACCAGAAAAACCAGAAGTTACTTAAATCTAAACTTTTTAGTTTGGAATCCAAGATCCCACATAATTTGCCCCAGTCTCCTTTGAGAGTTTAGAATTTAAGACCTAGGTGTTAAGGGCACAGCTTCTGAATAAGAATTTGACGTTTGGTTAACATTCGAACTCTGTTGCTCTGGAAATCTAATGAGCATATGATGCCAGCTATGTTACACAGGAAACATTGCTCATGGTTTAAATGATCCCTGACTGATAAATGACACCTGGATAGGGAAAAACTATAAACACCTGGAGATAAGTTATACTTTGGACTTAAGGGTAGTGACTCTTGCAATTAAGCATTTCCCCTATAGAAACTCTGGAAGCTATGTTTCTGGAGTTGTAACAAAAGTAACTGGCTCCAGTGAGGCATAGAGCTTCTAAGCCTGGGAGACTCCCTTACCTGCCCAATACCTTCCCTAAATCCGAGCTGTCAGTTGTAGGAGGAGAGGAAGGAAAAGAGCTTCTGGATAGCTATATAAACAGCTGTTTAGATTGCTTCATGCACTGTTATCATTACTGTGACTCTAAAGCAGAAAGCCTGATGCTGTATCCCTTCTGTCCTACATCCCTCTGAGTAGACTGGAACCAAGTATGGTGAATCTGGGGAATGTTTGGTTGAGCCTAAGAAGATCCCCTTGCATATGTAGCAAAAGACACTTGCCATTTCTTGAACAAAGTTTGTGCTTTCCCATCTCTATGTTCTTGGTCATGACTCCTCCTTCAACTGAAAAGCTCCCACTTACCAACCCTGCCTGTCAAGATTCCTTTCATCCTTCATGGCCCAGCTCTAATGCCTCCTTCATGAACTCTCCCCTGATTCCCACCATCCAATCAGTGACCTTTTCTTCTGAACCATGTTTAATGGTGTTTATCACATTACTTTGTTAGCTCACCTAACAAACGGCTAGTATAGATTTGCCAGTATGTACGCTGGGGAATATCTATCTCCAAAATGCCCTTGAATGGATAATTTTGTGGTCAAATAAATTTGGAAAACATCTCATACTACACTCCCGTCTGGGAGAGTCATAGTGCATTTTGACACTTTAAAGTTTCTACAGTTTAAAGAAATCCATTTAAATTTAACACATTATTTCCTAATTAATATGAGAAATACCCAGTATTATATTATTAACACAGGAAAAACTGTATGAGAGTAACACACCTGGCACAAAATAAAGTTATATTAAATTTCAGATGAATGTGAATTTGAACAAAACCTTTTATATGATGTCATTAAATTTTTACTCTCAATAAAACTTCCTAAAAATTGAATGCAAAGGAGCTGCATGATTAAAATAAACACAGATTCTTCTCAACTCAGATATGACATTTTTCTGAAAGTCTGGATGTCTTAGAGCATTCATTATCTTCTCTATGACAGTGACTTTTTATATGCTTGCTGAAACAGATTTTAACTTTTTCCCTTTTTCAGTCCAAAGAATGATTGACATATGGAATGTGCCAATATTAACAAATTCTGATTCTTATTTAGAACACCCATTTTTCTATGAAATCTGAGCTTATAACACCAAGAAATGCTTATATCACTTCTCATAAGAAGGAACATATGTTGCTGTGAAACTGCAGAATAATATTTATCTGTTATTATCTGAACAAAAATAACTCACTCCTAATGCTGCCTGCTAAGTTAAAAAAAAAAAAAAAAAAAAACTTGGAATATAATAGATTTTTTCACAGTAGTCCCAGGAAGCAGTCTTTGTAGGAATATACAGAAATCAATTTTGTTGATCTCTTGTTAGAAAAGAATCTTTACACAATTGTTCTGTGGGCATTAAGAGATGTCACCAGCATTTTCTATAAAGATAAAATAATTTATGAAGAAATTGTACTCACTTTGGCTTTGACAATGGTACTGTAGTCAAAAATTCAAAGTGGAAAGATTTTTATTGTTTCCTTTAATGGTACCGTATGATAAAAAAAAACTTGCACTTAAGGACTTTATAAAGTACTTTCAAAGGTATTATTTCATTTAAACTTAAGAAATCTGTGTTGTAGGCTTGTCAGATATTATTCTTAACATTTTGTTGGGAAAAAGAGGCTCGTAAAAACTAAGAGATTGTCCCAAAGTTAATAAACTAGTGAGTGATGAAGTCAGGATGAAAACCCAGGCTGACTAGTCCAGAGTTCCCAAAACAACACAACCTATAACATTACTGGATGGGGGAAAAGCTTTGGGTCCTATTCACAGTCTGAAGAAAATGGAAAGTTAATTGTTTTATAATAATTATTATTCAAAGATAATAACTAATCTTTGAATAATCTTCGGTAATAATAATTATTTGAATCCTTTGGTAGAACTCAAAGAATCACCTGCCAAAGGCAAAAGATTCTTCTCTGATAAACATAACCAGCTAGTAAATGTCTAACAACCAGTTCTGGAGTCGGGAGGGGGTGGTCTAGATTTGTAACATTTGCCAATTTCAATGGTGTGAATACACAAATATGCTGATTTTAAGCTATTATCTCATCACTCCACATGAAGTTAGGAAAAGATGGCACAGTCAGCTCTCATAACTGTACAGACCAGATCCAGGAAACCACTGAGTCTACACAACCTTACAATTCCATCTAATGCTGACATTTTTTATAATGGCTAGGTAGCATTTTTAAGTAACATTTATTAAGCACTTACCATATGCCCGACACTCTTCTAAGCACTTTACATTAATGAACTTATTTATCCTCAAGACAATCTCATGAGGTAAATCCTATTTTCCCCAGTTTACTGATGTGGAAACTGAGTTATAGATCATTTAACTAACTTGACCAAAGTCACAAAATTAATCAATTTAGAGCCAGAATGCAAACACAAGCACTCTGGCTTTAGAGCTTGTGCTCTACAGTTAGTGCTATCCTACCTTCCAATAATAATTGTGTCTAGATTGGATGCACATAATGACAACAAAAGGCAGCTGATTGCTGAGCACTCCAGGCAGGCAGTTCATATTCAGTAATGCTAATTTTCATATAACACAAGCATCATCTTTCCATGCCTTCGAGACAACTCTCTAGATTTGTATCTGGGATAAACAGAGATTACCAAATGTCTGCTTCTGAGTCTTCCACAATGCCATGGAGACTTCACTGCATGCTCTCCCCTTGGCTCCAAGTGTGCTGCTGGCCACTGAGCAGAACTGGACCACAGATTTCTCTAAACCAGTGATACAGTGCATCCAGGTCAGCCAAACTCCTCAATACTCCTTGTTCTCTTTATTCACCCAAACACCTCCAAACAAGGCTGTGCAGACGGGCTGTGAATAACTGGAGATAATTAAAATATGACTGGGGAAATATCATTTTTACCCACAGGACCATGTAAACAACCATGAAAAAGTCAACCCTTAATAGGGATTCCTCTCACAGACACACCCCAAATCCCTGCCTTCCCTACCTCCCATCCCCAGGCTCATCTTTCTCTCTGAGAACTCCTCCTTCTCCAAACCATCAAAATGTGATCCTTTCACTTCCTTAGAAAAACCTTATCCCACTTCCACAAAGGTGGGTTTGTCTCATACCTCAAATCTAATCCCAGATAACTGGTGAGACAGTACAAGATAAGTGTTATCCTCCTTCATCATTGAAAAATAGACAATGAGTTGAATTTCAGAAGGTTTCTTGATGTATAAAGCATTCTGGTAAGAGGCAGAAGCAGTATTTTCCCTCTGTCTCCAAAACCAGCCTTATTACTAAACCATAATTCCTCCTGTCATGCCTCCCTGATCCCAATGACAAGCATGTTCACACATATTCATCTAGGAGCTAATACCATAAAGAGGTTTGAAGAATAGTTACTAAGCACCTACTGTGCACCAAGGATCTTCTAGATGAAGAGAATGTGGGTACAACATAGGCTCTGCCTTCAAGATTACACCTAAGTCAAGGTCAAATCCTTGTGATATAGTGACAAGTCAGTATTAGCACTATATACTGTGTACAAAGTAGGAAATAATCTGTCTGGGGCACTTGAGAAAAGAGTGGTAGGAAGTGAAAAAAAGGGGGCAACCAAATGTACTACTCACCTTACTGCCCATTGGAAGGATTTTTCTTCATCTTTGTCTTTCTGGGATGCCCCTGATTTGATTATAAATTTAGCCGGTGTCAGCATGTTAGGCAAAACCACATGTAACAGACTGAATTTTTCCCTTCTAAGTTAGTTGATTTTAAGAAACTGCCCATGAGGCCATGAATGCAGACTCAGGAACAGGAAGCAATGTAGAAAGGGAAACTATTGTAAGAGTCAGAACTATCTGTCCATGCAGATTCCTTTTGTATTCCATATTTCTTGGAACATAATCTCTTTCCATGTGTTGATGGATTGTTGCTGCACGCTCCCACCCTTATAAAATGATGAGCTAATTAACATATAGATCATGACTGGCAACTTAATTGTATGGTCACTTGCTGTCCCATGGTTAGGCTTTCAGATTCTGCCAGTGTCCAATATCAAACCGGAACTATTTCTAGAAGACTAGTAATCTGCTGAAGAGAAAATGGTTTGCTCCAAAACTCTAGGGGTCTACAGTGTGATTCCTTTATTGGGGCTATCCAGAAACTCCTTACAGAAGCAATAATTACCACAGAAATGTCGAGTGTTGTTGAATTTGCTGGGTCATACTCCCAATGGACATAGTGTGTCTGTGCTCCCAGTGGACGGAGCAGCTTGTATTGTATCCTAGACTTGCTAGAGTACATTTTCTTACTCTAGGCTCACTTAAATCCGGTAGTCTTATGGGTTACTAATAAATATTTTAGAGCGGCATATTCAAATGTAATATATATTGTCTCCAAAATCCAAATACCATCAAGTATTTTAGTGCTCACAATTTAATGTGCAAGTATTACACTTTGGAAGGGATAGTTTGACATATTCCAGATCTCTGGACCTCCAAAAAATGCATCTCTTATGTTCTCATTCAGCCCATCCAGGCTAAAGAATAATGCAAAGTGATATAAAACATGGAGATGTGACTCTTAACACACATTTGTCCTGGGACTGTTTTTTATTTGGACTCTTGGCTACATGAATTATTATTTGATCTCTCTATATGTGTTTTACTTCCTTCTCTCTTAGTTAACCTCATTGGTCCTTTGTCGTAGATAAAACTCTTGGTTTAAAGTAACAGAAACCAAAAATTGGCTTAAGAAAAAAGGAGAATGTATCTATAAAATTATGGTAGTGTCTCACAAAAATTCAAAAAGAGGAATCAGGAACCTCATGATGAATTGAAATGAGAGATTAGAAAGTTGCCAAAATGCTGGAAGAAATTTCACTCTATTGTTTGGCTTTATTGGTTTTAGTCTCTTTCTCTCTCTCTGTCTCTCTCTCTTTCTCTCTCTCTCCCACACACCCACTTCCCTATCCCCAGTCCCTCTCCACTGAGAACTTGATTTTTTCTTTTCAGTGCAATTGGAAGAAAGCAGCCTCTATACTGCTTCCCAGTTGATATCAACTTTCATTTTCAGTTGCTCTAAAAGAATAATTGATGATGCCCAAATAAATACCTCTTTCAAATATTCAGGGAGGAGAATTGATTTAGCTCAGTTTGGATGAAGTTTCCATGTTCATCCAATCAACTGTGTTGATGTAGAGAGGGGAGAGTGAGATATCACAAAGAAGAATGCTGAGACCAGCCCCTGTGATAAGAAAGAACATTTTCAGAGAAAGTAGGTTGGGTTGACATCAAACCAAATTACCTATGAGAATCTTTTTCCTCAGTGAAGAAGTTTATTTTTTATTCTAGACTTTCTTTTTTTTCTTCATTTTTCTTATTTCCTTTGGATATTAAGCAGACATCTATGCCCAGCTCCTTTTAAGTTTATTACATTCTGAATTGACCCTTTGAATATTTACAGAAAGGATTTATGTTGGAAGAGCAAATGATTACTAGGGTCAACACGTGAAAAGGAGTGCCCACTCACCAAGGTTGGGCTACTGATACTGGACCACCAGTTTAGAAAATGAAATCCAGCCAGTTGTTGTTGTGGTTGTTGTTGTTTTTGTTGTTGTTTGATGGTGCAGCCAAAAGGTATTGATCAAGATATGTCTTCTGAATTTTAGCAGATTGGAGTACACAGTGAAATGTATTTCTTTCCTGATTAACTTTCAAAAGTTAAATTCTGTAGTTAAAAATAACGTTAATTTGTATAGCTTAATTTACACAGTATGTTATTCACCTACCAAATATTCTGCATCACTATTTAGTCTGGCAAGAAGCATTTCAGAAGAAATTATAACTCTTACAAAACCAACATAGTGACAAATAAAATCAAAGGAAAAGTTGGTGAGTTTCAGCTAAATGTGGTTGAAAAATAATCTAAATTTTTATGGTTTGGGTGGACATGACAGGATTTGAGTGCTCTACTTGTCATCTCATCTTTGAAGATCACATATTTGAGAAGTTAGATGCAATCACTGACAAGAAGAATAACAAAATTAATCTGGCCTATGGAATGATGGACACATCTCAGACAGATCTGTTTGACAGAGTGTGTGAACAATTTGAATCTCTGAGTACCTGAAGCAGTAATCGATGCCAGAGAATTCATTGTTCTGGGCACGAACTTCCAAAGTACAGTAAATAGGAATATTTTCATGATATTTTACCTGTATTTTTACAACTCTAATTTCTTATTGTAATTAAAAGGCAACATAGAATAAGAATTTTTTTCAGTTACTAGCTTTAATATTTTAATTCATCCTATGTGACCACTGAGTTTTATAATCCTAAAAATACGTGGTCTTTATTTTGATTAAACTATTAAAATCATAAACAAATATTAAGGCAAAATGAATATAACACCTTACACATGACTATTAACTTGTATTTGTTTACTAACTTTATCCAAGTGTGTTCACATAAAGCTTATTTTCTATTTACATATAAATTAGATAAAAGGGTTATTATACTGGCCAGGCACGGTGGTTCATGCCTGTAATCCCAGCACTTTGGGAGGCTGAGGCGGGCAGATCATGAGTTCAGGAGATCGAGACCATCCTGGCTAACATGGTGAAACTCCTTCTCTACTAAAAATACAAAAAATTAGCCAGGCGTGGTGGCGTGCACCTGTAGTCCCAGCTACTCGGGAGGCTGAGGCAGGAGAATCTCTTGAACCTGGGAGGCAGAGGTTGCAGTGAGCCAAGATCGTGCCACTGCACTCCAGCCTGGGCAACAGAGCGAGACTCTGTCTCAAAAAAAAAAAAAACAGAAAAAAGAGTTATTATACCCATTTCAGGGTTGAGACAAAGAACTTAACTTCCTAGAGCCATTCCACTAATTAGAATATCTGATACTAGACCTCATGTCTCCTTACTACAAGCTCTGTATTCTTTCTCCATTTAAACTCTACATTTTCTACATTAAACTATTCAATTTATTCAGACTGAAACTGAAAAAGTTGTGAATATCCCGTCAATAACAATAATCAAATGTGGATGTGCACAGAAAAATATGTAATCTCTAAGTGAATTATTAATTTCAAAAAGAACTACCAACCTATGTTAATTGAATTTTTTTTAATTTGTATCTTTTAAAAGTATAAGTCTGCATATAGGCATTATAACATCGTATGAGATGTTAAATCTTTCTTCTGATTAAAACTGGAAGAACAAACTAAAGAAAATATATACCTTCATCATATTCCTTTCTAAGCAGCACAGGCTATATCTTAATTAGTCTGCCACTAAAATAATGCTTTTAAATAAAAATAGAGAAATTTGACTTTATTCTCTGGAATAATTTAAATAACAAAGGACTTCTTTAAAGTTGTGATAGACCTTGACCTAATACATTTGTGGGGGCAGATTGCTAACAAAGTTTTCGATTTCTTGTACTTTGTTGAACTAGTAAAATTTACAACTGCCTCTTGAGTCAATGTTACCGTTTATACTTTTCTAAAAGTCATTCCTTCCATCTAAATTTCCAAATTCATCATAAGTGTTATCAAATGTAGCTGCAGTTATGTACATTTTCTCACTTATTCTACAGGCATTTTGTTCTTTCTCTTTTTTCTTAGTTTAACTTGTCAGACATTTGTTTATTTTACTGCTCATTTTGAAATTCCATTTTAGGCTTTAATAAAAATTCTAATTTTTTGTTTTGTTGCCTAATAAAATTATTTGTCTTTGCTGCTATTTATCTCCTCCTCTTCATATTGTTTCTCTTTTTCAAGCTTCTTGATTTAAATGTTTCCTGAGCTGAATACTTGGTTGACTCATTTTCAATCATTTTTGTTTAAAAATAAAATAAAGAGTCTTTGCTGGCCTATGGGCTGTGGTCCCACATGCAGTGTTTTTATATATAGTGTTCTACTTTTCAATAATGCATGTACAACCTATAATCTCACTTTTGAATTTTGAATAATTATTTATACTGTTTTTCTTAAAGTTCCAAGTAACTGGAGATATTTTAAGTTAAATTTTCATTATTGGCATCTAAATGTATGACATCATGAGCAAAGAAAATTGATAAGAGCACCAAATTTTTAGAACTTACTGAAATTTACTTTGCATACTAACACATGATCAAATTACGTAAATGGTATTTGGATGTTTAAAAAAATATGCATCAGACCAGGCAAGTGGCTCATGCCTGTAATCCCAGCACTTTGGGAGGCCAAGGTGGGTGGATCACTTGAGGCCAGGAGTTTGAGACCAGACTGTACAACATTGTGAGACTCGGTCTCTACTAAAAATACACAAATTAGCCACTCACGGTGGTGCACCTAGGAGGCTGAGGTGGAAGGATCACTTGAGCCTGGGAGGTGGAGGTTGCAGTGAGCTAAGATCACACCACTGCACTCCAGCCCAGGTGATGAGTGAGACCCTGTCTCAAAAAAAGGGTTGGGGGGAGGTCGGTGGTATCATTTATTTTTAGGTACAAAGTTAAAAATATAACTACTAAAGATTACTAACAGCCTCATTCAAATCTAAATGCTTGATATTTATTCACTTGATCTCTCACAACCTGAGAGAAGTAGATTAACATTCTTCACCATGCTTATGATTTCTTTTGGCCAATTCATTTATATATTCTGATGTTGGATTCCTAAAGGCATACATTTCATTACTGTAACAAGCAAAAGAACTAATATATTAAGTAGGTCACTTTTAATTTCAAATAACAGAAGCAGATAATGCTATAGTAGAGTGCCCTGTACACAATTCAAAGTCAGAGAGATGGCTAGACCTCAAGAAGGTAATAGAATCAAAGACTTATAGCTACATAGAATTTATTTTTGCTCCTATCAATCTTTTTCACTCATCCATTTCTTTCTGCATGTATATGACATTACATGATGACACATGTGGCATGTGTACAGCACATGGAGGATGCTCCACTCACCACAGCTCCCAAGCACCAACCCTTCTGAAGTTACCTGTAAAGCTGTCTGAAACATAATCACTTTTTCTTTTTTGTAGTCTTGGAACAGGGATGCTGACTGACCCATCTTGGGTTAATTATGCACCTCTGGTCCAATTAGCTGCGGCAGTGAGACTGGGCAAAATCACACTGTTCAAAGTAATTGCTGTTACCCAGCCTTGTCCATGGAAAGAGGAAGCCATTGCCAGAGAAGAAGGGCTAGACAAATAACCGCTATGTGCGCCTTAGAATAGGAAACCACTCTGAAGGCCTAAGATATATCCAAGGCATATAGTGAGAGTAGTAAATTAAGTATTTTTAGAAAAATGAAGATAAATATTATTCCAGAGCTGTCACTGACACTTCATACAATGCAACTCAAAATATTTCTATGGAGAACATTTATAGTGATTCATATCCTCTCAACACAGTGGACAGCAGAAGAGAAAGAATAAAACAGAAAGAAAATAGAAGGGATATAATCACACAGATTATTATATTATATATGAGAATTCTAGACACAACCAGAGAAAAGTTAGGAACAACACTATCTTCTAAATATTTCAAACTAGGCACACAGGCAAAGTAGTAAAAATAAATGACATCAGCAGTTAAAAGGAGAAAAGAATGGTAAATGTTTGTGTCTTGTATCTAATTTTATAGTTTGGAATTTGTATCAATTTTATTGATCTCATAATGCTGGCAAAATACAAGTCTTATAACACCTATATAACCCCAGGTGTTATAGCCTTATCACAGCTATAAAACCCCAGAAGTTGATTGTCTAAAATCTCACCCACGCAGGGGCAAAGACTTATATCCCAATAGATATATTTCTGAATGGTGCTCAGATGGGCTTAAATGAAAGATGACTTATTTAATAGTACTGAGTTTTATTATGCTACTAGTCTCTGACTAGCATTCATACTGAATTTAAAATAATGGACTATTTCCTTTTAGATTAGTATCAGAAATATAATTTATTGACTTGTAGATGACTCATTACAAATAATAAATTTCAATTGTAATAAATATAGTATTAGAGTCAGAAAATGAACTTTTTAGCTTATTAATATTTTGTTTCTTTTTATAAATCGCAGGGAAGATGTAACTAATTTTTCAAAAATAGAAAAAGCAGAAGAAAATGAAAAACAGAATATATTTTCCTAAAAACAAGCATTTCAATAGCTTAATGGAATAAGGTAGCCTCCCCATGAGTGTATTGTGTCCATTTATTAAGATTGAATATTCAAATAAGTTAATATAATTTAATTACATAAAATTGGTTGCATTTTAAAGTCTAAAAATAACGTACAGCAGACTCTGAGCAGAGTTTATCATGTAGAATATTTATTGGGGAATGTCCTTAGGATCAACATCTGTGGCAGGAAGGGAAGGAAGCAGGATTGGGCAGAAGAAGTCAGAAGACTCAAGAAAGCCTTGACTGACCCCACAAGGGGGTTTTGGATCTGGAATGGCCTTCAGAATTACCCTGAATTGTCTTAAGATGTCCAGGCCTTCATACCCCTGCCTCAAATAGGGGGCAATATATTTGCAACAGCCATTCTGGAGAACAACTTAGGAGTATTTAATAGAACTAAGTAAGCACATACCTGTGACTTGCCATACTACTTGTTTGTGTGTGCTCCAGGAAAATTGAAGGGAATTGGAGTTTATTATGGACTGAATTGCTTTCCCCTCAAAATTAATATGTTGAAGCTTCAACCTCCAATGTGACTATATTGGAGATAGTGCCTTAAGGGGGATAAGGTTAAATTAGGTCATACGAGTGGAGCTCTAATCCAATAGGACAAGTGTCCTTACATGAAGAGGAAAAGACACCAAAGATCTCTCTCTCTCTGTGTGTGTGTCTGTCTCTCTCCCATCTCTGGCTTGTAGAGGTCTCAGGTTTCCAATGAGACCTCTATAAGCCAGAGAGGCCTCAGTGGAAACCACCCCTACTGGAACCTTGATCTTAAACATCTGGCCTCCAGAAGTGTGAGAAAGTAAATTCATGTTGTTTAAAGCCACTCAGTGTGTAGTATCCTGTTAAGGCAGCGCGAACTGACTAATACAGCGTCTATGTGTTGTCCAACATTAGGGAACTGGATGAACAGAATGGGATGGATGCATATGACAGTCCAATTCAGTGGTCAGAAATGATGAACTAGCTGATGATGATAGCAATAGCGGCAAACATTGAATGCACTTCTAGAAAATGACAATAATAAAACTAATATTTACTGAACACTTATTATTTGTCAAGCTTATTTTTAACCTGCATTATTTTCATTCAGTCCTATGTTATCTCCATTATAGTGTATCTAAATGAAGAAACAGATATTGAGAGGTGTAATAATTTGTTCATAATAACATGGCTAAAAAGTCACAGAGCCAGGTTTTGAATGCAAGAATTCCAGTCTTGAGAGATAATGCTTTTTACAACTACCTCAGGCATAGATCCTTTAATGGTTAAAAAAAAAAAGAAGAAGAATGAAAGAAAACAAGATCTATCATAATACTCTATGTAAATGTAAAGCACAGTAGTATATAAATTAATATCATATATATTTGAATGATACTGGCTGTGTTGGTTAATTGTATATGTCAACTTAATTGAGCTAAGGGATACCCAGATAGCTGGTAAAACATTATCTCTGGGTGTGTCTGTGAAACTATCTCCAGAAGAGATTAGCGTTTAAATCAGTAGACTGAGTAAAGAAAATATGTCCTCACCAATACGGTGACATCATCCAATCGCTTGAAAGCCCACCCAAACAGAACAAAAAAAAAAAGAAAAAGAACTGTGAGGAAGAGCAACTTTTTTTCTCTCTCTCTCTCTTCTGGAGCTGGAACATCCATCTTCTCCTACTGTCAAATACCATGAGCTCCTGACCTGGGCCCCCTCTTCTGCCTCACTCTTAAAACCCTTTTCTCTCTCCCTTAAACATTTTGTAACATTTTCCCAACAGTACCTTCCCAGATCATCTTTCCTAATTCTGAATGTCTGCTTCTTCTTTCCTGAGCTTGGCTATGTCCTGCCCATTCTTCAGTCTGTGCTGAAACATCCTTTTTTTCAGGGAGATTATATTGGCTCCCAAACCAGGTTAGCTCTTCATAGCATTTATCACAATTTTATTACGTCGTTTTTGTGCCATTATGCGTTTTTCTGTCTTTCTTCCACCTAATCTGAGGGCATGCATTTTATCTACGACGTTCACCATCTCAAAACCTAGCAGAGTGTTTCACATGTATTAGGTGCTCAGTTAATATTAAATGAATAAATTCCATTAGTTGTAGTTTTTAAAAAATAGAAATATTTAGGCACTTTTCCCTTTAAGAGGCAGGATCTACGCTTTCTCCCTTTGAGTCTGGTGAGCTTGTGACTGTTGTGACAAAGAGTAGAAGTGACACATATGATTTTGAAAGCTAAGTCATAAATAGTAATGCACCTTCCTTCTGGCTCTCATGGTGTACTCTCTTTGGAGGAACTCATTCACTATGTAAGAATGCTGAAAACACTGTAAACACCATGTCTAAGAGGCCTTGCGTAGGCACCCTGAAAAACAGACCTGGCTAACTCCACCCTTCCACACATCTCTGCCAAGAAACCAGAGGATCAGTAACACCATAGTTGGCCCTTCACACCAGGCCTTCCACTGGCTGAGTGCCACTAAATGACTCCTGTTGATGCTACAAATAGCAGAATAATTGCTTAACTAGCCCTATCCAAATTTCTGATCTGAATATGTGTGCTATACTAAAAAAGGTTGTTGTAAACATCACTAAGTTTGGGGAGGTTGATTTGCAGCAATAGCAACTAAAACACCTGGAGACTAGAGAAGAGTGATATAAAGAAACCCTGAAAATTGAAAGCACCTGTGTGTACCACCAGCTGAAAAATAAAAGAGAGTTACACATATACAATACAGCTACAAATACTCTGGTAAAATTTTCACATTTCAAGGAAACCTAAAATTGCCAGGATTTCAGGTGTAAGTCTGTCTCCTGCATTATAGAATGTTTAGCACCTCTGGTTTCCAGATACTAATTCTAGTAAAGCCAGCAGGCATTGTGACAATCCATAGACATCCTTACACATTTGAAAATGTACAAATAATAAAACTCATTTTTCACTAATCTTACAAATCAAATTGCATTCTTTCTACAACCACAAACATTTGAAAAGGATATCACAAGAATATCACATCATAGAATTTTCCAGCTATCTTAACCAAAAGCTTTTTGCAGCTTTGAAATTTTTAACACTTTGTTTTAGAAACTTCTTAGAAGAATTTTAAACTTATATCAGGAATTTGAGCGTGGTATCAGTGTATAGGTTCAGAATTGCAAGCCCAGGCAACTCCCTTTGGGAGATGAAGAGGGAAAAGAAAAATCTCTACCATTAGGAAGGATTTTTTGAGGTACCAAATCCTGGTTATTTTCTTCCCAGCTTCATCTTCAAAAAACAATACATTCTCATTACTACTTAATTTTATGCTACATACTTGCAAGGTTTTAAAGCTATCAGAATGTTCTGTAAAGCAAATCTCATTGCCACTCTAAGGAATAGGCAATTACAGTAGAATTCAATAAAACTTGTTTTAAGCTGGAGGCATCATGCTACCTGACTGCAAACTATGCTACAAGGCTACAGTAGCCAAAACAGCATGGTACTGGCACCAAAATAGAGATACAGACCAATGGAACAGAAGAGAGGCCTCAGAAATAATACCACACATCTACAATCATCTGATCTTTTGACAAACCTGACAAAAACAAGAAATGGGGAAAGGATTCCCTATTTAATAAATGGTGCTGGGAAAACTGGCTAGCCATATGTAGAAAGCTGAAACTGGATCCCTTCCTTACACCTTATACAAAAATTAATTCAAGATGGATTAAAGACTTATATGTTAGACCTAAAACCATTAAAATCCTACAAGAAAACCTAGGTAATACCATTCAGGACATAGGCGTGGGCAAGGACTTCATGTCTAAAACACCAAAAGCAATGGCAACAAAAGCCAAAATTGACAAATGGGATCTAATTTAACTAAAGAGCTTCTGCACAGCAGAAGAAACTACCATCAGAGTGAACAGGCAACCTACAAAATGGGAGAAAATTTTTGCAATGTACCCATCTGACAAAGGGCTAATATCCAGAATCTACAAAGAACTCAAACAAATTTACAAGAAAAAATCAAACAACCCCATCAAAAAGTGGGCACAGGATATGAACAGACACTTCTCAAAAGAAGACATTTATGCAGCCAACAGATACATGAAAAAATGCTCATCATCACTGGCCATCAGAGAAATGCAAATGAAAACCACAATCAGATACCATCTCACACAAGTTAGAATGGCCATCATTAAAAAGTCAGGAAACAACAAGGGCTGCAAAGGATGTGGAGAAATAGGAACACTTTTACACTGTTGGTGGGACTGTAAACTAGTTCAACCATTGTGGAAGACAGCGTGGCGATTCCTCAAGAATCTAGAACTAGAAATACCATTTGAACCAGCCATCCCATTACTGGGTATACTCCCAAAGGATTATAAATCATGCTGCTATAAAGACACATGCACCGTATGTTTATTGTGGCACTATTCACAATAGCAAAGACTTGGAACCAACCCATCAATGATAGGCTGGATTAAGAAAATGTGGCACATATACACCATGGAATACTATGCAGCCATAAAAAAGGATGAGCTCATGTCCTTTGTAGGGACATGGATGAAGCTGGAAACCATCATTCTGAGCAAACTATCGCAAGGACTGAAAACCAAACACCGCATGTTCTCACTCATAGGTGGGAATTGAACACTGAGAACACTGGGACACAGGGTGGGGAACAACACACACCAGGGTCTGTTGTGGGGTGGGGGGAGGGGGGAGGGATAGCATTAGGAGATATACCTAATGTAAATGACTAGTTAATGGGTGCAGCACACCAACATGGCACATGTATACCTATGTAACAAACCTGCACGTTGTGCACATGTACCCTAGAACTTAAAGTATAACAAAATAAAAATAAAAAATAAAACTTGTTTTTACCAAAATTGAGGAAATGGGCAATTCTGGATAGAGCTCTGTATATCATATTATGTATAGGATAATGCCTTACATTATTGCAACTTTTATCAGGACATTTTGGTCATCATATATCTCAGCTATATTCTAGTCCCTTTGGCCTTATTTAAAGAACAAAATGTCCTTATTGGACAATATCTGTTTACTTTTGTTCGAAAATTTCAAGAATTATGATAGGCTAGATCTCTAATGATGTGGCTGCAAATTGTGGAAGTCAAAAGGATAAACATCTTTGTTACTGTCTTGCTGTGTATTAGGGAAACCATTCCACCTCCCCCAAACTCATATCTTCAGACAGAAATTTTATTGGATGATTGGTTCTTTCTCTAGTACTCCTTATATCAAATAATAACATCAGCATTAGAGATTGTCCAAGCTACAAAATATGAAATCCACCAAAGTCCACTCTCCCTGACCTCCAAATATTCATTCTATCACCAAGATTCAGCTTCTGCCTATCCCAAAAACTTTCTCTTCCTTTTTTAAAAGTTCAGACTTTTCACAACTACCCCTTCTATAAGCTCTGGTCCCACCAAAATTTTCTTTCTAAAATACATACCTACTCATGCCAAACCTTTGGTTAAAACATGTTGATGCCATCCTACTGCCATAAAAGTAAAGTCTATACCCCTTAGCCTGATATTCAAGGCTCATCACAAACCTGTCTTGTGGTCCTAGCCTGTTGTAAAGTTTACTTCTGGGTACTTCTAACCTTCTCACCACCTACAATCAACCCTTAATCAAAACTCTGAGCTTTAACTTTGGCACGATGATTTTGATGGACTTTGTGGATTTTATTTTTAAGGAATTGACTTAGTGGACTTAACCCTGTTTTGTATCCTGACTTTTCCTGGCCCCATGAAATCTGACCAATAGAAAGAGCCATGCCTCCTCCCTTGACCACAACAAAGACATTTCTGAAATAACCAAATTCATCTGTATTCTTTTGAATAACCATTCACACAGCATTTTTCTGAGCTCATTTTAAAGAAATGTTTACACTGGTCCATGGCTATAAAAACAGAGGACGTCAGTGAGAAAGCACAAGAGAGATCCTGAGAGACGCCTGCCTTCTCAGGAGTTGGTACAAAATTTTGATGCAGTCAATAGGGGACGCTGCTCCTCTCTCCTCCTCTGCATCTCACGCATTCCCAGCACACAAACTCCTGTCCCTAAACTTCCAAGCCACACAAATAGCAGGCAAGCTAGAAAAAGGTAAAAAATTGTCAGGGTGAGAAGGCAGGAGTCAGAAGCAGGGCCAGCTTCATGGGTGTGTGATAGCACAGAACCCCTACATAGAAAGGCTATCTAAGTCCATTCTGGCTGCTATAACAAAATACTATAAACGGTGTAGCTTTTAAATAACAGAAATTTGTTTCTCATAATTCTGGAGTCTGGAAGTTCAAAATCAAGGTGCCAGCAGATTCTGTATCTCTATATCTGGTGAGGGTCTGCTTTCTTATTCAGATGGTGCCTTTAAGTTGTGTCCTCACATAGTCAAAGGGGAGAACTTTGGTCTTTTCAGCCCCTTATAAGAGCACTAATCCCATTCATGAAGAAGAACCCTCATAACCTAATCCCCTCCTAAATGCTCCACCTCCTAATCCCATTACATTGAGGATTAGGTTTCAACATATGAATTTGGAGGAGAACACAAATATTCAGGCCATCTGCAAGGGCCCATAGTTGATTTTATGTTCTGCTGTTCCATCTTGAAATTCTTAATAATTGAATAGGGGTCTCACATTTTTATTTTGCACAGGACTCCATGGCCAGTTCTGGTCACAGTGTTTGGGACCTAGCTCTTCTACCCACAGTTAGCCTCCAATAACAAAAGGTTTGATATTGGATTTTCTTTGTCAACTTCTTTTTACCATCCAGGCTAAGATATAAAACATTTTAATCCCATCTACCCCTAAAATTGGTTATAAGGTATTTTGTCAGTGCTCATTTTATATTACCACTTCCTAGCTCAGCAGCTGATTTTCTGTCCAGAGCCTTCAGTCAAGGGAACAGGCTGTCATTTCTTTCTGTTTGACCTAGATTCTTTCTTTAAAAATCCTAACATAAACTATGTAGGGATGACTATAATGACTTAAATGGAACTGGAAATCACCTTTCTGCAGCAATATCACTCGAGACATGGGAATAAGGTTTTTATAAAGCACATTATGTAGCTGAGGAGACAGTGACACTAAACCAATTGAGAACCATTAAATGCCATATGAAGTCAGTGGATGAATTGTTTGGTAAAAGTTATAAATGATATAAATTAATAAATTAGTATTTATATCTTTAATTCTCTTTAAACTATATACACAATTGCCTGGGAGATTCTGATCTCTGCTACTATGATCATTTTTTTTTTTATTTTGAATTCTTAACTTTATTCCCTAAATCAGTAAAAGAATACATTCTTTTTTTTTCAGTTTCAGCTTTTTTTTTAATTTTATGATTATTATACTTTAAGTTTAGGGTACATATGCACAATGTGCAGGTTTGTTACGTATGTATACATGTGCCATGTTGGTGTGCTGCACCCATTAAATCGTCATTTAGCATTAGGTATATCTCCTAATGCTGTCCCTTCCTGCTCCCCCCACCCCACAACAGTCCCCAGAGTGTGATGTTCCCCTTCCTGTGTCCACATGTTCTCATTGTTCGGTTCCCACCTATGAGTGAGAACATGCAGTGTTTGGTTCTTTGTCCTTGCAATAGTTTGGTGAGAATGATGGTTTCCAGCTTCATTCATGTCCCTACAAAGGACATGAGCTCATCCTTTTTTATGGCTGCATAGTATTCCATGGTGTATATGTGCCACATTTTCTTAATCCAGTCTATCGTTGTTGGACATTTGGGTTGGTTCTAAGTCTTTGCTATTGTGAATAGTGACGCAATAAACATATGTGTGCATGTGCCTTTATAGCAGCATGATTTATAATCCTTTGGGTATATACCCAGTAATGGGATGGTTGAGTCAAATGTTATTTCTAGTTCTAGATCCCTGAGGAATCGCCACACTGACTTCCAAAATGGTTGAACTAGTTTACAGTCCCACCAACAGTGTAAAAGTGTTCCTATTTATCCACATCCTCTCCAGCACCTGTTGTTTCCTGACTTTTTAATGATCTCCATTCTAACTGGTGTGAGATGGTATCTCATTGTGGTTTTGATTTGCATTTCTCTGATGGCCAGTGATGATGAGCATTTTTGCATGTGTTTTTTGGCTGCATAAATGTCTTCTTTTGAGAAGTGTCTGTTCATATCCTTTTCTCACTTTTTGATGGGGTTGTTTGTTTTTTTCTTGTAAATTTGTTTGAGTTCATTGTAGACTCTGGATATTAGCCCTTTGTCAGATGAGTAGGTTGCAAAAGTTTTCTCCCATTTTGTAGGTTGCCCGTTCACTCTGATGGTAGTTTCTTTTGCTGTGCAGAAGCTCTTTAGTTTAATGAGATCCCATTTGTCAATTTTGGCTTTTGTTGCCATTGCTTTTGGTGTTTTAGACATGAAGTCCTTGCCCATGCCTATGTCCTGAATGGTAATGCCTAGGTTTTCTTCTAGGGTTTTTATGGTTTTAGGTCTAACATGTAAGTCTTTAATCCATCTTGAATTAATTTTTCTATAAGGTGTAAGAAGGGATCCAGTTTCAGCTTTCTACATATGGCTAGCCAGTTTTCCCAGCACCATTTATTAAATAGGGAATGCTTTCCCCATTGCTTGTTTTTGTCAGGTTTGTCAAAGATCAGATGGTTGTAGATATGCGGCATTATTTCTGAGGGTTCTGTTCTGTTCCATTGATCTATATCTCTGTTTTGGTACCAGTACCATGCTGTTTTGGTTACTGTAGCCTTGTAGTATAGTTTGAAGTGAAGTAGCCTGATGCCTCTGGCTTTGTTCTTTTGGCTTAGGATTGACTTGGCAATGTGGGCTCTTTTTTGGTTCCATATAAACTTTAAAGTAGTTTTTTCCAATTCTGTGAAGAAAGTCATTGGTAGCTTGATGGGGATGGCATTGAGTCTATAAATTACCTTGGGCAGTATGGCCATTTTCACGATATTGATTCTTCCTATCCACGAGCATGGAATGTTCTTCCATTTGTTTGTATCCTCTTTTATTTCATTCAGCAGTGGTTTGTAGTTCTCCTTGAAGAGGTCCTTCACATCCCTTGTAAGTTGGATTCCTAGGTATTTTGTTCTCTTTGAAGCAATTGTGAATGGGAGTTCACTCATGATTTGGCTCTCTGTCTGTTACTGGTGTATAAGAATGCTTGTGATTTTTGCACATTGATTTTGTATCCTGAGACTTTGCTGAAGTTGCTTATCAGCTTAAGGACATTTTGGGCTGAGACAATGGGGTTTTCTAGATATACAATCATGTCATCTGCAAACAGGGACAATTTGACTTCCTCTTTTCCTAATTGAATACCCTTTATTTTCTTCTCCTGCCTAATTGCCCTGGCCAGAACTTCCAACACTATGTTGAATAGGAGTGGTGAGAGAGGGCATCCCTGTCTTGTGCCAGTTTTCAGAGGGAATGCTTCCAGTTTTTGCCCCTTCAGTATGATATTGGCTGTGGGTTTGTCATAGATAGCTCTTATTATTTTGAGATACGTCCCATCAATACCTAATTTATTGAGAGTTTTTAGCATGAAGGGTTGTTGAATTTTGTCAAAGACCTTTTCTGCATCTATTGAGATAATCATGTGGTTTTTGTCTTTGGTTCTGTTTATATGCTGGAGTACATTTATTGATTTGCGTATGTTGAACCAGCCTTGCGTCCCAGGGATGAAGCCCACTTGATCATGGTGGATAAGCTTTTTGATGTGCTGCTGGATTCGGTTTGCCAGTATTTTATTGAGGATTTTTGCATTAATGTTCTTCAAGGATATTGGTCTAAAATTCCCTTTTTTGGTTGTGTCTCTGCCCGGCTTTGGTATTAGGATGATGCTGGCCTCATAAAATGAGTTAGGGAGGATTCCCTCTTTTTCTATTGATTGGAATAGTTTCAGCAGGAATGGTACCAGCTCCTCCTTGTACCTCTGGTAGAATTCGGCTGTGAATCCATCTGGTCCTGGACTTTTTTTAATTGGTAAGCTATTGATTATTGCCACAATTTCAGAGACTGTTACTGGTCTATTCAGAGATTCAACTTCTTCCTGGTTTAGTCTTGGGAGGGTGTATGTGTCGAGGAATTTATCCACTTCTTCTAGATTTTCTAGTTTATTTGCATAGAGGTGTTTGTAGTATTCTCTGATGGTAGTTTGTATTACTGTGGGATTGGTGGTGATATCCCCTTTATCATTTTTTATTGCGTCTATTTGATTCTTCTCTCTTTTCTTCTTTATTAGTCTTGCTAGCAGTCTACCAGTTTTGTTGATGTTTTCAGAAAACAAGCTCCTGGATTCATTAATTTTTTGAAGGGTTTTTTGTGTCTCTATTTCTTTCAGTTCTGCCCTGATTTTAGTTATTTCTTGCCTTCTGCTAGCTTTTGAATGTGTTTGCTCTTGCTTTTCTAGTTCTTTTCATTGTGATGCTAGGGTGTCAATTTTGGATCTTTCCTGCTTTCTCTTGTGGGCATTTAGTGCTATAAATTTCCCTCTACACACTGCTTTAAATGTGTCCCAGAGATTCTGGTATGTTGTGTCTTTGTTCTCGTTGGTTTCAAAGAACATCTTTATTTCTGCCTTCATTTCGTTATGTAACCAGTAGTCACTCAGGAGCAGGTTGTTCAGTTTCCATGTAGTTGAGCGGTTTTGAGTGAGTTTCTTTTTTTTTTTTTTTTGAGACAGAGTCTTGCTCTGTCCCCCAGGCTGGAGTGCAGTGACGCGATCTCAGCTCACTGCAAGCTCCGCCTCCGGGGTTCACGCCATTCTCCTGCCTCAGCCTCCCAAGTAGCTGGGACTACAGGCGCCCGCCAACACGCCCGGCTAATTTTTTGTATTTTCAGTAGAAACGGGAGTTTGACCGTGTTAGCCAGGATGGTCTCGATCTCCTGACCTCGTGATCCGCCTGCCTTGGCCTCCCAAAGTGCTGGGATTACAGGCTTGAGCCACCGTGCCCGGCCTCAGTGAGTTTCTTAATCCTGAGTTCTAGTTTGATTGCACTGTGGTCTGAGAGACAGTCTGTTATAGTTTCTGTTCTTTTACATTTGCTGAGGAGTGCCTTACTTCCAACTATGTGGTCAATTTTGGAATAGGTGTGGTGTGGTGCTGAAAAAAATATATATTCTGTTGATTTGGGGTGGAGAGTTCTGTAGATGTCTATTAGGTCTGCTTGCTGCAGAGCTGAGTTCAATTCCTGGGTATCCTTGTCAACTTTCTGTCTCGTTGATCTGTCTAATGTTGACAGTGGGGTGTTAAAGTCTCCCATTATTATTGTGTGGGAGTCTAAGTCTCTTTGTAGGTCACTAAGGACTTGCTTTATGAATCTGGGTGCTCCTATATTGGGTGCATATATATTTAGGATACTTAGCTCTTCTTGTTGAATTGATCCCTTTACCATTATGTAATGGCCTTCTTTGTCTCTTTTGATCTTTGTTGGTTTAAAGTCTGTTTTATCAGAGACTACGATTGCAACCCCTGCCTTTTTATGTTTTCCATTTGCTTGGTAGATCTTCCTCCACCCCTTTATTTTGAGCCTATGTGTGTCTCTGCACGTGAGATGGATTTCCTGAATACAGCACACTGATGGGTCTTGACTGTTTATCCAATTTGCCAGTCTGTGTCTTTTAATTGGAACATTTAGGCCATTTACATTTAAAGTTAATATTGTTATGTGGGAATTTGGTCCTTTCATTATGATGTTAGCTGGTTATTTTGCTCATTAGTTGATGCAGTTTCTTCCTAGCCTTGATGGTCTTTACATTTTCGCATGTTTTTGCAGTGGCTGGTACTGGTTGTTCCTTTCCATGTTTAATGCTTCCTTCAGGACCTCTTTTAGGGCAGGCCTGGTGTTGACAAAATCTCTCAGCATTTGCTTGTCTGTAAAGGATTTTATTTCTCCTTCATTTATGAAGCTTAGTTTGGCTGGATATGAAATTCTGGGTTGAAAATTCTTTTCTTTAAGAATGTTGAATATTGGCCCCCACTGTCTTCTGGCTTGTAGAGTTTCTGCCAAGAGATCCGCTGTTAGTCTGGTGGGCTTCCCTTCGTGGGTAACCCAACCTTTCTCTCTGGCTGCCTTGAGCATTTTTTCTTTCATTTCAACTTTGGTGAATCTGACAATTATGTGTCTTGGAGTTGCTCTTCTCGAGGAGTATCTTTGTGGCGTTCTCTGTATTTCCTGAATCTGAACATTGGCCTGCCTTGCTAGATTGGGGAAGTTCTCCTGGATAATATCCTGCAGAGTGTTTTCCAACTTGCTTCCATTCTCCCTGTCACTTTCAGGTACACCAATCGGACGTAGATTTGGTCTTTTCACATAGTCCCACATTTCTTGGAGGCTTTGTTCATTTGTTTTTATTCTTTTTTCTCTAAACTTCTCTTCTTGCTTCATTTCGTTCACTTCATCTTCCATCACTGATACCTTTTGTTCCAGTTGACCGCATCGGCTCCTGAGGCTTCTATATTCTTCACATAGTTCTAGAGCCTTGGCTTTCAGCTCCATCAGCTCCTTTAAGGACTTCTCTGCTTTGATTATTCTAGTTATCCATTCGTCTAATTTTTTTTCAAAGTTTTTAACTTCTTTGCCATTGGTTTGAATTTCCTCCTGTAGCTCAGAGTAGTTTGATCATCTGAAGCCTTCTTCTCTCAACTCATCAAAGTCATTCTCCATCCAGCTTTGTTCCGTTGCTAGTGAGGAGCTGTGTTCCTTTGGAGGAGGAGAGGCATTCTGCTTTTTAGAGTTTCCAGTTTTTCTGCTCTGTTTTTTCCCCATCTTTGTGGTTTTATCTACTTTTGGTCTTTGATGATGGTGATGTACAGATGGGTTTTTCGTGTGGATGTCCTTTCTGTTTGTTAGTTTTCCTTCTAACAGACAGGACCCTAAACTGCAGGTCTGTTGGAGTTTGCTGGAGGTCCACCTCAGACTCTGTTTGCCTGGGTATCAGCAGCGGTGGCTGCAGAACAGCAGTGGCTGTAGAACAGCAGATATTGGTGACCCGCAAATGCTGCTGTCTGATCTTTCCTCTGGAAGTTTTGTCTCAGAGGAGTACCAGGCCATGTGAGGTGTCTGCCCCTACTGGGGGGTGCCTCCCAGTTAGGCTGCTCGGGGGTCAGGGACTCACTTGAGGAGGCAGTCTGCCCATTCTCAGATCTCCAGTTGCGTGCTGGGAGAACCACTACTCTCTTCAAAGCTGTCAGACAGGGGCATTTAAGTCTGCAGAGGTTACTGCTGTCTTTTTGTTTGTCTGTGCCCTGCCCCCAGAGGTGGAGCCTACAGAGGCAGGCAGGCCTCCTTGAGCTGTGGTGGGCTCCACCCAGTTCGAGCTTAGGAGCTGCTTTGTTTACCTAATGAAGCCTGGGCAATGGCAGGCGCCCCTCCTCCAGGCTTGCTGCCTCCTCGCAGTTTGATCTCAGACTGCTGTGCTAGCAATCAGCAAGACTCCATGGGCATAGGACCCTCCAAGCCAGGTGCAGGATATAATCTCCTGGTGTGCCATTTTTTAAGCCCATCAGAAAAGCGCAGTATTATGGTGGGAGTGACCCAATTTTCCAGGTGCCATCTGTCACCCCTTTCTTTGACTGGGAAAGGGAACTCCTTGACCCCTTGCACTTCCTGAGTGAGGCAATGCCTCACCCTGCTTCGGCTCACACATGGTGCGCCGCACCCACTGTCCTGCGCCCACCGTCTGGCACTCCCTAGTGAGATGAACCCAGTACCTCAGATGGAAATACAGAAATCACCCGTCTTCTGCGTCGCTCACGCTGGGAGCTGTAGACCGGAGCTGTTCCTATTCGGCCATCTTGGCTCCACCACCTTGATCATTTTTAATAGTAAAAAGTCAACATACTTGAAAAAGGGAAAAAAAAATAACTGAAGGATTTTCTGCCCTAGTTGAAGAATGTTGTAAAATCAGTGAGATTAGATTGATTTTTCAAGCCCAAGAAGCCCTGAAGTTACTTCCAGTGGAGGCATGTCTTCTGAGGTTACAACTCTGAATTTGGCAGCACTTATATTAGTAAAAATATGAACATCTTTGATCAAGAATATACTAGACTTCTCAACAAGTAACATAAAATAGAGCTCCCTGAAGTTTCATTTCATTTGGTGATGATGGCTCTCCTTCAAAAACAGACATTGTCATTCAACGATGCATCAAAATATCTCAAATCCTAAGTGACTGTCAGAAAAAAAAACCCCTCTTAAAAGAATCTCAGAAGGATGGGGTCTATTTTAGAGGAAAATAATGAGTTGTGTGGATGGAAAGTTCATCTTTAGGAAAACCTAAAACTGCTTTCCCAAGAAGCCAGAAGGTGAAAATAGTAGTGCAGGAACCAAAGAAACAAATAAAAATGTTTAACAACTCTAACATTCAAATGGAACAGGTTGTAAGTGACTGAAAACCACTTACAGTCTCTAATTAGATTAGATTACTAGCTCTCTTTAGAATCAGAAAATGGAAGCCACTATTGATAATCTTTTTCAGTCTAAAGTTGACTTGAAAAAAAACCTCATTGATAGTGTTAACTTAAATGTTTCCTTTAATAAGGCTTGAAGAAGAAAAACAAAAGATATTTTTAAAGTTTGTGTGAAGAAAATAAAAGAAGCACTTAGAGTTCAAATGAAAAGTTTCCAAACTGGGCAAACATTTATAGTCTGAAATGCACAGCTTGAAAATGAAATTCAAAAGCCTCAGCTCAAACTTCTGACACTGTTTGAACTGCATCAAGGACATGTAATGCAACTTTGCAGAAAATTAATGGAGGAGGGAATTTATCACTTACAAGAGAGAAACCAAAAAATTTCCCAAAATGTATACAAACATGGCCACATACTTCTGAAGACAGCTCCTACAGGGAGATGGCTGAAAGCCTGGGGTAAGAATAAGCTCCTTCTATCAAAGGAGTATTCTCTGCCATGAGAAAAAAAACTCTAGAAAGATCGTTGGAGCTTTGTGAACTAACAAGATGTTCAAAGAGCCATGAAGAGAAAATGGTCACAACAGTCAAAATTTGGTGGAAGTAGAGTTTAAGTTTCAGTTTTTTCCAGGTGGCCCCTTTTGTCATTGCTGTTCCACATACAGTCCCAGACAGAGGCCAGAGATGATCAGGTGATCCGCTGGACTCTCAGGTCCTCAGAGAAGGAGGGTTGCATTGTGAGGACTCAGGGATCTGGTGTCACATACAGGCTGACAGCTTTCACAGCTGCCGACTCTGAACATCTACAAGACATTTGACTGTGTTTTCTCCCTTAAAAATAACTTTATTTGTATTTCATTTAATTTCAGTTATTTAATTAATGCTACATTTGCTGTTATTGAAGTTCGATAGAATCGTATTTTCCCAAAATACTGTTTTGTGAATATAGGCGGTTTAAATATAATGCTTATGAACAATTATTTCAACTTCCTTGAACCCTGTAGAATTAAACAGTTTAATTGCATTAAACAGGCCACTACTCCTTAAACTGCAAACCACTATTACATGACCAGGTGGAGCGATTTGAAACAGCTTTATATGCTAACCATTTTTATATGCTAAGGGATGTTATTTAAAATACCTAAAAATAACAATATCTACCTCAATAAGTTTTCATTGGTTTTAAAAGCAACATGCACACATGCAAACACACACACACACACACACACACACTAGTTAAATAATTTTTGTTGGTTTAGCCCTAAATCCATAGATAAATCTGGAAGATTGGACATTTTGCAACCATTTGCTTTGTGTTTTGTAATTTCCTTTTAATCTTTGTTATTTTGTTTCAGATACCCTATGCTGTTTAAATATTTCTAGGTATTATTAAGTCAAACTAAGAATTTTCACTTAAAAAATTAATCTAATTTACTTATTTTATATCAAATGAATTCATCCCAGATTTTTAATTTAGTTGTTAAGCATTCTGGATGTATTTTTCATAGGAACACTATCAGATCACCACTTGATAAGAACACAGTTTTGAAAGTATCTTTCATTTCATGTTGGAGAAGAACACTTGACCAGAAGAGAACGAGGAGGCAGATGGTGGCTTCTGTGAGAATGATGAAGAAGATTCACAGACACTTCCAAGGTCTGTAGCATTGGTGGTAGTGGTTTCCTATTTCATACTTTCTTTTATGTGAGTCACACTGCATTTATTTGCCATAATTTTATTTTCATAACATAGGAATGGATCTGAGAGAGACAGAGATAAAGATTCCTTAAGGCTAGTGGGCACAACCTGTGTACAGTAGAAAGATGTGGTTATAGTGGTGAGAAGGCAGTTGCCTGAGGTAGAATTAACTGAATAGTGACAAGTAAAATGGCAAAGAGTAGGCCTCTCACTGAGGGCTTGGGCATATCAAACAAAATCTTGATCCTTTCTCACCTGATTAAGTGTCTTTTCAAGAAGATATGATAACCTCAACATTTATAGACACTCTGCTGTGTCTTATACTGCCTATTCACGTATCTAGCTTCAATTTGTTCGTTTTTTGCTTGTTTTGTTTTGGTTTTTACTATAATCTTTTCTGGAGACACTAATGGCAGGGCTATGAATTACTTTTTTTGTAGGAGTCAGAGGGTGAAGCACATCCAAATTGGATCTGTTCACTGTGGTTTTATTTTTCTTTTTTTTATTACTATACTTTAAGTTCTGGGGTACATGTGAAAAATGTGCAGGTTTGTTACATAGTTATACACGTGCCATGGTGGTTTGTTGCACCCATCAACCATCATCTACATTAGATATTTCTCCTAATGCTATCCCTCCCTTAGCCCCCCAACCCCCAAACAGGCCCCAGCGTGTGATGTTCCCCTCCCGTGTCCATGTGTTCACATTGTTCAACTCCCACTTATGAGTGAGAACATGCAGTGTTTGGTTTTCTGTTCTTGTGTTAGTTTGTTGAGAATGATGGTTTCCAGCTTCATCCATGTCCCTGCAAAGGATGTGAACTCATCCTTTTTTATGACTGCATAGTATTCCATGGTGTATATGTGCCACATTTTCTTTATCCAGTCTATCATTGATGGGCATTTAGGTCTTCGCTATTGTGTTCACTGTGTTTTAAGAGTCACCTGCCTCTACAGTTTCTCCATTTCTTTTTTGATGTTGCTCAAATATTGACAACTGCATAGGAAGATATGTATACTCCTATATATAGGTGATTTTTAAAAAGCATTATCTCAAAAGTTATTTTATTTTGCTAACTACTATTAGAATGAATGAGCAAATTTCAATTTTTCTTACACAAAAATTATTTGGCAGATGTCTTCTCTTAACTAATACAACAAACTATTTTTCCCCCTTTACTTAGGCCTGCATAATGGAACTATGTTATTTTGACAGGTTTATGTAAGGGTAATTAATGGTAAACTTTTTGCAAAGTGGCTATCATTATTATCTTCCTGTATTTACCCACTTTGCAGCTCCTGCCATCAGTAGATGGAGTCAGTTTCTTTGCCACTTGAGTCTGGGTGGCCTTGTACCCTGCTTTTACCAATAGAATGTGTGGAAGTTGCTGTAGGCCAGTGCTGAACATGGTCCTCTAGAGCAGGGGTTCCCAACCCCCACACTGCATACTGGTACTGGTCAGTGGCCCGTTAGGAACTGGGCTACATTGCAGGAGGTGAGTGGCAGGCGAGGAAGCGAGGCTTCATCTGTATTTACAGCCACTCCTCATTGCTTGCATTATCACCTGAGCTCCACCTCCTGTCAGATTAGTGGTGGCATTAGATTCTCACAGGAGTGCAAACCCTATTGTGAACTGTGCATGGAAGGAATCTAGGTTGCACTGTCCTTATGAGAATCTGATGCCTGATATGCCACTGTCTCCTATCACCCCTAGATGGGACCGTCTAGTTGCAGGAAAATAAGCTCATAATGATTCTACATTATGGTGAGTTGTATACTTATTCATTATGTATTACAATGTAATAATAAAATAAATAAAGTGAACAATAAATGTATTGTGTTTGAATCATTCTGAAACAATCCCCCCATCCCAGTCTGTGGAAAAGTTGTCTTCCACAAAACCAGTCCCTGGTACCAAAAAGGTTGGGGATCACTGCTCTAGAGAGCCTTGCATGTCTGTGATTTCTTTCTCAGGATAATTAAACTCCTTAAGAACAAGCCTGGCTGAGCCTGCTAGAGGATGAGAGACCAAGTGGCAAAGTGACAAGAGTGATCCCAACTAAGTCTCCAGAGACTGAGAGCCTGGCCAAGATGAGTAAAACTAGCTAAGCCACTTACCTGACCAATAGCTAACCGCCAGTGCATTAAGAACCCAGCCAAGACTAGAAAACTTGCCTACCTGACCCCAGTTTAAACTGCTGATCTTAAATAGCGTGAGCTAAATAAATGGCTGTTTCAAAGCACTGCATTTTAGAATGGTCTATTGTATCACAAAAGCTTGCTGATATAGGAACCAGCATTGTTCATTGGTTCATTCTTTCTTTTACTCAACAAATATGTATTTCTGGCCTACTCAAAGCCAACCCAGGTTTGACACATTTATCCTAATCTTCAGAGGTTTGTTCTCATTTTATAAAGATGAAATGGAAAGGCAGAGAGATAAATTGACTTGCTGAGGACCACACAACTAGTAGAAGCAGAGCCAGGATCTGAAGCTAGGAATGTTGAAAGGCTCATTATCCTGCCCCCACCAACAATGTTATCACTAAGAAGGTAGGTTATGAAAAAGTTGATGTTCTCTGGGAGCAATGGAATATTTTAGGCCCAAATTGTCAAACTTATGCTCTGTTATGACATTGAAGCCATCAATGGATCACTTGTTTATGTACTGGAACAGACTTAAGACTAAATTTTGAGAAAAAGTCTGACTTCTTCTGAGAGTACCACATAGCCACCTCCAAGTAGCTGTTGAATACAAGGCCATTGAGAGCTGGTTAGACTATCTTATTATCACAAAAATACCACCCTTACCATAGACTCACTATCCAAAGTATATTTATGTCAATAAATTGAGCAGAATAGCTTCACTTCCTGTCCTCATCCAAAAATACAAACTCTTCCAGATAGCAACATTGATTCTACTCTTAATGAAGCTCATTAAAAGATGGAATATTTACATATCTAAGTAGGATTGTTTCAGGAAAAGTAAGCCAAGTACTGCATGGTTTAGACTTTATTTTAGAATCATGTTCAAATTCCTCTGTCCATTTGGAAAAAGATGGGAGTGAGTCTAACCAACAGTGTTCCGTTGGGTCATAGACCTGATGCATGGAATGTATTTTACCTAATTACTGCAGGAAATGCTGAGAGCTAGAGATCTACAGAACTTGAAGCCAAAGTTGCAGTTGAAGCCAAGATAATATGGTCCAGAAACAGATACTGAAATATGGGAATTACATAGAGGGACCAGAGGAGGGAGATAGTGCATCAAGAGATCAAGTAGAGGTTAAAGGTAACCCTAGCATTTAAATGTTGCCCACAGCTAACTTTTTTTTTTTTTTTTTTGAGACAGAGTCTCACTCTGTCACCCAGTGTGGAGTGCAGTAGCATGATCTCGGCTCACTGCAGTCTCCACCTCCGGGGTTCAAGGGATTCTCCTGCCTCAGCCTCCCTAGTAGCTGGGATTAAAGGTGCCTGCCACACGTCCGGCTAACTTTTTTTTTTTTTTGTATTTTTAGTAGAGATGAGATTTCGCCATGTTGGCCAGGCTGGTCTCAAACTCCTGACCTCAAGTGATCCGCCCGCCTTGGCCTCCCAAAGTGCTGGGATTACAGGCGTGAGCCATCATGCCCAGCCACCCACAGCTAACATTTTGATGGAGGACTGTCTCTGAGTAGATAAAATAAAAGTGAGACCTGAAGGGTACATTAAAATGTTAGCCCTTCAGTTCTCACTTTTATCTTATCTACTCAGAGACTGTCCTCAATCACTATAACTGAAGCACCTCCCACTCACTTTTAAAATCAATATCATAAATTTGTGTTTCTTTTCACTTACTACAATTTTATGGATAGATAATTTACTCAATGTATTACCTATTTCCTTTTGAAACTATAAGTCCTTTAAGGTCAGGGGCCAGTCTGTTTTGTTTATTCCTAGTTTTCTCATAGACCTCAGGACATAGTTGGTGATCAAGTATTTCTTGAATAAATAAATATGTAATTACTGATAATTAAAAAGGCAAAGGAAAGAAATAAAATGCTCTAAAAGCTTTGTACATAGAAGATCAGTGCTTCTCAAATATTTATATGCACATGAATCACCTGGTAATGTTGTTAAAATGCAGACTTTGATTTAGTAGTTATGGGGTAGAGTCTGAGACTCTGCATTTTTACAAGTCTGCAGGTGATGCCCATGTTGCTGGTGCAGAGACCACACTTTGAAAAGCAGAGGCCTAGATCATGATTCATTATGATTGCCATTTCTGATCCAATCTAGCCTTTTTCATAGAGATACTTTGAAAGTGTCTTAAAAAGCTCATTTCCACCTTTACTCTCAGGCTAATATTGAGGAAATTGCCTATTAAATTATCCAGTGCCTCCTATATGAATCTTAATGTGAAAAATTAAGAAGTTAGAGTTAGGGAACATGGTTCCTCCTGAGAAACTTGTATGTTTTCTCCTCTTTTACAAAAATAAATACATAAACTAAGTAGTTAAGCCTGTATCCATTTTTATTCCAACCATCAGGAAATTCAAAGCCAAATTTGTAGCAGAAATATAAAAACTTTATTGACCTACAGGCCAGAGTATTTCTGTTTTATTTCTCTACTGCTCTTCAATTTCTAATTTATATTTCACCTTGTGTAGGTGAAATATGTATGTAGCATTTTTAAATAAATATTCATGGAAATGAGAATGAGCTGAAATTTCAGCAGTTGGTGAATTTGATTCAACAGACAAAAAACATGGCCTAAACAGAGGTAAGAATATTGACAGAGTTAAATAATAGGGCTGGAACAAAGGACTCAATAGATTAGCCAAACCACTTATAAACATTTGCTGTGAAATGGGAGCAACACCATAATATTTTGTTGTGATAATACGCAGGTGATAGTGACTAAAATAATCAAGTGAGATTCCAATGCCAGCGCAATATTGCCAATAACATATACTAGATTTCAATCCTCTGCTAGTTTCTCCTTTGAGACTGTAAGCTCCAAGGCAAAAGGAGAGTCTCTTATTTGTCTTTGTTCTCCTTAGTGCCTAGACTTGCAACGCTGATGTTTTGTAAGTACTTAAATATTTTAGAATGAATTAATGAGTGAAGCTGTTTTCAACCGAAAAAAATCAATGTATCACTCATTTTAAGATCCTTATGTGCATAAACTGGTAGCTTCTGATTTTTTTTCAGCTGCCTAGGTACATATGCGTTTCTCTTCCAAATCAGGGTATTTTTAATGGATTCCAGTGTTACTTTCTTTGTTAATGTGACAAAATAATGTAATTTGTTTCTCTATTTTGGTTTTCCAGGCAGTCTTAAAATATATATTAAATAAATCCTTGATCAATCAGAAAATAAATATTCTCTTTTTTCCCAACTTTTATTTTGGGCTTGGGGAGTACATGTGCAAGTTTGCTACATGAGTAAATTGCATGTTGCTGACATGTGGTGTATGAATGATCCCACACCCAAGTAGTAAGCAAAAACGAATATTTTCTGAGCAAATATTTGATGAATTCTGTTTCTCAGTTAGATGGTATCTGAAGAATAAGATTGTGAATACAACTGTGAAACACGTTCACTTTTTAAAGATGAAATCATGACGAGCTCATTTAGTTTCTCATTGAAAGATATACTTTAAACCTACTAGAATTCTTTGAAAAAAAATGCTAACATCTATAAACTGGAAGATAAACTTGCGACCCATTCCAAACTAGAAAAATTAAGCTAAACTTTTCTGATTTATTCCTGATGTGTTGGTTCATTTCTATTTTCTCTATGGTAGGCTCTATGGAGAAATATATACATATACATATATATGTGTATATATATACATATACATATATATGTGTGTATATATATATATACATATATGTGTGTGTGTGTATATATATATATATATATAATATTCCAACTTTCTTAGTCTCTACATCCCAAAATCATTAGATAGTCAAAGTTTCTGTATTTCAAATGTTGGAACATCCAGAAGATTTGGAAGTACAGATGAGGCAGGGGATCTAGGGAGCTCCCTCTCCACCTTACACATTCCAGTCACCACATATTTTCAAAGGATTCCTGAAATTTGCCAAGGATGGGCCTAGGTGGAACTTAATACATGCATACATACATACATACATACATGCATGTGTGTGTGTGTGTGTGTGTGTATATATATGTATATAGAAAATAGAGTTTCTTCCACCCAAGGAGCCAATAATAAATACAGCAAAAGAGGTAATATATCAATTCAGTCCTAACAAATGCCACAGAAAGCTATCATGTTCCATAGAGTAAGGAAAGGTAGATCACAACTGATTGATACGATCAGTGAATGACTCATGGAGAAGATAGCATTTTAGCATTTAGGGTCTTAAAATGGGCTTGTTTCAAAAGTTATTATGACGTGAGTTATATGGAACATTTTATATTTGCTAATTGGGTAGAACCCGCAATTCAGCAGGTCATTTTCAATATTTCCATGTGTTGCTACTAATGTTAGGGAAAGCTTATTTGAGCAGCAGAGTGAAGACTACAACCCCCATTTTCCACTTTAACCTAATTTTCTTGCCACTATGCTATACTACCTTTCAACTAGTTAAGTATGGGTTATCATATTACTGTTTATATTTTTTCACTTGCCAAATTTTGGAGTCTATCGAAAAATCACATTAACAAAAATAAACCTCCCATCTCCCACTCAGAAGAAAAAAAAAAAAAAAAAAAAAAGCAGATGAGGCAAAGTTGGCAGTGGATTCGCTTTCAAACTATTACTGAACAACATTCAAAAATTCTAATAATTAACATTTCTGAACACTTACTTTAAGCAAGGACCTCCATTAAGCACCTTATAAATGCATCACTTCATTTAATCATCACAACCGTCCTAAGAGGCAGGCTTCTTTTTTTTTTTTTTTTTGACTGAGTCTTGCTGCTGTGGGTCTGGGCTGGAATGCAATGGTGCGATCTCGGCTCACTGCAACCTCCGCCTCCCGGGTTCCAGCAATTCTCCTGCCTCAGCCTCCCAAGTAGTTGAGATTACAGGAGCCCGCTAATTTTTGTATTTTTAGTAGAGACGGGGTTTCACCATTTTGGCCAGGCTGGTCTCCAACTCCTGACCTCAGGTGATCCATCCCCCTTGGCCTCCCAAAGTGCTGGGATTACAGGCGTGAGCCACAGCGCCCGGCAGAGGGAGGCATTATAATTAATCTCTTATACAGATAAAGATGCTTAGGTGCATGAAATTAAGAACTTACCCACTATCACCCACGGAAAAAGAGAAGAGTTGGGGTTTGAATCCACGCAAGAGCCCACGCCCTTAATCACTAAGCTACCAAGATATAACTCTGTAGATGGGAAACTATATCTATTAACTGGCTATGGAATTTTAAAAGCCAATTTTATAAGTTACAAAAATAGATATGGATAATTATTTATTCATTGGAGCTGACTCACAATTCAGAACACCCAATGTGATTTATTCTTTGGTTGGGGAAACAATTATTGATCCGGTGTTGATTCGTGTTCTGGAAACCACATGAAAATACCTAAGCAGCCGCAGATGCTGAGCGGAGCTGGGCCAAGTTGATAAGAACTGCTGGTGGTAGGAGCTCCAGCATAGCGCACAGGGCGGGCCCAGAGAAAGTCGGGCCCATTGTTGGGGGATTCGGCTTCCGGAGGAGGGGACACCATTCAGGGGTGTACCAAGCCCCAGAGGCAGCGGCAAGGGAGACTGTGGGGAACTGGGAGCAACAGCAGGTACACTCCAAACTCTTTTGACGGTTCGAAATTCCCGCTTTCTCCATAGAGATGCTTTTCTTCGTATTTCCTTACAGTGCTCTGAGTCCATTACAGGCTTTTCTTTTCAGACACTTCTCTCACATCCGTGGGTCCTCGGCCCCCGTCCTTTATTTTTGCTAGGCCGCTAAGGACGCTAGAAAGCGGTTCGAACTCCCGCTTTTTCCATAGAGATGCTTTTCTTCGTATCTCCTTACAGGGCTCTGGGTCCATATAGGTTTTTGTCTCAGGCACTTCTCTCATATCCGCGGGTCCTCGGCCCCCATCCTTTATTTCTGCTAGGTCCCTAAGGACACTAGGATGCCGAGGAGGGAGCCAGGGGACCCAGGCTTGAGGACTGAGAGTGAATTCTTGAGGGGAGGTGAGGAGGAAAAAGGAGGGACCACAGCGTGGGGCAGGCGAGCGGCGAAGGACCAACTGTGTGGGGTAAGGGAGAGGACGATCCCCGGGACTCAAGCCAGCAGACAGGAGGACCCAAAAGGAAACGGAACTGTCACTCTCCTGGGGGGATGATTGAAGCCAGCAGGCAAGAGGACAAAGAAGGAAATGGGACTTTCACTTGGCTGTGGGGACGGTTGAAGCTGAGCCTCGAAGGTCCCAAATCAGTCTCTGCTGCTCACTAAGGAATTTGATAAGCACTGAATCACCAGCTTGTCACCGAATTTCACAGGGCAAGACCATATTCACTGAAAGGATCTTGACCTAGGAAATCAGAAGAGCAGGCAATGAAGATACCTAGAAATGAGTTGCCTGGCTCTGCCAGTGTGGCAAAAGGGATATCATGCAATGATAGCAAATGGAATATTAGTGATGGTTTTATAAGGAAATAACAGGGTCTTCTTTGGGGGAAGGAATTGAGAGAAAATCAAGCTCAAATTTAAATGCATTTATTTCAAGAGCCAGATTCTGAGACAAAACCCTAGTAAAACCTTTTTTATTTAAAAGGTTAGGTACCAAAAAAAAAAAGTTGGGGGTGGAGGGAGTTTCCATTAACTACTTCAGATTACCATATAGCACTATTAAAGAATAACAGTACTATCAAATAGAAATTATTTTTAATTTTATTCCAAAAGGAATTTTACTGTATCATGGGAGACTATTACAAATATTTTTCTGCTGTAAGGATCAAGTTCTATTTAAGGGATTTTATATGTAGTTGTATTTGCATATGTCACACATAATAATTCGAGATAATAATTCAAGAAACAAAATATACAGCTAAAATTCTCTATTAAAAATCATTAATAATTGCTAATGCAAAATAATATTTCAAAAGAAGAAAATGAGATATCTTGATGAAGTAACATATTGTCAAGCAATGTCTGTTTTGGTTAACTTCCTTTTAAACAATAATATGCCCCCAAATTGCTTTGAGTAACTACATCAGGAATTTTACTTACATTTTACTTTGTAGTCCAAAGTAAAATGTGTAAGTTACCACTTTCACACACCATACATTGGTTCATGTTTTTTTCCTCAACCTAACATCCCTTGTATTTTCCCTTTCTTCTTTGCTAGAGAAAAATCTAAAGACAAGTGTCTCATACTTGTTTACATTACATCTGAAGATGTAAACTCATCCAGTAAGAATGGACAAATTGACTTTTGCAAAGTAGCCAGCATTTACATTCTAGAATTCTGAAGAATTTCTTATGATTGGTTTCATAGGACTAAAACTGAAACTCTTATTCTTCAGCAGTTAGCTGGCTATCCCCAAATGTTAATCCCTTATACAAAATTACAAGACAATAGAAATGCAGAGAGATTGCTTTGAGCACATTAATTTCCATGCATCTTTTATTTACCAGTTTACCAAACAAAATATAAGAAATAAGCATAACAGCAGAAAACATTTGTGACATGATAAACAAGTATTTTTAACATCTTAAATTAAGAATAATTACAGTTAAAAGTCATGCCTCAGATTTAATATTGCATTAGTAAAGAAACAAATATAGATAAGTCAACTGGGGTGTGGGTGGTAAGGAGTGGAAAAGACAATGCATTTGACCACTGTTAATATTGGTTATAACAAAAATTCTCTGAGTGCAATGGAGCCCAAGTAGGTGCCCTATGAGTTGAATATAGAAATGTTAGCATTTGAGCTATGAACACTATTGTGGTGCTTTAGATCTTATTTATTTATTTAACACTGTCTACTGTTTACTACTTTTAGGCATGGACCAAAGCAGTGAAGGATGTATGAAAAAGATTAGCAGTGTGAATCTTGACAAACTTATAAATGACTTCTCACAGATAGAAAAGGTATGTAAAGATAGAAAACAATTCTACTATATAGGGATACATGGAACAGATTTTGCCAAGGGAAGAAGTTGGGAAGAAAGAAAAATATACCAAAAAATGATCAAGATAATAATGTATTTTGCTATACTCTTCTCTCTCATTTTAAAACTCCATGTTTAAAATATATCTGGCTTTGATTCATTTGTACTAATACATCAAAATGTCCCTATGACAGGGGAACAAATAATTTATGTGTTTTTGCCAAAGTCAAACAGATAATACATATAGTAGTCCCCTTATCTGAGGTTTTGCTTTCCACAGGTTCAGCCACCTGAGGTCAACAGTGGTCCAAAAATATTAAATGGGAAATTCCCAAAATAAACAATTCATAAATTTTAAATTCTGCACCATTCTGAGTAGCACAATGAAATCTTCCATTGTCTCTCTCAGTCTTGTCCAGGATGTGATTCATCCTTTTGACCAGTGTATCCATGTTGTATTATAGACCACTTGTCTGTTAGTCACTTGGTAGCCACCTCGGTTATCAGAAGGGTGAGTACAGTACAGTAAGATAATTTCAGAGGGAGAGATCACATTTATGTAACTTTTACTACAGTTTATTATAATTGTTCTATCTTATTATTAGTTATTGTTATTAACCTCTTACTGTGCCTAATTTATAAATTAAACTTTATCATAGTTATGTATGTAGAAGTAAAAACATAGTATACATAGGGTTCAGTACTATCTGTGGTTTCAGGCATCCACTGGAGCTCACGGAACATATCCTTCCATAGATAAAAGGGAATTGCTATACTTGAAAGCCTACATTGTCCAGGCAGGGCAGGGTGGCTCACACCTGTAATCCTAGCACTTTGGGATGCTGAGGCGGGCGTATCACCAGGTCAGGAGATTGATGAGACCATCCTGGCTAACACGGTGAAACCCCGTCTCTACTAAAAATACAAAAAATTAGCTGGGTGTGGTGGTGGGCTCCTATAGTCCCAGCTACTCAGGAGGCTGAGGCAGGAGAATAGCGTGAACCCGGGAGGCGGAGCTTGCAGTGAGCAGAGATCGCACCACTGCGCTCCAGTCTGGGCGACTGAGCGAGACTCTGTCTCAAAAAAAAAAAGAAAGCCTACATTGTTCATAAACTCAGGAATGGTTTTAGTAAACATTGAAGTAAATGCATATTTCAATCTGTTATTATAACTACTCATTTTTTAGTATTTCCTGTTCTATCTGTTCCATTTTCCTTCTTTTTTGCCTAAAAGCAAAGCCATTTAAAGTCTGTCTCCCCAACTCTGGACAAATGGTAGACCAAACCCACAGGTGTATATTGGGTTTATCCTCCCTCCTCTGCCTTCAATAGCTTTTGAAAAATGTAGGTGGTTAAATGAAAGAATTGGGAAGTGACTTTGTGAAGCAAGAGTGGGAGGGAGGCTAATATCTACTTCTGTTTTCTCTTCTTTTCTTATAATTCTTTTCTATTCCTTCTTTTCCTCAGCACACACACATACAAATGTCATAATGAAAGAATTTTTATGATCACGCGTATTTTGAAGTAATGTTATGAGCTTTTTTTAAACAGTGAAGTTACGTGTTCCTAACCGAGTGATTCCTAACATAGTAAGACGTAGAAAGGAATAAGAAGCATTTTTGGCAGGAAAGGAGTTAGTGCAATGATTTTGGAAATTAATTTGGAAATATCTGTCATATTCTTAAACACTTTAAATAAGAAATAATTGTTCATTTTTGAGGTGATGATGGTATTGTGGCCATATTTTGAAAGAGTCATCTCTTGGAGATACATATGGATGGTAATATTAACAGATGAAATAACATAATGTCAGAGAGTTGCTTTGAGATCAATTCAAAAGTGGTGAGACTAGGGCAGTGGATAGAGATACAGATGATATAAGACAGTTCATGAGTTGATTTTTGAAGCTATTTGAAGAGTATATGGAGGCTTATTATACTATTCACAAAAATACCCAAGAGATATGGTCAAGAATGTTTAACCATTACAAAAAGTAGAATATGGCCTCTCGCTCTCTCACTCTCTCTCTCTCAATAAGAGACTGGTTAAATAAATTACACCATATTCAAAAATGAAACTCAACGTAGCTGTTAAAAAGAGTGAGGTAGGCCAGGTGCGGTGGCTCACGCCTGTAATCCCAACACTTTGGGAGGCCGAGGCAGGTAGATTGCCTGAGCTCAGGATTTTGAGACCAGCGTGGGCAACATGGTGAAAGCCTGTCTCTACTAAAATACAAAAAATTAGCCAGGTGTGGTGGCGTGCCCCTGTAATCCCAGCTATTCAGGAAGCTGAGGCAGGAGAACTGCTAGAGCCCAGGAGGCGGAGGTTGCAGTGAGCCAAGGTTGCCCCACTGCACTCCAGCCTGGGCGACAGAGTGAGACTTCATCTCAAAAAAAAAAAAAAAAAAAGAATGAGGTAGATCTATGTGGCTTTACATGACATCATCTACCAGATAATAGTACTAAGCGGAACAGCCAAGGCACAGAACAGAATATAATATGATTTCTTTCTATAGCTGCACAGTCATAAAATATTTTGGAAACATATATAAGGAATTGTTAACCATGGGACTGAGAGTTGAATAGTTGGAAAGAAAGTGGTTCAAGTTAGGTCATATGTTTACTTTTCATTTATAACTGCTAGTCTGTTTTAATATTTTACCTTGTTACTTTTTAATTTGAAAATAAGTTGGGAAGTGGGCTTATTTAAAATACAGTCATATATTGCTCAATGACAAGGATATGTTCTGAGAAATGCATTATTAGGCAATTTTGTCATTGTGTGAATGTTATAGAGTATATTTACACAAACCTAAATGGTGTAGCCTATTGCACACCTAGGCTTTATGGTATAGCCTACTGCTCCTAGGCTACGAACCTGGACAGCATGTTACTGTACTGAATATTGGAGGCAATTGTAACATAATGGTAAGTATTTGTATATCTAAACATAGAAAAGGTACAGTAAAATATGGTATAAAAGATAAAATTGGTACACTTGTATAGGGCAACTCCATTATAATCTTGTGGCACCACTGTTATATATGCAGTCTGTTCTTGATCAAAATGTCTTTATGCAGTACATGACTGTATATGTATTTTTATTAGACTTTCAGATATTAAGTGGTTTGTATTTTCATTAGTCTGCATATACTTAATAAAAATTAAGCTAGCAGCATTGATTTGCTAATAATAAGTATTCTATTTCTTCTACAGAAAATGATAGAAACCAATGGAAAGAACAATATACTGGATATTCAGTTGGAAAAGAATAACTCTCTATTAAAAGTAATGCAAGCAAAGGAGGTCTCAATTAAAGAAGGTTAGTTATTTGCTGCCTGAGGAATGCTAATTCTAATGAAAGTGTTTTTCAGTTCAACAGTGATTAATATTACACCATATATTTGTAAAGTGTTTTAAGTCCACATAGAACTTTCCAGACTATCATCTCATTTATATCCTTATTATAGCCCTGAAAGACATGTAAGACGGGTATTATTACTCTACCTCACCAATGAAGAAACGTAGAATGAGACAAGTTAAATAATCTTTCTGAGACTGCTCAGCTTTCTGAGGCCAATAAGAAATGGCCAATTGACATCTCAATACAGGCCTATAAAAACCATGGGGAAAAAATTAAGTTGAATTTCTACCTTATAATTACATCAAAATAAATGTCAAATGTGTCAAAAATTTGTGTTAAAAATGAAGCTGTACACATATATTGATTTGCTCTGTCAACTGAGAGAGCCTAGAGACAATAATATCCCACTGACATTGAGCATACCTGGTTCCCAGATCTTGGTTTCTTATACCATTCTCTAATAAAAGGAACCAAAGTTTTTTTGAGACATGGCTGATTATAGCGCTGGGGCAGGAAATATGCACAGTAAGCCTCAAGCATCTTGTAAGGGCAGAAAGTAAGAAAGTCCTCAAAAAGGAAAAAACAAACAAACAAAAAGCACCCCACAATGATGGGAGTATGTTAAAAGTGAGACAAAAGCCAACTGAAAGAGCCAAAGCTGGAACAACGTGAGCTAGCCCAAAGTATAAAATAAATATCCATGAATCCTTACTGATATAAATAAATGATTTAATAAATAAACAATTGGGGAAGAAGAGACACATCTTCTGTGCAGAAGAATTACAAATGACTTTTGTAGATATTTTGCCCTCAGGGAGGAAGAGCATGGCTCCACACTCATTAATCATGGGCTCAGTATAGTCACTTTCTTTACTATAGGGAAGACACAGTATGGAAAGGGTGAGGGTAGGGGAAAAGTAACTACAAAGTGGAGAAGCCTGACAAATACTACCTCAGCTACATGATCAAGGTCAACATAAATTGTTATATCATATGGATAGTATATACTCTTGATAAGATATGATAAAGATGGCACTTCTGTGGTCTTTCTCCCCAAAACCCATAACCCTAGTCTAATCATGAGATAAATATCAGAAAAATTCTCATAGAGAGACATTACAAAATACCTGATCAGTATTTGCAAAACTGTCAGAGTCATCAAAACTAAGGAAACTCTGAGAAATTATCACAGCCAAGGTTTGAAGATATAGTAAAGTTTATTAAAAGTTAAAAAGATGAAACCACAGAAAAACTAGAAGAGAAATGTAGGGTTTTTATTTTTATAATGGAGAAGGACTTTCTAAGTGTATGACACAGCATATAGAAACAATGAAAGAAAGGATTTGTACTTTTGACTCTAAAAAATTAATAAACTTTTTGGAGCAGTTTTAGGTTTACAGAAAAAAATTGAGTGAAAGTACAGAGAGTTTCCGTATACACTCTCACCCCACCACTTCCTTGTTATTAATATCTTGCATTAGTATGTTACATTTGTTACAGCAAATGTGCCAATTGATCCACTATTATTAACTAAATTTTGGTCAGGCATGGTGGCTCACACCTGTAATCCCAGCACTTTTGGAGGCCGAGGAGGGTGGATCATGAGGTCAGGAGTTCAAGACCAGATTGGCCAAGATGGTGAAACCCCACCTCTACTAAAACTACAAAAATTAGTCGGGCATGGTGGCAGGCGCCTGTAATCCCAGCTACTCAGGAGGCTGAGGCAGGAGACTTGCTTGTATATTCAAACATTTAAAGAAGAAATAATACCAATCATACTCAAATTGTTCCTAAAAATAGAGGAGGAGGAGAGAATACTTTCACACTTATTCTACAAGGCTGATATTACCCTGATACTGAAATCAGACAGAGACACATTAAAAAAAAAAATAACTACAGGCTAATATCTATGATGAATACTGATGTAAAAATCCTCAAAGTACTAGCAAACCAAATTCAACAATACATTAGAAAGACCTTTCATCATGACCAAGTGGGATTCATCCCTTGGATGCAAGGATGGTTCAACATATGCAAATCAACCAATGTGTTACACCATATCAATAGAATGAAGGCTAAAAATTATATGACCATTTCAATTGATGCTGAAAAAGGATTTGATAAAATTCAACATTCCTTCATGATAAAAACCCTCAAAAAACTGAGATAGAAGAAACATAACATAATAAAAGCAATATATGACAGACCAAAAGCTAGTACCATACTGAATGGGGAAAAACTGAAAGCCTCTCCTCTAAGATCTAGAACATGACAAGAATGTCCACTGACACCACTGTTATTCAACATAGTACTGGAAGTCCTAGCTAAAGCAATCAGACAAGAGAAAGATATAAAGGGCATCCAAATTGGAAAGGAAGAAGTCAAATTATTCTTGTTTGCAGATGATATGGACTTACATTTGGAAAAACCTAAAGAGTCAACAAGAAAACTATTAGAATAAACAACTTCAGTAGAGTTGCAGAATACAAAATCAACATACAAAACTCTGTAACATTTTTATATGCCGACAGTGAACAGCCTAAAATAGAAATTTAAAAAGTAATCCCATTTACAATAGCTACAAATAAAATTGAATAGCTAGGAATTAACCAACAAGTGAAAGATCTCTATAATGAAAACTGTAAAACACTGATGAAAGAAATTGAAAAGGACACCAAAAAATGGGAAAATATTCCATGTTCTTGGATTGGAAGAATCAATATTGTTAAAATGCCCATACTACTCAAAGGAATCTACAGATTCAATGCAATGCCTATCAAAATACCAGTGACATTCTTCAAAGAAACAGAAAAAACGATCTGAAAATTTGTATTGAACCACAAAAGACCCAGAATAGCCAAAGCTGTCCTAAGCAAAATGAAAAATACTGGAGGAATCATATTACCTGACTTCAAATTATGCTACAGAGCTACAGTAAGCAAAACAGTATGATACTGGCATAAAAACCGACACATAGACCAATGTAATAGAATAGAGAACCCATGAACAAATCCACACATCTATAGTGAGCTCATTTTTGACAAAGGTGCCAAGAACATGCACTGGGGAAAAGACAGTCTCTAAAATAACTGGTGCTGGGAAAACTGGATATTCATATGCAGAAGAATGAAACTAGATTCCTGTCTCTCACCATATACAAAAATAAAATCAAAATGGATTAAAAACTTAAATCTAAGACTCAAATTATGAAACTGTTACAAGAAGACATCAGGGAAAATCTCCAGGACATTGGTCTGGGCAAAGATTTCTTGAGCAATACCCCACAAGCACAAGCAACCAAAGCAAACACAGACAAATGGGATCACATCAAGTTTAAAAGCTTCTGCACAGCACAGGATACAATCAACAAAGTGAAGAGACAACCCACAGAATGGGAAAAAATATTTGCAAACTACCCCTCTGACAAGGGATTAATAACTAGAAAATATAAGGAGCTCAAACACCCCTACAGGAAAAAAATCTAATAATCCAATCCAAAAATGGGCAAAAGATTTGAATAGACATTTCTCAGAAGAAGACATACAAATGGTAAACAGGCATATGAAAAGGTGCTCAACATCATTGATCATCAGAGAAATGCAAATCAAAACTATAATGAAATCTTATCTCATCCCAGTTACAATGGCTTATATCCAAAAGACAGGCAATAACAAATGCTGGTGAGGATGTGGAGAAAAGGGAACCCTCGTATACTGTCGATGGGAGGGTAAATTAGTACAATCACTATGAAGAACAGCCCGGAGGCTCTTTGAAAAACTGAAAATAGAGCTACTATAGGACCCAGCAATCCCACTGCTAGGTATATACATAAAAGAAAGGAAATCAGTATGTCAAAGAGAGATCTGCACTCTTTATTGCAGCACTGATTACAATAGCCAAGATTTGGAAGAAACCTAAGTGTTCATCAACAGATGAATGAAGAAAGAAAATGTGGTACTTATACACAATGGAGTATTATTCAACCATAAAAAGAAGGAGATCCTGCCATTTGCAATAACATAGATGGAACTGGAGATCATTATGTTAAGTGAAATAAGCCAGGCACAGAAAGACAAACATCATATGTTCTCATTTATGAGATCTAAAAGTCAAAACAATTAAACTCATGGACATAGAGAGTAGAAGGATGGTTACCAGAGGCTGGGAAGGGTAGTTAGGGGCTGGAAGGGAGGTGGGGATGGTTAATGGGTATAAAAAAATAGAAAAAATGAATAAGACCTACTATTCGTTAGCACAATAAAGTGACTACAGTCAATAATAACTTAATCGTACATTTTAAAGTAACTTAAAGAGTGTAACTGGATTGTTTATAACTCAGTTGATAAATGCTTGAGGGGATAGATATGCCGTTCTCCATGATGTGCTTATTTCACATTGCGTGCCTTTATCAAAACATCTCATGTACCCCATAAATATATACACCTACTATGTAACCACAAAAATTGTTTTTAAGAAATACAATTTTATTTGTTCTAAATCTAATGTCCTTTCTGCTGGATAGTACTTAGCAAAAAGCATAAGTTGTCATAAGAATGACAACTTATGGAGCCAAGTGTGTAATAATTCACTTAGGAAGGAAGGGCAAACTACACATGATCAAATTTATTCAACAACAAAGAATGATATATGGACATTTTATCTTCTACATTTGATGCCAGCCAGATAAATAATTTCTTTGCCAGTTAAAGAGAGTAATAATATTAGTATTGAGAATCAAGTACTGCAGAAAACTCTTTACATGTATAATTGCTTTTAATATTTGCAACTATTGTATGAAATACATATTAATATTCATATTTTTGGTTAATCTTAGAGCCCATATTTGAGCCCAAAATGATTATTGATTTACTAAATTATATAGTATAAGAAATAGCTTAATATTCTGACCTCTGGTTTTTTAGGAAGAATTTAGTAGGCCAGCGTTTTCAAATTACACAGTGAAGTCCAACAACAACAACAACAGCAACAGTGTGGATTAAATTTTGCAAAGAGAATTAAAAGCCATTATAATTAGTGAATGGTATTCTCGTGAAGAATTTCTTATCTAGGTTCCATTGTAGAAAAATGTGGTGAGAGAGCCACCTTGTGTTCAAGTTTTGAAAATACACATTTTTGAAACATTCAGTTGCAGGGTTCTGTTTTCAATTTACGGATTACTGAGGTAACTTCAGCTACTATATTCTATGAATCACTGGATTAATTACTCTAAAAGGCACAAAGGCAAGTGATGGCAGAGTCTGTCCATGCCTCTTTAATTTTTGAATTCTATCAGCTAGCACAGTGACACTCATGAAGCAGATTCTCAGCTAATTTCTGTCCAATGTAATTTAACCGTTATTCTCTTACTGGGAAATAGCAAGATAGAGAAAATGCAGGATGATGGGAACTTTGAGTATATGGTGGGGATGGTAGGGAGAGCAGGAAGGAGTGAAGAGCCACAATAGCAGAACCTTATAGCATCATAAAGCTTTAAACTTCTGCAAAATACTTTCATTTCTATCAGCATAGTTGAAAAAGTACATGAGACTGAGTGCAGAATCTCTAATTAAAATGTGAAAAGTTTTGAATTCTCTCTTCGCAGTATTGGTTCTTTCATTCAGTCGACAAAATATATGTTATTTTCATACCAGAGATTCTCTACTTACCCCTTATCTGCTTCAGCTTACTGTAATAGTACCTATCAACCCAATAATCACTAAACAAATATTTGTGGATTGCCTACTATGGACCACAAGTGTTCTAAACAGTCGGAAGCAATGGTAAGCAAAACAAAAAATCGTCTCTGCTGTTGTAGCCCTAACAGCCAAGTGGATTTCTAAAGTAATAGAAATTACCACTACTATTGCTGTCCATCTTGGCTGTTGCTGGTGGCTACCAATATTATAGTCAAGGCTTGGATGCGCATGTCAAGGCTCTAATATTTGCAATGAAACTTCTATCTTCTATTATGTCAGCAGCCATTGGCAGCAAAGTTGCTGAAGCCTTGGAACACCACTTATTGAGTTTTTACTCCTTTTATTGCTAATCTTTTGGTCTAAGACTCAAGCCTAAGTACTAAGAGGACAGACTGGAAGATAGACTAAGAAAAGCATTGTCTTATACCACACAATTGTACCACACATTGTCTTATACCAAAACAATATAATTGGACTCCCTTTCCTTAGGATGTTCCTTCATGGAAGATTTGCATGGACATACTTCTTATAGTTCCTCAGACATATGCAGGTGTGCCTTACTACTTAGGGCAGAGATTCCTTAGGCACATGGTAGGATCCATACTATTCTGTGCTTTAGGAAAGTCATTACCAAGTTTTGAAATTCATTTGGCTTAATGAGTGAGTTAAAAGTAAAGGCTCACGCCTATAGTCCCAGCACTTTAGGAGACCAAGGGGGGTGGATCACCTGAGGCAGGTGGATTACTTGAGGTCAGGAGTTTGAGACCGCATGGCCAATATGGTGAAACCCTGTCTCTACAAAAATATACAAAAACTAGCCAGGCATGGTGACGCGTGCCTGTGATCCCAGCTGCTCAGGAGGCTGAGGCAGGAGAATCACTTGAGCCTGGGAGGCGGAGGTTGCAGTGAGCTGACATCATGCCACTGCACTTCAGCCCGGACGACAGGGCAAGACTCTGTCTCAAAAAAAAAAATTATATTTTTCCTTTATATAATTTTCTTTAAGGTGCTTGGCTGCTTTATTAATATCTTGTAATTTCAAATTAAATGTTATTATTATTATTTTGAGAGACAGGGTCTTGCTCTGTCGCCCAGGCTGGAGTGCAATGGCATAAGCATAGCCCCCTGCAGCCTTGAACTCTTGGGTTCAAGTGATCCTCCTGCCTCAGCCTCTTGAGTCAACAGGACTACAAGGCACACATCATCATGCCTGGCTTAAATATTATTTTATTTTAATAATTTCAACTGAGAGAATAATTCCAAAATGAAAGCAAGCGATTTTAAAATAAATTTATCTTTTATGTTTTAGAATGTGCTACTCTTCATAATATAATAAAAGGGCTACAACAGACCATTGAATATCAACAGAATTTGAAAGGTAAGTTAGAAAAAAAGTAAAATCTAAAAAAGCATTGTGTATTTGAGCACCTTTAAAAATAGGAGTTTTTACATTGTTAATAATAAGTTTCAATTTATCAACTAAAAGAGGACTCCTTACTACTTAAAAATACTTTCCTAGATGATTATGAAATAAGAAATGTTATGCTGAACAGAACAATTCAGTCATGTTCTATCTGATAGTGACATAAAGGGATGTTTTATATAGGTCATATAGTTATTACCTTCAAAAGTTTAGAACTCTATTCTCAGTAGCATTCTTGGTCTTTAATAACCTTGTGTTCAGTTTTGAAGAGTGGATATTACTAGTTAAACCATAATTTTTTATTTAAACCACAGTGATAATTTACCATTTAATTTTTTGTCATAGTGCAAAAAATTCACTGCACTATATTTGTGCAAGTGAAGTCAACACATTCAGCTTATCTTATTTGTAACAATCATGTTAATCAAACAGGCCTACCATTCACAAAACAGACCAACCAAGTATTTTGTGCTGTTCTGACTCAGCTGTGATGGCTGTGAGATTTTCTTCTACTACGTCAGAGATTAGACTAAATTGCCTTACAGGCCCCTTCCACATAAAACTTACATCAAATAAGCATTTCTCATCTTAGACCTCTGCCTTTATTTTAAAACAAGCACCTTATATATGTGAGATAAAATATTGATCATATATGTGATTCCTGTAATTTGAGGTGTTAAAAAGGGGCACTCCTGCTCCTATTTCAATGCCAGGGCTCAAAACAACTTTTCCCTTCCTTGTGACTAAAATACCACACCCAGCTGGGTTCTCTATTCTGTTCCATAATCTACATGTCTGTTTTTTTTTTTAACAGTGCTATACTGTTCTGATTATTGTAGCTCTATAATATATTTTGAAATTAGATAGTGCAATGGCTCCAGGGTTGTTCTTTTTACTCAAGATTGCTTGGGCTATTTGAGGTCTTTTGTAATTTCATATGGATTTTAAGATTGTTTTGTCTACTTCTGTAAAGAATGTCATTGGCATTTTGATAGCGATTGCATTAAATACGCAGATCATTTTAGATAGTATGGACATTTTAACAATATTAATTCTTCTAATCTATTTATCTGTGTCTTCTTTCATTTCCTTCATCAATGTTTTATTACTTTCAGTGTACAAGATTCTCACCTTCTTTGGTTAATTCTTAAGTATTTTTATTGCCATTGTGAATAGGATTGTTTCTTAATTTCCTTTCCAGATATTTTGTAATTTGTATATAGAAATGTGATCGATTTTTATATGTTGATTTTGTATGCTGCAACTTTACCAAATCTGTTTATTAGTTCTAATAGGTTTTCTAAGTATATAGTCATGTCATCTGCAAATATAGATAATTTTCTTCTGTTCTGATTTGGATGCCCTTTATGTCTTTCTCTTTCCTAATTGCTCTGTCTAGGATTTCCAGCACTATGTTTAAAAGAAGAGGCAAAAATGTTAAATACACTCCTGAACAATCATTTAGTCAAAGAATAAACCAAAGGAATTTTAAAAGTATCTGAGACAAACGAAAACACAACATAACAAAACCTATAGGATACAGCAAAAGACATTTTAATGGGGAAGTTTATGGCTGTAAAGCCTAAATTTAAAAGGAAAAAAATATATATCCAATAAGTAATCTATCTTTACACCTCAAGGAACTAGAAAAAGAACAACAAATTAAGCCCAAAGGTAATCAAAGGAAAGAAATAATGAAGATTATAGGAGAAATCAATCAAATAGAAAATAAAAAACAACAGAAAATTTGACAAAACTAAGTTTGTTTTTTTTGAAAAAATAAACAATTGACAAACGCTTGGCTACACTGAAAAAAAAGAAAGATGTCAATAAATAAAAGCAGAAATGAAAGAGAAGACGATACAACTGATATCCTAGGGGGCGTGAGGACGATAATAAGGGACTATTAAGAGCAACTATATGCCACCAAACTGGATAACCTAGAAGAAATAGTCAAATAGCTAGGAATATACAACCTGCCAAAACTGAGTCAGAAATAGTCGGAACACACCAATAACAAATAAGGAGATTGAGTAAATAATCAAAAATCTCCTACCAAAGAAAAGTCTAGGATGAGGTGGCTTCATGGGGAATTCTATTAAACACTCAAAGAAAAAGTAATACCACTTTTTCTTAAACTCTTTCAAAAAATAAAAGCAAAGGGAACACTTCCAAACTCATCCTATGACTCCAGCATCACCCTGACACAAAAATCAGGCAAAGACACTGCAAGGAAAGAAAATTACATCCCAATATCCCTGATAAACACAAACTCAAGAATCCTCAATAAAATACTATCAAATAAAATTCAACAGCCCATTAAAAAGATCATATATCCTAACCAAGTGGGATTTATCCCTGGGATGCAAGTATGGTTCTGTATACACAGATCAATCAATGTGATACACCATATGTTTTCTATTTATTATCAAAATGAATAGAAAAAAAACACATGAACACCTCAATAGATACAGAAAAAACATTTGACAAAATTCAACATCCACTCATGATTAAAGCTCTCACGACACAGGCATAGATAGAGAAGATAATAGGCATGGAAGGATCTTGCCTTAACACAATAAAGGCCATAGATGAAAAGCTTACATCTAACATAATCAGTGGGAGAAAACAGAAAACTTTCTCTTTAAGATCCAGTACAAGGCAAGCACAAGTTTTAAAATAGCCTTTCTTGGCCGGGTGCTGTGGCTCACGCCCGTAATCCATATCCTGGCCAACATGGTGAAACCCCGCCTCTACTAAAAAAAAAAATACAAAAATTCTCTGGGTGTGGTGGTGCATGCCTGTAATCCCAGCTACTCGAGAGGCTAAGGCAGGAAAATCACTTGAACCAGGGAGTTGGAGGTTGCAGTGAGCCGAGATCGCACCACTGCACTCCAGCCTGGCTGCAGAACGAGACTCCATCTCAAAAAAAAAAAAAAAAAAAAAAAAAAAATAGCCATTCTTAAAAATGAATATTGTATGATGTCTCTTGCAAATAAATGATGACTCATTGAGTTCACTTTCCCAATGCTTTTACAAGCCTTGATTGAGCAAGGTAATAGATAAGAACTATCTATATTTGACCATTTTCATCCAATTGATTGCCAAGATAGTATGATTAATCTGCTTATTTAAGCTACCCAGTGGTTTCCTTTCCAATAGCTCTTTTCTCTCCTTAGTAGGAAACTGTTTCTCTTTTTCAGACATTCACCCTTCATTCACTTAACCATATGCCTCAGGGGAAGCTGATCGCATCCAAGCTCCAAGGGAGTTCTTTTGGAATAATTTTCCTCTCTCCCAAGAGATGGACTATTTTCTTCTGGTTGTTATAAGACTGTATATAATGCCTAAAATTGTTGCAGATTTCTTGTTTCTAGTCTAAAAATCATGCCAGCAGGATGATTTTGGAGGATAGCAAGAAAAGTAAACTAAAAGGATCTGGTTTTTTGGTAACATTATTGAGCTGATTAATCAATTATCCTAAGAGACTTTTCAGTTACAATGAGAGAAATGCTACCTTCCTTTAGTCTTATTAATGAATCTTTTCAGTAGGTACTTATGGATTATGTAAAAGATAATTCAATGAGATGTAGAAAAAATTGCAATTCTTATTTATCTTTATTTTTATCTGAAAATTCAAAGCTAGTCATCTTACAAAAATGTAATAACTGGGATAATATTCCTTTTTCTATCTATAAGTTAATTATATGTCATGCATGATACACAAGGTTCTTCTTTCTCTGAGGAGAATGGGAGTTCTAAAACTGAACAATTGTATGTTTACTTTTTCCCCTAGTTTCAGTGTATGGCCATGTAGTACAGTTTATATGTATCTGGATAAGAGGATTGATAGGTAAAATTAGCTAGTTCTAACCAAACTAATCCTTTCAAAATGGACAAGTAGTTTTAAAAAATAAAACATATATTGAGGACAATAATAATTATAATAATGCAAGCACAAGCCAACAATAAGAAAGTATCAGAGCTGTCACTTCTCCTACCCCCATACTAGCTCTTTATCAGGCATATTAAGTTAAAAAGTAGTGAAAGTCTATTAGACTTGATAAAATGTCAGCCAACAGTGGCCAATTAACTGATTTTGGAAAATTAATTTATGGAAAAACCATTGTATCTTTAGAAATGGTTCCACCATTAAGCAACTTCTGGGCTGAAAATGTGTCACTTTTAAGTATTCTCACTTGCACATAAAACTTGGAAACAGAATTCTAACTTTAATGAAAATCTTTCAAATGTACCTCATGTTTCTGGTAAAACATATGAGGATCTCGGAAGTTGTCACTCCCTGCTAACAACAAGTAAAACATTGAGCAAACTGAAAAATCAACATTTCTTAGACTCTTTTGATCAGAGAAGTGAGGTCGCAGGACAAACTGATGCACCTAAAATTGGAGACAGGGAGGCAGACTCAGAGAATCACAACTTACAAGAGCAGAAACCTCCCTGTTTGTCAGACTAGGAAACCCTAAAATGTAATTTTGATGAATTGCAGGAGGCTCAATGTGGTCAAATCTAAGAAATTAAAAATTCCAGGGGACCCAATCCCATAGGAGAGCCCTTATAGTTTTGTAAGTTTTACCTGTAAGAGCTCTACTCAGATCTCACAGTTAAGATATGAGAAAAATTCCCTCATGTTGTTGGCCGGAGGAGAAGAAAAGTAACCATTTTGAAATAATCCACAGCTTCTGTTCTTAACAAAGCCTGACTTGAAAGAAGCTATTTTATCTGAGCCTAAACTACTGGGGTTTTAGCCGAGTATAAGCTGCCTTAGAGGAGGAAAATATCCTATTTCAGCTCCCCCTAGCCTTCCCAACTCCAGCCCACTCTAGCCATCCCATCTCACCAAAGGGGAGAGGGACTGAGAAGCATGTGGGTAACTCATAGACCAAAGACACAGGCTTACTGAAAGACTGAGACCTAATCACAGGACTATAGAATGCTTCTCCTTCCGCAACACCTTACCATCAAATCACTAAACGCGTATTTACTGGTACTTGGTCTTGAGCTTTGTACAAAAAATTAAAAGGCACACTAAAAGAAAAAAAAAAGTTTGAGAAAGCATCAAAACCAGACACAGAAATGGCAGGGATATTGGAATTATTAGACCAGAAATTTTAAAAAACTACAGTTAATATGCTAAAGGCTCTAAACAGTGTAACACAAATGAAGAATGCCTTTGTTGGACTCATTAGTAGACTAGACATAGCCTAATGAAAAGAATTTCTCAGTTTCAGGAAAGACTCTCTGAGCTTGAGAATATGTCAATAGAAACTTCCAAAACTGAAATCTCAGAAAAAAAAAAAAAGACTAGGAAAAAAGTAACAAAATATCCAAAAACAGTGTAATAACTACAAAAGGTGTAACAAACACTTAATTGGAATACCAGAAGGAAAATAAAGAAAGAAAGGAACAGAAGAAACATCAGAAGCAATAATGACTGAGAATTTCCCCTAATTAATATCAGATACCAAACCACAGATCCAGGAAACTCAATGAACACCAAGCAGGGTAAATGCTCGAAAAACTACCCATAGGCATGTCATATTCAAACTGTAGAAAATAAAAAACAAAGAAAAAATTTTGAAACAAGAGTAAGGAAAATTCTTTACCTATAGAGGATCAAAGATAAGAATTATACCCAACTTCTTCTCAGGAACCATGCAAACAGTAAAGGAGTAGAGTGAAATATTTAAAGTGCTGAGAGAGATAGAATAAAACACCAACCAATAATTCTGCATCCTGCAAAATTATTGTCCAGAAAGTAGAAATAAAGTCTTTCTCAGACAAAAATTGAGAGTATTTGTTGCAAGTATACCAGCCTTGCGGGAAATGATGAAAGAGGAGAGAAGCAAAATGATATAGGCCAGAAACTTGGATCTACATAGAAAGGAAGAACATTAGAGAAGGAATAAGTGAAGGTAAAATAAAAACTTATTTTTCTTATTCTCAATTGATCTAACAGATAACAATTTATTCAAAATTATAGCAACAATGTATTATTAAGTAATTATAGCTTATGCATAAGTGAAATGTATGCTATCAATGATGTAAGGAATGAGAAGAAGGAATTATGAATACTTTAGTATAAAGTACTTGTACTACCTGAGAAGCAGTATAATGGATTTGAAAGTGGACCTGAATTCATTGTAAATGTATATTGCAAATTCTAGGACAATCCCTAAAAAAAAAAAAAAAAAAAAAAAAACTAAAAATAGAAGTATAATGGATTTGCTAAGAAAGAAGAGAAAAAATGGAATCATATGAAATACTCAAAACCATAAAAGGCAGAAAAAGAATAGAAGACAAAAATAGGATCAAAGAACAAGGTCTATGAATAGAAAAGAGTAACAAATACGGTAGATATGAATCCAACTTTATCAAAAATCACTTTGAAAATCAGTAGCCTAATACACAGTTTACAAGACAGAGATTATCAGAGTGGATCAAAAAACATTACCCTACCATATCTTTCTACAAAAAAAAGTCTACTTTAAATATAAAGGCACATATAGATTAAAAGCTAAGGGCTGGAGAAAGATATGCTATGCTAACACTAAGAACACTGGAGTAGCTATATTCATTTCAAACAGCAGATTTTAGAGCATGAAAAATTATCCAGGATAAAAAGGGGTATTACATAATGATAAAAGTGTTAATTCCCCAAGAAAACATAAAATTGTTTTATATATGCATCTAGCAAAGGCATCAAAAATATGTGAGTCAAAGATTGATAGAACTGCAAGGAGAAATAGATGAGTCCACTATTGTAGTTGAAGATTTCAACATTCTTCTATCAGAAAATCAGTAAGGACACAGTTGAAATCAACAATACCATCAATCAATTGACTATAATGGACATCTACAGACTATTTCATCCAACAACAGCAGAATACACATTCTCCTCAAACTTAATGAATACTCACCAAGATAGATCCCAATGTGGTTTATAAAACACACCTTAGCAAATTTGAAAGACCAGAAATCATACAGTGTCTGCTGTCAGGCCACAATGGAATTAAAGTAGACATCAAAAACAGAAAGATAGATGAAAATCTCAAAATATATGCAGATTAAAGAACACTTAAATAATACAGTGGTCAAAGAACAAATATCAACAGAAATTTTAAAATATTTTGAACTAAATAAAAATGAAAATACAATTTATTAAAATTTGTGAAATGCAGCAAAAACAGTGCTTAAAGAGATATTTATAGCGTTAAATGTGTATATGAGAAGACAACAAAAAACTAAAATTAATTTAAGCTTCCACTTTAGGAAATAAGAAAAAGGAGAACAAATTAAATCCAACATAAGTAAAAAAAAAAAAAGAAATAATAAAAGTAAAGCAGAAATTAATAAAATTGAAAACAAGAAATCAATAGAGAGCAATGAAACTAAAAGCTGTTTTTTTGAAAAGATCAATAAAATTGACAAGTCTCTAGCCACGTGAACTAAGGAAATAGGAGAGATTACGCAAGTTAATAATATCAGAAATGAAAGAAAGGACAGCACTACAAATGTCATGTTCATTAAGAGGATAATAAAGGAGACCAGCCTGGCCAACATGGTGAAATCCCATCTCTACTAAAAATACAAAAATTAGCCGAGCATGATGGTGTGTGCCTGTAATCCCAGCTACTCGGGGGCCGAGGCAGGAGAATAGCTTGAACCCAGGAGGCGGAGGTTGCAGGGAGCCAAGATCACGCCATTGCACTCCAGCCTGGGGGACAAGAGCAAGACTTCATCTCAATATAAAAAAAAAAAAAAGAAGAAGAAGATAATAAAGGAATACTCTGAACAACCTGTGCTCAACTCAAATATTTGATAACCTATGTGAAATGGACTAATTTCTTGAAAGACCCAATCTGACAAACTGAAGCAATCATCAAGATTAAGATTTGTATTAAATATGACCCTTAAAAATGTAATGCTTTTCCTATCGGTTTCTCATCACAACCTTTGAAAACCAATTGATTTTAGATTTTTACTGAATTTTAATACTTTGATATAATGCCTCTGCAAGTTTTATATGTGGACTCTATTTCCAAGTCTCCTCTCAATGTTATTATGCTACAGAACAAACCTTCCTAAAGCATTGTTCAGGTATTGTCAAAAATCTTTACTGATTTGTCATTATTTTGTTTAACTACTTCTTAGTTTTGTTTATAGTCAAGGTTTTAATTTTAATACTGTGATTTAATACCTCTGCAATAGTTTCATAAGTGAACTCTATTTCCAAGGCTCCTCTCAACGTTACTCTACTGCAAAAGAAACCTTCCTAAAGCATTGTTCAGATAATGTCAAAAATTTTTACTGATTTTTTGTTGTTTTGTTTAACTACTTCTTGGTTTTGTTTATAGTCAAGGTTGTAATTTTAATACTGTGATTTAATACCTCTGCAATAGTGTCATAAGTGAATTCTATTTCCAAGGCTCCTCTCAACTTTACTATACCAAAAAACAAACCTTCCTAAAAGCATTATTCAGATAATGTCAAGCATCTTTACTGATTTGTTGTTTTGTTTAACTACTTCTTGGTTGTGTTTATAGTTAAGGTTGTAGAGGGGAAATTGTAATAGGATGTCTATTGAGGCTTTTCCTGTTTACCTGGAATTAGTGACTAGGGCCAATGCCACAATTAACAACAAAATAGCTGCATATTTCCATATTCTAATGACGTCTGCTAAAAAGTTGCCAAATGTTGGAGTGAGTCCAGACTCTGCATATATTTGCTACAACCACCTAAAGGACTGGAACTTCGAAGTTAAATAGAGAATTTTTTACCTCTCCTCGTTTCCTGTCTCCATCCCCAAGAGATGACCCAGAGGAAAGACAGGGAAGAGCAACTAAGGAGTAAACTGAGACTTCTTTTCCACTTCTATTGACTCTTTACAGCCACTGATCTAGCCAGTGATAAGGATCATGAAAACTTTCAATCAAATAGGGAATTACAGTTTTAAACCGACCTGGATGTTTAGTAATCAAAATTAACCACAGGGTTTTTAAAATTTGTTAAAAATATTAAAGTATTGTTTTCAGTTACCCAAACCAGAAACCTAAAAAGAAAAGGCTCCCCCTTTCTCTTTCGCCTCCTGTATCTAAGGGGTCACTAAATTCCTAGGTAATTCTGTCATCTAAATAATAATTCTCCTCGTTGCTTCCATTTTTCCATACTGCCACTGACGTAATTTAGGTTCCTGTTATCTCTTACTTGACCTATACTTACTGATCTCCATTCCTCTAGGGTCAAAACTCTCTCATTCATCATCCACATTGCCAGATAATCGTTTTAGCATGTAACTCTCATTATTTCACTTCTGCACTATTCAAAGTTCTTTGATGACTCCCTGTAACCTCTAAAACCAAAATCCAAAATTGTTCATCTAGAATATGTCTACCTAGTGATAGGATCCCAACCTATATAGCATCTCCTGCTCACACTTTACACTTCAACAATACCGTACTTGAATTGTAGTTTTTCCAAGCTGTATTCACTCAAGCCCATGGTCTTCTCTGCGATTTTCTGTATTTAGAATGCTCTCTCTTAACATGGGGTAAGCCTATCACTTAAATCTCGTCTCAAGTAGCTTCTCTTCTCTAAATCCTTTCCTGACTTCAGGCTGCCCTAGGTTTTCTTTTTACAGGTTCCTGTAGTATTTCAGATATACTGCCATTAAAGAGCAATTATCATAGCATATTATAACTACTAACACATTTGACTCAGCACTAGGCTGTAAGTTCTTTGAAGAGCAGTAACTCTTTTCACTTTCATATTCTCAGTGTCTAGCGTGATGCCTGATATGTAGCAGCTGCTGGATTCATGTTTGTTGAATGCATACATAATGGAAGCTAAAATGTTGAACATACTTTCATATTAATTGAAAAGTGCTATGTATTATGATGTTCTTTGATTATTCTTACACAGTTGAAAATGAACAACTAAAAATAAGTGCTGATCTTATAAAAGAGAAGTTAAAGTCTCATGAACAGGTGAGTTTATGTATCATTCTATTCAGTCAAGTCCCTGTGGAGATTTATCTTTTCAAATTAGAAAAAAAAAGAGGTTTTTAAATTAATAAACACAGCCAAATGTTTGTGGGTGTGTGTGTGTGTGGAGATATACATATATATGCTAGAATCTTTAGTAAATGACAATTTGTTTTCAAAGCAATACAAGTTTTAAGAGTTTATTTTTACAAAATATAAAGTACTAACAAATAACTTGCATTACTTTTTCTTTCTACCAAAAAGAGATGCAGTTATTTTGCTACATATTTTTCAATTATGTTAATAGAGTTTTTACTCTAGTAAACTCTATTTTTACTACTTGTGAACTTTTTTATTATAATGTAAATGAATCTATACTCTTTATGATTTGTGTGATCATTACATCATTCCAATACAGGGGGCATTTCATGTGGATCACAAATTATTTCTCTCCCAGGAGCCACCATACCCTCTGCTACTTTTCCTTATCTCCTGTAGGAACAGTATATATAGTGACAGCAGTTGTAGAGCACATGAACAGTGTCTAAAAAGCATAAAAGATGCTAAATAAATGTCAGTTCCCTGTGCTCTTTGAGAGGTTCATTATGCTAACTTCCTCATCTCTCAAGAGCTAGTATGTCAAATTCTAGCAGACAAAAGATCCTCAAAACTCAAGTTGAATCTATAGGAGGCTTCAACTTGAAGAATCTTCTCTAAATTCAGTCTGGTTCCTCATCTGAGGACCCTCTGAAGAAACCTGCCCAGAACTTCTGGTTAATTCTGTACAGTAATAAGTAGCATTCTGGCTATGCTCTTAGAAAATTTAGCTTTTCATCACCAATTTTGAGATGGTTTTTAAGTATTTCTGAAATGAATCCTACCCTTTCTCCCCTTTTCTTTTCCTTTTTCCCTTTATTCTTTCCCAATCCCTTTCACATATTGACTCTAGATCTCAAAAATAGATGGTAAAGTCAGGTTGTAATTGGGGTGGGGAACCAGGGGGAGAAAATTTGACCTACTTTCTTTTCTAAAACTTCAAGCACTAAGATACTGCTTTGTCAAGAATACTATAGGAATGTTCAGAGGGGAAGAAATTAAAGAGAAAACACCACAACTCAAGAGTCTGAATTTCTTACTTAGGGGCTGCCCAAAGCAAACTATGACAATGCAGATTTGCTAATTCAAAACTTCTGAACACATCTAAAATTCATGGAGAACAGCTCCCCAGGAACAAATTCAGGAGCTACCCAATAGCAGTATTTGTGAGAGTAGAAGGATTTTGCAACTTGTATAGAGAGAATCATTGTTTTGTATATCAAGAGTGAAACCAGAGGCTATTCCTTGGAATTTAAAGTTCCCAGAAAGCATATGAAAAGAAGACAACCAATTGTAACCTATTGGGGATTAGTCTCCTTAGAAGAATGAAAAGATTACATTTTTTAGGAATGGCACAGGCTAAAATGGAAGAGAAGATCTAGTGAGATAAAGCTTGGTTCAACCCAGATAGAATAGTCTTCATGCCTGGAGGCTGGAATGCAAATCCTGGGTCTCACCGAATTAACTGGAAGCATTTCACTTTCCTGGTAACATCTTCCTGTGGCAAAAATCAGTGGAGAATAGAAAGGTACATAGGTTTGTCTCTTGTGGTTTCTCAGAGCAGCAACAGCTTAGTGCACACGGTTGTCAGGAGTAGTTTATAAAAGCTGCTCTGTAGTTGCCCATCTGGAAATCTAGATACATAGAAAATGGCAATTTGTGGGATTGCCCTCTGGGTTCACCTGCCCAGTTTTAATCAGAGCCGAGAAGTTGAATAGCTTTGTCCATTCCTACAAGTTGCCTGGCAGGATAAGTAGAACAAACAGAAATCCAAACAAAATCTCTTGAACTGAGATATAACATGGAGGAATGTATGCCAATTTTTAATTGTAGGCATATAAGCCAGTGTGTCTTGACCTGTTTTAAATTTTTTAACCTCCTCGATACCATGAAATATCTATTAAAAGCTATGAATCCTCACTGAGAAAAATGCACACACACACACACACAAATAAATACGTGTATAATTTTACGTTAAATTTTGGAAGTTGATCAAAAGCCTATTCACTGGGTCTAGGTTAAAAGTTCTGACTTAAATAATTCTTATTGGCACTCCCATTCATTCAAGAAATATACATCAAGATACATGTGTGTGCACATATATACATGTATTTACACACAAGGAGTTGGGAATACAATGGTGAGTCCCAGCTGTTAGGTATTAGAGGCTTTTATTGACCTCTTGCCTTTATTATTGCCTTTTTATTACTATCATACTTTTATTCTTCCTGCTTTCCTTTTCTCTTGCCTACATTTTAGGCCTCTGAATAATTTCTTCATGTAGGACCATACCCCTGGTAAAATTGTAAAATTTATCTTCACAATTGTAAAATAACTGTCTTCCATCACCATTCTCAATGCTCCTCTCCCTGTTCTTAACATAATAAATCACCCCTATCCTTCAACAACCTAAGAAGCTAATCTCAGGCAGCTGTCAAGCACTTTCCAAATCCCAAACTCATCTTTCTCTCTATGCCTCCTCATAAAGCATACCCTTACCATGGGTAATGCTTAATCTTGCTCTGGGAATTAGGAATATTTATATAATTTTTAGAAACAGAAGTTCAGCTGATATTCAAAGAGACTCATCTTACATTATAGTAAGCTTGCTAGCTATTGAACAGTGCCTTTGTTGGCTCTAATGTATAATTTTGGCTTATATTGAACATACCTTAATTCTGAAGTGGCATTTATTCATAAAATTAAATATTTTGAGCATCCTTAATATTCTAAACCCTGGTGATGACTATCTAGAAAGCAAAGATGAAAAAAGACATTGTTTCTATAATATCTTTATCTTATATCCTTGGATCAGAAATTGATCTTTCTTATGGAATTCATGAAGCAGAGAGTAGAGTGGTGGTTAGGCTGTGGTGGGGGCAGCAATTGGGGAGATGTTGGTGAAAGGATAAAAACTTTTAGTTGGAAATGAGGAATAGAATCAGGAGAGCTATTGTACAATTTGGTGACTGTTATCAATAACGATGTATCATATACTTCAAAATTGCTAAGAGTAGTTTTTTAATGTTCTCACCACAAAAAAGTGATAAATATGTGAGGCAAATGGATATAGCTCACATATTTAACATATATTTAACGTATCCATAATATAGATATGTTAATTGGCTTAAGCTAGGCCTTCCACAATGTATACATATATTAAAACATCATGTTGTACATCATAAATATATATAATTTTTAATTTTCAAATTAAAAATTTAAACATTTTTTTTCGAGACAGAGTCTCGCTCTCTCACCCAGGCTGGAGTGCAGTGGGGCCATCTCGGCTCACTGCAAGCTTCAGGGCCTCCCAGGTTCACGCCATTCTCCTGCCTCAGCCTCCCGAGTAGCTGGGACTACAGGTGCCCACCACCACGCCCAGCTAATTTTTTTTGTATTTTTAGTAGAGACGGGGTTTCACCGTGTTAGCCAGGATGATCTCGATCTCCTGACCTCATGATCTGCCTGCCTCAGCTTCCCAAAATGCTGAGATTACAAGCGTGAGCCACCATACTGGGCCAAAAATTTAAATTAAAAAATAAATACTTTATACATACAAAAAATAAAATAAAATGGGTCTATCTCAAAGCTGATTATTCAAACAATGAACAATATTTTTCCTTGTAGATATGATAACTTTTAATTATTAGAAAGGTGAAATTGTTCCTTTATATTATTTATAGTACCTTTTAAAAAAGTAATATAAATGGAGAATTTTTAAAGTATTTAAAAAGTAATATGAATGGAGAATTTCACCTTTCTAGGAATCAAAAGTTATATACACATATTTAAATTTTAAAAATTAATATATATTTTAATCTTTAGGAACATAAGAATAATATTGCCAAACTTGTAAGTGAAATGAAAATCAAAGAGGAAGGATATAAGAAAGAAATAAGCAAACTTTATCAGGACATGCAGAAAAAAGGTAAGTTTAAAATAAACTTGCTTTTGTGTTATAGATTCAAGGGATATAACGTGCAGGTTTGTTACATGGGTATTTTGTATAATGCTGGTGTTTGGGCTTCTAGTGAACTCATCAATTATATAGTGAACATAACTCGTGGTAGATCATTTTTCAACCCTCACCCCTCCTACCCTCCCTTCTTTTGGAGTTCCCAGTGTCTATGGTTTCTATCTTTATGTTAATGAGTACACATTGTTTAGCTCCCACTTATAAGTGAGTACATGTGGTATTTGACTTTGTGTTTCTCAGTTACTTCACTTGGAATGATGCCCTCCAGCTCCAACCATGTTGGTAAATAACTCAGTTTTATTCTTTTTTATGGCTGCATAGTATTTCATGGTGTATATATACCACATTTTCTTTATCCAATCCATCATTGATGTGCACTTAGGTTAATTCCATGACTTTGCTATTGTGAATAGAACTGTGATAAACATGCAAGTACAAGTGTCTTTTTGATAAAACGATTTATTTGCCTTTGGGTAGATACCCAATAGTAGGATTACTGGGTTGAATAGTAATTCTATTTTTAGTTATTTGAGAAAACTTTGTAATGTTTTCCATAGGGGTGAAATTAATTTACATTCCCATTAACAGTGCATTATTGTTCCCTTTACTTCATATCCCTGACAACATCTGTTATTTTTTTGACTTTTTAGTAATAGTCATTTTGACTGGTTTGAGAAGGTATCTTATTGTGGTTTTAACTTGCATTTATCTGATAATTAGTAATGTTGAAGATTTTTTCATATGCTTGTCAGCTGTGTGTATGTCTTCTTTTGAGAAGTGTCTACTCAAGTCCTCTTTGCCCACTTTGTAATGGGATTGTTTTTGTCTTGTTGATTTGTTTAACTTCTTTGTAGATTCTGGATATTAGTCCTTTGGTGGATATATGGCTTGCAAATATTTTCTCTCATTCTGTATGTTGTCTGTTTATGCTGTTGATTGTTTCTTTTGCTGTACAGGAACTCTTTAAATCCGATTTGTCTATTTTTGTTTTTGATGCATTTGCTTTTGAGGTCTTAGTCAGAAATTCTTTGCCTAGGCCAATCTCGAGAAGAGTTTTTCCTATGTTTTCTTTTAGGATTTTTATAGTTTAAGGTCTTACACTTAAGTCTTTAATCAATCTTGAGTTAATTTTTGTGTATGGCAAGGGATGGAGGTCCAGGTTAATTCTTTTTCATATGGATAACCAGTTTTCCCAGCACTGTTTGTTATAATAAATAGGGAATCTTTTCCTCGTTTTTTTTTATTACTGTACTTTAAGTTTTAGGGTACATGTGCATAATGCACAGGTTTGTTACATATGTATCCATGTGCCATGTTGATGTGCTGCACCAATTAACTCGTCATTTAGCCTTAGGTGTATGTCCTAATGCTATCCCTCCCTGCTCCCCCCACCCCACAACAGTCCCCGGAGTGTGATGGTCCCCTTCCTGTGTCCATGTGTTCTCATTGTTCAATTCCCACCAATGTGTGAGAACATGTGGTGTTTGGTTTTTTGTCCTTGCGATAGTTTACTGAGAATGATGATTTCCAGTTTCACCCATGTCCCTACAAAGGACATGAACTCATCATTTTTTATGGCTGCATAGTATTCCATGGTGTATATGTGCCACATTTTCTTAATCCAGTCTATCATTGTTGGACATTTGGGTTGGTTCCAAGTCTTTGCTATTGTGAATAGTGTTGCAATAACATACGTGTGCATGTGTCTTTAGAGCAGCATGATTTATAATCCTTTGGGTATATACCCAGTAATGGGATGCCTGGGTCAAATGGTATTTCAAGTTCTAGATCCCTGAGGAATCGCCACACTGACTTCCACAATGGTTGAACTAGTTTACAGTCCCACCAACAGTGTAAAAGTGTTCCTGTTTCTCCACATCCTCTCCAGCACCTGTTATTTCCTGACTTTTTAATGATGGCCATTCTAACTGGTGTGAAATGGTATCTCATTGTGGTTTTGATTTGCATTTCTCTGATGGCCAGTGATGATGAGCATTTTTTCACGTGTTTTTTGGCTGAAAAAATGTCTTCTTTTGAGAAGTGTCTGTTCATCTCCTTTGCCCACTTTTTGATGGGGTTGTTTGTTATTTTTTGTAAATTTGTTTGAATTCATTGTAGATTCTGGATATTAGCCCTTTGTCAGATGAGTAGGTTGCGAAAATTTTCTCCCATTTTGTAGGTTGCCTGTTCACTCTGATGGTAGTTTCTTTTGCTGGGCAGAAGCTCTTTAGTTCAATTAGATCTCATTTGTCAATTTTGGCTTTTGTTGCCATTGCTTTTGGTGTTGCAGACATGAAGTCCTTGCCCATGCCTATTTCCTGAATGGTAATGCCTAGGTTTTCTTCTAGGGTTTTTATGGTTTTAGGTCTAACATGTAAGTCTTTAATCCATCTTGAATTAATTTCTGTGTAAAGTGTAAGGAAGGGATCCAGTTTCAGCTTTCTACATATGGCTAGCCAGTTTTCCCAGCACCATTTATTAAATAGGGAATCCTTTCCCCATTTCTTGTTTTTATCAGGTTTGTCAAAGATCAGATAGTTGTAGATATGTGGTGTTATTTCTGAGGGCTCTCTTCTGTTCCATTGATCTATATCTCTATTTTGGTACCAGTACCATGCTGTTTTGGTTACTGTAGCCTTGTAGTATAGTTTGAAGTCAGGTAGCGTGATGCCTCCAGCTTTGTTCTTTTGGGTTAGGATCGACTTGGCGATGCGGGCTCTTTTTTGGTTCCATATGAACTTTAATGTAGTTTTTTCCAATTCTGTGAAGAAAGTCATTGGTAGCTTGATGGGGATGGCATTGAATCTATAAATTACCTTGGGCAGTATGGCCATTTTCACAATATTGATTCTTCCTATCCATGAGCATGGAATGTTCTTCCATTTGTTTGTATCCTCTTTTATTTCATTGAGCAGTGGTTTGTAGTTCTCCTTGAAGAGGTCCTTCATATCCCTTGTAAGTTGGATTCCTAGGTATTTTATTCTCTTTGAAGCAATTGTGAATGGTAGTTCACTCATGATTTGGCTCTCTGTTTGTCTGTTATTGGTGTATAAGAATGCTTGTGATTTTTGTACATTGATTTTGTATCCTGAGACTTTGCTGAAGTTGCTTATCAGCTTAAGGAGATTTTGGGCTGAGACAATGGGGTTTTCTAGATATACAGTCATGTCATCTGCAAACAGGGACAATTTGACTTCCTCTTTTCCTAATTAAATACCCTTTATTTCCTTCTCCTGCCTAATTGCCCTGGCCAGAACTTCCAACACTATGTTGAATAGGAGTGGTGAGAGAGGGCATCCCTGTCTTGTGCCAGTTTTCAAAGGGAATGCTTCCAGTTTTTGCCCATTCAGTATGATATTGGCTGTGGGTTTGTCATAGATAGCTCTTATTATTTTGAGATATGTCCCATCAATACCTAATTTATTGAGAGTTTTTAACATAAAGGGTTGTTGAATTTTGTCATAGGCCTTTTCTGCATCTATTGAGATAATCATGTGGTTTTTGTCTTTGGTTCTGTTTATATGCTGGGTTACATTTATTGATTTGCGTATGTTGAACCAGCCTTGCATCCCAGGGATGAAGCCCACTTGATCATGGTGGATAAGCTTTTTGATGTGCTGCTGGATTTGGTTTGCCAGTATTTTATTGAGGATTTTTGCATCAATGTTCATCAAGGATATTGGTCTAAAATTCTCTTTTTCGGTTGTGTCTCTGCCTGGCTTTGGTATCAGGATGATGCTGGCCTCATAAAATGAGTTAGGGAGGATTCCCTCTTTTTCTATTGATTGGAATAATTTCAGAAGGAATGGTACCAGCTCCTCCTTGTACCTCTGGTAGAATTCGGCTGTAAATCCGTCTGGTCCTGGACTCTTTTTGGTTGGTAAACTATTGATTATTGCCACAATTTCAGAGCCTGTTATTGGTCTATTCAGAGATTCAACTTCTTCCTGGTTTAGTCTTGGGAGGGTGTATGTGTCAAGGAATTTATCCATCTCTTCTAGATTTTCTAGTTTATTTGCGTAGAAGTGTTTATAGTATTCTCTGATGGTAGTTTGTATTTCTGTGGGATCGGTGGTGATATCTCCTTTATCATTTTTTATTGCATCTATTTGATTCTTCTCTCTTTTCTTCTTTATTAGTCTTGGTAGCAGTCTATCAATTTTGTTGATCATTTCAAAAAACAAGCTCCTGGATTCATTAATTTTTTGAAGGGTTTTTTGTGTCTCTATTTCTTCCTTCAGTTCTCCTCTGATTTTAGTTATTTCTTGCCTTCTGCTAGCTTTTGAATGTGTTTGCTCTTGCTTTTCTAGTTCTTTTAATTGTGATGTTAGGGTGTCAATTTTAGATCTTTCCTGCTTTCTCTTGTGGGCATTTAGTGCTATAAATTTCCCTCTACACATTGCTTTGAATGTGTCCCAGAGTTTCTGGTATGTTGTGTCTTTGCTCTCGTTGGTTTCAAAGAACATCTTTATTTCTGCCTTCATTTTGTTATGTACCCAGTAGTCACTCGGGAGCAGGTTGTTCAGTTTCCATGTAGTTGAGCGGTTTTGAGTGAGTTTGTTAATCCTGAGTTCTAGTTTGATTGCACTGTGGTCTGAGAGACAGTTTGTTATAATTTCTGTTCTTTTACATTTACTGAGGAGAGCTTTACTTCCAACTATGTGGTCAATTTTGGAATAGGTGTGGTGTGGTGCTGAAAAAAATGTATAATCTGGGCCAGGCACAGTGGCTCACGCTTGTAATCCCAGCACTTTGGGAGGCCGAGGCAGGCGGATCACGAGGTCAGGAGATCGAGACCACGGTGAAACCCCGTCTCTACTAAAAAATACAAAAAATTAGCCGGGTGTGGTGGCGGGTGCCTGTAGTCCCAGCTACTCGGAGAGGCTGAGGCAGGAGAATGGCATGAACCCGGGAGGCGGATCTTGCAGTGAGCCGAGATTGCGCCACTGCACTCCAGCCTGGGCGACAGAGCGAGACTCCGTCTCAAAAAAAAAAAAAAAAAAGTATAATCTGTTGATTTGGGGTGGAGAGTTCTGTAGATGTCTATTTGGTCCACTTGGTGCAGAACTGAGTTCAATTCCTGGGTATCCTTGTTAACTTTCTGTCTCATTGATCTGTCTAATGTTGACAGTGGGGTGTTAAAGTCTCCCATTATTATTGTGTGGGAGTCTAAGTCTCTTTGGAGGTCACTAAGGACTTGCTTTGTGAATCTGGGTGCTCCTGTATTGGGTGCATATATATTTAGGATAGTTAGCTCTTCTTGTTGAATTGATCCCTTTACCATTATGTAATGGCCTTCTTTGTCTCTTTTGATCTTTGTTGGTTTAAAGTCTGTTTTATCAGAGACTAGGATTGCAACCCCTGCTTTTTTTTGTTTTCCATTTGCTTGGTAGATCTTCCTCCATCCCTTTATTTTGAGTCTATGTGTGTCTCTGCACGTGAGATGGGTTTCCTGAATACAGCATACTGATGGGTCTTGACTGTTTATCCAATTTGCCAGTCTGTGTCTTTTAATTGGATCATTTAGTCCATTTACATTTAAAGGTAATATTGTTATGTGTGAATTTGATCCTGTCATTATGATGTTGGCTGGTTATTTTGCTCGTTAGTTGATGCTGTTTCTTCCTAGCCTTGACGGTCTTTATAATTTGGCATGATTTTGCAGTGGCTGGTACTGGTTGTTCCTTTCCATGTTTAGTGCTTCCTTCAGGAGCTCTTTTAGGGCAGGCCTGGTGGTGACAAAATCTGTCAGCATTTGCTTTACTGTAAAGGATTTTATTTCTCCTTCACTTATGAAGCTTAGTTTGGCTGGATATGAAATTCTGGGTTGAAAATTCTTTTCTTTAAGAATGTTGAATATTGGCCCCCACTATCTTCTGGCTTGTAGAGTTTCTGCCAAGAGATCCGCTGTTAGTCTGATGGGCTTCCCTTTGTGGGTAACCCGACCTTTCTCTCTGGCTGCTCTTAACATTTTTTCCTTCATTTCAACTTTGGTGAATCTGACAATTATGTGTCTTGGAGTTGCTCTTCTCGAGGAGTATCTTTGTGGCATTCTCTGTATTTCCTAAATCTGAATGTTAGCCTGCCTTGCTAGATTGGGGAAGTTCTCCTGGATAATATCCTGCAGAGTGTTTTCCAACTTTGTTCCATTCTCCCCGTCACTTTCAGGTACACCAATCAGACGTAGATTTGGTCTTTTCACACAGTCCCATATTTCTTGGAGGCTTTGTTCATTTCTTTTTATTCTTGTTTCTCTAGACTTCCCTTCTCGCTTCATTTCATTCATTTCATCTTCCATCGCTGATACCCTTTCTTCCAGTTGATCACATGGGCTCCTGAGGCTTCTGCATTCTTCACGTAGTTCTTGAGCCTTGGCTTTCAGCTCCATCAGCTCCTTTAAGCACTTCTCTCTATTGGTTATTCTAGTTATCCATTCGTCTAATTCTTTTTCAAAGTTTTTAACTTTTTTGACTTTGGCTTGAATTTCCTCCTGTAGCTCAGAGCACTTTGATCTTCTGAAGCCTTCTCTCAACTCGTCAAAGTCATTCTCCATCCAGCTTTGTTCCGTTGCTGGTGAAGAACTGCGTTCCTTTGGAGGAGGAGAGGCACTCTGCTTTTTAGACTTTCCAGTTTTTCTGCTCTGTTTTTTCCCCATCTTTGTGGTTTTATCTACTTTTGGTCTTTGATGATGGTGATGTACAGATGGGTTTTTGGTGTGGATGTCCTTTCTGTTTGTTAGTTTTCCTTCTAACAGACAGGACCCTCAGCTGCACGTCTGTTGGAGTTTGCTAGAAGTCCACTACAGACCCTGTTTGCCTGGGTGTCAGCAGTGGTGGCTGTAGAACAGCACATTTTCGTGAACCACGAATGCTGCTGCCTGATCGTTCCTCTGGAAGTTTTGTCTCAGAGGAATACCCGGCCATGTGAGGTGTCAGTCTGCCCCTACTAGGGGGTGCCTCCCAGTTAGGCTGCTTGGGGGTCAGGGACCCACTTGAGGAGGCAGTCTGCCCGTTCTCAGATCTCCAGCTGCATGCTGGGAGAACCACTACTCTCTTCAAAGCTGTCAGACAGGGACATTTAAGTCTGCAGAGGTTACTGCTGTCTTTTTGTTTGTCTGTGCCCTGCCCCCAGAGGTGGAGCCTACAGAGGCAGGCAGGCCTCCTTGAGCTGTGGTGGGCTCCCCCCAGTTCGAGTTTCGGGGCTGCTTTGTTTACCTAATCAAGCCTGGCCAATGGCGGGTTCCCCTCTCCCAGCCTTGCTGCTGCCTTGCAGTTTAATCTCAGACTGCTGTGCTAGCAATCAGCGAGACTCCGTGGGCATAGGATCCTCTAAGCCAGATGCAGGATATAATCTCCTGGTGTGCCATTTTTTAAGCCCATCGGAAAAGCGCAGTATTAGGGTGGGAGTGACCCGATTTTCCAGGTTCCGTCTGTCACCCCTTTCTTTGACTAGGAAAGGGAACTCCCTGACCCCTTGCACTTCCCAAGTGAGGCAATGCCTCACCCTGCTTCAGTTCGTGCACGGTGCGCAGCACCCACTATCTTGCACCCACTGTCTGGCACTCCCTAGTGAGATGAACCCAGTACCTCAGATGGATATACAGAAATCACCCATCTTCTGCGTCACTCAGGCTGGGAGCTGTAGACCAGAGCTGTTCCTATTCGGCTGTCTTGGCTCCACCCCTCCCTCATTGTTTTTTTTTTGTAGAATTTTTGGACATTAGTTTGTTACAGGTGTGTGGCTTTATTTCTGTGTTCTTTATTCTGTTTTATGGGTCTATGTTTCCATTTTTGTACTAGTACCATGCTGTTTTGGCTATTATAGCCTTGTAGAATAGTTTGAAGTAGGGTAATGTGATGCCTCCAGCCTTGTTCTTTTTGCTTAGAATTACTTTGGCTATTCAGACTCCGTTTTGTTCCATATAAATTTTAAAGCTGCTTTTTTTAATTCTGTGAAAACTTACATTGTTAATTTGATAGGAACTGAATATGTAGATTGCTTTGGGTAGTATAGTCATTTTGATGATATTGATTATTCCTATCAATGGGCATGGAATGCTTTTTCATTTGTTTGTGTCATCTATGATTTATATTATCAAACTGTTTTGTTCTCCTTGCAGAAGTTTTTCATCTTCTTTGTTAAATGTATTTCCAGGTAATTTTGTGTGCGTATGGTAATTGTTAATGGGATTGAGTTATTGATTTGGTTCTCAGCTTGAGTGTTGTTGGTTTATAAGAATGCCACTGATTTTAATGCATTCATTTTGTATCCTGAAAGTTTACTGAAGTCATTTGTCAGGTCTAGGAGGAATCTTTAGGGTTTTCTAGGTGTAGAATCTTTTAGATGAATCTTTAGGATTTTCTAGATGTAGAATCATATTATCAGCAAATAGATATAATTGGACTTCCCCTTTTCCAATGTGGATTGCTGCTATTTATTTCTTTTTCCTGATTGCTCTAGCTACAGACTTTCAGTACTATGTTGAACAGAGGTGGTGACAATGGATATCCTTGTTTTGTTCCAGTTCTCAGGGGACATGCTTTCAACTTTTCCCCATTCAGTATGATGTTGGCTGTGGGTTTGTCATGTATGGCTCTTGTTATTTTGAGGTATGTTCCTTCAATGCCTATGTTTTAGGGTTTTTATTATAAAGGGTGTTGGATTTTACCAAATGCTTTTTCTGCATATACTGAAATGACAATATAGTTTTTGTTTTTAATTCTGTTTGTGTAGCGAATCACATTTATTGACTTGCATATATTGAACCATCCTTGAATCCCTGAAATAAGGCCATTTGATCCTGATGAATTATCTTTTTGATGTGTTACTGGATTCTGTTTTGTTGGGGATTTTTGAATCTATGTTTATCAGGCATATTGGCCTGTTGTTTTATTTTTTATTGGGTACTTGCCAGATTTTGATATCAGCATGATACTGGTTTCATAGCATGAGTTAGAGAGGCCTCCCTCCTCCTCAATTTTTTGGAATAGTTTCAGTAATGTTGGTACCAACTCTTCTTTGTACATCTGGTAGAATTTAGCTGGCCTGTAAATACTCCGGTCCTGGGATTTTGTTGTTGTTGTCTTTGGTATATTTTTTGTTATTTATTCAATTTGATAATACATTAATGGCCTGTTCAGAATTTCAATTTCTTCCTGGTTCAATCTCTGGAGGTTGTATGTTTCCAGGAATTTTTCCATTTGCTCTAGATTTTCTAGTTTGTGCACGTAGAAATGTTCATAGCAGTCACTGAAGATCTTTTGTATTTCTGTGGTATTAGTTGTAATGTCAACTTTATCATTCCTGATTGTGCTTATCTGGAAACTTCTATTTCTGTTTTTCTTGGTTAATCTAGCAAGTGATCTATCACTTTTGTTTGTCCTTTCAAAAAACCCAGTTTTTGTCTCATTGATCCTTTGTATGGTTTTTTGGAGTTTTGTTTTCATCTCATTTTCATTTAGTTTTTCTCTGATCTTTGTTATTTCTTTTCTTCTGCTACCTTTGAATTTGGTTTGTTCTTGTTTTTCTGGCTCATTTAGGTGCAACATTAGGTTGTTAATGTTACATCTGTCTTCCTCAGGTAGGCATTTAGTGCTATAAACTTTTCTCCTAATACTACTTTTTCTGTAACCTAGAGGTTTTGGTATGTTATAACTGCATTTTCTTTTGTTTCAAAATAAGTTTTTATTTCATTTTTTTGTTGTTGTGTTTTACCCAAAAGTCAACCAGGAGCAAGTTGTTCAGTTTCCATCTATTTGTGTGGTTTTGCAAGTTCCTTTTGGTATGGATTTCTAATTTTGTTCCATTATGGTCCACATATACATTTGATATAATTTTATTTAAAAAATTATTGAGACTTGTTTTATGATCAAGCATATGGTCAATTTTAGACAATGTTCTATGTACAGATGAGAAAAAATGTATATTCTGCAGTTGTTGAGTGGAATGTTCTGTAGATGTCTATTAGGTTCATTTGGTCAAAAGTCCAATTAAAGTCCAGAGTTTCTTTATTATTTTTCAGCCTCCATGATCCAGTAGACTGGTCTCCAAGCTTTTAAATTATTCCTTCTGCTTGGTCTAGTCTGTTGCTAAAACTCTCAACTGTATTTTAAAATTCCTTTAGTGAATTTTTTAATTCCAGAAGTTTTTGTTTTGTTTTGCTTTTTAAAATGTAGCTACCTCCTCTTTTATATCCTGAATCATTTTCCTGGTTTCTCTGTGTTGGTTTTCAACTTTTTGGATCTCTTTGAGTTTCCTTGTGATCTATATTTTTAAATTCTTTATCTGTCAATGGGGCATTGACAACCCCACTACTATTGTATAGCTGTCTATCTATTTTCTTAGGTTTAGTAATATTTGTTTTATAAATCGGGGTGCTACAGTGTTGTGCACAGTTAAATCTGCTTGTTAAATCTTGTTGAATTGAAGCCTTTATCATTATATAATAGTATTTAGGTAATTACATCTTGCTGAATTGAAGCCTTTATCATTATATAATACCCTTCTTTGTCTTTTTTACTGTTGTTGGTTTAAAGTCTGTTTTAATTGATACAAGAATATCAACCCCTGTTCTTTTTCATTTTCTATTTGCATGGTAGATCTTTCATCACCCCTTTACTTTGAACCTATGGTGTCATTACACATAGGATGGATCTCTTGAAGTCAGTAGATGGTTTAGTCTTGTTTTATTAACCCCATTTGCCAATCTGTGTATTTTAAGTGGAACATTTAGGCTGTTTATGATTAATATTTATATGTGAGGTTTTGATCCCATTAGAGTGTTGTTAGTGAGCTTTATAGTCTCAATTGTTTAATTGTTTTATAGGATTTGTACTTATGCGTGCTTTTATGGTAGCAAGTATCGTCCTTTTGTTTCCATGTCTAAAACTCCTTTGAGCATTTCTTGTAGGTCTGGTCTGGTGATGATGAATTCCTTTAGCACTTACTTATTTGGAAAAGACTTTATTTCTCTTTCCTTGTTTGGTGGATATAAAATTCTTGGATGGCATTTTTTTTTTCTTTAAGAAGGCTCAAAAGAGGACCTCAGTTTCTTCTGGCTTGTAAGGCTTCTGTAAGAAGTCTGCCATATAATCATTAGACTATTTAAGGTCAATGCCAAAAAAAAAAAAAACCCTCAAAGGCAGCTAGAGAAAATAGCCAGATTACCTATAAATGAAATCCAATCAGGCTAACATAGTAGACTCCTTACAGAAGCCTCACAAGCCAGAAGAGACTGAGATCCTCTTTTTAGCCTTCTGAACTCAAACTCATGACCTCAGGTAAACTGCCTGCCTTGGCCTCCCAAAGTGCTGGGATTACAGGTGTGAGCCACCATGACTGGCCCTTCATCTGTATGTCTCTGGGATAGTAACTGTCCAAATATTTTTGCCATTTGCTTGTTGAATTGTTTGACTTCTTCCTATTGAATTCTTAGTGTTCTTTATATATTTTTGGATATAAATCCTTTATCAAATATCCATTTGCAAGTCTATGGATTGTCTTTTCATTTTCTTAACAGTATTAAAGAACATAAATTAATAACTTTGATGAAGTCCAATTTATAACTTTTGCCTTTATTGTTTGTGCTTTTTGTTGCTTTCCAAGAAGTTATGCCTTCATGGTCCTGTAGCTTCCCATGGACCTGCTGGCTCCCCATACTTGCCAAACGCAGAGCAGCTTGTGGGGTATATTTGCAGGGGATTTGGTGGTATGGTGATGCAAAGACAGAGATCCTTTGGGCAGCAGCAGTGGCCCACAACAGGTACACAGCCAGTACAGCAGCCACCATCTCAGTTCAGGCCTGAGGCATATGCAGGCATGCCTGCATGAGCTAGCCACCTGGTTTTCCTTCCTCAGGAAGTTCCTAAATGACCACCAACAGTATTGCCCAGTGTCACAGGGGCAGAGGACCTCCTTAGTAGTTTGGCAGTCACCAGATTGTTGCAGGAGTGAGGAAAGCCAAGAAGCACCTCACTTACCCTTTCTGCAGGGCTCTGAGTTCCTTTTCCTTTGGTGTTGATCTCTGCTAGACTCTTGCTGCCTTCGTTTTCTGCACTTTGGCTTCTTCCTGTGGGCTCTCTGACAGGTCCTGGCTCTCTTCCTTCAGTTTTCCTTTCAGAACATGTCCATTCACAAGTAACTTTGGTCTTTTTGAGAAGAACTAGCATCCAACATTCCCAGGCAGCCATTTTGGCCAGGGTGGTCTCGAACTCCCAACCTCAATCCACATGCCTTGGCCTCCCAAAGTGCTGAGATTATAGGCATGAGCCACTGCACCTGGCCCCCTGATGCATTTTAATTTGGGTTTTGTACCTTCCTATATATTTATGTATGTAAATACAATGTGTCTAAATTTGGTTTCTAGTATTTACACTTAATGGTATCTAATGTGAAACAGTTTGTATTCTTATAAAATTAAATTAGTATTAAATGTATAATTAATTTTATGTATATGTAAAGCATATTGAATATAATTTCACTAATGAAATTTTTCCTCCTTCAGTAAAGCAGATCTTATAAGCCTATGTTGAGGGTTAATTGGTTTTATATGGTTGTTGAAAACCTTCCTTAATGAGCCTATCTTTATGCACATCATATGCAACAATTAACTTACAATGGGTAATAAGTTATATGTAAAACCTACATCTGTAAAATTACCAGAAGAAAGCATAAGAAATTATCTTTGTGATCTTGAGTTAGGCACAACTTCTTGGAAAGCAACAAAAAGCACAAACAATAAAGGCAAAAGTTATAAATTGGACTTCATCAAAGTTATTATGTTCTTTAATACTGTTAAGAAAATGAAAAGACAATCCATAGACTTGCAAATGGATATTTGATAAAGGATTTATATCCAAAAATATATAAAGAACACTAAGAATTCAATAAGAAGTCAAACAACTCAACAAGCAAATGGCAAAAATATTTGGACAGTTACTATCCCAGAGACATACAGATGAAGGGCCAGGCATGGTGGCTCACACCTGTAATCCCAGCACTTTGGGAGGCCAAGGAGGGTGGATTACCTGAGGTTGGTAGTTTGAGTTCAGAGACATACAGATGAAAAATAAGCCATGAAAAGATACTCAACATAATTAGTAGGTAGGGAAGTGCAAATTAAAACCTCACACCTTTTAGAACAGGTAAAATCTTAAAAATTATCAATGCCATGTTGATAATGCCAAATGGAGCAACTGGAACTCTGAAACATTATTACTGGGACTATAAAATGATACAGTCCCTTTAAAAATACTTTGGCAGTTTTTTTAAAATGCAATGAGTTAATTTGGGTCCTCTGCAAAACAGATGCCAAGACAGGATTAGACATTTGAGAAGTTTATTGGGGAAACATTTGTGAGGGTAAATGGGAAGGGAACCAGGAGAGACTAGGTAAGCTGTCAGTCTGTAATACAGGTTTAACCTCTATGAAGAAGAGAAGAAAAGAAGGAATCTTGGATAGGGAAAGTGTTAGATTGTAACATATTTCTAAGAAAGTTTCAACAAAGTTGAGCCAAATTTGCCCATTAAATGAGTTCTGCAACTTTCAGGAATAAGCTTGCCTTCGTAGCCCTATCAAACTCCATCATTGACTAGGAGTAGCTCTTGAGAAGTATGACCTCGGCATAAACACGGTCATGAAAACAGGGAGTCAATTATGCTCTCTGAAATTGGAGATCTGAAAGGTGCATTTTCATGTCTACAACACTCCACCTATTGTACTACACAGAGTCACTTCTCTACACGAGTTCATGTAGCAACTCTTCTGTGGTTCTTGTTGGCCTCTCTTCCTAAAGGGATACCTAGAAGTATTATTTAAGTGCTCTTCCTAGTGACCTGACCATATATTTAGCCAATGGGTTGCAGATCCCAAAATTGGTTCAGGTCTGGAGACTGAGAAAAGGATGATAATTTTTTAATTGAGGCATGTACCCTAAGCCTTGTGTTCTTCCATTTTTGATTTTTTAAAATTGTAGTACCTGTTAAGCAGAATTAGCTATCCATCTATTAACTATCTCTACAACTATCTGCACATCAAGTCTTTTTGGCTTCTCTCCAGCCTTCCTGGTAATTTGGTAATTGTGGCCTCCTTCCTTTTGGCAGTTAAGCACCATCATCTGGCTTTTATTACTTTGTGGTGGAGAGGCATGCCATCTCCATGGATATTAATGAACCTAGCTCTATGGCCATCTATTTTACTGTCAACCCTCACTTCCAAAGGAGACTGACCACTGAATTTTTTGTGATACTTTTTTACCCCTCACCAGCACATTTCTGGTGGCCTTGGCTAATAATGTGTCTTCTGGGCCCTCCTGAAGTGCATAATCTTTTTGTAGGTTGTTTTACCTCATGTAATATATTCCTACTAGCATGCCAACTTTCTACAGCCTCCTTATTTCTTTCTTTACTATCTGTCAGGCAGCTCACATATTTTCACTTCACTCAGCTTTGGTCATTGCTTTCTTTAGAGGTTTAAGGCCACACTAGCAGAGCATTTGCCCCATCTTCCAGGGCCCTTGCTAGGATATTATGTCTGTTGTCCCTAAAGGGTAATGCTGAGTCAATGAATTCTTGATTACCTAGTCTTACTTTCTATCTTCTTTGATCCAGCAGCCTCAAAATCTTTCTCAGGGGTACTCACATAGCTCTTCTCAATACAACCTAGATAATTCTTGCAGATACTTTTAGATATAATCACTTTTCTCCCTTATGTCCCAGCCAGGTTATGGTGCATCTTGACCCTAGTTACTGGCCTAGCAGCCAAAAGAGGAGATCGAGGCAGCTTCTGAGAGGAGCCTCTGCATCCTTCACAACAGGGGAATTGCTAGCTTTTACTAGGAAAGAGTGGGCCACCTCTGCAGACTCCAAGGGCTTAGGGAAATCTTTAGAGCTAGCATCCTCAAAGGCATCCATCCACGTGTTTCCATTCTATTTTTCAGGATCTCAGGTCTTTCCAACTGGGGTCCAAATTTTATCATAGTAGACCTGCTTTGGCTAAGCTCACTCTCACATGTATTCTTTAATTCTGTAACTTTTTGCTAACAGCCCTCAATTTCTCATTATCCTTTAGTAGAATGTCAATTTAATTTAGCAGTAACCAGATAACTCTACTGCGTTTGTGGGCATTATTTCCATCCATATTTCAAATGTCTTAATGATAACTAATGCCTTGCAAGGCATTCCCCACCACCAGGACATTTTTCCAGATTACTTCTGGTGAAATCTGTAGTAATTATAACACCATTGTATACTAGGAACTACCAGTACTCCACATACCACTAAGGATGGCTTCTTCACTGCCCAGAAAGTGGTAAGTGAGTCAGTCTTAGAACCCCATTATACCTGTTTCCTTGTGCTAGTTCAGATCCTTAAAGAAGGAAACACCAAGATAGGATTAGACATCTCCCAGAATTGGCCCACAGTAGTATTCCTTCCATACCCTGTCATTGACATGCAACCATAGAAGCATGGCCTCAGCTTAAATGCAGTAATGGATTTTAGAGTGCAGGAGCTGGGGCAAGTGATCAGTTAGGATTCCTGAGATCTGAGAGGCTCATTGTCATGGCCGCCACATAACACACCATCTGACCCAGCATTCGCACTCCTGGGTATTTACCCAAGAGGAATGAAATCATATGTCTACACAAAGACCTGTTTGTGAATGTTTACAGCAAACTTATTCATCATGGCCCAAACCTGGAATCGAGCAAATCCGTTAACATAAATAAACAAATCATGGTACATCCATGTAATGGAAATTACTCAGCAATAAAAAGCAACAAACTACTGATACATTCAACAATACAATCACTTCAGAAACAATATGCTAAATCAAAGAAGTCTGACACAAAAGTCCACATACTATATAATTCTGTTTATACAAAATTCTTGAAAACAAAAATTATGGTGACAAAAATCAGATCAATGTTTGCCAGTATGTGAGCAAAAGGATAGATTATAAAGGGGCACAAGGGCTCCTTTTGAAGTGATAGAAAAATTTTACCTGATTGTGGTGATGGTTAGATTCTTGTATATGTTCCTTGAAACTCATCAAACTGTACACCTCAAAAGAGATTTTGCTATATATGAATTATGCTGCAGTAAATCTGACTTTAAAAATACAAAAAACCTAAGCAAGCTCAATTATAAACATTTTTGAAAGGAAATAAATATAAATTCATTTATGATCCAGATAGTGGCATTATCAGATATATAATTTACAATGACTCTAATTAATATAATCAAAGAAATAAAGAACTTGGGGAATTTTTTTTTTTTTTTTTTTTTTTGGAGACACAGTCTCACTCTGTCACCCAGGCTGGAGTGCAGTGTTGCCATCTCGGCTCACTGCAACCTCCACCTCCCAGGTTCAATCAGTTCTTCTGCATCAGCCTCCCGAGTAGCTGGGCCCACAGGCACGCATCACCATCCCTGGCTAATTTTTGTATTTTTAATAGAGACAGGGTTTCACCATGTTGGTCAGGCTGGTCTCAAACTCCTGACCTCAGGTGATCCACCTGCCTTGGCCTCCCAAAGTGCTGGGATTACAGGTGTGAGCCACCAAGCTCAGCTGGACTTGGGGAATTTTTATGGAGAACTGAAAAGTATACTAGAGAAGTAGATGGAAATGTAAGTGCTAAAAACACAGTAGGTAAAAATAAAGTTTCACTGTATTGGTTTAATAGCCAATTAGATACACTGGAGATAGAATTAGTAAGCTGGAGAACAGGTTAGAAGAAAATATCTCCTCTGAGACAGGGAGAAGCAAGAAAATGGCATATACAGAAAAGAGCATGTGAGATATAGGAACTGGTAGTAAAGTCTATGAAAGGCTGTTGTCTGTCATCTAGTGTTGGTCCTAAAGTTGCTGCAGTCAGAAAGGCCTGAAGGTAAAAAGAAAAGTTGGATGTCAAGTGGAAATACTGAGAACAAACTGGAATTTGCATCTTTCTTGTACCTCCTTCAACCTTAATGACATAACGACCTGCAGGAAATGATGGTGCCTTACGCCATTGAGCTTCAAGGACACCTGGCCTGAGACTTCTAGCAGCTAAAAAAAGAAATCTGGTGGGAGCTTAAGAAGCTATGGAACCAAATGTTTTTCCTTATCACTGAGATGATCCATTGATAAGTGACAACTTGTATAAATTGCAGCATTCCCTGGGGCTCTACATTGACCTTCAAAAAAAATAGCTGGTGATTTGGTGAGCCAGAAGGCCAGCAACACCATATGTGAACTGAAACACTGCCCAGCATCCTATACTAAACATCAGAGAAAATTAGTTCTTGCTATACTTCCATCTTCCAAATCTTGTGGAGATTTCTCTTACGGCTAACTCTACCTTAGAACATATAGACAAGGGAATTCTGGAAAACATAGTTCTAATTTAGCTAAGTTAACATAGTACAAAAACACCAAAGATAAAAGGGAGAATAAATGGAGTTAAAATGTTTTTAAGGTTTGTATCATGTCCATAAAGTGATAAAAATACTAATTTTATTAAATTCTAATAAGTCAAGTATGCATGCTATAAACTCTAAGGTAACTGCTAAAGGAAGAATAAAAGAATATTTATCAAGCTAATGATTATCAACCTAATAGAGGAGGAAAAAAGGGAAGTAAAAATAGTTATTCTGTCTAAATGAAGATAAGAAAAGAGAGAGAAATGAACATAAAATGTAAAAGCCAACAAATAATAAGCTAGTCGATTTAAATCCAAATATATTACTAAATGCATTAAGTTAAACTTGAATGAATTGCCAATTAAAAGACAAAAATTGCCAGACTGAATAAGTATTAAAATCTGCTACTATGCTGCTTTCAATATACCTAAAATACAAAGCTATAGAAAGATTTAAAATAAAAGATGGAAAAGGATATACCATGCAAATAGTAGCCAACATGAAGCTGGCATAGCTATACTAATATTGGACAAAGTATACTTTAAAGCAAGAAGCAGTTCTAGAGCAAAATATGGATATTTTATGATGTAAAGTGTTCAATTTACCAGGGAAATAAAACAACAATTCTAAATGTATATGCACCAAATAAAATTCACAGAACTAGTAGGTGACAGACAAATCCACAATCATAATGAGAGACTTTAATTCACCTTTTAGTGGTAAAAAAGTACATACAAATATGCAAAATTAGTAATGATATAGAAAATTTAAACAACAAAATAAACAACTGATACTAATTGGCATAAATGATATACCCAATAAGTGCAGAATACATATTATTTTCGAGTATGCATGGAACATTTAAGAAAGTTGACCATATCATAAATGAAAGAGCAAATTTCAACCCATTTCAAAGGTTTAAATCATACAGAGTAGGATCTACAAATTTATTATCTAAATATCTATATCAGAAAGCTAGGAAGCCCTTCATTTGTGAGGCTTGTAGGTTGTCTCTTTTCTCATTAAAAATCAAAGATTTTCTTGAGCCTCTCATCCTAGATGTCATGGTGTCATTAACAGGAATAAGAAAGTTGGGAGAAGAAGAAATTTGATAAAGCATAAAGACATGATGTGAACATGAGAATGGCCTGATCACATGGAATAGTATAGCAGGGGCTTCATGTAGCTCTAGAGTCATCCAGTAGTTTGAGCCCTTCATACCTAGAAACTCAGGCTTTGTGTCTCTCTTCAACCACTGTATCTCCCATTTATTTTCTAGGCCTTTGATGTTTAATAGTTTAAATTACCTTATTCATTCAAAAATATTTGGCAAGTGACCTCTGTGTCTCAAACATTATTCAGGGTCTTGTAAAAAACATAGAAAAGCTATTCTATACATACATCATTTCTAAAATATGTTTCATTAATAAAATTTACTTTTTTAGGAATGATTTAAAACACCTAAGAAATACAAACATAATATTTTTGAAATTTTTAATGAATGAATTTTATTTATTTCATTTGATTCAGTTGAATTAAATGAAGAAAAGCACAAAGAACTAATAGAGAAAAAGGAGATGGAAATTTCAGAGTTAAATGCAAAGCTAAGAAGTCAAGAAAAAGAAAAACAAAATGAAATAATCAAGCTACAACTAGAGGTAAGTGTTTAAGAGTCTGCTAAACTTGAGGACACATCCCTTAGTCTAAACTGTACTTTGATTGTTTTTCATCACAGTGAGATACATTTTAGGATTAGAAGCAATTCTGTGAGAGGGCTTCACACATGCTCATTCTCCATCAAATGGCTGCAGTAATCACATACCATACAACTGTCATCTGCATTGTCTTTCAGCACTTGACCTGAAAGTGGACCCCTGAGTTGTTCAAAAGGTCCTGGTTTTTAGGGAGGATATTGCTTCCTCTGAGAACTTTTCTTCTCAGTATTTCCCACTTGACATCCAACTTTTCCTTTTAACTGCAGGCTTTTCTGACTACAGCAAGTTTAGGCCCAACACTAGGTGAGAGACAACAGCCTTTCATAGACTTTACTACCAGTTCCTATATCTCACATGCTCTTTTCTGTATATGTCATTTTCTTGTTTTTCCCAGTCTCAGGGTAGATATTTTCTTCTAACCTATTCTCCAGCTTACTAATTCTATCTTTAGTGTATCTAATTGGCTACTAAACCAATACAGTGAAACTTTCTTTTAGCTATTGTATTTTTAGCACTCACATTTCCCTGACAGAAAACTCAAGGATTATCTGCATTTTATGGTAAATTCTATGCAAGTTTCATAATTTCTACCATTCCAGCATGGGAAGAATGTTTCTAAGGCTTCACATTATTCTCATCCCAGCAGAAATTTGTCAAACCCCAGTAACCAACTAGAAATTTATTTTGCTTTATTTCTCATAAAAAAGACAAATTTCTTCCTAATAACTTTCTGCAAGAATAAATATCCCGGGGGTAAACAAACCAAATTCCTACGATTTTTTTTTTAAAGGGACTTCTAATAGGGCATCTCAAAGGCTGAGGCTCTAGCTCTTTGCTCAAAAGTCTTGAGTAGGCCGGATGCTGTGGCTCACACCTATAATCCCAGCACTTCGGCAGGCCAAGGCGAGAGGATCCTGAGGTCAGGAGTTCGAAACCAACCTGGCCAACGTGGTGAAACCCGCCTGTACTAAAAAAAAAATACAAAAATTAACTGGGCGTGATGGCAGATGCCTGTTATTCCAGCTACTCAGGAGGCTGAGGCAGGAGAATCACTTGAACCCAGGAGGCAGACTTAGCAGTGACCCAAGATTGCTCCACTGCACTCCAGCCTGGGCAACAGAATGAAAAAAATAAAATAAATAAATAAACAGTCTTGAGTAGTTCATTTAACCAGATATCACAATCTCAAATGTACTTTGACAAAATATTTGTCCTTTAAATTTTTTCTAGACTCTTATCAATCTACCCTTCTATCATTCTTCTGTTGCTTCTCCCCACCCCAACTTTCATTTTACCTTGTAAGAATTCACAAGTTTTAATTAAAATCATATACTACTCATATTCCTGAAACTTTGGAATCCCCAGGGTACTTGGTGAGTTGCCATGAGTAATCACTGGGCAGAAAGAGGACTGATGTTGACTTTAGATGCCCTTTGCTGCTGCTGCTGCTGCTGCTGCCATCTGACCAAGTGTACCACAAACCACAGGAAAGGCTGAATGGCCAACTGAAATTAATAGGCCATGTTTCAAGACCTACTACCAACTTCTAATCCTCCCCTGTTTGGAAATTTGCATTTTGTTTGCCATTTGGGCCTTATCACTGGTCTATTATTTGACTGGTATACACAGCTCCTTGTTATTTGTTTTCATTGTACCTAACCACTTCTCTCCTCAAACCAGAGCATAACCTCAGAGTTTATTCTTAGTCCTCAGAGAGGCTATGTTACCTAAATCTAAAGAGAAGTGTTATATAATGGAATATTGTGCAAAAACGAAAAAAAAATGGCCTGTAAGAATGGCCTATGAGGACTTTTTTAACCTGATTCAGTTTAATTCAAACCAGCAAGGGTTCAAACTATATCGACAATATCGTATTCAAATTCTACTGTTCGGCCTCAAAGTTCCTGCAGAAAGCTACGTGAGGTTTTCTCCCATGATTGTTTATTACATTTTCTTTATAATACACTCATTTTAATATAAAAATATTTTACCTATATTTGAGTTAAACTAGATTCTAAACCCTGTCTACACTATAGAATCATGTGATGTTTTGAGAAAAAGATGATGCTAGCTGCACCAGAATCTCTAAAGTAGTGCCCAGGCATTTGGTACTTTAAAAAAAAAGAAAAAAAAAACCTCTCCAGGTAATTTTACCATGCAATCAGGGTTAATCTTGTTTTTCTGTTCTTTGCTCTTTCTGAAAAATTATTTCTTAAAGAAAGATTTTTCTATTGTCTTTATTGTAATTTACACCTGAATTACAGATTACATGTCAAAGGATACCATGGATTATAATTATAGAAACAATAGTTTCTAATTGTCTAGAGTTGCAATAATTTTCTTTTTCAATTTGATTCAGTTTGATGCCAAACTAGCAAGAGTTCAGACTAAATCAAAATCATATCAGGATTCTACTGTTTTGCCACAAAGTATCTACAGACGGGTATGTGAGTTTTCCTCTCATTATTTGTTGCTTAAGAAAACTTTCTAAGTGTGTTTCTATAAAAATCATCTAATTCTTATTAACAATATAAGGTATTTTTTAAAATAGAAATTTATAGCAGAAGTGTATTTCTTTATTGTTATTTTGTTGTTCCTTGTACTAAATTTTATTTTCCGAATTGTAATAACAAATTTTTTGTTTCGTTTAGAAACTTCAACATTTTCAAGAAGAAAAAAACAAGGAGATTGCAATTCTTCGTAATACCATTCGCGATTTAGAGCAACACCTTTCTGTTGGCAAAGATTCTCACCTTAAGCGTAGAAGGTTTTAAGTTTAGCAGTAAATTCATTAGTTAGTATTTATTTAAAAGCAATCGAAAGTTTCACTTCTATTTTCAATATACGCATAAAGCCTACATAACAAACAAAGTCAGCTTTAAGGTTTTTATTGAATTTATTTGGACAAATCCATACTGTATCCAATTGTGTACTGCATTCTTGCTTAATAGTATTAACCATAAAGGAGGTCAGGTTTATAGGGTTTGGTTTACCTATTAAACCATCATTGACTATGGGAATACTTACTAAGCAATATAGAGACAGACAATATTATCTTTCCCTTTCCATCTTTTAAGATAGCCACTCAAGTTTTAGAAGAGTGTGATACAACATTAGAGAAAGAAAGATACAAAGGCTTTATTCATGTGTGATAGTAAAAATGAGTCTTAGACATACAAAAGATAAATGGACATTTAAAATAGTTATATATGCTTTTTTAGCAAAATATTCACGTGTTAAGTATTTCTGGATCTTAAAATACAAAATCCACTTATTTTATTAAAGTATAAGATTGAAAAGACAAAGTAATATTGTTTTGAAAGATAAGTAAAGAAAAAAATGGAAAGCATGTCTTTGTTGTTCTTCCTCCATTCTAAATTGCTAACTATCCAACAGAAACCCCTAGGTCATAGTTTACGTTTCTATTCTCATTAAAGCAAATAGAACACTGGAAAAAGAAAAAAAAAAGACATATTAACCAAAAGCTGCAATCACCTTTCAGTTGCCCCATCATAAAAAATATAGTTTGAGTCAATATTTCTATGACATAAAATTTAAAATCTGGAAGCCAATTCGGTAGATTTCTCCATGTTTGCACAAATCTAATTTCTATTTTTGGTTCACTAATTTTGGTAGTTCATAAAAATGCTGGAAATGAAATTGTGTCTAGACTAAATTGGGGAGTATGTCCTATTTTAAATATTTAGTTTGAAGGTCATTCTCACTTTTTTGCCTTATTCTTTCAGCGTCAACTCGTACTGGCTTCTGTGGGTATAAGCTGCTGACTTATTTGTCAGGCAGCTGGAGGCAAACGTCACTGACAAGATTCAGTTATGTTCTCCTCTGCCCGAAGTCCCTGTCAACTACATAAAGATGGGAGGTTTTCTTTACACTGTCAGGTGATTGCAGACCCTGTTTTTTCAAATATCAGATGTCGACAATGGCAGCAGCAGCTCCTAGGAGCCAACTCTGAATCTTTGGGCAATTTACAGAGTAATTGATTTATACATCTCTTTTGTCAGAGCTTCTTTTGTAAATGTTGTAAATCTTCACTTCCTGGCATATCTCGGTTCTCTGGGTGACCCTGCCTATGTTGACCCTTATGCTTATGGTGGTGATGAAGGCCTAGGGGAGCAGGATGAGGAGGAGCATCTGGTGCTCCTGGTTGCTGATTCTCTGAAAGCTCACTGCTGCCAAGGTGCTGATGTCTGTGATTGTGATGATGCTCATGATGGTAATGGGGTGATGGAGCTTCAACTGTTTTATCCACAGTAGCCAAAGATACACTTTTACAAAAGTCTTCATCTTTGGGAGTCTGGAACAAATTTATAAATCACTTATTAACAAGTTTATAGAGATAGGAATAATGCGTGAAAAATGATTTGTAGAGCTAACGTATGTGAAATTCCATCTAGTTAATTAGAATCGAGCTGGCTTTGTATTATATTAATGAGAAAGAGTCTGATATTAGTCTCAACACCTAGACATTTTATTAAAGGCTTAAAAAGAAAGCCAAACCACTGTACTTAGATTTGCAGAAGCAAATGAAGTAAACTGGCAAAAGGAACTTAGATTGCAGGAAAGTCAAACTAATATCAAATCCTAAATTCAGTTGATCTGGGCCGAGCATGGTGGCTCATGCCTGTAATCCCAGCACTTTGGGTGGCCAAGGCGGGCAGATTGCTTGGGCTCAGGAGTCAGAGACCAGCCTGGGCAACATGGCGAGACCCCGTCTCTGCAAAATATACAAAACTTAGCTGGGTGTGGTGTCACATGCCTGTAGTCCCAGCTACTTGTGAGGCTGAGGTAGGAGGATCATTTGAGCCCGCAAGGTGGAGGTTGCCGTGAGCTCAGATGGTGCCACTGCACTCCAGCCTGGGTGACAGGGTCAGACCTTATCTCAAAAAAATTTAAAAAAATTAAAAATCAGTTGAACTATATGGAAACTTCTGTACCTGTGTCAACGGTGCATCTTATCTAATACTATATGATACTGTAATCTAATATTAATTTATCTCTGATAATTCAAAAATGCTAATAAACTCTGCTCAAATGTGTTAGTTTTTCATACTTCATCCTATGCCAGGAAACGTTTTGAACTTCACCAAAGCTTTGCTAATGTCTCCCTACCATAAGGCTGTCAGCTGAAAATAGCAAATTACTGCCCGACTCCCATTGACCATAATATCCATTCCGCATGATCCTAGTTCTTTAATTTCCTGGAAGTCTTTACTGTTTGGTGGTACCCACCAATCGGGGACTCAAAGCCTATAGATACAGAAATGTAACATTAAATCTCAACCTAAGGCTAATTTGTAAATAAAATTACAAAATCAACTTAGAACCCAAAGACTCACTAAGTGATATGCTTTTGATGTGTTGAAGGTTTTAAAAGGTTATAAATTCCATTAAATTTTAGCATACAACTACTACGTGGTACTTTATTTGGTTATTTCTGAATTACTTCTACATTAGAAGCTAACAGTGTTTGCTTACAAACTTATAAACAATTTGATATATGTTTAAAATATACTGTGTAATGTTCAAAGTGTTCAAGGTTTAAACAATCACAAATACCTACGGTAGAAGTCTAATTTCTTTCATTTGTTTATTTATTTATTTATTTATTTAGTGACGGAGTCTCATTCTTTCGCCAGGCTGGAGTGCAGTGGCACGACCTCGGCTCACTGCAACCTCCGCCTCCTAGGTTCAAGCGATTCTCCTGCCCCAGCCTCCCAAGCAGCTGGGATTACAGACACGTGCCACCACGCCCAGCTAATTTTTGTATTTTTAGTAGAGATGGGGTTTCACCATGTTGGCCAGGATGGTCTCGATCTCTTGACCTCGTGATTCGTCCACCTCAGACTCCCAAAGTGCTGGGATTACAGGCGTGGGCCACTGCACCTTGCCAGTAGTCTAATTTCAGTAACGCATTACTATATTTTACTGATTATGTGATGCATATTTCTTTAGATTTTAATATCTCTAAAATTAGAATGTACCACACTGTTGGCGGTGTTTTCTCACTGTGTCCTACTTTAATTAGCAGCATTTTTTTTCCTAAATAGTACGTAAGATAATATGTCATATAATCAGTGGTATCTGGGAGACAATGAAATAGAAAAACTCCAATTTGATTTGGCATATCAGATACTAATCGTGTCCAATCTGTAATTCTTATTTACAGATGATTCACACATTTCACGCATATTGTGGTAACTGCTAACTGCCTTTTTCAATATAACTGGGTCTATTTACAACTAGCAAGCATTTGCACAGATGAGAAATGCAGAAATAATCCCAAAACATTATAGTTAGTATTTATTAAATGCTTAGTATAGGTTGAGTTAGTACTTTTCTTTCATTACTCTTAGTATTTTCTTCCATTACCTCAGTCTCCTCATCTTTAAAAGTAATAAAATAACCCTCAAAAGATCATTATAAAGGTTAAAATGTGAAAATTACAAAACTAGAGTAACTTGTACTCTTTAACAACTAAATTAATTAATTAAATTAGTTAAAAATTTGAGGCGGCTTTCTTTAGAGCTGGGGAAAATCTGAAGGAAATACAACTTACAGATAAAACTGAGAATTGTTTTTAAACCTAAGTTCAAATTTTCCCAATCTGACCTATCAATGGAACATTGTTTAGAATTATTTTCCTTTTTATTATGAAGGAAAACAAGGCTACTTAATACAAATTAAATTCTTTGAGTGCCTTTTTTATTTAAAAAAGATTTAAATATAGTTCTTCTCATAACAAGGAAGAAATATTTTAATGGTTGTTAGGAAATAAATACCAGTAATGAGTAGAAAACTTACTCCATTTTGAAGTAAACTCAAACTGCAGATAGGCAGACAGTGGGAGGGCTTCAGAAAAAATCTGGTAGTCTTGCATCTTCAATAAATTAACTAGTTTCTGACCCCAGTTCCATTCCAAGTAATGCTGTGGGTAAGCTTTGCTATTGTTATGTTCTTGTGCTAACATGTTCAGGATACTACAATAATACTGCTTTTTTGTGTTGACTAAATTCTTTGAGCACTTATGCTCATGCAATGTCATTTGGTGGTAACTGAAATATGATACATTGATTTTTAATTTCTAAAGCCCTTCTAGATAAAGGCAGCAACACCGATCTTCAAAAGATGTTTTAAAGTAGAGGTTAGGCTGGGAGCGGTGGCTCACGCCTGTAATCCCAACACTTTGGGAGGCCAAAGTGGGCGTATCACAAGGTCTAGAGATCAAGACCATCCTGGCTAACACAGTGAAACCCTGTCTCTACTAAAAATACAAAAATTTAGCCGGGCGTAGTGGCAGGCGCCTGTAGTCCCAGCTACTCAGGAGACTGAGGCAGGAGAATGGCATGAACCCGGGAGGCGGAGCTTGCAGTGAGGCGAGATCGGGCCACTGCACTCCAGCCTGGGTGACAGAGCGAGACTCCTTCTCAAGAATAATAGTAATAATAAAAAAAAAAGAATAATAGTAATAATAATAAATAAATAAAGTAGAGGTTAGATGACAGGATATGTGTTTAATTATAAAAACTATTGTTATTTATTTTTAGTACACCTGCAAAAGCATTGAGTTATCTAAATAAGTTAGTGTTTCATGATAAACTCTTAAAAGATTTCCTCTTTTCTCCCAAGAAAAATAATTCAGAAAAATACCGTGAGAGAGCAGTTTCCACATTTCTTTTCGCAGTAAGCAATCTTAATGGCTTCTTCTACATATGGGAAAGTTAGGAAGGAAAAAGGCAAACCAAGATGATATGCAAGACGGCCACATCTAAGAAAAAGGACAAATACAACGTCACTACAATATTTTCTGTATCACGATCCTACTCAAATGCAGTCTGGGATAGGTATTATAGGTTTAATGGTCATAACTAAGACCCTTTCACGCCTTTACTAAATTTCTTTGGATGAGAGCTACAAATGAGCTCCCAGGCACTGCACACCAGGTCAGATCATAGCAACACTACAATTAGTCTAATACTAGTATTTTGAAATGTTATAGATATGTCACTACATAATATCAAAAATGTCATCACTGTGACTTGGTCAAATACAATTTTGTGACTGACTTACAAATTCTACCAGTGCCCAAACCACTAACTTATAAATTAGGCTCTGAAAATCACTTGAGCTTGTCATAACTGCTAAGGCAGCACAAATTTGACACAACAAGAAATCATCACATAACAAAAAGATCTCCAAGCCTTGGCCAGTAGCCCATTTATCTAAAAATGTATCTAATGCAATGAAAATTTCAGCACAATGAAAGTATTAGAACATGTGGCATTGTCAGAAATGGGGGGGTTAAAATGTTCTTCTTGTCCACATTTTACCTAGTATATATGGTTTTGTGTGACTATCAAAGGGTTATACTTCTAGGTTATCCTAAAAATTAGAAGTTTAAAGGCCTAAAAGAATGAAATGTGAATTTTTAAAATTTAGTATAAGACCAAGTAGGGCTCACCAGACTCCGGAGAGTCAAAGAAAACAAAGCACCAACTGAGAATGTTTATAATGGCATAATGCATGAATTGAAAGTCCCTCAAAATATCAATATTTTATTTGTTCATAGAATCAAAAGTAGATTTGTGCAGATCATGCTTAAATGATTAACTCACTTTACAGTTCAGAAATTCAGGTATGTAGCCTTAAAATTATTATTTAGATTAAAATTAATTAGAAGATATGGTTATTCATTTGCAAAAGAATTAGGTTAGAATTGTACAGGATATACAAATTAGTCATTCTTTTTATTTAACCAAAATGCCAATTTACGGGGATAATCAATTTTCTGTATTTTCCTCCTGGAATGGTGAACTCTTTTTACATGCCTTACTTTTTAAAAAGTCATTTCAAAAATAAAAGTCATTTCAAAAAAAATGTGAATAAAGAGTTTATAAACTATTTGGCAATAATCAAAAGCAAATATATTATTTTAAATCATTTACTATTAAATACAAAACAAGAAGAAATCAAGTGAAGGGATTAGTGGAAAAATCTAGAGGAGTGGTCACCGGGAAGTAACTTGAGATAATAATTACGGATATGAGATAAATATACTCAGGATTAAGAACCCATAGAATTTGATTACTGACCCGAGGTGGGAAGTGTGATGGAAGGAGTCAGTAATACATTCCTGTCACACACTTTTGTGAAGGGGTAAATGGCAGAAGGCTGCCATACATGATGGTTTTTGTGACGTCCTGCAAAATAGTGGATAATGACTGGGAGCGCAGGGTCTGAAAATTATAGGATTATATGCCCTAGTGTTTGGCTGCATCTGCCTCCAATAGGTTGTATATAAAAATCACACAAAAGTGAAAGTATAAGCATGTTTTAGGAGAAGATAATCAATACAGATTTGAATAATTGAATTTAAGATGTTTGTGAATACTTCTAGGAAGTAGATAGACTCTGGAGTTCAGTCACTGTGTTTCAGCTTTGTATATACGGGATCATCCTAATATGTGTTGTAATTGTAATCAAGGGATAGATGAGATTGCTCAGGTAAAATGTGCAGAGTGTGAATAGGCGGAAACCTATACAGCCCTGAATAACACAAACACATACAGAATAAACCAAGGAAGAATGTGGGAGGAAGAAAAACCAGGAGGTGGAAGAGGAGGAAGTGTGGAGGAGGAGAAAGAAGAAGAGGGATATGGGGAAAACCAGCAGGGTATAGTGTCATGGAAATTTTTTAAAACAAGAGTATTTCAAAAATAAGGAGTGATTTTTACTTCTAAATGTTAAAGAGAGATTATATGAGATGAAGACTGAAATATGGCATTGTATTTAACAGTAAAGAAGATTGTTATGTGTGATGGGAAGTAAATAAATAGATATGAAACAGTTATTTTTAAATTTGGGATGTGTTTGTGTGTATGTACAAACCTATCATATATGAGGAAGTCATCTTTGCTTCCATTTAAAAGAGTCCAGACATCTGTTTGGTTTTCTTCTTGTTGATAAACAGGAATATGCTCTGAAACCTTATTCTTAAGATGTGTGTATTTTAATCGAGAAGAGATTCCTTGATGATTAACAACAATATAAGAAATATTAGAATATCCTTCTTTCTTCAGTTTTACTCGCAGATCTTCCAATCTAAAATATTTGAGAAGAAACACATAAAATGAATAATCTCATTTGATTTGATTAGTGGTTTTTCTCCCTCTTCCTTAATTTTCTGTGTGAAACTCCTCTTCTTATTTTTAACTAACCCATACTGCACCTATTCTTTATATTGTGGTAAAAGATTTTAAAACTTTCATTTTTAGAATTACTTAGAACTTGTGCTTAATTAAAACCTTATGCTTACACAAACATTGGTTCATTTAGTTCTCAAACTAACACGATGAAGTGTATATATTTTAAATGTATCTTATAGGTAGAACAGATTCAACCAACCACAGATAAAAAATGGTTGGAAAAAAAAAGATGGCTTCATCTATAGCAGTGAAGATGTAGAAGACTTTTTTTCTTGTCATTCATTATTCACTAAATACAGTATAAAAATTACTTACATAGCATTTACATTGTGTTAGGTATTATAAGTAATCTAGAGATGATTAAAGCATGTGAAAGTATATGCATAGATTATACATGCCATTTTATATAAAGGATTTGAGCTCCTTGGATTTTGGTGTATGAGGGGGATCCTGGAACCAATCCTGCACAGATACCATTGGATGACTGTAAGGAGAATTCCACCCAGTGAATATCTGGTGAATAACTCAACAAATATTTTTGATATTTATTTGTTAAATAACCCAAGACCTTTGATAGCAAGCCTAGTGTTCTTTCTACTCTGACAAAACAGTCTTCTCTGCTTCTTTTATTGAAGTAACTGTTCTATTTGCAGAAGTACATTTTAGAACATTTTCATTACACGAGTAATACATTATTTAGTAGGAAGTTATAAAATATATGTCCACAAAAAGAAGAAAAAATTTCCATAACCCTAGGAAACCCGCTGTAAACATTTTGGTGTGTATCATCCTAGTTTTTCTCTTCCAATATGTTCTATGCAAATATATAGTTTTTCTAAAAGTGTGACTTAATACATTGTTTACACTTTTATTTTATGTTTATATGCATGTGTGTATTTAATAGCCTTCCCCTCAAGGTATTTTAAGCCACAGAAAGACTGTCTTACTTAGATGCCTGCAGTATGCACAGGTATCAGCTGGCTTGAAGAAGAGCAACCACAGTCACTGAACCATTGGAGTTTAGCATTGGATCTTGATCTCTTATGCTCCAGGCTGGGGGTTGCTTACATAAGGAGCTTTGGTCCTGGCTCTCTGTTCCTCCCAATGAGAGGAGACAGAGAGCCAGGACAACCCCCAGGCTTCTCCACATTGCTGGGGTTGTCCTGTAAAAGAGAAAACCTGTCACTCTTGTTCATAGTTAACCTCACAGTCCTAACTATGAATTTCTATAAACCCTGCAGACGTAATTCCACTTTCTAAAAATACCTAGCCCATGAATTCTGTCTCCAGAAAGTTATGTTCAGACTGTGGCTTATATGAATAAGTCTGTGACTTATATAACATTCTGCAAACACAACCCAACTTTTGTTTAAGACACATCAAGTTCTGACTGTTCTTCCTATCCTCCAAGAAGAAAGGGATAGGCTGGGCATGGTGGCTCACGCCTGTAATCCCAACACTTTGGGAGGCCGAGGCGGGCAGATCACGAGGTCAGGAGATCGAGACCATCCTGGCTAACACGGTGAAACCCCATCTCTACTAAAATTATACAAAAAAAAAAAAAAAAATTAGCCGGGCGTGGTGGCAGATGCCTGTAGTCCCAGCTACTCAGGAGGCTGAGGCAGGAGAATGCTGTGAACCCGGGAAGTGGAGCGTGCAGTGAGCCGAGATCACGCCACTGCACTCCAGCCTGGGTGACAGAACAAGATTCTGTCTCAAAAAAAAAAACAAAAGAAGAAGAAGAAGAAAGGGATAGAGAATTCTGCACAGAAATGAAAAGAGCCAGCAAAAAAAGAGAACCAAGGGAAAAAGGTGATGGCAGAGAAGACAGTATACCAACATGAATGTGGCTCATTTTGGGCCCTTAGCTCTTCAAATTCAAACATTCTATATTTATCTCCTGGATACGGCTCCCTTTTGTTTCTCTTATTCTTTGAAGTCTGGCTGTATGTATTTAACCAAGTAGAAATATCACACATCACTGCCCCCTCTACCATTTAAGACTCGTGGAAATCCACACTCAATTAGCCTATTTATTGGAAAGTTCCTATGACTAGAAAATTCCTATGACTAGACAGCACTTTCTTTGGTAAAAAGATGCTTCCTCTGAGCAACGAAATTAAAATGCTTTTAAATACCTGACCAGAAATATCCTCAAAACTAGGGCTAGCTCTCTAAACAGAGAGGTTCAAAAACAGGTGAACTGTAGACAGGTGATAAGAAAAAGGAACACATTCAGCAGAGAGGAGCAAAGAAAAATCCTCACAAGTAATTCAGGCTCATTTTGATGTAAGAATCTGTGGGGAGAGATTAGGACAAAATTTGAAAACTGGGAAGTCAATACATTTTCAAGCACTGATTTGAGATTTTTAAAAGCAGGCGCATTTCTTTGGAGGTGGGAAGCTAATGGTAAATTACTTAGAGTGAGCCCAGAATTAAGAGGAGAATAGAAAAGCTAAAATCAGGTTGATCTGGGCTTTAATGCACTGGTAGATATAGATAGAATTTTTAACTCTGATTGTCTTTCACATTATTTAACACATCAAAACTCCTACCTATTATGATATCTTGATAAGAACTTGACTAAAGGAAGAGAAAAAACTAGACAGAGAGAGTGAGGTGAGAGAAAGGTAGAGAGGACAAATTAACCTACTTATTTAAGGCCACCCCAACTACTTATTCTAATATTTAAAATGTTCTAATATTTTAAGAAGAAGAAGATATATTTGAACTATTTCTAGAAAATTTCTCTAGAATGGTATTTACAATGATAATACAATTATCCTTATTATAGCTAATGTTTATTTAACTTTTATACAAATATATTCTGGTGGCACTAAGCACTTTTATATATCATATCAGTTAATCCTTAAAACAATTATGTGACCATTATCCCCTTTTGAAGTTGAGAAAAACCATGGCTAAGAGTTTAGGTAACTTGTCTATGATCACACGGAGAGAAAGTCAGTCACAAGAGAGACTGGATTAAAACTAGTTCTGTCAAATCCTAAGCTACATCTTAGCTACTGCAATATATTGAGAGTTTTTAGATAGATCACCCTGTTATAACTATGGCCGCCAACTATTTTTGTTTATGCAGTAAGATGCCAAAGAAAACATAAAAATAATTCAAGCTGTTTTATTTCTTAATAGAATGGCTAGGTTTTCTCTGTTTCCTAGACCACAAATTCAGTAGTTACAGAACCTTGACAAAAAATCAGCACTTGGTTTTTTCACTTTGCCACAGAGCACATATATCTTTTTTTTATTTATTTGTTTATTTTTTGAGACGGAGTCTTGCTCTGTTACCCAGGCTGGAGTGCAATGGCACAATCTCAGCTCACTGCAACCTTCACCTCCCAGGTTCAAGCAATTCTCCTACCTCAGCCTCCCAAGTAGCTGGGATTACAGGCACCCGCCACCCCCTGCTAATTTTTGTATTTTTAGTAGAGACTGGGTTTCACCATGTTGGCCAAGCTGGTCTCAAACTCCTGACCTCGTGATCCAGCTGCCTCAGCCTCCCAAAGTGCTGGGATTACAGGCGTGAGCCACCGCGTCCAGCCCAGAGCACATACTTCAAGTAGCTCAATGGTGAATACAAATGAAAAGACTATTTCACTCATTTCCCTCATTTAGGTTTATGATGAAAAAATAGACCGTTGGCAGAGTTGTGGCTTAGAGTTCACACTTTCGGATTTCTTCTGTCATAATCAACAGGTTGCTCAATTTTGTTTTCTTGAAATTATTTCTTACACAATAAACCTTTGGTAATTATAGTTGTCAGACAGCTATATAAAAATAATGAAGATAAATAACAAAATTGGATTTCCTGGAAGCTGATCCAATAAGAATTGAAAAGTAGTTGTAAATTTCACTAATGTCACCACTTTTCAATTGCACAACTTAGATTTCATGGCCACATTCAGATCTACATTTATTTAAAATTCCTCATTAAAAAGCAGGATATGTACAAACTTTCTCTGTCCTCCACCTCTGAACTTTAGGCCAGCATCTGAAAGCCCCTAATTCACCTGAATGCTCTCATTCACCATTTAAAATACAAAATTTTGCATTTAATCACAGACCACCTAATTGTGAGATGGGTTTTAGCTTTTTTAAGGGTGACCACTTCTGCACTGTGGACTGAACCTGCTGTACCCCACTCCACCACTTTTTCTTCTGAAACTGCTCACAATATCCCTGGACATTTCTACAACACTAGAATGAGCATATTTCAGTGTCTGCTCTTCAACTCCAAATGGCTGGGTTTTTTCCCTGTCTGTTCTTACTCTGCCTTACAGTGGAAAATATTTAAATTTGAACATATAATACTGCCTATGTAACATCACAACAGATTATAGAATAAAAGGTTTGGATTTCTCCAGCTTCCTCTGCTCTCAGCTGTGCAGAAGACAGGGCAGAAATCAAGAACTGACAAATGTGCCCACTGGGAACTTCACCTACCACACCCAAGTTCAGACTCTTATTCTTTTTCTCTTTTATTATTTTTATTTCCTCTACCCCCCTGTTTTCTGAATCTATTCTATGGAAAAAAACATTTTATCAGACTCAAAAAATATTTACCAAACTCTAAAAGAGTAAAGTGTCAGAAAACACGAAGTTCCTACTTACATAACCCCTTCCAACAGGCCTGCTTCCTTTCTCTTTGCTTTACTCTGGCAGCTCCACAAAGCCACAGCAACACACTCTGATATTTATAGTCCTGTTGTTTACCTCACCCCTCAGGTATAGTCCAAAGTTCAATGTTCTTTCTTGCAGTGACCTTGCAAGCAGAGCAAACCCCTGAGCTGATTGTTATCAACTTAAAAGAAAGTAAAAAGTGCTGCCATGCATAACATGGGGAAAACATTTTGACAATTACTAATTTATTCCCTATCCTTTTCAGTCACCCCAGAATCTAGTATTTAATGGTACAGTCGGGGGCGGGAGGAAGGGCTAAGAGTAAACAAGGCCTCCAAGTCTCTTTCTTTCCCAAACTATAATAGGGAAAAACATTTGCTGAGCCAGCGAATTATGCTGCTGCTTTTAAAAAAAAAAAAAACAGAGAAACTTTATTTTTTCCTTTTGTTTTGCTTCCTTTTGCAGTGATGAGGTGCTAGCTTAGCCCACACTGTGTGACCTTTGTTAGAAAAGTCACCTGCTGTTATAAGTTACTCTAGTCTCCTGTTGTTACAGACTTACACGTCGATTGTGTTCTATGTTTATAACTTGAATTCATATGGGATTTCACAGGACCACTGCTCTTTTCTTGTTAATTTAAGGAAATAGAAAAATAGACTTCCTATCTGAGGGAAATCAGACTTCATTTTTATTGTCACTGAAGTCGTACTTCCTGGAAGACCTATGCATCCCCAGAATTTTTTGAGAATCGAATATAAAATCTTTACAAATGTGAATACCATAAAAATAAAAATTAATGGTAGTAGTTGGACATGGAAAGAGTGTGGAAATTTCAAGATGTACAAATGAAATAGCTAATTCCTACTATTTCAGAAGAGGGTAAATTCTTTCTGGTAACGCTTGTAAGTTGGCATGTTCACTGTAGGTGAGGTAAGGAGCAATGTCAAATGATGTCATTCCTAGATAGCAATGGTTTTCGAGTAGGCCTTGCTTTTGTCATCAATTTTTTTCCAAATAATCCCCTACTGATTGCTATATGCTGAATACTGTTGTACAAGGTGCAGGAAATACAAAGAGACTCAGATGTTATCCTTCCTTTCAAGAAACTTCCTATCAGATTAGGAGGTTACCATTTGAAATCCAAGTTCTCTTTACTTGCTCTGAGCAGTTGTTACTTGCCTTTTGGAGTCCCATATATCTTTGAGAATCCAGTTAAAATGCACATATACATACTCATTTTTTTAAAGAGTATCATAAAAAAACTTTGTACAAAGCAGATATTCCTCCCTGTAGTTCATTTCCTTGACAAATTTAAGTAGTCATATTGAGGAAAGAGAGAGAGCCTCTCATATTGTTTTATACTCAGTACCTGTTTTAAGAAAAAAAAACAAGGAAGTGAAATCAAAGACAGACAGCTCGGCGCCAGGCCCAAAACCAGGCCTGGGCCTGCCTGGCCTAAACCCAGTTGTTAAAAATCAACTCATAACTTAGAAACTGATGTTATTCATAGATTCCAGACATTGTATAGAAGAATACCGTGAAACTCCCTGCCCTGTTCTGTTTCTCTCTGACCACTGGTGCATGCAGCCCTTGTCATGTACCCCTTGCTTGCTCCAATCAATCGCGACCCTTTCATGTGAAATCTTTAGTATTGTGAGCCTTTAAAAGGGACAGAAATTGTGCACTCGGGGAGCTTGGATTTTAAGGCAGTAGCTTTCCGATGCTCCCAGGTGAATAAAGCCCTTCCTTCTACAACTCAGTGTCTGAAAGGTTTTGATTGCAGCTCGTCCTGCTACATTTCTTGGTTCCCTGACTGGGAAACGAGGTAACTGATGGATGGCTGAGGAAGCCCCTTAGGCAGCTTAGGCCTGCCCTGTGGAGCATCGCTGCGAGGGACTCCAGCCAGCCTGAGTGACGTGATCCAAAGAGTGCTCCCGGGTAGGAAATTGCCCCGGTGGAAAACCTCGCCAGAGCAGCGCATAGCAGGCCCCTGCATAGGATTAACACAGTGGCTGAACACCGGGAAGGAACTGGCACTTGGAGTCCCGGCATCTGAAACTTGGTAAGACTAGTCTTTGGAACTTGCCCTACTCCATCTGAGTGGAAGCATGGCCTGATCACCCATGGTGTGCCTGCAATGGCACTTTTGTTCTGGTTTTGACTTGACTTGAATTGCTGCATACTTTGGTTTTGGTTTTGATTGGCTTGAATTTTTTGGTACTCGGATTTTGAATTTCGTGATTTTCGTTTGGTATAAACGGTAAAAGTGTGTGTGTGCCTCTTTACCCATTCTTTGTCTTGTGTGTGTGTGTGGTGTGAGTGTGGTATTTTGTCTCGGAAAAAAAACATGGGTCAGGCACAAATAAACCCACCCCACCAGGAACTATGTTAAAAAAAAAATTTCAAGAAAGAATTTAAGGGAGATTACGGTGTTACTGTGACACCAGGAAGTCTTAGAACTTTGTGTGAAATAGACTGGCCAGCATTAGAGGTGGGTTGGCCATCAGAATGAAGCCTGGACAGGTCCCTGGTTTCAAAGGTATGACACAAGGTAACCTGTAAGCCAAGGCACCCAGACTAGTTTCAGTACATAGACAGTTGGAGCTGCTTTTAGACCCCCTTCCCCCCTACAGTAGTTAAAAGAACAGCAGCATAAGCAGCTGGCAGAGGCAAGGAAAGACCAGCAGAGAGAAAAAGAGACCATCTATACAAATTCTAAGTTAATTTAGACTAAACAAGGTCTTATTAATAGCAAAGGATAATTGACATCCCAAACTTACAAGGTTTTTAACAAAAGTGAAGTTTGCTAAAAGTTAACAGTGTAACATGTGTTATGGTAACTTCTAATCTTGCGGCCTTAGACTGTCTAGTCCAAAGACATAAGAAAGTTTGCTTTAAAAAAAAAAAAAAGGAATGGTTATCTTAAAAAAAAAAGAAAAAAAGGGGGGAGTAGGCAGAATTTATGTAAAAAGAACGGTATAAGGTAAATTCTTGCCCTAAAATAAACTGGTTGTTTCAAAAAAAAAAAAAAGTGTTTGTAATAAGTCAGAAAGTTGAGACATGTTAAAAAATTGTCTGCGAAAGTCATAAAAGAAAATGTTATAAAAAATTTTTATGCAAAAAATGTTGTATAATTTAAAAGTAATAAGGCCTCCTGAGTACTATTAAAAAAACAGTTTATGTACAAGGTGTACAAAAAAAGTAAAATATACCTTTGGTAAAAAAAAAATTATAAGGAAGCATAAGAATTAATTTTTACCTACATTAAAAAGTTAAAAAAATTATTGTTTTAACAGTTTAAGCAAGTTTTAAAACTTTAATTTTAAAGAAAATTCTGTGTGTCAACATATTAGCTGAAGTTTAAAAGGTATCATCCAGTTTTTCTGTGAATTGGACATTAAAAATGCAACAGGTTTTTCTTAAAGCTTCAACCTGCTCTTTAACAAAAATTATAAAGGGTTAAAAAGAGTCTATAAAATCTTACCTTATGGTCAAACATAAAAAATTGGATAAATGTATCTACAAGGTTTATTAAAATTAAGTTTAACATTAATAACACACTAATATAAAGGTAAAATTTAACTCATCTGGTATAGAAATCATACTAGAAGCATTATTAAATGTAAAATGGTGTTTAGCTTTCTTCGATCTAAAAACTAATAAAAATCGGTCTAAAGGAAACATTCATTTTACTAGAGGATCATTAGAAGTTAAAGACTTAAGCTTTGGCAATTAAGACAGCATACCAAGATGCAAATGCCTGGTTGGAATGGATCAAATATTCCATCTGCACATTAAACAAAAGCAATTGTTATGCTTGTGCACATGGCAGGCCAGAGGCCCTGATTTTCCCCCTTCCACTGAGGTGGTCCTTCAGTCAACCAGGTGTGGGCTGCATGTAACTCTTTTCCAGGATTCTACAGCCTGGAGTAATAAGTCATGCCAAGCTGTCTCTACTATATCCCAAAGTCCCTGCAGGTCAGCCCCCGAGGGCCACCCAGCTTCCATATCCCAACACTAAGTTCACTTCTTGTCTCTCATGGCAGGGAGGAGACTTAGCATTCCTTGGAGACCTGAAGGGATGCAATGAGCTTAAGAATTTTCAAGACTTTATCAATCAGTCTGCCCTTGTTCATCCGTGAGCAGATGTGTGGTGGTATTGTGGTGGACCTTTACTGGGCACTCTGCCAGATAACTAGAGTGGCACTTATCCTTTAGTCCATTTGGCTATCCCTTTCACTCTGGCATTTTTCATCAACCAGAGGAAAAAATAATAATAATAAGACATCGTAAAGCAAGAGAAGCCCATTATAGGTCTTTCAACTCTCACATCTATTTAGATGCAATTGGAGCCCTACAAGTAATACCAGATTAATTTAAAGCTTGAAATCAAGTAGTTACAGGATTTAAGTCAATATTTCAGTAGATGACAGTCAATAAAAATGTAGATTAGATAAACTACATCTATTACAACCAACAGCAACGAGCTTTTCATGAGTTAAAAAGAAAAACTCATGTTGGCCCTAGCCCTGAGGCTACCTGACCTGACAAAACTCTGTACACTCTATGTGTCAGAAAGAAAAAAAATGGCAGTTGGAGTTTTAACCCAGACTGTAGGGGCCCTGGCCAAAGCCAGTGGCCTATCTCTCAAAACAACTAGGCGGGGTTTCCAAAGGCTGGCCCCCATGTCCAAGGGCACTGGCAGCAACGGCCCTGTTAGCACAAGAAGCAGATAAGCTAACTCTTAGGCAAAACCTAAAGTCCCCCCCATGCTGTGGTGATTTTAATAAATACCAAAGGACACCATTAGCTAATGAATGCTAGACTAACTAGATACCAAAGCTTGCTCTGTGAAAATCCCCGCATAACCATTGAAGTTTGCAACACCCTAAACCCCGCCACGTTACTCCTGATATTAGAGAGCCTAGTTAAACATAAACTATATAGAAGTGTTGGACTCAGTTTATTCTAGTAGGCCCAACCTCTGAGACCACCCTTAAACATCAGTAGACTGGGAGCTGTACGTGGATGGGAGCAGCTTCGCCAACCCCTGCAAAGTGACTCTGAAGAAGACGACAAGCCCTGCTCCAGTCACACCCGGAAGCTGACTGGTCCACGCACTGCCGAAGCATGAGGAAACTCATCGCGGGACTCATTTTCCTTAAAATTTGGACTTGTACAGTAAGGACTTCAACTGACCTTCCTCAGACTGAGAACTGTTGCCAGTATATACATGAAGTCACTGAGGTAGGACAAAAGATTGCTACAGTCCTATTATTTTATGGTTATTATAAGTGTACCAGGACTCTAAAAGAAACTTGTTTTTATAATGCTATTCTATCCAAGGTATGTAGCCCAGGAAATAACCAAACTGATGCGTGTTATGACCCACTTTAAGCCTCCCATGGTCACAGTTTTTAAAATAAAATTAAGGACTGGTCGTTTTCTAGGTGACACAAGTAAGGTAATAGCTAGAACAGAAGAAAGAGGGGTCCCCAAAAATATAACCTTAAAATTTGATGCTTGTGCTGCTATTGATAGTAATCAGTGTGGAATAAGATGCGGTTCTCTAAATTGGAAACAAAGTTACACAGTAAAAAAATAAGTATATCTGTCAAAAATCATATTTATGTGAGATGTGTCAATACTGGTCTCATGTCATTTAGGCTACTTGGAAAAAAGATTAAAAAATCCTGTTTGGCTCCAAAAAGGAAAAGCCAGCCCCTCCTGCATGAGTGGGAGCTGCAGCCCTTTAGAACTGATAATCACAAGCCCCTCAGACCCAAAGTGAAATAAAGGAAAATATGTAACATTAGGCATTGATGGAAAAGGACTAGATCCTTGTGTATGCATCCTAATAAAAGGAGAGGTTGAAAGATGCTCTCCAGAACAGTATTTCAGACTTCCTATGATAAATTAAATGTGCCAGTACCAGAGGCTCCAGGAAAAACCAGAAATTTGTTTTTGCAATTAGCCGAGCATGTAGTCCAGTCTCTAAATGTCACTTCATGTTATGTTTATGGGAAAACTGTAATAAGTTTCCATAAGAAGAGCTTCATAAGAAGCCCCAGAATTAGTTCCTGCAGACCCAGTTCCTGATGAATTCCCAGCCCAAAAGAACCACCCTGACAATTTTTAGGTCCTAAAAGTCCGAATTATTGGACAGTGTTGCATAGCTAGAGAAGGAAAAGGATTCACTCATTGTATAAGGCGGCTTAGTTGTCTTAGGCAAAAGCTGTATAATGGTACCACAAAAACAGTTACATGGTGGAGTTCCAATTACACAGAAAGAGATCCATTCAGTAAATTTCCAAAGTTGCAGACTGCTTGGGCCCACCCAGGATTCCACCGGGACTGGACGGCCCCCACCAGGGTATACTGGATATGTGGACACAGAGCTTATGCTAAGCTGCCTGATCAGTGGACAGGTAGCTGTGTAATTGACACCATTAAACCATCTTTCTTCTTACTGCCCATAAAAGCAGATGAACTTCTGGGCTTCCCAGTCTATGCTTCCCACAAAAAAATGAAGTATAGCTATAGGTGATTGGAAAGATGATAAATGGCCCCCTGAAAGAATCATACAATACTATGGACCCGCCACTTGGGCACAAGATGGCTCGTGGGGATATCGGACCCCCATCTACATGCTCAACCGAATCATACGGTTACAAGCTGTTTTAGAAATTACTACCAATAAAACTGGTCAAGCCTTGACTGTTCTTGCCCAGCAAGAGACTCTGATGAGAAATGCTATCTATCAAAATAGACTAGCTCTTGACTACTTGCTAACAGCTGAAAGAGAAGTTTGTGAAAAATTTAACCTTACTAATTGTTGTCTACACATAGATGATCAAGGGCAAGTAGTTAAAAATATAGTTAAAGATATAACAAAACTGGCACATGTACCCGTACAAGTGTGGCACGGACTCAATCCAGAAGCCATGTTTAAAAACTAGTTCCCAGCAAGAGGAGGATTTAAAACTCTTATAATAGGAGTTATAATAGTAATAGAAACCTGCTTACTACTCCCTTGTTTACTACGTGTACTTCTTCAAATGATAAAAAGCTTCATCGCTACCTTAGTTCACCAAAATGCTTCAGCACAAGTGTACTATATGAATCATTATCAATCTATTGCAGAAAAAGACGTAAGTAGCAAAAATAAGAGAGAGAACTCCCACTAATAAAAAGTGAGAGTCTCAAAATAGGGAAATGAGGAAAGAGAGAGACCCTCTCATATTCTTCTATATTGTTTTATACTCAGTACCTGTTTTAAGAAAAAAAAAAAAAGGAAGTGAAATCAAAGACAGGCAGCCCAGCGCCAGGCCCAAAACCAGGCCTGGGCCTGCCTGGCCTAAACCCAGTAGTTAAAAGTCAACTCATAACTTAGAAACTGATGTTATTCATGGATTCCAGACATTGTATAGAAGAACATTCTGAAACTCCCTGCCCTGTTCTGTTTCTCTCTGACCACCGGTGCATGCAGCCCCTGTCACGTACCCCTTGCTTGATCAAATCAATCATGACCCTTTCATGTGAAATCTTTAGTATTGTGAGCCTTTAAAAGGGACAGAAAAATTGTGCACTCGGGGAGCTTGGATTTTAAGGCAGTAGCTTGCCGATGCTCCCAGCTGAATAAAGCCCTTCCTACAACTCAGTGTCTGAAAGATTTTGTCTGCAGCTCATCCTGCTACAATATTGGTCTATCTGCAACCAGAAAGCAGGTGTTTCACTATGTCCTCTTTTCTTTACATGTAAGCTTAGCAGGAACCTCCTGACCCAAAAGAATTTCATCCAAGTGTTCAAGTTGATTGTTACCAACTTAAAAGAAAGTAGTTTTGAAAGTGGTTTCAAAAGAAAGTGCCAAGGATTATGTGTATTGAGGCCAGTGTATGTCTAAAACCTCAGGTGGCAAAAGGAAAAGATGAGGAGCTTGTAATGTTTGAAAGGAATTTATTCTTAGAGGGCATGGTGTCTTATGCCTATAATCTCAGCTGCTCAGGAGGTTGAGATGGGATCACTTGCACCCAGGAGTTCGAGGATGCAATGAGCTATGATTGTGATGCAGGATTTTTTGCTTCTTAGCTCAGCTAAAGTCTAGGTTCTTGTCTCACTACCAGAAAAAATTAGGCATGCAGACACATTGGAAGGCAAGGAGAGTGGAATTTATTAAAAGAAAGCTCTCAGCAAAAAAAAAAAAAAAAATTAAAAAATTAAAATGGGGGGTTCCTGCCAACAGGCTTCCACCTCACAGATTGAATACCAGCCCACCAAACAGCTGAAGAGACAGGGCTCCTCCCCACTCCATAAGGTGAGAATTCCCAGTGGCTCCGCCCCATTCTCCCAGTGCACAAGAGTGAGAGGTGACAGCGTGCTGGCAGTCCTCACAGCCCTTGCTCACTCTCGGCTCCTCCTCTGCCTGGGCTCCCACTTTGGTGGCATTTGAGGAGCCCTTCAGCCCACCGATGCACTGTGGGAGCCCCTTTCTGGGCTGGCCAAGGTGGGAGCCGGCTCCCTCAGCTTGCAGGGAGGTGTGGAGGGAGAGGCAAGAGTGGGAACTGGGGCTGCGCGCGGGGCTTGCGGGCCAGCTGGAGTTCCGGGTGGGCGTGGGCTTGGCAGGCCCCTCACTCAGAGCAGCTGGCAGGCCCTGCCGGCCCCGGGCAATGAGGGGCTTAGCACCCGGGCCAGCAGCTGTGGAGGGTGTACTGGGTCCCCCAGCAGTGCCAGCCCACCAGTGTTGCGCTAGATTTCTCACCAGGCCTTAGCTGCCTTCCCACGGGGCAGGGCTCGGGACCTGCAGCCCGCCATGCCTGAGCCTCCCACCCCCTCCATGGGCTCCTGTGTGGCCCGAGCCTTCCCGACGAGCGCCACCCCCTGCTCCACGGCACCCAGTCCCATTGACCACCCAAGGGCTGAGGAGTGCAAGCGCACGGCACGGGACTGGCAGGCAGCTCCACCTGCAGCCCCAGGGCAGGATCCACTGGGGGAAGCCAGCTGGGCTCCTGAGTCTGGTGGAGATGTGGAGAACCTTTATGTCTAGCTCAGGGATTGTAAACACACCAATCAGCACCCTGTGTCTAGCTCAAGGTTTGTGGATGCACCAATCAACACTCTGTGTCTGGCTGCTCTGCTGGGGCCTTGGAGAACCTTTATGTCTAGCTCAAGGATTGTAAATACACCAATCAGCACTCTGTATCTAGCTCAAGGTTTGCAGACACACCAATCAGCACCCTGTGTCTAGCTCAGGGTCTGTGAATGCACCAATCTACACTGTATCTAGCTGCTCTGCTGGGGCCTTGGAGAACCTTTGTGTCGATACTCTGTATCTAACTGATCTGATGGGGACATGGAGAACTTTTATGTCTAGCTCAGGGATGGTAAACGCACCCATCAGCACCCTGTCAGAACAGACCACTCGGCTCTACCAATCAGCAGGATGTGGGCAGGGCCAGATAAGAGAATAAAAGCAGGCTGCCCTAGCCAGCAGCGGCAACCCGCTCGGGTCCCCTTCCACACTGTGGAAGCTTTGTTCTTTCGCTCTTTGCAATAAATCTTGCTACTGTGCACTCTTTGTGTCCACACTGATTTTATGAGCTGTAACACTTACCGTGAAGGTCTGCGGCTTCACTCCTGAAGCCAGCGAGACCACGAGCCCACTGGGAGGAACGAACAACTCCAGACATGCCGCCTTAAGAGCTGTAACACTCACCACGAAGGTCTGCAGCTTCACTCCTGAGCCAGCGAGACCACGAACTCACCAGAAGGAAGAAACTCTGAACACATCCGAACATCAGAAGGAACGAACAACTCCAGACACGCCACCTTAAGAGCTGTAACACTCACTGCGAGGGTCCGCAGCTTCATTCTTGAAGTCAGTGAGACCAAGAACCCACTAATTCCGGACACAAGGGGGCCCCCAGTCAGTTGTGGGCATCTTTAGGCAAGCCCCCTGTACACAGTGACCTGGGCAGCATTTGGCTGTCTCCTGTCTCTATCAGTTGCACCACTGAACTTCAGCCTGGGTGAAAGAGCAACACCATGTCTCAAAAAAAAAGAAAGTAATAATAATAAAAAAATGGGCAGGGAGTGGTGGCTCCTGTAATCACAGCACTTTGGGAGCCCAAGGTGGGTGGATCACCTGAGGTCAGGAGTTCAAGATCAGCCTGGCCAACATGGTGAAACCCCATCTCTACAAAAAATACAAAGATTAGCCAGGCATGGTGGCGGGCGCCTGTAATTTCAGCTACTCAGGAGGCTGAGGCAGGAGAATCGCTTGAAACTGGAAGCGGAGGTTGCAGTGAGCAGAGATCATGCCCTTGCACTCCAGCCTGGATGCCAAGAGAAACTCCATCTCAAAGAAAAAAAAGAAAGAAAGAAAGAAATTGATCATTCCTAACAGTCTCTTCTGTGCTGGGCAACCTGGAACCAGTCAGCATTTTCAAGAAAGCAGAATTTCCAAACAAACATCAACTCGGTATTATACAAAATTACATTAAATCAAACAAATCAAAGGAACATTTGCTGGTTGCTTATGCTAGGCACAATGCTAAATGTTGGGACTACAGAGATTTAAAAACAAAAACAAAAAATGGTATTTCTTGTTCTCAGGGATCTCAAAATCTGATAGGGTAGACAGACAAGTAAGCAGAAAAAACAAAGTGTAAAGCTTGATCCCCTCTAGGATGACTGTAAGCACAAGATTCTGTTGGAAACTTGGAAATGAAGACAGGAGCACTGAACCCAGCCTGGAGATAGGATCAGTATCAGGTTGGTGCACTTTCCAGCAAGTTCAACAGGTATTATCTTGGATTTTACATTCCACCTACAGAATACTCAGCAAACCTGACCACAGCACTGCCTAGACCAGGGGTGTCCAATCTTTTGGCTTCCCTAGGCCACATTGAAATAATTGTCTTGAGCCACACATAAAATACACTAACACTAACAATAGCTGATGAGCTAAAAAAAGTTTTATTTTATTTTATTTTATTTTATTTTATTTTATTTTTGAGATGGAGTCTCACTCTGTCACCCAGGCTGGAGTGCAGTGGCGCAATCTCGGCTCACTGAAAGCTCCGCCTCCCAGGTTCATGCCATTCTCCTGCCTCAGCCTCCCAAGTAGCTGGGACTACAGGCACCCACCACCACGCCCGGCTAATATTTTGTATTTTTAGTAGAGACGGGGTTTCACCGTGGTCTCAATCTCCCGACCTCATGATCCACCTACCTAGGCCTCCCAAAGTGCTGGGATTACAAGCATGAGCCACCGCGCCCGGTCATGCATAAATGACCATGTATAAAGATGGTCATTCTCTATTTATTATTCCACAATGCTTTTAATTTAAGCATCATGGACATCTTTCCCAGTCACAGACATTCTTCTGTGCCAGTGTCTATAGAGTTACCTCATTCTTTTTAAAATGCACATTATTTTATTCTATGAATGGTCTGTAATGTGTATACTCATGTTCCCTTTCTAACTGAAGCAAAGATTTTGTAAATAAGACATTCATTTTTATTTTACAGTTTTCCATGTTTATGTAACTGAAAAATATAAATATTTAAACAAAGCAATCAAATTTAGAATATATACTTTCTCTGATCTGAGAATTAATGAAAAAATGGCAAAATATTTATTCTCTTTGAAAAATGACTCAATCGTCATTTAAGAGTTATAACTATTAAAACAAGCCATGACCTTTTAGGGCATAACTTAGTCCTGAATACATATTTGTGCAGGATTATCTAATGTTGGGACTCAGAAAAACATACCCAAAATGAAGGCCACAGAAGCAGCCTCAAAACAGAAATTTTTCTCGGACCTTCTCCTACCCTACTATCTCTCAATCCCATTCTCTCTCAAGGCCAGCCATAAAAACTAGAATCTGTCTTACTCAAGGTGGGTCATAGAAACTAGAACCCCTTTACCCAAAGCCAGCCATAAAATCTAAACATTTTACTCTAACTTTCCCTCCACTATAACTGCACAAAAACTGGCCACTAAAAAATTAGATAACTAGACTTATCTTGTTTGATTATAGGTCATAAGACCCCCATTCCAGAGAGGGCCCTGTGCCATATCCAAAAAAAGGAATACATGCTCAGAGAGGCGAAGAAAAATCTAGACAGACAGACAGATCTTTCTGAGTTTCCTCACTCAGTCTATTAACATTAGATCATATTTTTTGTCCAATCATATTTCTACTTGCTGTCCATACTTTGTTAAACCTAAACATAAAAATGGACAATTTCCCCTGTATCTTTGGGTCTTAATTTTAAAGACCCCATGTACACATTAATAAATGTGTATGCCTTTTCTCCTATTAATATGCATCTTCTCAGTGATTTTCTGCAAATCTTCGGAGAGCAAAGGGGAAGTTTTCCCCTTTCCCCTATACTAATCATTAAGGCACATATTCTAACCTTTACAAGAAGCATAAAAACATGTGTGCACGTATATTTCTGTGTATGTGCATGTGTACATGTGCGTGCATGTGCATTGGAAACCTAGGCCCTGGAGCATGACTCCAGAGTGAGAGTAAACAGAAGACAAGCACATGAACAAAGACTGGGAAGATATGCTCAGAATTAACAGTGGTTCCCCTTCAGAAAAAACATGATTTTTGTTCTTCTTTGTACTTTTATGTATTTTCTAGAAAGTCTAGAATAATAATAGCTATCGTTTATTGCATGTTTACTATATTCCAGTCATATTCTAAGTCTTTTATAGGTAATAAATAACACATTTAATCATCACAATAGTCATTACCCTGTGAGAAAATAGGTACAAAGATGTTAAGTAACTTGATCTATATTCACAGCTAGGAGATAGAGGAGCTGGGATTCAAATCCAATGGTTTCACAGCTCCAGAGTTTAACTGCAACAATAAACATGAATTTATTTTTCATCATAAATGTGGATAAGTGTGTATATACATACAAATATATATATACATACACACACACATTTATATATGTATGTGTATAAAGGCTAGACACATGCATGCTGAAGCTTGGTACATTTGAATAAATGCATAACACCTTAAGTTGAATTCCATTCTCGTGGTTGCTGGAGAATAGTCATTATAACTATTCTTCAAAAGACCTCATTTGCTAGGCTTGTTCAACTGGACAAAGAAGAAACTTGAGTGAGGAGGACAAAGGCTCTGCACAACCTTTCCTACTACTTGACTAGCAGCAGACTCGGGGCTGCTGAGTCTGCAAGCAATAGGAAAGGCTTTGCAGATTCAGATTGCTTTTTGGAGGCTGCAATTCTGATCGATTTCAGATGGGCATACTGTACAATTATGAAATGCAGATTTGAAATCCTTTCAGTCAAACTTTATCCAGAAAGCAATTTTGAAATCTCTCTCCTCAACAATCTTCTAGCCTCTGTTTGAACACTACCAGGTCAGAAAGCCCACCACTCAGAGTGGGGCCATGTTCTCTTGCTGAGCCTCACATATTCTAAGTAATGGTCTCCTTACACTAATCGGACATCTCATGGTGCAAGCTCTGTACTCAACAACGACACTGAAAAATATATAATCCAAAGCCGATGTGGTTCATCACTTTGCACAGCTCCTTCCTTTTTAATTCTACCTATTTTTGTATGTTCCCACTCCACTTACCCTGTGAGATAGCAAAGGTAAAGCTAGTATTTGAAAGTAACATGTTTCATGGAAAACATCTGTTTCTTTGGTGCTCTCATAGTCTGGGGTCATCTTATCCTCTTAAATGTTACAGCGTTTAACTATAAGGGTTAAAAACTAGTGCTAAGTAATGGGCCAATAATATTCCTAAAGTGCTGGGATGCACTGCCATAAAACAAACAAGAACCTAGGTATGTAATATTCCAGGATTCTAATTCCCCAACTCTAACTCCAAACCATCAGACCCTGGCCTCCAGCTCACATATCTTTGACTGCTGGACACATCTGGACTGCAGAACATCCTGGACCAAACCTTGGCTACTGCTTCTTAGGATGTTCCAGCTTCAACTTTTGATTTACCACACCCTGGGTTCTGGCTCTGCTTATATTTAGCATCTCCTCATGCATTCTTGCCAATATTTGCATATATATTGTCATTATTTCAATTTCAGGACTGAAGCAGTTCCTGTTCCTGAAGGCTTACCCAGGCAGACAGTATAAACCCAAATCTCCTTCCCACCTGACTTCCCTCCACTCCTCAGTGTGGCTCCTTTATTCCAGCCTCAGGGCCTCTCTCACACATGACCAGCATCTAGGGTTCCAACGTACATGCATGCACATGTACACACATACACATGCACACACGTACACATGTACACACAAACTGCACCTTTGTTAACACTATCTTCCTGTCGCAAATTGCCTTTCCCTCTACTCTCAGATTCAAATCCTAGCACAGAGTTAAAAGTTCAGGCTATGGAAATCAGATTGCCTGTGTTTGTATCTGGCTTTTCTACATATTAACTAGATGACCTTGGGCAGGTTACTTAACTCTTAATGTCTAGGTTTCCTCATGCAAAATGAGAATAATAGTAGTACTTATCTGTGGTGGCACTGCTAAATGTCTATTTGATATCAGTTTCCTTCCTTCTTCACCAATATCCAACTCCTTAGCCTTTTAGGCAGCTATGTTGTCGTGAAAGAAAAACAAAAAGCCTTCATTTCTCAACCAGTTATGCCACTGGGTGCCCATGTGATACCGCTCTAACCAATGGGATGGAGTGGAAATCTGAAGTCTGCTAGAAAATCTTAGGAAAGTGTTTCTTTCCATTTATTTGCACTTGTTGCTTTTGTTATCTTTCTATTGGGATGCTAGTGCCATGGCTTAAGTGGACCAGTCATTTTATAACCGTGGGGCTATAAAACACACACTGAGCATGATGCAGCTGAAGGTTAGAGGAAGCTAGAAACTTGGTGGTTTCTCAAGCATTTGTATCAGCCCCAGACTGCCTACTCCTGAACCTTATTATGTGAGGAAGGATGAGCGTTTACTTCATTATGCCACTGTGGTTATGATATGGACAAGAGGCAGGCAAATACTGGTTAAAATAGAGCAGTTCCCTGGCAAAGGCCCCATCCTCAAGCCTGGAAACCTGCAGCCCTAAATAGGAACAGGCATTCCTGTTTTCGTGCCAAATGTTGCCTTTTCCAAGACCACCCTGGCCTGCCACACCCTCATCCTGTACCCATAAAAACTCCAAACCTCAGGCTCCATGAGCAGAAGAGCAGCAGAGCAGTGTGGCAGAGAAGGAGAGAGGAGAAAGAGTGTCTGAACATCGAGAGGAGTTTGGCTGGGGACTGTCAGAGAGATCAGCCATGGGATGGCCAAACCCCAGGGAAAGATTATCTTCTCACTCCATCTGCTTTCCAGCTCCCCATCCATCCTGGTGAGAGCCTCCTCCATCATTCAATAAAATCTCTGTATTCACCACCCTTCAAGTCTGTAGGACCTGATTCTTCCTGGATGCCAGACAAAGACCCGGGTACCAAGAGGACACGGTGTAAAAGGCTGTCACCCTGACTCTCCACTGAGCTGGTTTAACACTTAGCCATCCACGGACAGCAACTGTTGAAAGAGCATTAATTGTAACACACCCCTAAATGCTGCCATGGGGCTAGAGCCCAAAAGCGCTCACCCCATCTCCTGCACCTGCCTGTCTGCGTGCTCCCCCTCCCTTAAGGGGTTTGAGTGTGCAGCTGCCAAGCAAACAAGCCACACCCCTGTTGCAAGTCCCATGAGAGGGTCAGGGAACTCTCCCATTTCAGTTAGGTTTCTGTTACCTAACAGTGTGTATGTGACTGTGAGGGTTGAATAAGAAAACACACGTCAATGACTAGCAGAATGCTTGAATAATAAGTGCTTATAAGAGTGTTAGCTAGAGACTGGGCATGGTGGCTCAGGCCCATAATCCCAGCACTTTGGTAGCCCAAGGTGGGCAGATTGCTTGAGCCCAGGAGTTCAAGAACAGGCTGGGTCAATATGGCAAACCCCTATCTCTAAAATGTGTGTGTATACATATATATATATATATATATATACACACATACATATATGCACACACATATATATATAAAGATTGTTAGCTGGCATTGTTACTTCAAACCTCAACTCGACAGCTTCAAAGCCCCGTCTGTGAGATCTCCCTCCTTAATATGGCACTTAAAATTTGCACTACTCATTGGGCACATATCTTAAGTCCAATTCTCTTCTACTGCTATGTGGTTTTTGTATTGTTGTTAAACTTGTATTTCCTAAGATTTCCCACAATACTTATCTGAATTCTATGCATATAGGTGCTACTCAGTAAATAAAATATGTATTCAGGAACTTTGAAACTGCTTTGGAAACATTTGAAAGGTTGTATTCTCACATTTCTTGTTTTACTTTATGGCAAGAGTCTTTAAAACTAATAAATTCTCTAGCTGAATTAAACAGTTGATTGTTTTTTATGGAAATATCTAGGTAATGAACTTCTATTTCCTTTTCTTAGCTTTTGATTACTGTAGAATTGATACATTATCAAATGGTAGATTTTGAAAAGCTATTAATTCAACATACATTTTAATAGAAGTATTAGCTATATATACAAACTTTATTACGCATCAAATAATACAATATTTTAATAAGCTACTCTTACCCCAGGAACTGGACTATAAATAGACCTAAAGCTGCAAGAGAAAAATGCACTGTCTGTAGTGACTTCTTCACTTGCATAACTTGGACTACATGGCCTCTGAAAAAACAACAGGTCCCTCCCCCTTGTCCCCACCCTGGGAAGAAGCAGGAATAAGGTGGTCCAGGAAATCCTTCCCTCCCTGGATCCCTCACAGCATTGTTTTAACATATTCCTCTACTATTTGTGTATTTTTTAAATTATCCTTCCAGGCTATGAACTTCTAAGGGCCAAGAGTGTATTTTACTCAGTTTTGTATACTCTACAGCTACCATCACAATACTTGCCACAAAAAAAGGTCCTCAGAAAACATTTATTATGTTTCACTAAACTAAGTTGAGCTGAAATTGGCCAGGAACAAGAACTGGAAACTTATATGCATCACAGTCAAGGGAAAAAATGTTTCAAAGAGTTAGAGACCTGTTCTCTATCTCCATTTGATGGCTATGTGAAAAGTTCCTTTTTACTAGATCTGCTCTCCCAGATAATATTTGCTTCCTCCTGTTTCCCAGAAGTAGTATAAAAAGATGTATGGCAAAAATCCTAGGGAATCCCAGGAACAAAAGACATGTTGTTTGTAGTGTCTTGGTCACTGTCCTTAGGGTGTGTTTTTCTTAACTGAACAAGTAGTTCTGGAATATCTAAGTGCTGACATCATTCTAAACACTTGAAAATACATCCCTATCCTCATAGAGCTTATTATTCAATGCTAGAATAAATGTCAGTAAGTGTTAAGTAGCAAAGAATAGAAAAATAGAGAAGTCACCCCATTCATAGAAGTTGGCAAAAGCTTCCCTGGGGAGGTAAAAATTAGCAGCAATTATAAAGAAGTGTGAAACTTAACCAGGTGGAATTGGAGGCAGATGAAAGAGGATGTGCAAGGACATGGTAGGAGGGAGGAGGACAGATTGAAGGAAGTGAGCAAAGCCTATGTAGTTGAAGCCAAATGTAAGCAATGAAATAGGAAACATGCACAGAGGCTACACCATGCCAGGCCATGTAGACTTTGTGGGAGTTTGTGTGTAACATGATCAGATTTGTATTTTAGAAGATTCTTTTGGTGCATGGTGAGGAATGCATTGAAAGGCAGCAAAGCAGCCATGTGTATCATGGATAGTCCAGAAAACCTCAAAAGGCCAATTTCTGCCTTTCAACCATCAGCTTTCTTCTTACAGATACCCAGTACAGATACTTTTTTTTTTTAACTTTTAAGTTCAGGGGTACAAGAGCACATTTGTTACACAGGTAAACTTGTGTCATGAGGGTTTGTTGTACAGACTATCTCATCACCCATGTATTAAGCCTAGTCCATTAGTTATTTTTCCTGATCCTCTCCTTCCTCCCACCCTCCACCCTCCAATAAGCCTCAGTGTCTGGTGTTCCCCTCTATGTGTCCATGTGTTCTCATCATTTAGCTCCCACTTATAAGTGGGAACATGCAGTATATGGTTTTCTGTTGCTGTGTTAGTTTGCTAAAAATAACGGCCTCCAGCCCCATCCATGTTCCTGCAAAGGACATGATCTCATTGTTTTTATGGCTGCATAGTATTCCATGGTGTATATGCACCACATTTTCTTTATCCAGTCTATCATTGATGGGCATTTAGGCTGATTTTATGTCTTTATAAAAGAAGCCTAGTGGGGCCATTTATGCACTGAGTCAGAATAGTTTGGGGTAGGACTCAATTTTAAAGTGTTGCTCTAAAGTTGTTGCCAGATTCAATATTTAGGAAGACTCAAAATTCATGCCTTACCATCTTGGTGACCACAATTGTATATTATGCTTGGTTTTGTGTCCTGAGAAAAGGAAGTCCACTTTTTTTCCCTTAAAGTAACACAATTTAGGGTCTCTACAAACAGTAAGAAGTGACTGATATGAGAAAAGAGTCAAGAGTCTTATGAGGATTGTGTTTGTGTGTGTTTAAGTTAAGGAATTTGTGAGTTGGCATGACAGCCTGGGGAAAACAGCTTCATGATTGTCTTTCTGTCAGAAGCAGTTCTCAGCAGGCTCCCATCTTCCTGGGTTTCCACTAGCAGTGCCAAGACACAGCCCCTCAGGCCTGGGGCCAGGTAACCATAAGACTTCAGTCAAATCTTATTTGCATTTTCTCTGAGAAAAGTCTGAGGTTTCTTTTCTTGATCTTAGTCCAAGGGTAAGGTTTTCTGGAAAGTTTGAAAAGAAATTTATGCCTAGCAGTTGGAGGCCTATAGAAAGGGAAAACAGTATGTTCCTATATGGCTATTTTTATTTTTTTGGCTGGAGAAAGCTCCAGGAAGCAGCCAAGTAATCAATTTCTTTGGCATACCTGAGCCCATGCAGGATGCACAGTGGCTATTTCATACTCACACAAAGAATATTACTTAGTACAATACTGACACCAGGAAAGCTGAATCTATATAAGATAGTAAAAGATGCTAAGCAACAAAACTGGCTATATTCCTTCATTTATTTCTTCATTTATTTCTAAATAAATGAGCATTGATTAAGCAGCCACACTGTGCTAGGTAATGGGAATTACAGTGTCATTGTTTTCACTAGGGTGGCACCAGGATAAATATCTTGTGAGCTCAGAGATCTAGATCCCCAAAAATGAAGGCCACAGTGCAGACCTTAGTTCAAGCCATCAGGTTAGATTTGGCTTAGACTAAGTTCTCACAGTATTTTGGAGAAATAGGTCTTCCCAGGGTCCAGGCAGTCTCCCCATCCTGGTAATGCCTAGGGCATGGGGATATCTGACCTTTACTGCTGAAATGGGCCCAATATTCTCCTAGACAGTTGTTTTTGGATAAACATAGAAATTGACCCTTCTTCTGTTTTTTTTTTATTGTTGTTGGGTTTTTGTTTGTTTGTTTTTGAGATGGAGTTTCACTCTTGTTGCCCAGGCTGGAGTGCAATGGCGCAATCTCGGCTCACCACAACCTCCGCCTCACGGGTTCCAGTGATTCTCCTGCCTCAGCCTCCTGAGTAGCTGGGATTACAGGCATGTGCCACCACATTTGGTTAATTTTGTATTTTTAGTAGAGACAGGGTTTCTCCATGTTGGTCAAGCTGGTCTCAAACTCCCAACATCAGGAGATCCACCTGCCTTGGCCTCCCAAAGTGCTAGGATTACAGGCATGAGCCACTGTGCCCAGCCCCTTTTGCTGTTAAAGCTTGAAACTTGTATTTGTTTTATCTGAGTTCCTTCCTCAGGAAGGGACCCTCAGACCTCTCAAAACAAAAAAAGAAAGTAGTAGTTCCTGTTTTCTTACACATTGTTACATTTCTCTCTTGCTATATAAACCCCTAGTTTTAGTCAGTTAGGGAGATGGATTTGAGGCTGAGCTTTCATCTCCTCAGCTACAGCACTCAGTTAAAGCCTTCTTTCTAGGCAGTAATCATCATCTCAGTGGTTGGCTTTCTGTGTGGCAAGCAGCAGGACCTAGACTGAACCCCTGGTTTTTCAGTAACAGTGCCACTTTCTGACTTGCTATCTGAGCTCCTGGAATCAGCTCTCAAGATGCAGGCTACATTTGTCCCAGAAGCCTTGCTGTGAGTTTACATGCCTACAGAGTCCCATTAATGGGCCTAGTGCCAGACACCCAAGTACAAGAGGCTCTAAACCCGATTAAAAATATACATGTGTTTGTGCCTGCCGACCTACTTCCCTCCCTACCTACCTGCCTGTCTCCCTCATATCATATCGTTATGAAAATAGGAAAAACTGAAGCTGTGGTCGTATTTGGAGAAGAGAATCTGGATGATAGCTTGGAGGGAGATCTTGCCCTATGTGTCTTTGGTCTGTTTTGTATTCCTTAAGAGCACATCTCCTTCTAGCTTCAGCTCATTTACTCCTTTTGCAGCAGTGTCTCAAGTTTCTGTCTTCATGACTCATTTCTACATCTTCCTTTGTTTAAGTTGCCAATGGCTTTTATGTTACTAACTCCAATGATCAGTTTTCTGTCTTCTTATGATTACTTATCAGTATCTGACTCAATAAACTCTTTAGTTTTTCTTAACCAGTGTCTTCATTTGGCTTCTGGGACTCTATACTTGAATGGTTTTATTTTCTCTCCTCTCATTGTTCTTTCTCAGTCTCCCTTGTTAGCTCTTCTTCTTTTGTTTGACATCTGTATTTTGGATTGTCCCAGGGATCTGTCTTGGGTTCTCATCTCTATCTACACATGCTGTCTACATGGCTTTATTCATATTTATACTTAACACCATCGATGTATTAGTGATAGCAAGTTTACAACTCTAGTACTACCTCACTTCTGCTGACTCACCATCTCCAGATGGATGTCTGTCTGGAGGCATCTCAAACATAACATATCTAGATCAGGACTTATGACTTCCTTGTGGTCACTCAAAATCTGATTTTCTCCCAGTGTTCCCCCATCTTGGTACTATATCCACCCAACTGCACAGGTCTCAAACCTAGGAGTTAGCTTTGATTTCTCCTTTTGTCTCACTTCATGATCAATCTTTCAGCAAGTTCTATAGACTCTATCTCCAAAACGCATCACAAAGACATTTATTTCTTCTCATGTCTACTACTCCAGTCCAAACACTAATATTCTGTCTTCAAGGAAACTGCTGTAGCCTCTGAACTGGTCTCCTTCTTCAATCTTGCTCCACTACAATCTATTCTTCACATGAGAGTCCAAGTGGATTTTTAAAAAATCAGTGGTTATTAATTGAGATAATTTTGACCCCAAAGGGACATTTGGAAAGGTCTCGACACATTTTTGGTTATTAAAGCTCAGAGAAATAGATTCCACTAGGTAGAGGCCAGGGATGCTGCACAGGACAGCATCCCACAACAAAGAATTATCTGGCTCAGAATGTCAATAGTGCCAAGCTGGAGAAATGTTCAAAATCTCATTCCCTGACTTCTCCTTGCACTTAGAGCAACTCTTTATATTGTTTTACAAAGTACTAGTAATCTGGCCTGTCCCTGCCTGTGTTTCTAACTTCATCTTTTACTATTCTCCTCTTTACATTTTGATCCAGCCACGTTGATTTTCCTGTTTTCAAACATACCCAGCTCATTCTTCCCTAAGGCCTTTGTGTCAGTTGCATCCTTTGTCTGGAATTTTTTTCTCTTTACTTCTCAAATGGTTATTCCTACTTATAATAATAGTTAACATTTATATAGTGTTTACAAAATACCAAGAATCCCAATTTTCTAAGCACTATACACATACTAACTTGTATATGCAAGCCTACAAGCAGTTACACTGCCAGAAACTAAGGAACAGGGTTTAAATAATATGACTGAGGTCACATGGCTAGTAAATGAGAGAAGTAGCAAGTAGCTCCAAAGTTCCAGCTCTTAACCACTGCATGGTACTGTAAGGCAGACTTCAGCTTACGTCATCTCCTCAAAGAGACTTTCCTTTACTCACCTCTAAATTTGTCATCCAGGCCGGGCTTGGTGGCACACGCCTAAAATCCCAGCACTCTGGGAGGCTGAGGTGGGCGGATCACCTGAGGTCAGGAGTTTGAAACCAGACTGGCCAATAAGGTGAAACCTCGTCTCTACTAAAAATACAAAACTTAGCCAGGCATGGTGGCACATGCCTGTAGTCCCAGCTACTAAGGAGGCTGAGGCAGAAGAATCGCTTGAACCCAAGAGGCAGAGGTTGCAGTGAGCTGAGATTGTGCCATTGCCCTCCAGCCTGGACAACAGAGTGAGACTCCATCTTAAATTAATTAATTAATTAATTAATTTGTCATCCAGTTATTCTGTCACCTCATCTTACTTCGATCCATGGTTCAGACCATAATTAGATTTTCTGGGTTCTTATTTATGTGTTTCTTTATTACATGTCTCTTCCAGTAAAATCAGGAATCATGGCTATCTTATTTATTCTGTATTCTCCATATATAAGAAACTGCCTGGCACATAGCAGACATTCCAAAAATATTTTTGAATGAATGTTACTAAATTGTATTGTTAGAGAAGGCGATATAGCAAATTTATTAAAACCACATATTTTGGGGCCAAATCTATGTTTGAATCTCATCTCTACCACATCATATTATGTGATCTTTGGCAAAATGACCTAATCTTGTTAAGTCTCCATTTCTACATCTTGAAAATGGAGGTAGTAACTACCTCAGAAGGTTGACATAAGAATTAGATAATGCTTATAAAGCTTTCAGATTTACCTAAGTGTTTAATATATGTTAGCTATTAATATTAGAGAAAATAAAAAAGACATAATGACAGCCTAACTATACTCCTTCAAATTTACTTCTTTTTTATTTTTATTTATTTATTTATTTATTTTTTGCCTAAAGGCCTACACTCATTTATATATTATGGCCACAGCAAGTATCAGAGCCAGATCTTCAATATCCAGTTTTAATACCTCTGATCCTTGAGTAAGAGTTGCTAACTACCTATATTAATGGACTAGTACATGCTTAATTAGGCATATTCTTGTCAGTTTTGAATTAACAACTAGAATTGATATTTCAGTAATTTGATGTTTCAAGAATAAGCTTTTCTTTTATTAACCCTTAAAATTACTTCAACCTAAATTAAGTTCATGCAGTAGTATTCTACAAAATCAAAGTTTTCCCATTATGGTTTCTGAAGAGACTTTAATAAGAGTTAGCCAGTTTCAAACCAGATGGTCTTTATAGTGACATAGTGGGAGGAATCCTATTTGAGGATAATGGGTCAATAAGAAACCCAGAATTATAGTTTGGCCTACAGAGTAAAGAAAGCTAAAATTCCAGGGCAGTCACTCAAAATAACAATGGAAGAATCCAAACAGTAACCAAAACACCATGGTACTAATACAAAAACAGACACATAGACCAATGGAACAGAATAGAGAACCCAGAAATAAGGCTGCACACCTACAACCACCTGATCTTCAACAAAGCTGACAAAAGCAATGAGGAAAGGACTCCCTATTCAATAAATGTGCTGGGATAACTGGCTGGCCATATGCAGAAGATTGAAACTGGACCTCTTCCTTACACCATATACAAAAATCAACTTAAGATGGAAGAAATACTTAAATGTAAAACCCAAAACTATAAAAACCTTGGATGAGAACTAGGCAATATCATTCTGGAAATAGAAATGGGCAAAGATTCCATGACAAAGACACCAAAAGCAATTGCAACAAAAATAAAAATTGATGAATGGGATCTAATTAAACTTAAGAGCTTTTGCACAGCAAAAGAAACTATCAATAAAGTGCTTACAACCTGCAGAATGGGAGAAAATATTTGCAAATTATGCATCTGACAAAGGTCAAATATCTAGCCTCTGCAAGGAACTTAAACAAATTTACAACAACAAAAAAAGTGGGCAAATGACACGAACAGACACTTTTCAAAAGAAGACATACATGCAGCCAAAAAGCATACAAAAAAAGCTCAATATCATTGATTATTGTGGGATCTAGCCAGCAGCCTGCAATGCAACGGGGCTCTTTCTTTGTTCCCAGGCAGATCAGCAGGTCAAGAAATAAAAGACACACACAAGATAGTGAAAGCTGGGTCCAGGGGGGTCACTGCCTTCTGGTCCCATGATGCCACCAATGCACTGGATATACCAGCATTTATTATTAAGTTTAGTGAAGGCAGGGGTAGGTTAGTGAGGGATTTAGGGTCATTTGATTATGAGGTGAGATGGTCACATGGGGATGAAGTAATTCTTTAACATAACATCAGTATGCAGAAGTACAGTATACAGAGATAAGAATTTACAATATAGTGTGTGCATCAACAATTTCTAACAGAGCCTTAAAACAGAAATACAGTCTTTCCATAACCTATGATTAGCAAGATATTAATCAGCAGTAACAGTTGCAGCAAAAGCTGGTTGCAAACAATCAATAGAAACAGGATGTGAAGCTAGACAACCGGTTAGACCAGAAATTCTCAGAAAGGAGTATGCCTTAACCCTAAAGAGGCCTAGAAGAGCTGTGGCAAAATAAGGACATTTATAGCCCTATCTTATCCATATGAACAGGCACCCCCATGCATCTGTTTATAGACTCTCCACAAGGATCGCATTCCATTCCCAGAGCTATGAACATTTGCTTTTCTGGGACAGGAATCTTGGTGATGTGAAACCTCCCCAACTGCATGTCCGTTTATAGGCTCTCTGCAGGGGGAAGCACATTACGCACTGTTGGCTCATTCTGGCAGCCCAACCTGGCATTGTCTTTACGTAATCCTGCATGCAATTTTGTATTTACAGTAATCAGGAGCATTTCATCTTTTATTCCATAGCAATAATTTCAGGGAGTCTCCCTACAATTGATCATTAGAGAAACACAAATCAAAACCACAGTGAGCTACCACCTCACACCAGTCAGAACATCTACTACTAAAATGTCAAAAAATAACAGATGCCAGCAAGGTTGCAAAGAGAAGGGAACCCTTAAACACTGTCAGTGGGTGCATAAATTAATTCAGCTATTGTGGAAAGAAGTGTAGTGATTCCTCAAAGAACTAAAAACAGAACTACCACTGGACCCAGACATTTTATTACTAGGTATATACCCAAAGAAATATAAATCATTCTATCATAAAGACACATGTACATGAATGTTCATTGCAGCACTATTCACAATAGCAAAGACATGAAATCAACCTAAATGTCCACAAATGACAGATTGGATGAAGAGAATGTAGTACATATTCACCATGGAATAATATGTAGCCATAAAAAAGAACAAGATTGTCTTTTGCAGGAACATGGATAGAGCTGGAGGCCATTATCCTTAGCAAACTAATGCAGGAACAGAAAACAAAATACTGTATATTGTCACTTGTAAGTGGAAGAGAACACATAAACATATAGAGGAGAACAGCAGACATTGGAGCCTACCAGAGGGTGGGGAGAGGAAGAGGATCAGAAAAAAAATAACTATTGGGTACTAGGCTTAGTACCTGAGTGATGAAATAATTTGTACAACAAACCTCTGTGACACAAGCTTACCTATATAACAAATCTGTATGTGTACCCTGAACCTAAAATACAAGTTTTTCTAAAAAAAAAAAAAAGGAAGCCCAATCAATGGAATGAAAATAAAAGAGCAGCAGGAGCCAATGTTTGAATCTTTCTGAGACCTTTTAAAATTAGAGTAATAGTTACACAATCAACTTTTGGGTTTATATCCAGCCCAGAGTTGAGGCCCCAGGAACCATGTTTCAGGGGATTATAGCTGACTTCCTGGGAAAAAAACATAGTACTAAGTGCAACAAGAAAAAAAGCAGATTGAAAGTGGGACTGTGGAAGGCTGGTTCTAAGAATACACCCAATGATTCCTTCCTCCTGATATCCATGTCCTTGTGTAATCACTTTGAGAGGTGACAACGTGCTAGTAGCCCTCACTCACTCTCACCACCTCCTCGGCCTCAGCATCCACTCTGGCCATGCTTGAGGAGCCCTTCAGTCTGCCACTGCATTATGGGAGCCCCCTCTGGGTTGGCAGAGGCCGCAGCTGGCTCCCTCTGCTTGTGGGGAGTTGTGGAGGGAGATGTGCAGGCGGGAATCGGGGCTGCCTGCTGCACTCAGGGGCCAGCGCGAGTTCCCGGTGGGCACGGGCTCCACGGGCCCCGCACTCTGAGTGGCCAGCCAGTGCCAGCCACCCTGAGCAGTGAGGGGCTTAGCACCTGGGCCAGCAGCTGCAGAGGGTGCGCTGGGTCCCCCAGCAGTGCCGGCCTGCCAGGGCCACGCTTGAATTCTCACCAGGCCTCAGCCACCTCCCACTGGGGCAGGGCTCAGGACCTGCAGCCTGCCATGCCTAAGCAACCCCCCGGCCCTGTGGGCTCCCATGTGGCCCGAGCCTCCCCCTTGGGTGCTGCCCCCTGCTCTGTGGTGCCCAGTCCCATCGACCACCCAAGAGATGAGGAGCGCAGGCACACAGCACAGCACCGGCAGGCAGCTCCGCCTGCGGCCCGGGCATGGGATCCGCTAGGCGAAGCCAGCTGGGCTCCTGAGTCAGGTGGGGACTTGGAAAACTTTTATGTCTAGCTAGAGGGTTGTAAATGAACCAATCAGCACTATGTGTCCAGCTAAAGATTTGTAAACACACTAATCAGTGCTCTGTGTCTAGCTTATCTAGTGGGGACTTGGAGAACCTTTCTGTCTAGCTAAAGGATTGTAAATGCACCAATCAGCACCCTGTGTCTAGCTCAAGGTTTGTGGATGCACCCATCAATACTCTGTATCTAGCTAATCTGGTGAGGACCTGAAGATCTTTTATGTCTAGCTAGAGGATGGTAAATGCACCAATCAGCACTCCGTGTCTAGCTCAAGGTTTGTAAATGCACAAATCAGCACCCTGTCAAAACGGACCAATCAGCTCTCTGTAAAACAGAGCAGTCAGCTGTCTGTAAAATGGACCAATCAGCGGGATGTGGGTGGGGTCAGATAAAGGAATAAAAGCAGGCTGCCCAAGCCAACTGCGGCAATGTGCTGGGGTCCCCTTCCACGCTGCGGAAGCTTTGTTCTTTCACTCTTTGCAATAAATCTTGCTGCTGCTTACTCTTTGGGCCCGCACTGCCTTTATGAGCTGTAACACTCACCACAAAGATCCGCAGCTTCACTCCTGAGGCCAGTGAGACCGTGAACCCACCAGGAGGAATGAACAACTCCAGACGGGAGGAATGAACAGGAACGAACAACTCCAGATGTGCCACCTTAAGAGCTGTAACACTCACCTTGAAGGTCTGTAGCTTCACTCCTGAAGCCAGCAAGACCACGAACCCACCAGAAGGAAGAAACTCCAAACACATCCGAACATCAGAAGGAACAAACTCTGGACACATCATCTTTAAGAACTGTAACACTCACCATGAGGGTCCATGGCTTCATTCTTAAAGTCAGTGAGACCAAGAACCCACCAATTTCAGACACAACTTCTCCTTGAGATAGGTGGACATAGTGACTCATTTCTAAGGAATAAAATATAGCAGAATAATGAGCTGTCACTTCCCAGACTCTAATTTCCATCCTTCTTCCCTCTTCCATTTCCTCTCTGGCTCTGAGCAAAACCAGCTGCTAGGCTGTGAGCTTCCCTATGGAGAAGTACATGTGAAAAAGAACTGAGGGAAGCCTTCAATGCAGTAGCAAGCAAAGAAATTAATTATGTCAACAACTACATGAATGAGCTTGGAAAAAGAACCTGCCTCCACTGAACCTTCAAATGAGATTGCAGCCCTGGCTGCCTTTTTGACTGCAGCTCTGTGAGAGACTTTGAGAGAGACATATTTCAGCTAAGCTGCTCCCAGATTCCTGATCCAGAAACTCTAAGATAATAAGTGTTTATTGTTTTAAGTGGTTAAGTTCTGGGATCATTTATTAGACAGTAATAGATAATTAATGCAGACACTGTGCCAAAAGTAAGGGCCCCATTAACTCATTCATTTATTTGTTCACTTAACACTTATTTTTTGAGCATTGGTGAGATAAAACCATCCCAAGGACAAGAAGAGTTCTCTGTCTTCTACAAGTTTCATTTTATAGAAGTCCACAAACATCTAGAAAGGGCAGAAGTATTGAAGGCCCAGTCAGGGAAGGCATTCCAGAGAAGGTAAACTGAGTTCTTGGCCAGACCTCGTTGGATAGATAGTATTCAACAGGCAGGCAGGATGGGGACAAAACAAGAGGAGAAGTGAAAGGATGGTGGCAGACAGGAAACAGGTCTAGAATCTGAGACTGTATAGGTTAGTGAAAAGTATGAGGGGAAAAAACACAGAAGAGAAAGAGCAAGGCTCATTTAAACTTTCCTTTCTGGCCAATCACCACCAGCATCAGGGACTCTGTGGAAAAAAAGGCCATCCTCTGCCGACCCTAATATTGTACATACAACTTGTTAATTCTGTCAAAGACGGGAATGCAGAGGACATTATTTCTTCATTTGGTTTATTGTACCATTTCTGATGAGACCATTGTTATACTACTACATTGTTCCTAAGCTTGAATTAACTATTTATCACTAAAAATGAGGGAGAAACAAAACAAAAAAAATTTCAGATGCAACTTGTTGAGGATTTATATCTTATCAGCTAGATTCTAGAAATTTAGCAAAAATGTTGTATGTGTGTCATGAAATGTGGGAAGAGAGAAATTTTTAAGCCACAAATGCAAAACGCCATTGGAAAAGATGACAGAATGATGATTATCATAGAGTTTTGAATTTCAGATAAACAACAAGTGCACTTCTATGTTATTAGCATTAGACCTTTCCATGGCTCTTTCTGGAATGTTTGGAAAAAAATCTTGTAAGCTTTACTCTGAAAATATTCTTTATTTCAGAAGTGAATGTTTGAAGAGAAGATATAGGATCCTCTCAAGCACCTGTTAATGTTGTTTTTATCACTGGCATCAATTTTTAATGTCTTGAGTTATTTAACTTAGACATTTCAGTGATGAACATTGTTATGGAGGCTGAATTGTGTCCCCCCTAAAATTCATATGTTGATATTTTATCCCCTAATACTCATAACGTAATGGTATTTGGAAATAGGGACTTGAAAGAAGTAATTAAGATAAAATGAAGTTATATGAGTGGGCATTTATCCAATGTAAGTGGTTTCCTTATAAGGAGAGTAGGACACAAACATGCACAGAGGATCATGTGAATAAAGAGAGAAGATGGTCATCTGCACACCAAGTTGAACGACCCTCATTAGAAACCAACCCTACAAACAACTTGATCTTGAACTTCTAGCTTTCAGACCTGTGAGAAAATAAATTGCTGTTGTTTAAATTACCCAATCTGTGATATTTTGTTATGGCAGCTCCAGCAGACTAATTCAGCAGTCTTTATAGTTTCACAAACAGAATAAATAGAAAAAAAATAATTCACTCAAACTTGTTATCATCCAACAGTAAATATATTTAACTCATCTATAAACAGTTTCACATAATTTTCTCACTTAAAAAAACTTCTGTTAATAAAAGACATTCATTGGAGATGCATTTAAAATATACATAATCAATTTAAAAATTAAAAAGTCATTATCATTAACCAGTTAATATTACAGTTTATTGCCAGTGGTTTTTCTTTACAAATACATACACTAATGGTTCAAAATATCCTAACACATCATGGATATTTTTTACATATTGTCAATGTGACTTTGGTCATATTGTTAACCTCCATACACCTCAGTTTTGTCATCAGTAAAATGAGGATAATATGAACCCTTCAGGTTTTTGTTAATGATATATAATAAAGTGCTATATACAAGGCACTTAATAAAGTGCCTGGCACCTAGTAAGCAAACAATAAATGGTCTGTATTATTTGTATGTCCTGCATTTTACCAAAAGAGGGCCTTTCTGCATGTTATTTTTGCAATCTGCTTTTTTTCATGTTTCACATAGCTATTTCTAGTTATTTGTTACATTCTGTTTCTGGATATAAAAGTGACCCACACATAAGAATGTCCTCTCCTGGTTTCATGGAGTTTTTGAACAGCCTTTCTTCAAGACTCTCGGTGTAGAATTTCATGCAGTTTTAAGACTCTTGTTCTATTAGCAATCTCCTTTTGTTTAGGAAAATTTCTAAAAGCACAGTTGGGGTTGAAGACTCACTCAAATTTGAGACATTGCCAGGCAGTAAAGGAAAAACAACAGTTCTTGCTGACTCTGCATCACAGCTGCCAGATGCCTTGGTTAACTTGTGGAAAGGGAAACAAAATGGAATTGCGAAATGAAATGCTTTGGAGACCACAAAATGTTGAGGGCAGAATTGAAGTTTACCCCTCTGGTACTTTTAGTAACAGTTCTAGGGGTCATCTATATGCCAAGCCCAAGGGTCTGAGCCAGTGGCAGGCTGCCATGGGGTGGAATGCACCAATAAGAGGTAACTGCAGTCAGGGTACCAAGTGTACCAGGAAGCCACCTCTTCCATGCCCCCTACACCACAACTGCCACCAAAAAGCAACCTCCTTCACCTGAAGTTTTGTTCACTGAGCTTTCCTAAAAGGCATAAACTCACAAGAGAATTTCAACCTGAATTTTTTAGGATGAATGAGTTTCTAGTTCTTTTTCAAAGTGGGTTTTCATGGGGGGAAGGAAACAGCTTGAGAGAACACTCAGCCCATGTGTCTAAGACAGACACCAGCTCCAAAGGGTGAAACAAATAAAAGGAAAGCTGGAGGCTGAAGCTTTAAGCCAGCTCAGTTAAGTCTTGGTTTACCTCCAACTGTGCAAGGGCCAGTCAAAGCTGTGCAGGGGAAGGGGTGTTGTAATAGATAGTCAATGTCGCTTACAAACACCGTGTAGCTATCATGAGGAAAAACTGCATCCTAGCAGGGCATCAAGATATCACTTTTGTACATGCAGGATAAGGCTGTCTCCATATAAAAAACACTTGCTTTTATCCAGTGGCACTTTAGGGAGCAGCCTTGGGCCCTATAGAAAGACACAAGACAGGAAGTGTGATGAGCTCCCGCCTGTCAACAGTAGTTCTTTCTTCCAGTGCTTCCATTATCACATCAAATCAAATCAACATATCTTTGTCAGGTGTCCAGGATGGGCAAGACCTGGCATGAAGGTAGCTCTGCCAAATGCAGGCTGCTCTGGGAAGGTGGCAGCTCTTTTTTGCAGCAGCTGTATCAGAGGATTTTGGTCTGGGAGGCTGTGAGGAAGCCAGTGATAGGAAGACTGGAGGAGAGATCCACATCTCATACCCAAATGGTCAATTGCCACATATGTCTACATTGAAAAAGAGCACATGATACCACAGGCTGACCCAGTAGGGCTTTCCTGCCAGCTAGCTTTTTCAAAAAAGACAAAATTAGATTGTCTCTGATGAGAATAAAGAATTTAACATGGATCTTTGAATAACCCTAAGAGTCAGATGTGACTTTATTTCATAAGAGATAAATTTCATGGAACAATACGTTCAAGAAGGTGGGTCAATGGCAAAATATTGCTGCAGTTGGTTGTATTTATTTTAATATTGTTCTTTTCTGCTGGTTTTTCTACCAGAGTTTGAAAGCATGGAACACTGTCAGCATAAACTTTATGCTATAAAGATGGCTGCTGTAGGACCCCTAAAATAACACAATTCCCAGACTATTGTTTACAACTAAACAATTTCACTCATTTTTTGTAAGTATGCCTGAAAACATGGGTTCTTCATTTCTTTGTCTGAAAAATGAACATTGTACTGCCAGATAGATAATGATCCCTCCCAAGTCTCCCTAGCCTACAGTTTTCTAAAGAAAACTGCCAACTAGAACCCTGTGGAGGAGAATTGCAACAGACCATTGGTCCTAATTCTGGCTGCACATAAGAATCACTGGAGAATTTTTAAAACTTGTAACTGTCCAGGCCAGGCATGGTGGCACACACCTGTAATCTCAGCAGTTTGGGAGGCCGAGACAGGCGGATCACGAGGTCAGGAGATCGAGGTCATCCTGGCTAACATGGTGAAATCCCATTGCTACTAAAAATACAAAAAAAAAAAAATTAGCTGGTCATGGTGGCACACACCTGTAATCCCAGCTACTCTGGAGGCTGAGGCAGGAGAATTGCTTGAAACTGGGAGGCGGAGGCTGCAGTGAGCTGAGATCACACCACTGCACTCCAGCCTGGGTGACAGAATGAGACTCTGTCTCAAAAAAAAAAAAAAAAACTTGTCACTGTCCAGAACCTACCTGCAGATTCTAATTAATCTTGGAGGGGGTTCAATTTATAAAGGCATTATAGAAGATTCTGTTTTGCAGCCAGAGTTGAGAGCCACTGCTCTAGATCATTCCATAAGCTGGGGTGGCTGGCTTAAGACTCTAGCTGCTCTCCCCTATATGCAATTGATCTTGTTAATTAATTGAAATAGCCTGTGTCAGGATCTTCAAGATCATCCCCATATTCAGAGATCTGCTAAAAGGACTCATGGGACTCTGGAAATCGCCACATAGCTAGGATTTATTACACAGATGAAATAACAAGAATACACAGTGAGATCATAATGGAAAAAGACACAGAATTTAGAGAAATCCATGCACAGGCTTCCTATGGTCTCTCCTTCTGTAAAGGGAGACATGATGTGACTTATTTCCTTCAGCAACTAAAAATGCTGTACCATGTATGCAATGTTTCTGCCCAGGAAATCCCACTAGAGACTCAGCGTCCAACATTTTTATTGGGGGCTGGTCACATCTACTCTCTGCCCAACACATGCCAAAATTCCAGACTTGCAGAAGGAAAGCAGGTGTTCAGCATAAATCACATTTTCGTGAACAGTCTAGGCACAGTGAAACTTCTTTATCATTTGGAATTTATTCCAAATAATTATCTGTGGAAATTATTGTGCTAATGGCCAACTTTGCAAGCAGACTATACTAAAAATAGCAGCCTTAGGCCTGCTATGTCAACCTTCTGCCCATGGCAGAATATCAGCTAGACTAATAAACTCTCTCTCAGGAATTTGACTTGAAAAACACAAAGAGCCTCAGGTAGTTGATTTTGAAATAAGTGACCAGACACAGAGGAGAGAAGCAAAAATTAAGAGAATGGTTGAGTCGCATCGATGGCACTGCTCTAGTGAAGAGAACAAATTCCAGTGGTGAGAATTCAGTAAGATAACTTAACTTTTTGATCTCTGTCATTCTTGTGTCCCAAATACTGTTTCTCTTTATTCCCTGAAATCTATCACCCCACTTATTCCTTGTTCTCCATGAATTTTCTGTTTCTTAGAGCCACTTCTGTCCTCTCTATAAATCTCAATAATTTTCTCCTTTCTACAAACCTCAATTACTCAGCCAGAGTGAGTTTTTAACCCTTCAAATGGAAAGCGCTAACATGTCCACTCATCACCTGATAGTGAGCCAGGACCACCCACGACACAGGCTGGGACAGAGCAACCACTGTCAACCTCAAAGAAGAGAAAAAGAGGAGTATGAGCTTGCCACCCAGAATGGGCTTCACAAAGCCACAACCATCATTTTTAGCAACATGCTGTCTTCCACACTAATTGGACTTTTAGCTGAATTGGTTAATTAATAACCTTGCAGAAATTATTGAAAAGTTTTGGTCATGGAGATCATAGAGATGTAGTCCTTGTGGATCCAGAATAAAAGGCAAATAATTGAGAACTGTGCAAGAATTTCTAGTTTTACACCAGGCACAGTGCTTCACATTTGTAACCCCAGCACTTTGAAGGACTGAGGCAGGAGGATCACTTGAGGGCCACAAGTTTGAGACCAGTCTAGGCAACAAAGTGAAACCCTATTTCTTTTTTTAATATAAAAGATGTAAAATTTATTCTTTTTTTATTATTATACTTTAAGTTTTAGGGTACATGTGCACAACATGCAGGTTTGTTACATATGTATACATGTGCCATGTTGGTGTGCTGCACCCATTAACTCGTCATTTAGCATTAGTTATATCTCCTAATGCTATCCTTCCCCCCTCCCCCCACCCCACAACAGTCCCCAGAGTGTGATGTTCCCCTTCCTGTGTCCATGTGTTCTCATTGTTCAATTCCCACCTATGAGTAAGAACATGCAGTGTTTGGTTTTTTGTCCTTGTAATGGTTTGCTGAGAATGATGGTTTCCAGCTTCATCCATGTCCCTACAAATGACATGAACTCATCATTTTTTATGGCTGCATAGTATTCCATAGTGTATATGTGCCACATTTTCTTAATCCAGTCTATTGTTGGACATTTGGGTTGGTTCCAAGTCTTTGCTATTGTGAATAGTGCCACAATAAACATACATGTGCATGTGTGTCTATAGCAGCATGTTTTATAATCCTTTGGGTATATACCCAGTATGGGGTGGCTGGGTCAAATGGTATTTTTAGTTCTAGATCCCTGAGGAATCACCACACTGATTTCCACAATAGTTGAACTAGTTTACAGTCCCATCAACAGTGTAAAACTGTTTCTCCATATCTTCTCCAGCACCTGTTGTTTCCTGACTTTTTAATGATGGCCATTCTAACTGGTGTGAGATGGTATCTGATTGTGGTTTTGATTTGCATTTCTCTGATGGCCAGCGATAATGAGCATTTTTTCATGTGTCTGTTGGCTGCATAAATGCCTTCTTTTGAGAAGTGTCTGTTCATATCCTTTGCCCACTTCTTGTTTGTTTTTTTTCTTGTAAATTTGTTTAAGTTCTTTGTAGATTCTGGATATTAGCCCTTTGTCAGATGGGTACATTGCAAAAATTTTCTCCCATTTTGTAGGTTGCCTGTTCACTCTGATGATAGTTTCTTTTGCTGTGCAGAAGCTCTTTAGTTTAATTAGATCCCATTTGTCAATTTTGGCTTTTGTTGCCATTGCTTTTGGTGTTTTAGACATGAAGTCCTTGCCCATGCCTGTGTCCTGAATGGTATTGCCTAGGTTTTCTTCTAGGGTTTTTATGGTTTTAGGTCTAACATTTAAGTCTTTAATCCATCTTGAATTAATTTTTGTATAAGGTGTAAGGAAGAGATCTAGTTTTAGCTTTCTATATATGGCTAGCCAATTTTCCCAGCACCATTTATTAAATAGGGAATCCTTTCCCCATTTCTTGTTTTTGTCAGGTTTGTCAAAGATCAGATAGTTGTAGATATGTGGCATTATTTCTGAGGGCTCTGTTCTGTTCCATTGGTCTATTATCTCTGTTTTGGTACCAGTACTATGCTGTTTTGGTTACTGTAGCCTTGTAGTATAGTTTGAAGTCAGGTAATGTGATGCCTCCAGCTTTGTTCTTTTGGGTTAGGATTGACGTGGCAATGCGGGCTCTTTTTTGGTTCCATATGAACTTTAAAGTAGTTTTTTCCAATTCTATGAAGAAAGTCATTGGTAGCTTGATGGGGATGGCACTGAATCTGTAAATTACCTTGGGCAGTATGGCCATTTTCACAATATTGATTCTTCCTACTCATGAGCATGCAATGTTCTTCGTGAAACCCTATTTCTAAAAAAAAAAAAAAAAAAAAAGTCTTAGTTCTATGTAACTCATCCATTTATATCTTGATCTCACTCAATGTTTAGATGGACATATCTATGAACTTCAACATCTTTTTAAACAGTGAATTGATCACAAAACTATTCAGTTCAGATTATATGAAATGCCAGCTTTCAGGTTAAAGTATTAAGCCTTCCTCTATCAAAAGATCATTCATTCAGGGAGAAGTTCTCCTTCCCAAAAAATAAAAAAAAATCATTCCTTTATTCCTCTCCATTCTACAGTCCATTTTTCTACTGCTAACACTTTCCACTATCATTACGTATTCTTTCTACCACAGTTGTTGTTGATTTAAATAAATAATAGAATCTGAAAACAGGAAGAGGCATTACCAACCATCAGAATTCAAGCCTCTGAGGCCAGGCATGGTGGCTCAGCCCTGTAATCTCAGCACTTTGGGAGGCCAAGGCAGGCAGATCACTTGAGGTAAGGAGTTCAAGACCAACCTGGCCAACATAGTGAAACCCTGTCTCTACTAAAAATACAAAAATTAGCCAAGCGTGGTGGCAGGCACCTATAATCCCAGCTACTTTGAGGCTGAGGCAGGAGAATCGCTTGAGCCCTGAAGGTGGATGTTGCAGTGAGCCCAGATCGCCCCATTGAACTCCAGCCTGGGCTATGTCTCAAAAAAAAAAAAAAATTCAAGCCTCTGGTTTTAAATATGAGGATTTGGAGACCCAGCAAGATTTTAGACTTACTCAAAATCTCACAGTTGACTAGAACAACAGCCAGAACTAAAGAACTCTGATCTGACTTTCAGGCTAATTACCACTCTAGTTCTGTATCTTGTTTTATTTTTTGTTTTTTTTTGTTTTGTTTTTTTGTTTTTCTGTGCAATTGAATTTAGGCTTCAAAACTGTGGGTAACTAAGGACTATCTCTAAAGCTTTTTATCTTTTTGTCTGTTCTCATTCCCAGAAAATATTAACATTCACAAGGCTGTAAATTTGTGATTGTGCAATAAATAAATAATTCAAAACTCTCCAATTTGCTAATGTTTGCTGACTAAAATTACATGTTTCTAAAAAACAGGAAGCTGTGCTCAAAATTTGTACTTTTCAGTCTAAGAACAAGTCAGCACAATGTGTTGTTTGTCATAGTTATGTCTAAAAGAGAATATAATCTTCACTCACTGGTTTACTTTTAAAACTATATCACATGACAGTGTTCAACTCAAAGAAGGTAAATGTTGCCGGGCCCAGTGGCTCACACCTGTAATCCCAGCACTTTGGGAGGCTGAGGCAGGTGGATCACGAGGTCAAGAGATCGAGACCATCCTAGCTAACACAGTGAAACCCCGTCTCCACTAAATATACAAAAAAAAAAAAAAAAAAATTAGCCGGGCATAGTGGTGGGCGCCTGTAGTCCCAGCTACTCGGGAGGCAGAGGCAGGAGAATGGCGTGAACCCAGGGGGCGGAGCTTGCAGTGAGCAGAGATCACACCACTGCACTCCAGCCTGGGTGACAGAGTGAGACTCCGTCTCAAAAAAATAAATAAATAAAAGAAAGTAAATGTTACCTGTACAGCAACTGCTTTACTCAGAAGTCAGGCGTCAGTTAATCTATCAGTAACCAATGGAGAGGAACTTAGCTAACCATTATTAGAGTCACAAATCAAGATGCTCTCAGAGCATTTAATGAATTGTAGAAATATATTAATAATGCACAGGAAAACAGAAAGTGAAATGCAGAAATATATTTATAATATACAGGAAAATATTTAAAACAATAAGCACTAGATCGTATAATAGTCAATGTCATAAAAACTCAAGCATGAGAGAAATTAGCAGAGATAGAGCTGGTCCAATTAATATTTTCTAACTAGGCATTTGTGCTTGAAAGTAGTTAAACTAGAACATTTTTTCCCCTGAGGCATATTAGAAAGCCAAGACAGCTTTGGGGTCCAGCTGGTTCTTCTATTTCTTCTATTTGTACAATGAATATCATACTATTGTATAATGAATATTATATTGATGTTATTGAACACGTCCTTATGTGCTAGAAAAACTGGACATCTATATGCAAAACAAAAACAAACAAAAAAGCCTCAACTTTATTTCACAGCATACACAAAAATCAACTCAAGATGGATCATGGATCTAAAACTATTACACTTCTGGAAGAAAACACAGAGAAAATCTTTGTGACCTTGGCTTAGACAAAGACTTTTAGACACGAAATCTACAAAAATTTTTGCTCTTCAAAAATCGCTATAAAGAGAATTAAAAGACAAAGCGACAAACTACCAAAAGAAAATGCAAAAAAGGATATCTGATAAAGGACTTGTATCTAAATATTAAGAAATCAAATAATAGTAAAAACAACCCAATTTTAAATGGGCAAAAGATTTGAACATGTGACTGGAGAAGAGATACAAATACAAATGGCATATAAGCACATGAAAAGAAGTTCAAAATCATTTGTTATTAGGAAAATAAAAATTAAAACCACCATAAGATACTACCATTTTCTTACTAGAATGGCTAAAATTTTGTAGGAGGATATCTAGTGCTGACAAAGCTACAGAGCAACTAAAACTCTCAGTATTACTAGACAGAATGTAAAATGGTACCTTCATTTTGAAAAATGGCTCAACAATTTGATATAAATTTAAATATAGATGTACCATATAGTCCGGCAATCCCACTCCTAGGTATTTACCCACATGAAATAAAAACTTATGTTGAACTACCTCACATCCACTAGGATGGCCATCATAAACAAAACAAAACAGAAAATAACAAGTGTTGGCAAGGATGTGGAGAAGTTGGAACTTCTGTGCACTGTAAAATGTAATGTAACATGTTGCAGCTGCCTGTAGAAAACAGTATGGTTGGTGCTCAAAAAGTTAAAAATAGAATTACCATATTATCTTGCAATTTCACTTCAGTGTATATGCCCAAAATAATTGCAAGCAAAGTCTCAGTGAGATGTTTGTACACTCATGGTCATAGCAGGATTATTCACAATAGCTAAAACATGGATCCAACCCAAATGTTCATCAGTGGGTGGATAGATAAGCAAAGTGTAGTATATACTCGGGAGGCTGAGGCCTATACTCGGGAGACTACAGGCACGTACTGCCACGCCCAGCTAATTTTTTGTATTTTTAGTAGAGATGGGGTTTCACCATGTTGGCCAGGATGGTCTCGATCTCTTGACCTCATGGTCCACCCGCCTCGGCCTCCCAAAGTGCTGGGATTACAGGCGTGAGCCATGGAGGAAGATTTTTTTTTAAGTGTGGAAACTGAAGGGAAACCTCAGGGTAGAGACAGAAATTTTTATTTTGGACAAAGAGAATATTTTTATAACCTATGAGGTAGGATCCAGTAGAGGGAAAGAAGCTGAAAATGCTAGAGGAAAAAGTAAATATTGAAAATTACAGAGGAGATGGACAGTGAACATAGGTGTGAAAATTTATCTTGAGTAGAGGATAATAACTGTTTTCATTATTCCATTATATTGAGTGCTTACTATGCCACACACCCAACTAAGTGTTATGTGTGTTATCTTATTTTGTCCTCACAACAACCGTAAGTGGTATATACTCTTTTTTTTCTCCATTTAGCATCTGTTCGAATCTAAAACTGAGATTGGGAATATATAGTACAAATAAAACACAAAAGTAAACGTAAGTTTCATACCAAAACCTGTGTCTTAATGCCTATGTGAAACCGAAGTAAAGAAATAAGAAGAGAGGTGGTATGTGCCTGTAGTCCCAATCTACTCAGGAGGCTGAGGCAGGAGAATCCCTTGAGCCTAGAAGTTTCAGTCCACCTGAGGCAACATAGTGAGACTCTGTCTCTACAAATATTTATTTTAATTTAAAAAAGAAAAGAAATAAGTAGAGTTGCATGTATTGAAACATTTGCAGGATATTGAGGAAGAAATTTGTGGAAGTTTGTGTTGGATAGAATTAGTGTTCATGAATCCTATGAAATTAACTATTGAGATAGAGGATATCAGACAATATATATCTAGAAAAGTTACAAAGGAAGAAATAGATTAACTGGGGAAGAGGTAATATTTGATGAGAATTTTTCAGAATCAGTGAAAGAATTTAATTCTCAAATATAAGAATTTCATGTAGAAGAGCAGAGAGTCACTGAAAATTGCTTGAAGGGGAGCTGGCAGCATTCACCACTAAGCTAAACAAATAAAAATTAATTCACACCTAGACACATCAGAATAAAACTGTAAAACACCGTAAATAATGAAAAAAATCTTAACAGCAGCTAGAATGAAAATACAGATTACCTACAAAGTGACTGTTAGACTAAAGCTGACTTCTCAATAGAAAAAAAAATAAAGATCCCAAAATAATATAATAATATCTCCAGAGTATTGAAGAAAAATATCGAGATAAAATAAAATAAATCTGAATGTGTATGCCATATGCAATGAGCAGTAAGGATTTTCAAATGGTTCTTGAAAGAACTATTATATAAAGGAAGTACTTTAGAAAGAGGAAATTCAACTGAAAAGAAAAGAGTTGGGTATAAAAAACCAGTATGTATCAAATAATTTGGTAAATATCTGAGTAAATAAAAATTGGCTATTGAAAAACAACAATAATAATGACTACTAGAAAGAAGAATTTTAATGAGATGAAACTAAAATATTAAACAAAAATGGAAAGTGGAGAAGATGATTAGAACTAAAGAGTTCCGAAGTTCATTGCTCTGTTCACAAAAATGTAGATATATTAACTTTTGGCTTTTTACGGGTATGCTTTTTCACTTTTTATTTTTTATTTTTTTGTAGAGGTGGAGTCTTGCTATGTTGCATAGGCTGATCTCAAATTCCTGGCCTCACATGATCCTCCTACATTGGCCTCCAAAAGTGCTTGGAATATAGGCATGAGACACTACACCTGGCCTGTTTCCTTTTCTTTTTTTTTTTTTTTAGGCCAGATTTTATTTGTATTAAAAAAAAAATCCTCGGGAGACTTAAACGTTCCAAAGACCTGAAGATATCAAGGTTCAATGTACAGCTACAGCGAGGTGCTTGTGATTAGTAACTGAGTCATGGAAGATTCTATAGTGCCTTGGGGACTTCCACTCCTTCGTATCACTCCTAGTCTTGGCCTTGTGGTTTTCTGCAAGTTCTCGTCAACTGTAACTTTGTAACTTTACACAGGGCTGTCACTCCAGTAAGGAAAAAAAATAAAACCCTATGGCTATCATTGTTAATCCAGTAGAGAAACCACAGAGTCACGGGGGTCATGTACAACAATGATTCCCGGAATCACAGTCGATAACCTTAAGCAGGTGACAAGCAGACATTCAGAGCAAGGCAAGTATCAGAACTCCCTGTTTTCCCGGTAGTCCCGTCCATGGATAAGCTTGGACAGGTTGGTACATGGTGATTTTTTCTTTTTTTCTGAGACAGAGTCTTGCTCTGTCGCCCAGACTGGAGTGCAGTGGTGCGATCATGGCTCACTGCAACCTCCATCTCCCAGGTTCAAGCAATTCTCCTGCCTCAGCCTTCTGAGTAGCTGGGATTACAGGCACATGCCACCATGCCTGGCTAATTTTTGTATTTTTAGTAGAGACGGGGGGTACATGGTGATTTTTTGCTGGTACAGCAGGCAGGCAGCTTTTTAGTCAAAAGAAGGTCAGGAATAGTTTCCCCAAAACAGCCAGATGCCCTCCATCAAGACAAACTGTTTTTGGATAAAAAGATCCTGATTTCTTTTTTTAATGTAAAGGTAATTATTATAGGAATAAAATTACAATCTCTAATTTCAAAGGAAAAGAGACAAGAAATGCTTGAATCCACTACAACAGGAGTTGACAATTTTTTCTGAAATGTCCTAATAGTAAATATTTTAGTCACTACAGACCATATAATTTCTGTTGCAACTATACAGGTCTACCATTGTAGTATGAAAGCAGCTATGTGCTATATATAATTGAATGAGTGTGGCTATGTTCCAATAAAACTTTATTTATATAAAATAGTTTGGTGACAACCCCTATAATATTAAGGAGAAAAATAAAAACTTTATTTATATAAAATAGTTTTCTGACCCCTATAATATTAAGGAGAAAAAAAGACACAGAGAGGAAAAAATGCCTACCAAATAGAAACGCAACAGAATGTAAGCAATAGAAATATAATTATAATAAATATAAATTCATCAGAATTCCTAGTGAAACATACAGTAATTCATAAAATTGACAAAACAAAAAAAAGTCCAACTGTGTGTTGATCATGTGAAAGAAAATTAAATTTTGAGACCCTAAACTGATTTAGCCAAAGGGAAAAGTCAAGCTAGGAACTGCGTCACGAAAACCTGCCTCACCATTTTGGTTCCTATATAAGATGACTACAAGATGAAAAGCTACACGCCTCCCCCACACTTTCCCACAAGGAAATTCCTAGTGAGCTGCAAGATCTTTTAAGGTGTTTCTGTTAAAATTCCACCATGGCAATGTAAATTGATAGCTTATCTTTATAGGTGCAGTCACTCCTAGTCCACCAGACACAAATGCATATCTGATTGTTCTCCTGCCCCATTTTGTCTATGTTATCCCTGCATTTTCCCTCTGCCCCATTTGTTCATGTCATTTTATGTAAAAAAAAAAAAATGAAGATTCATTGAGCCAAAGGCATGAATAACTATTTTTCCCTACCTCCTCTTACATAAAAATTGTGTACTTCTCAATATCACCGCCTTTCCCCTTTCTTCAGAGAAAGGCATATAGACCTGTCTCCCAGGCTTGCATCCCTAACTTTGGCAAACAAACCTGCTAAAATGATTGAGACTTGTCTCATCATTTTTCTGGATTGACAATCACAAGAGACACATTAAATCATAACTACACGAGAAAGTTTGATAGAAAGTGGATGAGAAAAGTTAGAACAGAAAAAATACTGAGTAAATTATATTAGTAGAAGACAAAATACATTAGGAGAAAATGTATTATTTCAGATAAATATATACCCACCCTGAAGCTATATGCACATAACAATATAGCCTCAAAATATAAAAATCAAAACTGACAGACTGAAAAGGAAACAATGATAAATCTACAACTACACATTTCTTTCAGAAATTTATCAAGAAGACAAAAACCTAATAGAAGATTTTAACCAAAAAATTTAACAAATTTGATTTGTAGACATATATAGAAGTCTGCACTCAATAATCAGAGAATACTCCTTCTTCTCAAACAAACATGAAATATTTAGCAAAAGTTAGTCATGTACTAGGTCACAAAACCAGTCTCAATAAACAGAAATCATCAGTAACAATCATACCACATTTTTGGACCACACTGCAGTAAAATTCAATGATTTGTAACCAAAGTATTTGAACTAATTAGAGAATTCAGTAATGAGATATGGACTTGGTGGTTTATTTGGGAAGTGATCCCAGGAAACAGAGCAAAGAGGCAAACAGAGTGAGGCAAGGAAGGAAGTAAGGCAAATACAGGATGTTTTATTGTGTTTGTTACCTCTTTGAGCAACTATGACACTATCCTGCTTTGGGATCTCCAAGGAATAGTATGGACTGTGCCTCATAATTTTTCATGAAGAGAACAAGAGCCTGGAAAATTTATCTCTTGACTCTGCTGCTCATTAGTTCAAGGTTGCTCCTGGTATTACTCCTCCACAGTTGTAGTCTGTGCCTGTGCAGCCAAGGAACCTCCAGGTCTTCAGGGAAAACCCTGATGTAGAAGAGCAGAGATTCACTGAAAATTGCTTGAAGGGGACCTGACAGCCTTCATGCAACTGTCCCCTACAGGTTCCCTAAACTCCAGTGGCTTGAGGGAATTTAGCATCTGCTACAAATTGCACCCTTGAAAAATTAAAACAAAATGATCGTATGCATTAAGATACATAAATATGTGTAAAAGTGTCAAAAATATTCGAGGGAATAATACAAACTACTTTAAAATCATAGTTTTGGGGTGGATGTAAGAATGAGTGTGACTTCAACTGTAGATATAATTAATTTCTATAGAGAAAAAATGAAGAATCTAAAGGAAGTATCACAAAATGTTAATATTTATTAATTCAATAGATATGGGTATCTAGTTATTATTTTCTGTATTTTTTATATATTCTTAAATATTGTTTTGAAAGAGTAAGTTCCTGGTGCTTTCAATAGAAAGATTTTGCTTGATAATACATGCCATAATCGCTGAACCTTCATTAAATAAAGAAGCTGAACTAGCAAAGCTCAGTTTTGTCTAGATAGGCTCTGGCCTCCTCCAGAAGCGGAATTCAATGTTATGTTGTTTTCTGTTTCTTTAGGGGAAGTGTCCCTTTAAGGCTCTGAACTTTAAGCACATGAATCAAGCTCAAACAACAGTTTTCAGTCACTAGCTGTCTCAGCAAGTCCTGGTGGCCTCCATCTTTCAGTTTGTGGTTATCACTTAAATTATCCTGGAAGAGTATTCTTAGCAATCTTTCAAATTCCTTTCCAAGTCCCTGTCAGTTTAAGTTCACCATTTTTATGGTCTAATTGGTTAATTATCATAAAATGATACACAGTGTACATGCGATCATGCTTTATAGCTGTTGTAAAAATAGATTATTACTCTAACTCTGTCTGGCCACAGGTGAGTTTGTTTTAATGGATTACAACAAGATTAGATTAGATTATCAGTCTAACCTTTTCAATTTACAGAAAATGAGGCCTGGAAAAATCAGATTTTTTTGTATTTAGTAACTAGTAGGTGACAAAGTTGAAAATCAAATTTTGGACCCATCATTATCATCAGTCTATGAGATAATATCTACGTTCCTTAGAGGTTACAGAATAAAACAAGTTATCTGTGAAGATCTAAAACTATCACTCATTAAAACACCACAGTTTATAGCCACCTAATTAATCACTGTGGATAGTATAAGCGTAATGCATCTGGCACTAGGAGCCATGCTCCTGGGTGGTATTCATGTCCAGCCTGTGCCTGTCTAATGCAGTCATGCCCCTGGGATCTTCAGAGACAAATACCTTGCATGATTTCATGGTGTGTTAAGGCAGATCTTGTGTGTTGATACCATCTATAACAGCCTTAGCAAAAGCCATAACATCACTAATGTGATTAGGCACACCCCATCAGAATTATCAAAATTGCCCAGATCATTTGCCATTGGGTCAAAGAACCACTAGACTGGAGAGGACTTTGAGAAGTCACATAGGGAACCTGTATCTAATACAGTGTTTCTCAAACTTTAATGTGTATATGAATCACACAGGGAGCTTGTTAATGCAGATTCTGATTAAGTAGGTTTGTGCTATGGCCTGAAATTCTTCAGTTCTAACAAAGGTGATATCAACACTGCTAGTCTTAGGACCAGCCTTGAAGTAGCAAAGCTTTTTCCTGTGCTTAAAAATTGCCCAGGGTCTATGACAAAGAAGCTGTGCTTCTCTGAGACAGGACACTGATAGCCAGAGAGGGTTGGTGGCAGGTGTTTTGTGTAAGCAACACTCACAAAGCTAGTTATGTGCTGTCTAAATGCTTGTCTACACTAGTCGGAAACAGACTATTTGGCACTGCCAAAGTGCTTGACCCTGAAGGTTGCATTGGAGCATCTAGAGACTCAGAGCTAGTAATTTTGCAAACAGCAAATTTCCCCACTCCTTAATTTAGAAAGAATGCATCATGGTCTATCAGCCTAAAAAAGTAGATTGAAGAGGGAAAAAATGCAACTTGGAATGACAGGGTTCAGATCTGATATCAAACTCCAGCTCTTTCGTCTGCCTTCTGTGTGACCTTGGGTAAGTTGCTTAAAGCCTTTGACACTCAATTTCCACAAGTCTAAAAGGAAAATAATATTAATATTAACCAAGTCACAAGGACTTTGCCCATTAAACAAGATAATTATTTGAAAAGTCCTTTTGTAAACTAAGTGCTCTACATGTAATAGTTTCATTAAAAGGTAATAGCTTTAAAAGAATAGATAAATCCTAATGATACCCCCATTGAATTTTAAAGGCTTCAGCAACTGCATTTTAGAAAACAGCCAATATTTCATTCTTTATCTATCCCTAGTGAGTCTAACATCAGAGAGAGAGCAGATGGGCAGTCTTCTCAAGGTCTCAGGCAAAATGGTCACTGTTTATCTTCTCCCAATATTCCTTCCAGGTACCTGTAGCTATACCTGGAAGAATGCTCGTATGCTGTTTAAACACAGGGTGATGCTTATTACAAAATGATGAAGTTCCCCTAAATGTTCTTTAGGTCCTAAATTTATCAGGTATTCTCTTCACTACCATCTACCCTAATCATAACATGAAACACGTAATGGTGTACAAATTAGATCAACTTAGGTACACATACACAGTATGTGTTTAGGGTTTTCACTTTTTATACCACTAAGTGTTTAGGGTTTTATACTTCACACTGTGCCTTTGTATATGTACCTAATTTGATTCTCTTAGCTGTCTGTAACTTGCTTGTTATTAGTACCTAAGGATTATATGTTACTCCAAATATATATCAAAATAATTTGTAAATGTCTTTTGCCATAAAATATGATGCTTGTATATTGCAATGAATACTGTGGTTGCCTCCCTTTCTGTTGGTAACAACTCCGTATTTATTTGGCATTCACACCTCTTCATGAAGCCTACATACTTAGAACAGGGGGTCTCCCCTGGGAGCTATTTTGCCCCTACACCCAGGATGTTTGTCAATGTCTGGAGACGTTTTTAGTTGTCCCAATATGGATAGGCAACTTCTGGAAACTCATGAGTAGAGGACAGGAATGCTGCTAAATATACTACAGTGCACAGGACAGCCCCTCACACCAAAGAATTATCCAGCCCACAATGTCACTATTGCTCAAGGTGAGAAGCTGACTTACAGAACAGCTAACTCTACCTCTAACTCTAGCAGTGGCACAGGTAGTTCAAGCCTGCTTAAAAATCATGGTCCTATCTTTCAGGAATCATAGATTTAGGGTAAACACATGACCTTAAATGGCCAATGAACCTGAAGACATTTCCAGAGGGTTTTTGGAATAATAAAGCTTCCTTAATCTTTTGAGAGAGGTTTTGGAAGTGGCTCTTGTTGGTTCCACTTCCAGCTAGGATGAATTAACAGGGACCAATTTTATCCACCTGTTGGAAGTAACTGGAAAGCAGGAAAAAATATAAGACACATGGGACATCAGACTGTGCAGGACAATGATCCCTAAAAAAGAGAAAAAACTCAAAAATAAAAAGAAACAGAGTATCAGTGAGCCATGGAACAACTTCAAGCAAGCTAATTATATGTGTTACTAGATTAACCAGGGTGGGATGGGGGCAGAAAAATACTTGAAGCAATAATGGCTAACACTTCCAAATTCTAGAAACTCAAGATCCAAGAATCTCAATGAGCCCTCAATTGAGGGCTCATTACTCAATAAGTACAAGAAAAAAAAAAAGAAAAGAAAGAGAGATTATCATTATAGTAAAAGAAATTTAAGTCAGTGGTGGAAATCCATAAACTATTTCCCTTAAAAGAGGTCTGTATGTTAAATAGTTTTGTAAAACCTGTTTTAAATATATTTGTATTTCTTCTGTAAATCAGTACTACAATAGAAATAGTTTGATTTTGCTTTTAGCAGAACTCAAAACTAGCTTGGATATGTCAATAGATCTCATTGTTCTGCCAATTTATTATTCATCAGTGTCGCATGGTCAGGCCAGACCGAGCTTACAAGGCAGCCAGAAACTCTGCCCAATTCAATTATCTGTTTCACCACAGCTACAAATCATGTACTTCCTTAATGTATGTGTTTAGGGGCTTGACTCCCATCCCATTCTCCATTTAGAGACACTCAAAGCCAATGTAGTCTGTGACCTCCTGCAAACTTCCCTACCTGCCTTTGACCAGTGGCAGTGGCTCCCTGCCTTCCTCCATCTCAAGCAGGCCCAGCTAGGTTTCCACTGGCTATTTTTAAACTCTGAGTAGCTAAATGAATTAACTCAATTTGTAGAAGAAAAGACAAAGAAGCTGTGTTTTGGCGTTTAATCCACACATCTTTCTTCCATCTAGCTTTTCCATTAAATAAAACTGGTACTTTAAGCCTCCACTTTTTTTAAAAAAATTGTACCATTTACACAGTCATGAAAATAAAAATCAACTAGCCTTAAACTATCAACATGCTGACTTTCTGATTACTTGCTAAGAACCCCAAAAGACAAACTACAGACACGTTCTTAAAATATGTCCTCAAGAATATGGGGCACATTATTCTTGTCACATCCTGACTGCCAGGAGGAGCTACATCCCTCTCCCCAAGCAGAACTGCCAGGAATGAAAGCTGAGAAGACCCATTGTCTGCCTGTGGAACTCGGCGCAGTCACTGCTTGGTATTCCTGGGTCCGTGAGCACAGGCTCGGCTTCCTTGTTTTTTTTTTAACAACATGCATGTCCATGTATTGTTTGCCAACTCTTAGGATCCCTTTCCCTTGCATCTCTGCCTGAGCACTTGTTTATTGTGCATGCTAAAAAGTACAGTCTGTTGAAGAGAAACAAGGCAATTTCTAAAAACAAAGTCAGGCTGGAACAGTCTGTGTTCAAAACATAGAGCTTTTTGATCTTTTTGTCTTACTTGTCTGTTTTTTTTAATTTATTTTTATTTTCGGTGGGTTTTTAGGGAGCAGGTGGTGTTTGGTTACATGAATAAGTTATTTAGGGGTGATTTCTGAGATTTTGGTGCACCCATCACCTGAGCACTGTACCCAACGTGTAGTCTTTTATCCCTCACCCACCTCCTGCCCTTTCCCCCAAGTCCCCAAAGTCCAATATATCATTCTTATGCTTTTGCGTCTTCATAGCTTAGCTCCCACATATGAGTGAGAACATTCAATGATTGGCTTTCCATTCCTGAGTTACTTCACTTAGAATAATAGTCTCCAATTCCATCCAGGTTGCTACAAATGCCATTATTTCATTCCTTCTGATGGCTGAGTAGTATTCCATGGTGTATATATATAACATTTTGTTTATCCACTTGTTGGTTGATGGTCATTTATGCTGGTTCCATATTTTTGAAATTGCAAATTGTGCTGCTATAAACATGCACGTGCAAGTATTTTTTTTCGTATAATGATTTCTTTTCCTCGGGTAGATACTTAGTAGTGGGATTGCTGGATCAAACTGTAGATCTACTTTTAGTTCTTTAAGGAATCTCCACACTGTTTCCCATAGTGGCTGTACTAGTTTACATTTCCACCAACAGTGTACAAGTGTTCCCTTTTCACCGCATATGTGACAACATCTATTATTTTTGGACTTTTTTGTTATGGCCATTCTTGCAGGAGGGAGGTGGCATTGCATTGTGGTTTGATTTGCAGTTTTCTGATAATTAGTGATATTGAGCATTTTTCCATATGCTTGTTGGCCATTTGTATACCTTCCTTTGAGAATTGTCCAATCATGTCCTAGCCCACTTTTTGATGGGATTGTTTGTCTTTTTCTTGCTGATTTGTTTGAGTTCCTTGTAGATTCTGGATATTAGTCCTTTGTTGGATGTGTAGATTGTGAAGATTTTCTCCCACTCTCTGGGTTGTCTGTTAACTCTGCCAACTCTGCCGATTATTTCTTTTGCTGTGCGGAAGCTTTTTAGATTAGTTAAATTCCATCTATTTATCTTTGTTTTGTTGCATTTGCTTTTGGGTTCTTGGTCATGAATTCTTTGCCTAAGCCAATGTCAAGGAGAGTTTTTCCGATGTTATCTTCTAGAGTTTTTATGGGTTCAGGTCCTACATTTAAGTCTCTGATCCATCTTGAGTTGATTTTTGTAAAAGGTGAGAGATGAGGATCCAGTTTTATTCTTCTACACGTGACTTGCCAATTATCCCAGCACCATTTGTTGAATAGGGTGTCCATTCCCCACTTTATGTTTTTGCTTGCCTAGTCAAAGATCAGTTGGCTATAATATTTGGGTTTACTTCTGAGTTCTCTATTCTGTTCCATTGCTCTGTATGTCTATTTTTATACCACTACCATGATGTTTTGGTGACTATGGCCTTGTAGTATAATTTGAAGTCTGGTAATGTGATACCTCCATATTTGCTCTTTTTTGCTTAGTCTTGTTTTGGTTATGCAGGCTCTGTTTTGGTTCCATATGAATTTTAGGACTGTTTTTCTCTAGTTCTGTGAAGAATGATGGTGGTATTTTGATGATAATTGCATTGAATTTGTAGATTGTTTTTGGCAGTATGGTCATTTTCACAATATTGATTGTACTCATCCATGAGCATGGGACGTGTTTCCATTTGATTGTGTCATCTATGATTTCCTTCAGCAGCGTTTTGAGTTTTCCTTGTGGAGGTCTTTCACGTCCTTGGTTAGATATATTCCTAAGTAATTTTTTTTTTGCGACTATTGTAAAATGGGTTGAGTTCTTGATTTGATCCTCAGTTTGGTCGCTGTTGGCATATAGCAGAGCTACTAATTTGTGTACATTAATTTTGTATCTTGAAACTTTGCTGAATTCATTTATCAGTTCTAGGAGTTTTTGGGGAATCTCTAAATTTTTCTGGGTATACGATCCTATCGTCAGCAAACAGTGACAGTTTGACTTCCTCTTTACCAATTCGGATGCCCTTTATTTCTTTCTCTTGTCTGATTGCTCTGGCTAGGACTTCCAGTAGTATGTTGAATAGAAGTGGTGAGAGTGGGCATCCTTGTCTTGTTCCAGTTCTCAGGGGAAATGCTTTCAACTTTTCTCCATTCAGTATTATGTTGGCTGTGGGTTAGTCATAGATGGCATTTATTTCCTTAAGTTGTGTCCCTTCTATGCCAATTTTGCTGAGGATTTTAATTATACAGGGATGCTGGATTTTGTCAAATGTTTTTTTCTGTGTCCATTGAAATAATCATGTGATTTTTGTTTTCAATTCTGTTTATGTGGTATATTACATTTATTGACTTCTGGATGTTAAACCATCCCTGCATCCCTGATATGAAACCCACTTAATCATGCTAAATTATCTTTTTGATATGCTGTTGGATTCAGTTAGCTATTATTTTGTTGAGTGTTTTTGTATCTATGTTCATCAGGGATATTGGTCTGTAGATTTCTTTTTTTGTTATGACCTTTTCTGGTTTTGGTATTAGGATGTTAACTGGCTTTATAGAATGATTTAGGGAGGATTCCCTCTTTCTCTAACTTTTGGAATAGTGTCAACAGGATTGGAGCCAATTCTTCTTTGAATGTATGATAGAATTAGCTGTGAGGGCCGGGCGCGGTGGCTCACGCTTGTAATCCCAGCACTTTGGGAGGCCGAGGCGGGCGGATCACGAGGTCAGGAGATTGAGACCACGGTGAAACCCCGTCTCTACTAAAAATACAAAAAATTAGCCGGGCGTGGTGGCGGGCGCCTGTAGTCCCAGCTACTCGGAGAGGCTGAGGCAGGAGAATGGCGTGAACCCGGGGGGCGGAGCTTGCAGTGAGCCGAGATTGAGCCACTGCACTCCAGCCTGGGTGACAGAGCAAGACTCCATCTCAAAAAAAAAAAAAAAAAAGAATTAGCTGTGAATCTATCTGACCCTGGACTTTTTTTTAGCAATGTTTTTATTACCATTTCAATGTTGCTGATTGTTATTGCTCTGCTCAGAGTTTCTATGTCTTCCTATTTTAATCTAGGAGAGCTGTATATTTCCAGGAATTTATCCATCTCCTTTAGGTTTTCTAGTTTATGCATGTAAAGGTGTTCATGGTAGCCTTGCATAAACTTTTGTTTTTCTGTGGTATCAGTTCTAATATCTGCTGTTTTGTTTCTAATTGAGCTTATTTGGACCTTCTCTCTTCTTTTATTGGTTAATCTTGCTAATGATCTATCAATTTTATTTATCTTTCAAAGAAACAGTTTTTTGTTTCATTTATCTTTTGTATTGTTTTTATTGTTTCAATTTCATTTAGTTCTGCTCTGATCTTGGTTATTTCTTTTCTTCTGCTGAGTTTGGGTTTGGATTGTTCTTGTTTCTCCAGTTCTGTGAGGCATGACCTTAGATTGTCTATTTGTGCTCTTTTGGACTTTTTGATGTAGGCATTTAATGCTATGAACTTTCCTCTTAGCACCACTTTTGCTGTATCCCGGAGGTTTTATAGGTTGTGTCACTATTGTGGTTCAGTTCAAACATTTTTTAAATTTTTATCTTGATTTCCTTGTTGACCCGATGATCATTCAGGAGCAGGTTATTTAATTTCCGTCTATTTGAATGGTTTTGAGGGTTCCTTTTGGAGTTGATATCCAATTTATTCCACTGTGGTCTGAGAGAGTACTTGATACAATTTTGATTTTCTTAAATTTATTGAGACTTGTTCTGTGTCCTATCATGTGGTCTATCTTGGAGAATGTTCCATGTGCTGATGAATAGAATGTATATTCTGCAGTTGTTGGATAGAATGTTCTATAAATATCTGTTAAGCCCATTTGCTCTAAGGTATAGTTTAAGTCCATTGTTTTTTTGGTTGACTTTCTGTCTTGATGACCTGTCTAGTGCTGTCAGTGGAGTATTAAATTCCCCCACTATTACTGTGTTGCCATCTATCTCATTTCTTAGGTTGAGTAGTAATTGTTTTATAAATTTGGAATCTCCAGTGTTAGGTTCATATATATTTAGAATTGTGATTATTATCCTGTTGAACTAGTCCTTTTATCACTGTATAGTGTCCCTCTTTGTCTTTTTTAACTGCCACTGCTTTAAAGTTTGTTTAGTCTGATATAAGAATAGCTACTCCTGGGATCTGGTTCCAAGATGGCCGAATAGACACAGCTCCAGTCTATAGCTCCCAGTGTGAGCAATGCAGAAGACGGGTGATTTCCACATTTCCAACTGAGGTACTGGGTTCATCTCACTGGGGCAGTACCTGGAAAATCGGGACACTCCCACCCTAATACTGCACTTTTCCACCTGTCTTAGTAAACGGCACACCAGGACATTATATCCCACACTTGGCTTGGAGGGTCGCACACCCACGGAGCCTTGCTCACTGCTAGCACAGCAGTCCGAGATCAAACTGCAAGGTGGCAGCGAGGCTGGGGGAGGGGCGTCCACCATTACTGAGGCTTGAGTAGGTAAGCAAAGGGCCTGGAAGCTCAAACTGGGTGGAGCCCACTGTAGCTCAAGGAGGCCTGCCTGCCTCTGTAGGATCCACCTCTGGGGTAGAGCATAGCTGAACAAAAGGCAGCAGAAACTTCTGCAAACTTAAAGGTCCCAGTCTGACAGCTTCAAAGAGAGTAGTGGTTCTCCCAGCATGGAATTTGAGATCTGAGAACAGACAGACTGCCTCCTCAAGTGAGTCCTTGAACCCCTGAGTAACCTAACTGGGAGACATCTCCCATAGGGGCCGACTGACACCTCATACAGCTGGGTGCCCCTCTGAGACAAAGCTTCCAGGGGAAGGATCAGGCAGCATTTGCTGTTCTGCAATATTTGCTGTTCTGCAATATTTGCTGTTCTGCAATATTTGCTGTTCTGCAGCCTTCACTGGTGATACACAGGCAAACAGGGTCTGGAAGGGACCTCCAGCAAACTCCAGAAGACCTGCAGCTGAGGGTCCTGACTGTTAGAAGGAAAACTAGCAAACATAAAGGACATCCACACAAAAACCCCATCTCTAGGTCACCACCATCAAAGACCAAAGGTAGATAAAACCACAAAGATGGGGAGAAACCAGAGCAGAAAATCTGAAAATTCCAAAAATCAGAACACCTCTACTCCTCCAAAGGAATGCAGCTCCTCGCCAGCAATGGGACAAAGCTGGATGGAGAATGACTTTGACAACTTGAAAGAAATAGCCCTCAGAAGATCAGTAAGAACAAACTTCTGCCAGCTAAAGGAGGATATTCCAACCCATCACAAAGAAACTAAAAACCTTGAAAAAATATTAGATGAATGGCTAACTAGAATAAACAGAGAAGACCTTAAATGACCTGATGGAGCTGAAAACCATGGCACAAGAACTACGTGACACATGCACAAGCTTCAGTAGCCAATTTGATCAAGTGGGAGAAAGGGTATCAGTGATTGAAGATTAAATGAATAAAATGAAGCAAGAAGAGAAGTTTAGAGAAAAACAAGTAAAAAGAAATGAACATATAGTTGGAAGTAAAGCTCTCCTCAGCAAATGTAAAAGAATAGAAATTATAACAAACTGTCTCTCAGCCCACAGTGCAAGCAAACTAGAACTCAGGATTAAGAAACTCACTCAAAACCGCTCAACTACATGGAAACTGAAAAACCTGCTCCTGAATTACTACTGGGTACATAACGAAATGAAGGCAGAAATAAAGATGCTCTTTGAAACCAACGAGAACAAAGACACAACATACCAGAATCTATGGGACACATTCAAAGCAGCGTGTAGAGGGAAATTTATAGCACAAAATGCCCACAAGAGAAAGCATGAAAGATCTAAAATTGACACCCTAACATCACAATTAAAAGAACTAGAAAAGCAAGAGCAAACACATTCAAAAGCTAGCAGAAGGCAAGAAATAACTAAAATCAGAGCAGAACTGAACGAAATACAGACACAAAAAACCCTCCAAAAAATTAATTAATCCAGGAGCTGGTTTTTGAAAAGATGAACAAAACTGATAGACCGCTAGCAAGACTAATAAAGAAGAAAATAGAGAAGAATCAAATAGACGCAATAAAAAATGATAAATGGGATATCACCACCAATCCCACAGAAATACAAAGTACCATCAGAGAATACTACAAACACCTCTACGCAAATAAACTAGAAAATCAAGAAGAAATGGATAAATTCCTGGACATATACACCCTCCCAAGACTAAACCAGGGAGAAGTTGAATCCCTGAATCCACCAATAACAGGCTCTGAAATTGAGGCAATAATTAATAGCCTGCCAACCAAAAAAAAGTCCAGGACCAGATGGATTCACAGCCGAATTCTACCAGAGGTACAAGGATGAGCTGATACCATTCCTTCTGAAACTATTCCAATCAATAGAAAAAGAGAGAATCCTCCTTAACTCATTTTATGAGGCCAGCATCATCCTGATATCAAAGCCTGGCAGAGACACAACCAAAAAAGAGAATTTTAGACCGATATCCTTGATGAACATTGATGCAAAAATCCTCAATAAAATACTGGCAAAATAAATCCAGCAGCATATCAAAAAGCTTATCCACCATGATCAAGTTGGCTTCATCCTTGGGATGCAAGGCTGGTTCAACATACACAAGTCAATAAACGTAATCCATCCTATAAACAGAACAAAAAACAAAAACCATATGATTCTCAATAGATGCAGAAAAGGCCTTTGACAAAATTCAACAACGCTTCATGCTAAAAACTCTCAATAAACTAGGTATAATGGGATGTATCTCAAAATAATAAGAGCTATCTATGACAAACCCACAGCCAATATCATACTGAATGGGTAAAAACTGGAAGCATTCGCTTTGAAAACTGGCACAGGAGAGTTGAGATCCCTGAGAGAGAGGGATGCCCTCTCTCACCAATCCTATTCAACATGGTGTTGGAAGTTCTGGCCAGGGCAATCAGGCAGGAGAAAGAAATAAAGGGTATTTAATTAGGAAAAGAGGAAGTCAAATTGTCCCTCTTTGCAGATGACAGGATTGTATATCTAGAAAACCCCATCGTCTCAGCCCAAAATCTCCTTAAGCTGATAAGCAACTTCAGCAAAGTCTCAGGATACGAAATCAATGTGCAAAAATCACAAGCATTCCTCCACACCAATAACAAACAGAGAGCCAAATCATGAGTGAACTCCCATTCACAATTGCTTCAAAGAGAATAAAATACCTAGGAATGCAACATACAAAGAATGTGAAGGACCTCTTCAAGGAGAACTACAAACCACTGCTCAAAGAAATAAAAAAGAGGACACAAACAAATGGAATAACATTCCATGCTCATGGATAGGAAGAATCAATATCATGAAAATGGCCATACTGCCCAAGGTAATTTATAGATTCAATGCCATCCCCATCAAGCTACCAACGACTTTCTTCGCAGAATTGGAAAAAAAACTACTCTAAAGTTCATATGGAACCAAAAAAGAGCCTGTATTGCCAAGACAATCATAAGCCAAAAGAACAAAGCTGGAGGCATCACACTACCTGACTTCAAACTATACTACAAGGCTACAGTAACCAAAACAGCATGGTACTGATACCAAAACAGAGATATAGACCAATGGAACAGAACAGAGCCCTCAGAAATAATACAACACATCTATAACCATCTGATCTTTGACAAACCTGACAAAAACAAGAAATGAGGAAAGGATCCCCTGTTTAATAAATGGTGGTGGGAAAACTGGCTAGCCATATGTAGAAAGCTGAAACTTGATCCCTTCCTTACGCCTTATAGAAAAATTAACTCAAGATGCACTAAATACTTACATGTTAGACCTAAAACCATAAAAACCCTAGAAGAAAACCTAGGCAATACCATTCAGGACATAGGCATGGGCAAGGACTTCATGACTAAAACACCAAAAGCAATGGCAACAAAAGCCAAAATTGACAAATGGGATCTAATTACACTAAAGAGCTTCTGCACAGCAAAAGAAACTATCATCAGAGTGCACAGGCAACCTGCAGAATGGGAGAAAATTTTTGCAATGTACCCACCTGACAAAGGGCTAATACCCAGAATCTACAAAGAACTTAAACAAGTTTACAAGAAAAAATCAAAACAACCTCATCAAAAGGTGGGCGAAGGATATGAACAGACACTTCTCAAAAGAAGACATTTATGCAGCCAAAAGACACATGAAAAATGCTCATCATCACTGGTCATCAGAGAAATGCAAATCAAAACCACAATGAGATACCATCTCACACCAGTTACAATGGTGATCATTAAAAAGTCTGGAAACAACAGGTGCTGGAGAAGATGTGGAGAAATAGGAATGCTTTTACACTGTTGGTTGGACTGTAAACTAGTTCAACCATTGTAGAAGACAGTGTGGTGATTCCTCAAGGATCTAGAACTAGAAATACCATTTGACCCAGTCATCCCATTACTGGATATACACCCAAAGGATTATAAAACATGCTGCTATAAAGACACATGCACACGTTTGTTTATTGCAGTACTATTCACAATAGCAAAGACTTGGAACAACCCAAATATCCATCAATGATAGACTGGATTAAGAAAATATGGCACATATACACTATGGAATACTATGCAGCCATAAAAAAGGATGAGTTCATATCCTTTGTAGGGACATGGATGAAGCTGGAAACCATCATTCTGAGCAAACTCTCGCAAGGACAAAAAACCAAACACAGCATGTTCTCACTCATCGGTGGGAACTGAACAATGAGAACACTTGGACACAGGGTGGGGAACATCACACACCAGGACCTGTCATGGGGTTGGGAGAAGGGGGAGGGATAGCATTCAGAGAAATACCTAATGTAAATGACGAGTTAATGGGTGCAGCACACCAACATGGCACATGTATACATATGTAACAAACCTGCACGTTGTGCACATGTACCCTAGAACTTAAAGTATTAAAAAATAAAGAAACAAGAATAGCTACTCCTGCTCCCCTTTGGTGTCCATTTGCATGGGGTATCTTTTTCCACCTCTTTACCTTAAGTTTACATGAGTCCTTATGTGTTAGGTGAATCTCCTGAAGACAGCAGAAACTTGCTTGGTTAATTCTTGTCCATTCTGCCATTCTGTATTTTTTAAGCAGTGTATTTAAGCCATTTATATTCAATATTAATATTGAGATGTCAGGTACTATTCTATTCATCATGCTATTTGTTGCCTGAGTACCTTGTTTTTTGTTTTGGGGGTTTTTTTTTCCAGTGTATTATTGTTATGTAGGTCCTGTGAGATTTATGTTTTAAGGAGGTTCTGTTTTGGTGTATTTTGAAGATTTGTTTCAGGATTTAGAGCTACTTTTAGCAGTTCTTGTAGTGCTTGCTTGCTGGTGGCAAATTCTCTCAGCATTTGTTTGTCTGGAAAAGACTGTATCTTTCTTTCATTTATGAAGCTTAATTTCACTAGTTACAAAATTCTTGGCTGATAATTGTTTTGTTTAAGGGGGCTAAAAATGGGGACCCCAATCCCTTCTAGCTTGTAGGATTTCTGCTGAGAAATCTGTTGTTAATCTGATAGGCTTTCCTTCATAGATTCCCTGATGCTTTTGCTTCACATCTCTTAAGATTCCTACCTTCATCTTGACGTTAGATAACCTGATGACTATGTGCCTAGGTGATGATCTTCTTGTGATTAATTTCCCAGGTGTCCTTTGAGCTTCTTCTGTTTAGATGTCTAGATCTCTAGCAAGGCTGGGGATGTTTTCCTTGATTATTCCTCAAATATGTTTTCCAAACTTTTAGATTTCTCTTCTTCCTCAGGAACACCAATTATTCTTAGGTTTGGATTTTTAACATAGTCCCAAACTTCTTGGAGGCTTCTTTCTTCTTTTCATTCTTTTTTCTTTGTCTTTGATGGGTTGGGTTAATTCGAAAGCTTTGTCTTTGAGCTCTGAAGTTCTTTCATCTGCTTGTCTGATTCTACAGCTGAAACTTTGCAGTGCGTTTGCATTTCTCTAAATGTGTCCTTGATTTCCAGAAGTTGTGATTGTTTTTTATTTATGCTGTCTATTTCACCGAAGATCTTTCCTTTCATGTCCTATATCATGTTTTTTTAATTTCTTTAGGTTGGATTTCACCTTTCTCTGGTGCCTCGTTGATTAGCTTAATAATCAACCTTCTGAATTCTTTTCCTGGCAATTCAAATTTTGTCTTGAGTTAGACCCATTGCTCATGAGCTGGTGTGATCTTTCGTGGGTGTTAAAGAACCTTGTTTTTTCATATTACCAGAGTTGTTTTTCTGGTTCCTTCTCATTTGGGAAGACTGCGTCAGAGGGAAGATCCAGGATTCAAGGGCTGCTGTTCAGATTCTTTTGTCCCACAGGGTGCTCCCTTGACGTGGTGTTCTCCCTCTTCCCCTAGGAATGGGGGTTCCTGAGAGCCAAGCTGTAGTGATTGCTTTTCCTCTTCTGGGTCTAGCCACCCAGCGGAGCTACCAAGCTTCCGGCTGGTACTGGGGAGTGTCTGCAAAGAGTCCTGTGATGTGATCTGTCTTCAGGTCTTTCAGCCATGGATACCAGCACCTGTTCTGGTGCAGGTAGCAGGGGAGTGAAGTGGACTCTGTGAGGGTCCTGGGTTGTATTTTTGTTTAGTGCACTGGTTTTGTGTTGGTTGGCCTCCAGCCAGGAGGTGGTGCTTTCAAGAGCACATCAGCTATGGTAATATAGGGAGGATGCAGACTTGCCCTAGGGCCACCTGTTTGTATTCAGGTTTCTCAGGTGGTGGGCAGGGCCATAGAACTCTCAAGAGATTATGACCTTTGTCTTCTGCTGCCTGGGTAGATAGAGAAAGACCAACAGGTAAGGGCAGGGATAGGCTTGTCTGAGCTCAGACTTTCTTGGGCAAGGCTTGCTGTGGCTGTTGTGGGGGATGGGGGTGTGGTTCCCAGGCCAATGGAGTTAGATCCTCAGGGAATTATGGCTGCCTCTCCTGAGTCATACAGGTTGCCAGGGAAGTGAGGGAAGGCCAGCATCACAGGCCTCACCCTGCTCCCATGCAGCTGACAGTCGTAAAGGCTGGTCTCATTCCCACTGTGCTTCCCCAGTAGCATCGAGTTTATTTCCAGGCAGCTGATGCCCAGGGCTCAGAATTTGCCCCAGACCATGAGTTTCCCTGCTGAGAAAGCAAGCCTACTCATAGTTTTTTGGTGTCTCAGGAAGCCTGCAGCAGTGATCCAGTTCTTTAGATTCTCTCGGCATTCCTCGTATGTTCCTGCAGTAGTTCCTGGAGGAGAAGTTCATGATGTGAGTCTCCACATGCTGCCCTGTCTATCTGAGCAGGAGCTGCAAGCTAGTCCCGCCTCCTATCTGTCATCCTCCGCTATCTCCTCTTACTTGCCTGCTTTGGAGGAGCTTGTAAATGCCATCTCTGTCCAGTGTTGCTTTGCAAAGGGAGGTTCCTTAACACCTACCCACTTTCCCAGGGACTCCCACATGGGAGCAATACTGCCAAAACAAGATTTGGCTCCTTGTTTAGAGAAACCCTTCATCTTGAAAGACTGATTCTCATAGAGGGTCAATAAACCATTTTCTTTCTTCTACAATGAAATAATTTAGTTTCAAATTCTTAGAAAAATCAAGTTAGAATCATGGGCTCCTATAGTCTCTGCAAGATGTTTCATCCACATATTTCTTGCCTTTGGCTGATTTTAAAAAAATCAATAGATCTTTTCTGGCCAAAACAATTCTTTTCACACTTCTATTTTAGTAAGAAATTATTTGAATTCTTCCTCATTCTCCAAGTAGAGTTTTAAGTTGAGATTGAGCTGCAGAATTAAAGATGAAATTCCTTACCCACTTTCACTGGGCAGCCAATCTCACAGGGAGTCAGAGAACCAGCAAGTCAGACAAACCCCTAGATTTCCTGGGACCTGCACTCTGAGGTCGTCAGCCTCTACAGAACAGGGGCTATGGACACTAAGGTGATGAGAGCCCCACCATCCCCAACTTAGTTTGTGCACACACTCTGCATCTATTCCCATCACAATAGGGACATACTGAGATGAGAAGGGGATAATCTAATGCAGGAGTGGATCCATAGAGCCCTCATCATTTATCTTTGTTTTCAGTGTTTAAAATCACACACACAGGCCAGGCGCAGTGGCTCACACCTGTAATCCCAGCACTTTGGGAGGCCGAGGTGGGTGGATCACGAGGTTAGGAGATTGAGACCATCCTGGCTAACACAGTGAAACCCCGTCTCTACTAAAAATACAAAAAAATAGCCTAGCGTGGTGGCATGCACCTGTAGTCCCAGCTACTCGGGAGGCTGAGGCAGGAGAATGGCGTGAACCTGGGAGGTGGAGGTTGCAGTGATCACAGATTGCACCACTGCACTCCAGCCTGGGCGACAGAGCGAGACTCCATCTCAGAAAAAAAAAAAAATCACACACACAAATACACACACATACGTGATGTTTACTCTGTTGCCAGACACATAGAGCTGTGACTCAGGTTTCATATTTAAGCAGCTGATGTTGGGTACTATCGCGTTTCATGGTTAACCATGTTTTGTAGAGTTGCCAATTGTTTTCCCCTTTCTGAAATGACAGGACACTAATTTGGTGTGGCACATGGGTTGGGCATAGAGTGTGGAAAGATGCCTCTTCTTCATTGCTACATTAATATAAACACCTTTTAACGCTGTTAGTGAAATGGTTTATACCTATGAAGAGACCACATTGCTGAATAGCATAAAGGTCAGGGTCTTCATTTCCCTTACAAGAGCCTGTCAGAGAAAGAGACAAGAATGGTATTGCCTATCAATGCTAGGGTTTTGGTGCAGAGGCTACTGTTGCATAAAATGTATATTATGTATAAAGATTTCAATTTCTAGACTGTTTTTAAACTGTCATTTGCTCTTCATCATAAAAGACAGTAACTATCTGGGTGATGATTATAAGCAGAGCTCTAGTCTTTACCTCACTTTCCCAGTTACTAACTGTGCTCTTCCAGAAAGCCAGAAAGGGACAGTGGCTCGCTTATCTCATGCTTGCAGCAGCCTACAGAGAGCCCAGCACAGCTGGGACAGATGTTCTCTGTTTCTCCTCCAAATCTGCTCTCCACCCTTTTGCACCCTGCTCCGCATCATGAGGGTGTCCTTTTCTTCAGCTTCTGATTTGATTTTGCCGGTGGAAAGTACCAGCAGGAGATTGAAGGGACTGAGGAAGGAGAGATCAGGGCCACTTTCTGCCAGGCTTTGGTTTGGCAGTGGCCACACTCCCCTGCTGAAGGCCACAATGATCAGCAAGCAGCCTCTCCTTCACCTGAAGCTCTCACTCAGCCTCCCTGGGAATTGTATCTTTCCTTTCCCCTCAGGACTAGGGCGTAAAGACTCCTTCTCTCTCTGTGCCTCTTCATCCTTTGTCAGTGTCCTTTCATCAAGCCCTGCTTTTATAGCTACTTTCCATTCAACTCTGTTCGTTCACCCCTTTAGACAAATGCTCTTTCATGTGTTTTATGATAGGACCGTAATCAGTGAGGATGCTGGTAAAGATTTATGAGAATGCATAGAATTTCCTTCAACATGATATAATTCAGGAAAACACCTAAGTGACAACTCACAGATGAAAGCTGTCAAAGTCTTTTCAGGGGCATGACTCTTGAAAAGCAGACTTCACCTTGAATCCCAGCCCTGCAATTTGCTAGCTTGTGACAGCTTGTAGGATAAGGCATCCATGAGTCCCCTAACCCCATCCCAGATGTTTACTCTTGGCCAAGCAAACAATACTAGTCACTCACCCTGCAGTATTAGAGAAACTCCTTGAGGATAGAAGACTCTACAGTCAGTCCTGGATTCCGGTAGTTCCCATTTTTACACACACACACACACACACACGTACACATATTCACACATATATCCCCTCTTACAATACATACACTCACACACGTAAACACATATACACATTCACATATATTCACTCATACACACTTTCACACTTTTCCTCCAAGATGTCTCAGGAAGATGCAATCAAGAGGGATTTCCAGCCGCAGCTAACTGTTACACTCAAACACACCCCTGCTTACACTCATGATCTTCCCCAGCCTCAAGGGTTGAGAAAGCGTAGGGCACCACCATGTTTCCTGCTGCAATACAAATAATATTTACTTCAGACAATAATCCCACCCACATGCTGTCTTCATTGAAATTATTTCAAAATACATAAGTTATGAAAGGTTAAATTATTATGTTTTATAAGTTTCTGTCTTGTTTCATGGAACTAAAATATAACTGTATCCACACAATTTCAAGTAGCTGGACAAATTTTTTATAAACCGTAAATCTTTCTAATATTTTGCAACTAATCTATTGTTCAATCCTATCAGGATTTCACTCTGTCTCTTTATGGGAGGATAAATTGATGTAGTCTCTATGTCACTGCACACTCAGGTCAGGCCAGCTCAGAGAGCATCCTGAAATAAGTACATTTGCCCATCAAGTTACTTGAACTTTAGTGAAAGGAGAGGAAGAGCAATCAGTGCCCAAAGGCAGTTACTCTATTTCTTTTTTTTTTTTTTTTGAGACGGAGTCTCGCTCTGTCACCCAGGCTGGAGTGCAGTGGCGCAATCTCGGCTCACTGCAAGCTCCGCTTCCCAGGTTCACACCATTCTCCTGCCTCAGCCTCCTGAGTAGCTGGGACTACAGGTGCCCGCCACCATGCCAGGCTAATTTTTTGTATTTTTAGTAGAGACGGGGTTTCACCGTGGTCTCGATCTCCTGACCTCGTGATCCGCCCGCCTCGGCCTCCCAAAGTGCTGGGATTACAAGCATGAGCCACCGCACCCGGCCTGGCAGTTACTCTATTTCTGATCCTGTTTCTCATGGCTATGAAAACTGGGTCTTCATTTGCCCGGCACCTTACAGTTTATAGAATATTAACAAATGCTGGGGAATCTTGGTGTTGGAATTTAACAGTGAGTGTGGATGATTAGAACAGCATCCTGGAAATTGGTAACATGCCCCAATTTACAGTTTTCCCTTGGATTTTCCAACAGCCTTGTGCTTGTTTATTTTCATGTCATATATGAGCATATGGAACAAATTATAAGATGTGCGTGTCTTAGGTTGTATTCCCTAGAAGCGTAGTCTGAGATGGGTGGTGTGTCATGGATTTGCTGAGGGAGTGTTCTCAAGGGAAACCTGCATGGAGTGAGAGAAGCAGCAAAAGTGGGGTGAGATGCCAGGCAAAGGTGTGTACTCAGCTGAAGTCCAGCCTTAGCCTTAGCCCACAGAGAGCCCTGAGGCATGAAGGACTCCACAGCATTGTTCCACCTTGAGGCAAGGGAAGGAGGTGGCCCATGGCTTCTCTGGACAAGGAGGTCCCCAAAAGCTATGGACAAAGCTCTGGATAAAGGGACTATTATGACCTGCTAGTGGCCAACACTGAGGGCAGTAGGATGAGGGAGGGGGTGCAGTGACAGCTCCAGCCAGCAAAGGGGTTCTGAGTGGGCACCTACAGCATCTACTATGCAGAGTATTTGCAAATTTGGGAGTCATCAAGTTCTTAATTTTTGTCTCTTGTATGTGTGAAGAAATGTCTTGTAGTTTCCAAACTGTGCTTCCAAAGTCCACCAGGAAGCTGGAGCTGGGATAAGCAAGCAGAACTTTAGCCCCTGCTCTCATTTCCTTTTTATTTATTTTTCACGTTGGATTTCTAGGTAAGATTACAACTGAACAAAGGGTCACCTCATTCTTTAAAAAATGAAAAATACTGATGCACTTTGGAATATAAATGGCCTTGATGGCAGGGTCCTTGTCTATCTTGTTCACTGAGAGACCCCAAAGGCTGCAGAACAATGAGCAAAATTCAATCCCTTGATAAATAACTTGAAAAAAAAAAGAAAATATATTAACCAATTTAATCCTCACGACAACCTTATAAGGAAGACAAAGCAGGTATTTTCTCCCATACTTACATAGGAGAAAACTCAGTTTCAGACACTTGTCCAGGCTCACACAGGTCACTTGCACTGATCTAAGTATCAGTGGTATATTGGAAGTACATATGCCTGGGCACGGGGCTGGGATGTGTTCACATCCCTTCTTCCCACCTGTGTTAAAAGGTGCCCATAAATAAATAAATAAATAAATAGGAGAAATGACTTGGAAAATTTGAGAGCTTCATGCTTTGGACAATCAACAAATCTGACGTTAACTTGGTGGGAAATTCATATAAAATTCCCCGTTAGACCTGAGGGTACTCTCATAGACCAGTATGTCAGGACAGATGTCATTCCCTTCCTCTCCTTCACTGGGTCTGGAACACAGGTTTTCCAGCCCTAAGTATGAATGCTATGGCCTCTTTTACCACACCCTTTGGTCTGATGGATTTATTTCCTCCCATACCCTTTCCTCTGCCCCCAGATTCCCAAACATTCAAGATTCAGTGAGTGTCCCCAGTGAGGAGAGCTGAGCCAACTATTTATGCCCTTGGACTTGCACAGTTTCTGTTTCCTCTGAGGAGTCAGCCTTCCTCTTCCTGGGGCCACAGAGAAGAAGGAGGAAGCAGAGCCCTGGGGTTAGAGCTTGACCCCAAGCTGAAAACAGGAAATTGATTAAGCAGAGGACTCAGTCTGCAGAGGGGACAAAAACCAGGAGTCAGTTCAGGGAAGGCAACCTTGGTGACCAGACTAGCAAGCTTAAAAGTCATTCCTGTGGAGGCCTGAGCCACCTGCCTCCTCTGTAATACAGAAGGTGATTGGAAGACTACTCACTCCTAAAGCACACGGATGCCCACTTGGTGTGTGATTTCAGAGGAATTCTAAAACTTTCCCAGCCTGAAGCCCCACCAATTACAAGTTCTTTTGGGGTTGGTAACTTTCCTTTAAAAAACCTATTATTAAACGGGAGAAATAAATAAACAGACAATTACATGGCATTACATTAGCAGAAAGTAGACTTTCAACCTATGAGGTAAGGCAAGTAGGAAAATCAGAACTTTTGTGCTTTGCTCAAGAAAAAAGGAAAAGAAAAGAGTGTTTGTCCAATTAGCAATCTCATGTGCTCAAATTTAACATAAAAACAGTGATAAGGAGCACAGGAAAATTCTTGAAGCCCTCCATAATTTGAGGTCTTTACTGTTTACACCATAGAGGAAAAGAAAGCACAACAAACACAAAACCAGACAGTCAGATAAAGCAGCCTGGTCAGTATGACGCCATTTGTCATAACGTCATATTGCTTCCTTTCTAGCAGTGAGCTGAGACCTACTACATATAGGGATCAAGAATGAGATAAGAAAAGAGGCCATTGTGAAATAGTGGTTCAGTAATTGTGTCTCCCAGTTCATCCAGGATGATCATGACTCCAAGTGTTCTGTTAGGGGACACCACACGTGCACTGAATCTGATCAACGCGTGTGCTTTCATTTTCAGCTAAGAAAGCAAGTTCATGATAAATAGCCTTAGAAGGGCAATGCTTTTATTTCAAGCAGGAAAACTGCATTTACTCTGCTTGTTACTAGGTGAATAACTTTGTGAAGCTCATTTAAACTCTCTGAGCAACAATTTCCTTATAAGCAAATGGGATAATGACAGCTGACTAACAGGGTGGTGAGGAATAAAAAAAAAAGTTAGATAACTTGTCTAAGGCTGCTATTAAAATGTCTGAGACTTTAACAGACTTTCAACAAATGATAGTTTTTATTATCTGAGCATTCAGAGAGCAACCCATAAGCATGTGACACCATCTTTAGGAAAAAGTTTTACTGAGGTGAGTTGTACACATGCATGCAGAACGGCTTAGAGGCAGGTAAGCCCCCTGCACTGTCGTGGGGAAGTTCAGGTGACAAGGCTAGGAGTGCTGGGAAAAGTGAGAAAAGAGGACTCCTTCAGCACAGGTTTATGAAACTCCAAATAATGGAAGGATCTGGCTCTCGATGGCTAGAAGAATCCATCTGGGTGAAGTCCAGAGAACCATACCCTCCTTCCTCCCCAACCTACACCCTAGGCATCTGTGCCTCCCATTTGAGGGGTACAGAGCCTGTAGGGACCTCACATAAAGGCCAGGTGCATTAGAGGATAGAAGAAGAAGGAAATGGGGAATGAGTGCTTTGGAGACATTTGTAACAAGAGCTCAGAACAGGGGCTCAACTACAGAAAAAAGAGGCAGCTCTCACTCCACCAACTAAAGTCAAAAAGGCAATTATCCTAGGCAATGTAGTCAGACTTGTCCACGCTCTGTCTCAGACATATATTCATCTACATACGCAGTGTCCAGGCTAAACCTCCAAGTTTACAGGAAATCCTGATCTCCCTTCTCTCCATGATTTAATCTTTCCCTAACCCAGGTTTAATTCCTCCTTCTTCCGTTTGTCTAGAATCAGGAAATACCAGGACCTTGGTGTGGTGAGGGGCCTTAGATGTGACTGACCTTCACTTTGTAAAGCAGTCACTGGTACTCTAAAAGGTTAGGAGACTTGCCCCCATTACACACCTAAGCAATGGCACAGTCCAGACTTGAACACAGAATTTTATTCTACTTTATTATGCTGCATGTGGGTACTTATACTACAATCCCTGGGTAAAGTGGTCATTCTTGCAGTATCCTATAGTGAACTAACTTTCAAGACTGAAATTGAACATGCCTGGGCTCAAATCGAGGCTCTAATAGCTGAATGATCTTGGGCAAGCAACTGAACTTTACAGAACCTCAGCTTCATGGTTCACCAATTAAAATAATACTCTACATCAATTACCTTGAGGATGAAAAGAGATAGCATGCAACATAGTTAGTGTGTGCCTCCAACACCACAGGTGCTCAATGTTGCTTAATATTGTCATTAATTAAGCTGTGATCAGTCACTGAACTTCAGATTGCCGCAAAGGGCTAAAGTGTCCAGAAGGCTTGAGAAAGAAGACCCTTCTGAGGAGGAGAAAGTGGAGATTGGTTAGCTTTGTGTCTTTGGTAATTCAGAGGCCTGCTAAACTCAAGAGCATATGGAGGGGGCTGGGACAAAGACCAGAGGGAAACAGAGAGCTCAAACCTTTGAGTCCCTCTTGGCTGTTTTATCAAGTTCTCTTTAAAGCAAATGACCTTCTAACCATTGAGGACCCAAGACCAGTAGGAAGAGTACAGAAAGTGAAAGACATCAGAGTTGTCCTTGGGATGAAAGCAGAATCTCTGTGATGGTAGTGTTCTTGCTGGGGCAGTCATATCAGTAATATCCCTAAAAATCCTCATACCACGACTCTAAACTTAAAAAAATAAAATAGAGACAAAAAAAGGAGGGACGAGGAAGAAAGCTAACCCTGAAAATTTTTCAGTATCAAATTACAGCAACAGACCTTTTGTCCACCATAGAGTTAAGAAAACTAAATAAACACTACGGTTACAGAGAAACCACATGTCTCTGCTACACTGACAGGTTGCTTGCTGGAATTCCAGATGCTATTCTGTTGACCAAGATACATATTCACACATTTTTTGAATTATTATCATCCTAAAGTGAATTGCCCAAAATGCAAAAAGAACTCCCTTTGGGGTGTTTTTTTAAAAAGGTGAGTTAGGAGAAAAAAGTTACCAATTTTATTTTAAGAACTAAAGCCAGCTACTTAAAAGTCTCAGTGTCAGGATCTAAAAAAGATAAGCTGGCATCACTATAAAAATTGTGAATTCAGCATTTAGCTTTTTCAATGAGAAAGAAGAAAAGACTGGGAAAAAGAAGAGAAGGTTTGTCCTGATATTTAGCTCTTCTCTAGGTATAAACCACATCTTAAATCATTAGATGTCAAAAACGAAAAAGGATTTTGTAGGCCTGTGCTCAGGAAACTGTATCAATAAGTCTATTTTCTGCTCATGCATGTGTGTGTGTGTGCGTGCGTGTGTGTGTGTGTGTGTGTTTAGGTGGGATTTGGGGTGGATTTCCATTTCCATGGGGATGGCGGGTAGTCTGGAAAGCAGAAAATCCAGAAAATCTAAAATTCTCTGTCTTGGAACTTAAAGTAAAGCTTCCTGGTGATCTACTGCCAAGCTTATTATCAGGCCTCAGCACAGGAAGAAGCAGCAGACAGTCCAACTCTGACCTCACAAAGGGAAACTTCAGTCTATACATGCTAATCAAACATATCGCCGTGCAGGATCCACTTGTAAGAGAATTGCCTGTAGAGTGGACTTTGCTAGGAACTCATCTCTGAGGCTGTTTTATGATCTTTATGATAGTCAGGTATTGGGAGGGTGATCATGTTAGGTTACCAGGGCCCTAGCCTTGATTTGCACCATATGACCCAGGCAGATTTCCAAGAGAAAGAATCTGCAAGCCAAACCAGTGGATCTTAATCTAGAGTCTTCGAATACTCAAGGTGTCCTTGAAAGTAGCAATAAAAGTCTGAGAAGTTTCTTTAAGATAGTGTTTTCTAAAAAGCATATCTTCATTTGCTCACTGTAATGATGCAAATGCTTGCTAGAACCCCAAGTTTCTATGCTTTTAGCTAAAATTATGTCATCCATTTTAGAAACAAAAGTAATTTGTCATTGACCACAAAATTCAATATGTGAAAAATCTAAACATAAATTAGACTGGTTCCTTATATGATAGAAGTATTTTCTACTTTACTAAAATATTTGCAGTGTTTACATATTAGCATTTTCTTATATATTTTACCTTAACCTTTTAATATATATTGAGTCACTGTAAGCTTACAGTTATAATTCTACCAATTTCCTTGAGAATTGTGTTTTCAGTTAAGTTCCCAAACAAACACGTGTTTTAACAGACAGCTGGGCTAAGAGATTGGCTAGTAGTTCTTTTTGTAAGTTGAGAATTTTAATGAGGTTAAAATATAAATTTAAAACTGTTTCATCTCTGCATGAATAAATGGACTTACTCTTCCACCATTTTATAGTGATGGTAAACAATGATAGCATGTTGATTTATTCAGAATTTGTAGTGTAAATTTCTACTGCATAAAGTATACACACAATTTGTAAAAATTGAGGATAAAGAGGACTAATGGAGTAGCCATCTTCCTTCGCCTCCTCCCATATGCCCAAAGTAATTTAGAGTTGATTTGAAGCCACTTCTCTAGCAATTGGACTTGCATAGAATCCTGGGGGCTCACACATCACCAGCCCAGAAAAATCCAGGCTGTCCTTTGTTACTCTGTTTACTGAAACTGACATATCAGCAAGTTCAAAATTATCCTGAACAGTAGTTTTGGCATGTTCTACCTCCTGGACCAGTGATAACTGTAGTCAGTGTATAATCCTTCCTGTTCAAATGGCCACACAGATTTCCTTAATGGCGTGACCTGCCAAGAGCTGGAGGCCTTCATCATCCCAGCAAAGAGGATGCCAAATACGGAAGATTTTAATTACTCTCATTTTCTTGGAGGAAAATCTCTTACAATCTTTGAAATATATAGCTTAGAACATTCCATATCTGAAAAGTAATGCTTTCTGTTAGCATCTATTGTGCAATTGGCTATAATGTGTTTACTAGAGGAAATATGGAGATGGCTTTTAACTAATTCAAGAACACAGTAAGACAGGGTATTACTTAATATGACAGTAAAGAATCCTTGTTCCCTTTTCTGGGACTCTGAGTTTAGTTCAACAAGATGGTTGCTACATAACTGTTTAAAATATTGATGCTATGTAATTTTTAAAAACGTTTTTAACGGGTGATTTGTTTTGTATTTCCTTGAACTCAAACCCTGAGACAAGGACTAGGTGCAAGCAGTTTATTTAAAAAGATCTACTAGGGAACCAGATCAAGGGAGCTTGGAGAGGGACATGAGGAAGCAGAGAGAGCTAATGTTAGGATGCATTACACAGGTCCCTGCCGTCAGCAATGGATATTCAATTCTGCTGGGACTTCTGAGTGGTGTACAGACTTTCTCTGAATGGTTCACCTGAAAGATGGAAGGCGGAGCAAATACTCCAACACCATTCTCCCAGGGGTTGGTCTCAAGGGCTTTAACCCCTGGCACTTCTGAGCTGCTCTTGCACAAACCAAAGATGTTCCCAGGGCCTAGGAGATGGCCTGGGGCAGAATGTGGAAAGACAAAAAGCAGGAGCCTCTTTTATTTTATATTTTATTTTGTGATAAGAGCACTTAGGATCTATGCTCTTAGAAAATTAGGTATTCAATACAGTATCTTTAACTACAGGTGCTATGCTGTACAGTAGGTCTCTAGGACTTATTTATCTTATATATCTGAAATTGTGTGCCCTTTGACCAACATCTTCGCTCTAGCAGACAGCTTGACTGCAAACTCATGACAGAACGTGGCCAAAACTACCCAGCTAAGCCACTCTGGTATTCCTGACACTGAGAAACTATAGGATAAATAAATTTTTTGTTGTTTTACGCTGTTGAGGGTAATTTATTTTGCAGCAATTGATAACCAATAGACTGTCCATATAAAGTAGAATATTGTGTGGTAATAAAATATCAGATTTTCAAAGAATTTTTGAGGATATGAAAAAGTGATGAGTATACAACATTAAGTGAAAACAGCAGGAAGCAGAACTATGTAGTGCGTGTTAATCACATCTGTTGTTTTTTTCTGATCAGCACATGTCTTTCCCCTCCTTCTTCTGCTAATAGAACTTCCCTTTCCTATGGGAAAAACATCTCACGTGTTTCAAGTGGTGCTTTGACTCCAACCCACATAGGTCAAAAAAGTTAATTAGATTAAATTAAGGTAACTCATTTCCTTGGTACATCATGAAAGACAGGCTAATGAAAACAAGTCCTGGACCTTTTCTTCCTACAACTTGGTTAAGGAAAAGAAAGGTCTTAACTCCCAAATAAAGATGGTGAAGATATTAGACATCCTGGATTGAGTAGTTATTAAAGTCAGAACCAGCTTTAGACTTCTCAGTCATAAGCCAATAAACTGTCTATTTGCTTAAGCTAATTGGACTTGGGGTTCTGTCCGAATACAAATACAATATACAATATTATCTCATAATTGTATATAAAATGAATAAATAAAATTATTCACAAAGAATAATCTGGGGTAAAATCTACCAAATGTTATCACTAGTTCTAGCTAGATTTCATATTAGTGAACTTGCCATATCAGAAATTTTTAAAACAAAACTTCTTAGTCCTCACAGTTGGAAGCTTTGACTCAGTAGTTCTGGATTACAGACTAGATCTTTTATTGAACATTTCTATGTGCTTGTGAGTTTTCCAAAATTTCTCTTGATTTCTAGTTTTATATCATTCTGTTCAAAAAAGATATTTGATATGATTTCAACCTTCTTAAATTTGTTAAGACATATTTTGTGGCATATATATGATTACATATTATCTATCCTGGAGAATGTTCCTTTTGTGCTTAAGAAGAATGTGTATTCTGCGGCTATTGCAAGGAATGTTCTGTATATGTCTGTTAGGTCCATTTGGTCTAAGGTATAGTCTAAGGCTAGTGTTTCCTTATTGATTTTTCTGTATGGATGATCTATCCATTGCTAAAAGTTAAGTATAGCAATCTCTTACTATTATTGTGTTATAGTCTATCTCTTCCTTCAGATCTATTACTATTTGCTGTATATATTTAGGTGCTTTTGTGTGGACATGTATATATTTACATTTGTTATGTCCTTTGGTTAAATTAACCTCTTATCATTACATAATGACCTTCTTTGTTTCATTTTACACTTTTTGACTTAAAATTTATTTTACCTCTTCTAAATATAGCTATTCCTGCTTTCTCTTGGTTTCCATTTATATCACTTTCAGTCTATGTGTTGTATTCTTACAGATGAAGTGAGTCTCTTGTAGGCAGGATATGATTGGGTCTTTTTTTTATTCATTCAGCCACTCTGTGACTTTTGATGGAAGAATTTAATTCTTTTAAACTCAAGGTAATTATTGATAGATAAGGATTTGCTATTGCCATTTTTTAAATAGTTTTCTGGTCATTTTGTAGAACCTTTGATTTTTTCTTCTCTTGTTGGTCTTTCTTTGTGATTAAGAAATTTCCTCCAGTGTTATGCTTATATGTTTTGATTTCTTTTTTTAAAAATCCTTTTTTACTTACTATAGGTTTTTGCTTTGTGGTTACCATGCGCACCACGAGGCTTACAAAAAAATCTTACAATGGTGATAAGCTGATAACTTGATTTTGATAGCATTAAAAAACTCTACACTTCTACTCCACCTCTCCCTACATTTACAATTTTTGATGTCACAATTTCCCAGTTTTTATTCATGAGGTAAATTTCAGCCACCTGTTTTAAAATGGGAAAAGAAGAGAAGAAGTATAAAACCTGTACACCAAAATTAAAAATCTAAGCCCCCCCACCCACCGCCCCACCTCCAACCATCTGAATGGACCCCTCCTCTAGGCCAGGGCACTCCAAAGTTAACCTGAAAAGCTGATTTAGGCCATGGTGGCAAGTGGGGTCAGACATGGCTCATTATACCCTCTTCCCTTTTGGAATTCAGGAAAACCCAGCCATCGTTTAATATCAACACAGATCTTAAGTGTTATGAGAAACATTTATAATCTGTTATCTCCGAAGCCTGCTACCTGGAGGCTTCATCTGCAAGATAAAACTTTGGTCTCCACAACACTTTATCATAACCCAGACATTTCTTTTTATTGATAATAACTATTTCAATCAATTGCCAATCAGAAAAACTTTAAATCTACCTATAACCTGAAACCCCTCTCCCCCTCACAGTCCCCTGCTTCAAGTTGTCCTGTCTTTCTGAACCAAACTAATTTACATCTTAAATGTGGTTGATTGATGTCTCATGTTTCCCAAAATGTACACAACCAGGCTGTGCTTTGACCACCTTGGGCACATGTCCTCAGGATCTCCTGAGGGTTGTGTCACAGGCCACTGGTCACTTATATTGGAATCAAAATAAATCTCCTCAAATATTTTACAGAGTTTGACTCTTTTTATTCACATTAGTCTAGGTCAGTTCATGTTAACTTACTTTCCTGGTGGGATGATGTTGAAGAGAGCCTGAGAACTTCTCAAAAACAAGGAAGAAAAGTTAGCAGCAGACAAAAAAAGACAGGCTAGCATCAATAGGCTCTCCCTTGTTATCCCCATCTTGAGAAGGGGGCACATGGATTTGCCCTTCGATCTTGCACTCTCACCTAGAACACAACCACATTGGCCTATTACACTCCATGGACCTCAGACCACACTAATCCACTATTTACATTCACTTTCACCAATTGCCAGGGGAAAATAGCACATGTGGGGTTACCAAGGGCTACAAGATTGGGCTACCCAGTTAGAACTGCACTGTGAAACTTCAGGACAAAACGCAGATCTGAAGATCATCCCAAAATGCCCAATAATGTTGGCTATGCTGACCCCAGCTGCTGGACTCCATTCCTTCTATGCAAGCTAAGTTCTTGGGCAAAAGTCTCTTGGAGTGTTTCTGCAGGGAGCAGAGAGCAAGCTCTGCCCTCCAAGTTCTGTATCTTTGCCCTTAAAACGCAGCTCTCAAAAGGGAACCATACAATATTTCTGTAATATCTCTCATAAGCAAGTAAAGATCCCTCCTTAGACTCCCTTAATTCACCTCCAACTACTGCTTTGTTTCTCAGAAACCCTTTAGAGAAAAACCACTAAATAGAGTTGTCTATTCTTACTGTCTTCATTTCCTTGGCTCTCACTGTGGTTTCAGCACACACTGATTGAGTGTTCACCCCTCTCACTCCCCTGAACTTGGCCTTGTCCAGACACCAGTGATCTCCATCTTAATTTACCTATAACCATCATTGTAGCAGGTTATCACCCCCTTTCCCTTGAACATTCTTCAGATCTCACTGGGCATCTCCATTCTGCCTCTATTGATGACTCCTTTACCTTCTTCCAGCATTTTACCTCGGTCTTCAGCACTCTTGTCTATCTATTTCCCTCTCCTTGGGTGGTCTCACTCAGTTCCATGGCTTTAAATACATCTAGATATTGAATCTCAAACCTACATCTTTACATTGGCTTAAATCTCCAGCTGCCTACTTGACATCTATGCTTGGTGAACCCTAGCCTCTCCACCCTTCCTTGTTTCAATAAATGGCCCCAATATTCACCTAGTTTTTCAGACTCAAGACATAGGAGATATTTTTACTCTTTTCTTTATACCACACATCTAACTCATCAGAAACTTCCATTTATTCCACCTTCAAAATTTATTTCAAACTTCACCACTGTTTACCACTTTCACTGCTACTATCTATACCAAAGAAACCATCGTTGTTCACCTAAATCCCTGCAGTAGGCTTGCACCTGGACTCCCTGATTCCTTTTATACTCTTAAGTGGTCAGGTCTCCAGATAGCAACTGGAATGATCTGCCTAAAACATAAATCAAATAGTGCCTCACCCCTGCCTCAATGTCCTACATAACACTTTGGATTTTGGTTGTTGTTTTTGTTTTGTTTTTTGAGATAGGGTCTTGCTCTGTCACACAGAATGGAGTACAGTAGCATAATCACAGCTTACTGCAGCCTCAACCTCCTGGCTCAAGCAGTCCTCCTGCCTCAGCAACCTGAATAGCTGGGACTACAAGTGTGCAACATCAAGCCAGGCTAATTATTTTATTTTTCGCAGAGATGGGAGTCTCACTACATTGCCCAGGCTATCCTCCAACTCCTACGTCCAAGCAATCCTCCTGCCTTGACCTCCCAAAGTTTAGTGTTTACAAGAGTGAGCCACCATAACTGGCTTCCCATAATACTTTGAGTGAAACCCAAACTCCTTACCATGTCCTATAAGGTCTGAAATAACTGGCTTTTTCCTATTTCTCCAGTTTCACCTCTTTTTATTTTCTGGCTCACTTCTGCCAGTTTGACCAAATTGACCTTCTTCCTTTTCCTACAGCAGATCAAGCTCATTCTGTGCTGGATTGTCACTCTGTCCAGTATGCCCTTCTCCCTGGACATTCATGTGGCTCACACTCGCCCATCTTTCCAATGTCCGCTCTCTTGTCATCTTCCCAGAGAGACCTCCCATGACTTCTTCATCTTAAATAACCACCTTTTCCATCTCCTTACTCTCCAGCCTATTAACATGTTGTTACATTTCTTCGTACTTTTCCTAACAGTATATTACATATGTATTTGTTTATTGTTCTTTCTCCTCTCTCCTACATGAAAACAAGGAAACTGTTCATTGTTAAATTCTATATGCCCAGCATCTAGAACTAAGCCAAGCATTTAGTATGAGTTCAATAAATATTTGCTAAGTGAATGAGTGAATTGAGCATGGGTGACTGAAAGATGGCTGACAGTTAAAGGCAGGGTCTTGGAAAGTATATCCCAGAGAGAAGTGAACTCCCAGATAGCAAGTCTCCTTAAAGAAACTGACCTTCTCTCTGAGTTTCAGACTATATGAAGCCATTACTGAAATGTCACCTGGGGATTGCTAGTAACTGTTCTTTAAACCTGTCTGAATAGTTGCTGAAAGCCAAGCTTTTAAATACCATTTTCAGATAATAACAGGAAGTAGAAGAGACAGTCAGGTGACCAGCATCAGAACAGCTCTGTAGCAAAAGGCATGTGAGAAAGGAACCATGCATATCCCAGTCTGAGTTTATCCTAGGATTTAACAAAGTGAAGAAAAGAACACAGGAAAATTAGCAACATACCAGAGAGAGGTAAAAAAAAAAAAAAGATCAACACAGACAATAAATAAAAACAAATTAAATCTGTGTTTAAAATTTTAAATTTGCATAAATATTTTAAGTAGTGATGCTTAGTTTTGGCATTCGTTTCATATGCTATTTCATGTTGTCCACATGAAGGTAAGTCAGATTGTTACGTATCAAAATATGAGAGCACAGAATGGTGTGTCTGCTGCTGGATAGACAGGGATGAGTTGCTGGCTGCTGTCAATAGAATCACAAGAGAAAGGACAGTTGTTATAGTGTCTTTGCACAGACAGGGTGTGGCGCTCACCTGAATGGAGATTGGATTTTATGAGGCACTGATGTTGCTCCTGACGCTAAGTCAGATGTCTCACCCCAGCCTCGATGACCTCTCTTCCTCGTCATGCTCCTGCCTCTCCCTGCAGGAACTCCAGCCTCTTCTGTGATATCTAGCCCAGATCTTCCTTCTGGCTATGACTTCCTCAATGTCCTGATTTCCCACATGAAATGTCACAAAGCATTTTTTTCTGATTTTTCTAATATAATATCTTTCCATAAAACAATGAATACCTCCAGGTCTAAATGTGGGCTGTGTGGCTATGTGATACAGTAGCCACTAGCCATATGTGGCTATTTAAATGTAAATTTATCAACATGAAACAAAATTTAAAATTTAATTCCTAGTCACAGTATCACATTTCAAGTGCTCACTCTCCTGGTGGTAAAGGACTACTATATTGCACAATGCAAGTGGAGAATGTTTCTGTGAGACAAAATGGTAAATGTAAGAAGCTGTGTTTGCTCATTATTCTTGCCAGCAGAATTTCACATAATCCCTTGCCAGCAGAATTTCACAGAGCCCCTGACTTGGTGACTGAGCACAGCCCTCCAAAAGAATGCCTTGAAAACGGTAAGAAGGAGAGACCACAGGTTCCCACATCTCTTGCCTGAATCAGTGCATTTTTTAGAAAAGGTGAGTTCAATGATTCTGGTCCTTGCCTTTTTCTGTACAAAAGATAATGTACAATGGGATTAATGATTATGCCTCTGTAATCTATAACCAGATGTACCCTCACATCCAAACTTTGATGAGATTTTGTTTGCTTGTAACTTCTGAGCACACGTAATGTAATTCTGAGCACATTTGATGTAACTTCTGAGCACATACTGAGCTGCCGCCACCTGTATATAAACAGTGGATTGAAACACTACTTTGGTGCAGTCTGACAGAAACTCCTTGAAAGATTCCTACGGGATTGCAATTCTCATTAAGTCCACAATTCTCTTACTTCCAAAGTTCTTTTATATAGCACTGTCCTAGATTAAATGGCAGTAAATGCATGGGGTAAAAACAAACAAAAAAATTACTGAAAAAAATGATATGTCATCCTGCAAACAGTGAGGGATAAAAAGAACTGAAGATATTATCCTGAAGAATGCTGGAATGTAAGAACTTGACCCAGAAACTGAGACTAGCAAATGACAAGGAATAGCGAGTGGGATAGAAAGAAAAGCCTAAGAATGTGACATCACAGATGCAGAGGAAAGAAGAGCTTTCAGGAAGGAAAGAGTGTGCAGTAATTTCAGTGCTGTTGAGAAGTCAAGTGAGATAATGATTGAAAGTATGCATTAGATGTAGTGATTAGGAAGAGATGTTGGTGATTTGAAGAAGAGAACCTTTTGAGGAATTGTGGGGCATAAGCCGGACTGCAATGAGTAGAAATGTGACTTGGAAAGCGAAAAAGAAGAGGGCGAATATAGACAACTCTGCAAAAATAATAGTAATAATAACAGTTATGAAATACAGGAGAAATGGGAAAGTTGAAGAATGATACAGTCTAGGGTAATGGTTTTAATGAGAAAATATGACTACATTACAAGTTAATATAAGAACTCTTTTTTTTTTTTTTTTTTTTTTTGAGACAGAGCCTTATTCTGTTGCCCAGGCTGGAGTGTATTGGTGCAATCCTGTCTCACTGCAACCTCTGGCTCGCCTCCCGAGTAGCTGGGATTACAGGTGTGCACCAAGATGTAGAGAGGGGATTTCACCTTGTTGGCCAGGCTGCTCTTGAACTCCTGGTCTAAAGCAATCTGCCCCCCCTCAGCCTCCCAACATGCTGGTATTGTGGGTGTGAGCCACTGCGCCCGACAAGTTAACATGAGAACTCTTCTAAGCAAAATGAAGTAAATTCTGTAAGCCAATGTTTCACTATAAGAATGGGAAAAGCTGGAAATTTAAAACTATCATGTTTTTAGGGGATTTGGAGACCTGTAGAATCAAAGAAAACTAGATAAACTAAAATTCCAAGGGAAAGAAAACTGTTTCAAGGTGAGTCAAAAATGGTCAGCTCATCCTCCCGTACCCCCTACTCCTGTCCCACATACACATAACACTTTAACAAAAAAAAAAAAGAAAGAAAGAAAGAAAATATTTTCTGAGGCTTTACTATACAAATGATCTCATAACCCGTGTTTTCCTCTGGCTATGCATCCACCACTCTTACTGAGAAGATAAGGAATCCCACCTGGTCCTATGGCTCCACCTGGTGGCGCCATTGGGGAGCAATTTAACTGCCTTGAGACCAGCTACAGAGGATGGTTGGGAATGATGTATTTGCTTTACTGTCTTGCCTTCCTCTTCTAGGAGATCGTGATTAGCAGCCTTAAAGAAGAGTCTGTGATTAATTAGACCTGAACCTCTCCTCACAGGAAACTAGTGAGAACATTTTCATTCCCAAGGGATAAAAAGGAATCCTATATTGTGACTTGGGAGCTGGATATATAGGTAGCATATGAGAGGATCTGCGTGGGAAAGGGAGTGAACTGTTTTGAGATGCAAACTTATGCATCTCTTCAATAACTTTTCTTTCTCCCTCTTGGTTTAACGCTACTTTTGGTCTTGGGTGGAACATTTCCCCACCAAGTATGGGAACTGATGTCCAGAAAGGTCAGGAGACTGAATGTCACAATCCAGAAGGGCAGGAGTTAGCTCCTCCAAGGGTAAAATATGACCAGTGAAGAATAAGGACCAAGCAAATAAGCGACTTCTTTTTTTCTTCAGTGAGCCGTCCAAGGTATGGCTTTTCCTTACAATCCAGCTGGAGAAGCCCTGCACCAAGTAGCCACCTGCTGACTTCTTGGCTTGTGAAGGCAGAGGCTGCACAATGGCACCCATCACATCACACTGCTTAGCATCTTCCCTTCCCTCACCTCCTTCCCTCCTTTCCAATAACTGACCTGAGTGTGCACAACCCAAATGAGCCGCTGGCATCTTAATCCTAGCTTCAGCCTCTACTTTCTAGAGAACCTGCCTAAAACGGTCTCTCTATATATATACACACACATATCTATATCTATAGATATGTACATATGTATGTGTATACAGATAGATATAGATATATATTTAAACAGAGTCTTGCTCTGTCACTCAAACTGGAATGTAATGGTGCCATCATAGTTCACTGCAGCCTTGAACTCCTGGGTTCCAGCAACCCTCCTGCATCAGTCCCCTGTGTAGCTAAGACTACAGGTGCATGCCACCACACCTGGCTAATTTTTTTTAATATATTTCTTATAGAAACAAGGACTTGCTCTGTTGCCCAAGGTGGTCTCAAACTCCTAGCCTTAAAAAAAATTCTCCTGCCTCAGCCTCCCAAAGTGTTATGATTACAGGCATTCAATGCACCTGGCCTCTCTCTCTCTCTCTTTTTAAAAAATCTATAATAGTCTCCCCTCCACTTTTTCCTTAAAATGTATTTGTTAAAGAAATTCTGTCGTAAGTTTGACATTCTAGGTTTGACTAATTACATCCCCAGGGTGTAATTCTCTTGGCTGGTAGTTACAAGTGAAGCTAGATCAAATTGAAGTCTGGGCTTTTTTGGCAGTAATACTTTTTAGATTGAGCCGGAGACTCATATTGTATCACTTTATTGTCTGGTTGTCTCCAGTTAGTGGTTTTAAAAGTGTCAGCCCAATCCATTTATTATAAAGTTCCCCATCAGATTATAACCTAATGATTTCAGGAGCCATTGAAGGACATTATCTAGATTCATTACTTCATTGGAGATTACAAACGGTGATATTATGATTTTCTCATTCCTTTATTAGACTTCTTATAAAAGGAGGGACATTTTCTTATCAACTATTTGTTTATGCTGAAATATAGTTGTGCAAGAAAATCAGGATAAATATTTAATGTTTTCTTTTATTTACCAGTTTCCCAATAATTCTTTTGTGTTCTAAAAACTTTCCATGTGTACGATGAGTTATTTTGCAGTATCATTATGGATTTTCATGTATTTAATATGTTTCCAATCTATTTTCAGCTATATGGAGGAAGCAGCAGAGAAGGGCAAATTTTAAAAAGTGGGAGAAAACTGGTATGCATATTTTCAACCAAGTGAAAACGTCAGAGGTTAAAGTAATCAACTGGGTCAAATGCTGCTGAGAGGTCAAATAAGGTAAGATGAGGACTTGAAGCTGGTGACCATACATTTAAAGTGACGTGAGTGGGTATGGTGGGTTGTGTTTGTTGTTGTTGTTGTTGTTGTTGTATTTTTTGTTTGTTTGTTTTTTCTTCTTTTTTTTTTTTTTTTTTTTTGAGACAGTGTCTTGCTTTGTCGCCAGGCTGGAGTACAGTGGCGTGATCTTGGCTCACTGCAACCTCCACCTTCTGGATTCAAGCAATTCTCCTGCCTCAGCCTCCAGAGTAGCTGGGATTACAGGTGTGCACCACCACGCCCAACTATTTTGTATTTTTAGTAGAGACAGCATTTCACCATTTTATTTCAGTGCTCCGAAATTATCCTAGGCTGCATGCAAGAATGAGTAAAGTTCCCATAAACAAAAGTAGAGTTAGTGCTGTTGGCTATTTTGCTGTTTCACTTTTACAGTATTACTAGAGAAGAGACTAAACCCAGGCCTATGGGGGAGAGGTATGTTTATTTATGGAAGTAAGAATGGGGGGGGCTGTGTTTGGATTAAAAGAGAGTGGAAGGGAAACCCAAAGGATGATTTTGTGGGGAGCCTGGTTGGGAAGGAGAAGTCACTCAATTTTTCACCTCTATTCAGTTTACCAGTTTTGTCTTCTGTTGTTGAACTGGACATTTCACTCCTTTTTGTTTCTTATTTAGTTTTTATTTCATAATCATAAACAATTCTGCAATCCAGCTAGGCATGGAAGGGAACAAGGAAAACATGGAACCCAAAGGGAACTGCAGCGAGAGCACAAAGATTATAGGATACTGCAAGCAAATGGGGTGGAGAGGTCCTCTCCTGAGCTACAGAAGGAATGGTCTGGTGGTTAAGACAAAACACAAGTCAAACTTATTAGAATTGTCCACAGTCAGAAATGGTGGTCTTCTTACTGGTCTTGCCATTCCCGGATCCAAAGTGCTCCATGGCCTCCACAATATTCCTGCCTTCTTTCACCTTGCCAAAGACCACATGCTTGCCATCCAACCACTCAGTCTTGGCAGTGCAGATGAAAAACCGGGAACCATTTGTGTTGGGTCCAGCATTTGCCATGGACAAGATGCCAGGACCTGTATGCTTTAGGATGAAGTTCTCATCAACAAATTTCTCCCCATAGATGGACTTGCCACCAGTGCCATTATGGTGTGTGCAGTCACCACCCTGACACATAAACCCTGGAATAATTCTGTGAAAGCAGGAACCCTTATAACCAAATCATTTCTCTCCACTGCTCAGAACACGAAAGTCTTCTGCTGTCTTTGGAATCTTGTCTGCAAACAGCTCAAAGGAGACGCAGCCCAAGGGCTCGCCGTCGACAGAGATGTCAGTGTCGAAGAACATGGTGGGGTTGACCGTGGCTGATAGTACAGGGCTTCTGGCAGCGGCGGCGTCTGCAAAGCCCATTTGACTTTTGAAATGCACTTTTGAATAAAACAATCTCACCTGAGTGTCTACTTCAGTAATGTTTCCTTGGGAAGCCAGGCCATTAAATATGCCTCCCTGCTTACCTCATGTGCCTCAGTGTTCTTCCCCTGCAGGAGGAATCCTCAACAATTCATTCTAGGTTAAAATTTGCTTCAGGGTGCCTTCAAAAATAGAATGACTTACGCTACTCTTGCCTTTTGAAATGCTCCAAATGAGACATGTTCCCTGTATCCGAAAAGTCTTTGACTGGGTAGGAGAGCCACAGGAAAGAGCTTTTAAATATTGACAAGTTTAAGTATTAATAAGCCCATTTCATGCATCACTGTAGTGCCCCTCCTCAATTTTTTGATCAGTCAATATCTCTCCCAATCACAGAGCAAAATCATAAATGACATGTTAGTATTCTGAATCCAGTGCTTCTTTAAAAATGTATTATAATCTAATAGTGTTTGTCAGGAACTCAACATTGGTTGGGCATTTGAAAATCAATCAATATTCCTCACGTTAACAACAGAAAAAATATATGATAATCTCAGTAGATACCAAAAAACTTTTTTAATTCAACCCTGTATATTATTAATGTAAAAATCATCTTAGCAAATTAGAAACAGTGAATTCCCTTAATTTGATACATCATATCCATAAGAGATGTACAGATAACATCTCACCAAATTGTAAAATATTAAAATATTGAGAACTAACAATTTCTTATTGAAATAGGAAAACTCCCAATAACTGGACCCATTCTCTTACCCCCTGCCCCACGCTCTTACCACCTCACCCCATAAAAACCCAAGGAGTTTCAATAGTGCCTTCCAGAATGATGAAATTTTCACCATAATCCTGTCACTGCCTGAAGCAATTAGCAAGGTAAGTAAGTGTTAATCCCCACATGATTGGATTTTGGTATCTGACTTCCTGTACAAGACAGAATGCTATAAAAACCCACAGTCAGGGATGAACTGAGCCATTTGCTCTTTTGCTAGACTAGCTGTGTGACTGAGCTGGTCAAGCCTTTCGAGGCTGAAGCTGTGGAGTTCCATCCATCAACCTTGGGAGAGCTGTCTTGGAGGCAGGCAGGTCCAGAGCCCCACATGCCATGGGACCTGAACCGAGAGCAAGCCTGGGCCTGGGCACTGGATAACTTCCCTGTGCTGAGCCGCCACTCCTGCCAATGCCATCAGCTCTGCGGGAGCTCTGCTGCGGGCTGGCTGCTGCACAGCAACCGCACGGGGCACAGAGCCCTTCCCGGAGATGAGAGGGGCCAAAAACGCCTTCGAGATTCCCATGTCCAGGAGTCAATGGCTGAAACCACAAACGGGCTCCAGGCACCTCAAGAAGACTCAGATGCTAACGACGATGAGGTCCAAAGCCGCCTGAACCAGCCCGGAGATGCCAGCGCCTGCGGAGGTGGAAGTACACACGCCCAGGGCGCCCTCTGCAGTTCAGGCCGCCCCCGGAAGCTGCTGAAAATCCACGATTCCATCAGGAAGGAACTCGGAAAGGAGAGGAACCCCAGCCTTTCTGCAGGCCTGCAGCAGGACCCGCTTCAACTGCTGTTCTGGAAGGAGCCCGAGGCACCCCAGTGGGGACCCTCTTGCCGTCCCTGCGGGCATTTGCACTGGAACTGTGCCCTGCACTCATAAGAGCCTTGAGGTCTCTGCTGTGGAGATCATTCTTTAATTTGTTCTTCCTCTCCTGAACGTCCTAAACATTTTTCATTTAGAAAAACTCTCTTCATGGAATGAATAATATGTAATATGCTTAGGAACTGTTCTTTTAGATCTACTCAAAATTGCTATGGTTCCTCCATTGAAGCTGTACACTTTGATTAAAGCCTTTCCCTTATCCTCCACCTGTGGAGTTGATTTTGAGCTGGTAAATCAAGATTGGTATAGATAGGCTGGGCGCGGTGGCTCACGCCTGTAATCCCAGTACTTTGAGAGGCCGAGGCGGGGGGATCACGAGGTCAGGAGATCGAGACCTTCCTGGTTAACACGGTGAAACCCCGTCTCTACTAAAAATACAAAAAATTAGCCGGGCTTGGTGGCGGGCGCCTATAGTCCCAGCTACTCGGGAGGCTGAGGCAGGAGAATGGTGTGAACCCAGGAGGCGGAGGTGGCAGTGAGCCGAGATTGCGCCACTGCACTCCAGCCTGGGCGACAGAGCGAGACTCCGTCTCAAAAACAATAATAATAATAATAATACTGCCACAAACATAGGTGTATAAATACCTTTTTGAATCACAGCTTTCAAACATTTGAGACATATACACAGAAATAGATTTGCTAGATTGTGTAATATTCTATTTTTAATTTTTGAGGGGACACCATACTGTTTTCCATGTTTTTATTTTGAAGGCAAACTCTGTGGCTTTCTTTATAGTCAGATAATCAGTGAGGAGAGGGAGAGGAGAAAAAGCAGACTGTGAGACTTCAGAATTACGTTGCGGCACCTAAGCTTCTCTACACTGAAATTTAGAACTGTCACTATAGGAAAGAAAAATGTCTTCAGAGCTACACAAAGTTAATGCCAACCCCTAGTTTCTGGGTCTTGATTTCTAACGTCTGCATGACAGTAAAATTTCAAAACCCAAAGTGTGGTTTCTCGTGTATGCCTTTTTATCTAAGTCCAGAGATTTTGATATGCATGGCTAGAGGCTGAAGCTATGGTGGTACATAAATCTTTCTCCTGGGTCACCTAAAGAAAGAAGTGAGTGTCAGATGCTGCTGGTCTTGAGATGGGTGGAGACTGTGAGAGCATAGCCTCCCTGGGCCAAGTGACCATACCCATGAGCCTTCAGTTTTGCTGGATCTTAAAGTACAATTCATGTGGATCCTTGAGGTGGGCAAACTTCACACTGGCAAGATTCTACAGCTTCCTGGAATTGTCTGACCTGAAGCTGGTACCCTGGAACCTCATGGCTATCAATTCAAAAGGCACAAGGGCTGGGGGGGTCTTCCTTATGTCCCCCTAAATTTAATTTCCACCTGTACCCTGTTAATGTAAACTTCATGACATTCAAGGAGATTTTATTGATGACTGTTCTTTTCTGTCACCAGGGAGGCCATGGTCAGTTTCAAGAGAACTCCAGCGCAGTGGTCCACTGCCCCTTCCCACTCTGTTGGTATCCACAGCTATACAAAGACACCCTGGAGTTCAGCGTCCAATTCTGACCTGTATCACAGACCTTTTCATGCCCCTACCCACCTATACGTACTTCTAATCTTGACTCCACCCAACCCAAATCAATTCCACAAGTTGACAATAAGGAGCAGGCTTCAGTTGTCATGTATAAAGAACTATGAATTCTGAGTTAACCTAAAAGTAAAGCTCCTTAGCATATTCTTGATTGCATAAAGATAGTTTTTATAATTGTGAAATCTTTAAGGTACTTTGGAGAGGAAGCACTAAATAAAGAATGATCTCCATCACAGAGGGCACAGTTTCAAGGAAGTTCACAATAAAAAAAAAAGTTAATTTTGTTCCCACTTATAAGTGGGAGCTGGATGATGAGAACACAAGAACATATAGAGGAGAAAAACAGACACTGGGGCCTATCAGAGGGTGGATGGTAAATGGAGAGAGGCAGGAAAAATAACTAACGGGTACTAGGCTCCATACTTGAGTGATTGATATGGTTTGGCTGTATCCTCACCCAAATTTCATCTTGAATTGTAGCTCCCATAATCCCCTTGTGTATTGGGAGGGACCAAGTGGGAAGTAATAGAACCATGGGGCCATTTTTCCTATGCCATTCTCATGATAGTGAATAAGTCTCATGAGATCTGATGGTCTTATAAAGGGCAGTTCCCTGCACATGCTCTGTTGCATGCTGCTATGTAAGACGTGCCTTTGCTCCTCCTTTTCCTTCTGCCATGATTGTGAGGCCCCTCCAGCCATATGGAACTGTGAGTCCATTAAGCCTCTTTTTCTTTATAAATGACTCAATATTTCTCCTAGCAGTATAAAAATGGACTAATACAGTGATGAAATACTGCATACAACAAACCCCCATGACACATGTTCACCTAAACAATCACACACATGTACCCTGACTTAATGCCAACATCTAGTTTCTTTCAAAGAAATTGAAAATTCTTTCAAAGAACTTCTTTCAAAGAAATTGTTAAATTTTCACATAAATACTAGAATGCTCAAAATTAGTCATTTCAAACAACACTAATTTCAGAAGATCCCTTTTATTTAGATGTCTTGCAACTATTTCTCTTTATCTAAAATTGCATAATCTTATATCTGCCTGCTTTTTAATAATTGTACTTAAAGTATAGTTATATTTTTAAAATAAATATAACTTGGAGAGACCCGAGGTACTTGATATTGTCTACACACATTCATTATCAATTCTCTAAAAATTCTGCAGCCACCATCAGAATTCTTATGCTTCATCTTTTGGAAGCTGTCAATTCTTCAATCTTAACATGTAATTTATGTATGACCCATTCCAGTGCTTCTCAGCCTTTATTAGCATTTGAAGATACTGTTCTTGCCATCGGTTTTTTCAAGGTATCTGCTGAGGCTGCTTCCTTTCAGTGATTACGGCTTCTTGAGTCAAAATAGTTTTTTCCTGTGTCTTGATGATGTGGTTTGTGTTTATCTCTCATCTACTGAAACCATATTTGTAAATGAAATATTAGTAGATTTAAGTTCCATTGTTTTCTCTATAGGATTAACTACAGAATATTCTAGCACATGTTTTGGTTCTTGCTGTATCAATAAGAGACTTCACAATGGAAGGCAGTTCCTACTCTTGGTGGAGAAGTCTGTGGCTGTGCAACTCTCCAGACGGATCTATGTCTGTCCAGTACACCAACCCTAGCCATGCTCAAGTTCATAGGGTTTGGGCATTTATGCATTCCAATTGTTGTAACAATTTCCTATGAGTGGTCAGTCATGCTCTGAAGTCCAGATTATGATGGAGCAGGCAGCCTGAGAGATGTCGGGGCAGTGCAGGATAAATGAGACAAAGAGGCTACACCTGCCCCATCTGACTCCCAGCACCCCAGCCAGCTTCACTGTGCGCCACCAACCCCACGTGAAGGACATCCCAACCTCCTCCTTCACCACTTATTATTATACGATGTAACTTATAAACAATTTAAAGCAGGGGTCCCAATCCCCCAGAAACAGACTAGTACCAGCCTGTGGACTAATAGGAACCAGGCCACACAGGAGGATGTGAGCAGCAGGCAAGAAAGCATTACTGCCTGGGCTCTGCATCCTGTCAGATCAACTATGCCATTAGATTCTCATAGTAGCACCAACCTTAATGTGAACTGGCCCTGCAAGGGATCTACCTTGCATGCTCCTCATGAGAATCTAATGCCTGAAGATCTGAGGTGGAACAGTTTCATCATAAAACATCCCCCCAACCCTGACCACCCATCCATGGAAAAATTGCCTTCCACGCAACCAATCACTGGTGCCAAAAAGGTTGGGGAGCTCGATTTAAAGAACTTTATTAATGTCTGTTTCCTGCCTTCATCTGGAAGGTCACAGTCAGCTTCGAAACTCCAGCAAGTGATCCACCCAGCTGTCCCCTCCCACCTTGTTAGTATCCACAGCTCCTGAAAGGCCCCCTGGGATTTAGACTAAAGCATGATCGTACCATTGCATGCCAGCCTGGGCAAAAAAGTGAGACCCCACCTCAAAAGAAAAAAAAAGGAAAAAGAAGAAGGAAAAAAAAGCTCTGAGTTGGATCCCTGCCCCCTTTCTGTCAGCTTTGGGCCCATCTATACTAATCTTGATTTACCAGTCTTGATTTCACAGGTGGAAAATAAGGAAAAGGCTTTAAACAATGTGTACAATTTCAATAAAAGAACCACCACAATTTTAAGTAGATCTAAAAGAAGAGTTCCTTAGCACACTGCATATTATTCACTCCATGAAGAGAGTTTTTCTAAATGAAAAATGTTTAGGACGTTCAGGAGAGGAAGAACAAATTAAAGAATGATCTCCACAGCAGAAGCCTCAAGGCTCTTATGCGTGCAAGGCACAGTTCCAGTGTAAAAGTCCGCAGCGACGCCGTGAGGGCACCCACTGGAGTGCCTCCGGCTCCTTCCAGGGCAGCAGTTAAGCAGGACGTGTCGCAGGCCTGCAGCAAGGCTGGGGTTCCTCTCCTTTCCGAGTTCCTTCCTGATGGAATCGTGGATTTTCAGCAGCTTCCGGGGGCGGCCTGAACTGCAGAGGGCGCCCTGGGCGTGTGTACTTCCACCTCCGCAGGCGCTGGCATCTCCGGGCTGGTTCAGGCGGCTTTGGACCTCACCGTCGTTAGCATCTGAGTCTTCTTGAGGTGACTGGAGCCCGTCTGTGGTTTCAGCCATTGACTTCTCAAAATGGGAGTCTCGAGGCCGTTTTTGGCCCGTCTCATCTCCGGGAAGGGCTCCGTGCCCGGTGGAGGCGCAATGCAGGAGCCAGCTCGCAGCAGAGCTCCCTCAAGAGCTGATGGCATTGGCAGGAGTGGCGGCTCAGCACAAGGAAGTTATCCAGTGCCCAGGCCCAGACTTGCTCTCGGTTCAGGTCCCATGGCATGTGGGGCTCTGGACCTGCCTGCCTCCAAGACAGCTCTTCCAAGGTTGATGGATGGAACTCTACAGCCTCAGCCTCCCAAAGCTTGACCAGGTCCGGCCAAGTAGCTAGTCTAGGAAAAGAGCAAATGGCTCAGTTCATCCCTGACTGTGGGTTTTTATAGCATTCTGTCTTGTACAGGAATTCGGATACCAGAATCCAATCATGTGGGGATTAACACTTATTATCTTGCTAATTGCTTTAAACCATGATAGGGTTGTGGTGGAAAGTTTTTCATTCCAGAAGGCACTACTGAAACTCCTTGGGTTTCTATTGGATCAGGCTATAATAGGGTGGGGCAGGGTGTGAGAGAATGGGTCCAGTTATTGGCAGTTTTCTTATTTCAATAAGAAATTGGCAGTTTTCAGTATTTCACAATTTGATGAGATGTTAGATGTACATCTCATATAGAAATGCTTTATCAAATTAAGGGAATTTGCAATTTCTAATTTGCTAAGATGACTTTTATATTAATGAAGCAGGGTTGAATTTTTTAAAAGATTTTTTGTATCTACTGAGATTATCATATATTTTTTCTGCTGTTAATGTGGAGAATAGAGATTGATTTTCAAATGCCAAACCAAAGTTGAGTTCCTGATAAAATCCATTAGATTATGATGCATTTTTTAAAAGTATATTACTGGATTCAGAATGTTAACAGATAGTTTATGATTTGGCCCTGTGGTTTGGGAAAGACATTGGATGATCAATAAATTGAAGAGGGGGCGCTAGAATGACACATGAAAAGGTCATATAAATACTTAAACTTGTTGGTATTTAAAAAGGACTTTCTTTCTATGTAGTTGTCCCACTCAGTCGAAGACTGTTGAAATGTAGGGAACATGTCTCATTTGCAGCATATCGAGAGTCAAGATTGGCCTGAGTCATTCTATTTTTGAAGGCACTCTGAAACAAATTTTAATACAGAGTGAATTTTTGAGGATTCCAACAGCAGGGGAAAAACAGTGAAGTACATAAGGTGAGCAGAAAGGTATGTTTTAATGGCCTGGCTTCCCCAAAAAAAATTACTGAAATAAACACTTATGTGAGATTGCTTTATTCAAGAGTGCTGTCCTTAGGAAGTGGGAGTGAGAAGAAAAAGGAGAGGGGCAGGGATGAGCATATTCAATGCTGTGCTTCCTAGTTGTCCAAGCTTGGTATCAAGCATGACCAGAGGTGACTTTATTATTAAACCAATAAAGTTTAACTGTAAGGCAAACTTCCAAAGAGTTTGTAAAACATTTGTCTTAAAATATTTTTATAATTCTCTTAAACAGAATCCTCTACTACTTATATGAACACTGACCCCACAAATTGGAAACTGCTGTGAACACTAATGGTTGTTTGATCTCATGAAACCATCTTCTGAGAGGCCTTATGAATAACTGCTTCTCCGCACAGTTCACTTGGGAGGAAGAAAAGGACAGAATATATCCACTGTTGGGAGATAACACAATTCTCACAACAAAAGACCCCAGTGTACCAAGCAGAAGAGGCAGGGAACACTAGTATTGAGTTGGCATTCACAGATTTTCATGCATGTAAGTTAGCATGATAACTACAAAGTTAGGCCACATCTCATACATTTTCAGCAGAGCAGGGGGAAGCAGGATGAATTCCTTTCTCTCTTCAAAGGAAGAGAGAACACCTTACAATAGTATTTTGTCATCTGCTAAGAGACCCTTAGCTCATTCTGGAAGTACTTTTAAGAAACACTTACATATTATTATTTGTTCTGTGACCATGGATATATTGATATATTACAAAAACTTGAGATTCAACTTTATCTTCAGATGGACAAATCTAAATTCAAATGGTTCAACTATGGATTAAGACTCACCATATTAAATGTGATATTACTGGTCAATTTCTTTTATGGATTTTAGGAAAAGAAAACACTCTCATATAGTATAAGCAGAAAACTATTTATTATGGGATAAAATTCACTTAAAATATGATAAAAATGTGTAGACATAGATTTTAGACTGAACGTCAGGGAATGATTTTCTGAACCACATTGCAAACTGGCTCCCTAAAACAAGATGCTGTCAGAAATCAGTTAACACTGTATCAGACAGCAGCTGAACCACCCTGGGCTTCTCTCTTCAGAAACATGCCTCAAATATTAGACGACTGGATCTATCCAAGTGTCTAAAGGGAATAAATGTATACAGTAATTATCATGATCTGTTTTTGGAGGACAAATACTATTTATTTAAAAAACAATCTGGCAATACTCTATAAAATTAGGTTATGCATTTTCAATGCACAATTCAGCTGGAGGATGATGTATATCCTAAATAACTTCTCATGAGAATGAGACTAATATATTTGATATTGGTGATTAGGTTGCATCTGAGTCTCCCCTGTGGGACACTGGAGAGGGAAAGTGTGGCAGAGGCTCATCAGAAGCTGATATGCTGAAGTTGGAAGCAGCAGGTAAAATGTTCCTATAAAGATCTTAGAAACTTGTCAATAAATGGAAAATAATAAACAAAATAAGATACACACTGCAATATTTTTGTAATAATTGAAAATCTATATACACAAAAAATGTGTCACATATAAGACTGATTGCTACAAAACACACAATAGAAATAAAAATATAATAGCTGGAAATAAAATAGTAATAAGAATTTCAGTAGAAGTATGAAAGGAGATAAAAGGCAATAAGTAATAAAATGCACCTAATTACATAAAATAGGATTGGGGCCTGCACAAAGCACTGTTAAAAATGTTAAATCAATTCAACTTATTTTCCCCTTAGGTCTAAAAATCATAGCACCTTTGAGGTCTCCCTTTCATATAGTTAGATGAGTGTAGACACAAATAGAAAATCTATGGCTGCCGGGCGCAGTGGCTCATGCCTGTAATCCCGACATTTTGGGAGGCCGAGGTGGGCGGATCACTTGAGGTCGGGAGTTTTAGACCAGCCTGGCCAACATGGAGACCATCTCTACTAAAAATACAAAATTAGCTGGGCGTGGTGGCGTATGCCTGTAATCCCAGCTACTCGGGAGGCTGAAGCAGGAGAATCGTTTGAACCTGCTAGGCAGAGGTTGCGGTGAGCCAAGATCGCGCCATTGAACTCCAGCCTGGGCAACAAAAGTGAAATTCAAAAACAAAAAAAAAAGAAAGAAAAAGAAGGAAGGAAGGAAGAAAGAAGAAAACATATGGCTTTACGAAAGTCCTGGGATGCTCCTTTTTTTTTTTTTTTTTTTTTCACTTTTGTTTGACAGAAAATCTTTTTTTTTTTTTTTTTTGGTTTTTTTTTTTTTATTATACTTTAGGGTTTTAGGGTACATGTGCACAATGTGCAGGTTTGTTACATATGTATCCATGTGCCATGTTGATTTCCTGCACCCATTAACTCGTCGTTTAGCATTAGGTGTATCTCCCAATGCTGTCCCTCCCCCCTCCCCCCACCCCACAACAGTCCCCGGAGCGTGATGTTCCCCTTCCTGTGTCCATGAGTTCTCATTGTTCAATTCCCACCTATGAGTGAGAACATGCGGTGTTTGGTTTTTTGTCCTTGAGACAGAGTCTTGCTCTGTCGCCCAGGCTGGAGTGCTGTGACGCGATCTCGGCTCACTGCAAGCTCCGCCTCCCGGGTTCTCGCCATTCTCCTGCCTCAGCCTCCAGTGTAGCTGGGACTACAGGCACCCGCCTCCACGCTCGGCTTTTGTGTGTGTGTGTGTGTGTGTGTGTGTGTGTGTGTGTGTGTGTGTGTGCTTTTAGTAGAGACGGGTGGGATGCTCCTTTTCACAACCTAGCCTATTTTATTCATTACTCTATGTGATTGGCATGCTGCAGGACCTGGATTCTGAATCCAGATTCTAGCAGAATTAGCTTTCTGATCTTGGACTATGATCTAACCTCACTGAGTCTCCTATCTACAACCAGTCAATGCCTCTAAAATATGCAAGAAGAATGAGACATAGTAGGTGTAATTGTCTAGGCTGCCCTGAAATAAGGATACACTTTCTATAGTCAGTCAGTAACTGGATCATGCCACGAATGGGACATCTCCATTGCTCTCTTACCTTGGCTGATTCAATCATAGCAACCCAGCAGCGTTTTCAGAGTATCTTCCAGAATGATACAATTTTCACCTTAATCCTACTACTCTGAAATGATTTGCAAGGAAAATTCGTGTTAATTTCCTCCTTATTTGAATAGCTGGTTTCTGGCCTATATACAAGAAAAAGCATATTATAAAAACATACTCAGGCCGGCATGGTGGCTCATGCCTGTAATCCCAGCACTTTGGGAGGCCGAGGCTGGCAGATCACGAGGTCAGGAGTTCAAGACCAGCCTGACCAACATGGTGAAACCCTATCTCTACTAAAAATACAAAAATTATCCGGGCGTGGTGGCACGCACCAGTAGTCTCAGCTACTCAGCAGGCTGAGGCAGGAGAATCGCTTGAACCCGGGAGGCAGAGGTTGCAGTGAGCCAAGATCACGCCACAGCACTCCAGCCTAAGTGACAGAGCAGGACTTCGTCTCAAACACACACACACACACACACACACACACACACTCAGTACTAGCCTGAGTCATTTACCTCTTTTCCTAGTTCAGCTACATGGCTGGCCTCATCACAAGGCTGAACCCATGGAGTTCTGTCCACCAACCCTGAAAGAACAGTCGTGGAGGTAGGCAGGTCCAGAGTGCTTGTCACATGCCACCAGGACAGGACCAAGAACAAACCTGCGCCTCAGCACTGGATCATTTGCTGTGCTGAGCCACCACTCTTGCCAATGCCCTTTGCTCTGTGAGGATGTAAAATCAGGTGTGTGTGGGCTGCTGTTTTGGGTTTCCAGCAGGCTCAGAGCTGTTCTCACACTCAAGAGGGACCCAATCACCATCAAAACCCACATGTCCGGAAGTCAGTGGCTGAAACCACAAAGGAGCTCCAGTCACTTTAAGAAAAGATGAATTCGGCCAGGCATGGTGGCTTGCGCCTGTAATCCCAGCACTTTGGAAGGCTGAGGGAAATGGGTCACCTGAGGTCAGGAGTTCGAGACCAGCCTGGTCAACATGGTGAGCTCCGTCTCTACTAAAAATACAAAATTAGCCAGGCGTGGTGGTGCATGCCTGTAATCCAAGCTACTTGAGAGGCTAAGGCAGGAGAATCACTTGAACCTGGGAGGCAGAGGTTGCAGTGAGCCGAGATCGTGCCATTGCCCTCCAGCCTGGGCAACAAAAGCGAAATTCCCTCTCGAAAAAAAAAAAAAGATGGATTCTGCTAATGGCAGGGTTCAGTGGGTCCCAAACCAGCCAGGAGATGCCACCGCTTGCAGAGCTGAACAGACACATACCCAGGACGTCTCCTTAAACTGCTCACAATCAAGGCTTGAAATACTGAAGAACCCTGAAAGGGAAAAAAAACTTTTTCTTGCTCATGACTCACAGTGAGATAGGAGTTTGGCAGGACTAGTTTCTCAAGACAAACAGGATGCTAGGTCCCCAAGACACAGATCACAATACCCCGTACAAGATTCCTTTAAAAAAATCAAAAAATTGTTTTAAAAAAGCCCAAACCAGCTAGAAGGAAAATGGCATAAAAGCTACCTCTGGTTACCTTCATTGCTCATTATGTGCTGATTATTATGCATTGGCATGCTAAAAGACTACCACCAGAGCAATGACTGTTTATAAATGCCATGGCAATGCCCAAGAGTTACTCTGTATCTTCTGTAAGGTAGATAAACCCCTGGTCCACAAGCTTCTGCCTCTTTCCCAGATAACTAAAGAAATAGTCGACCCCTCACTTAGCATATAATCAAGAAATAGCCGTAAAATAGCCAACTAGCTGCCCTGTCCCCTGGTGCTACGCTGACTACGGGGGTAGCCTTCTTTTTGTTTCCTTAATAGACTTGCTTTCACATTATTCTGTTGGCTTGCTCTTGAATTCTTTCTGGTACAAGCAAAGTATCCACTTGGCTTCCCTGGATGAATGCCAATTCTGGGGATATTCTTGCATCAACAGCACCACTGCCTTCAACCAATGCCCTGGAAGGAGCTCCTCACACCTCAGTGGGGACCCTCATGATGTTATTGTAAACTTACTTGGGACTCTGCCTTCTAGATAGAGGTAACAAGAGCAAGAAGTCTGTATGTTGGAGATCATTCCTTGTTTAGTTCTTCCTCTCCAAAGTACTAGGAGCAAGGAGTCTATGATGGAGATCATTCCTTATTTAGTTCTTCTTCTCCAAAGTACCTTAAAGATTCCCCAATTATAAAAACTATCTTTGTGTAATCAAGAATATGCTAAGGAACTTTACTTCTAGATAGACTCAGAATTCATGGTAGATGGTAAATTTTGTTATGTGTATTTTACCACAATAAAAATAAATAGAAAATAAAAGACAAGAAAGAAAGGAAAGAATTGAGTGACTACCACTGCCCTGCTTCTCACTAACATCCCAAGTTGTCTTTGAGGACACACCTCTCCTCAAGCTTTTCTCTGCCTAGAGAACAAGATTGCAGTCTCTGCTCCAGGACTAGCAATGTGGATTGGGGCAATAATAAACTATTAACCAGGGTTCCTCAAAAGAGCTTTCCCTCCACAGGTTAAGGAGTACCTTTTCTTTTTATCACTTAAACCACCCTATCACAGATTGAGTTTCGTCTAAGATGTTAGGGTTTTATGTTAATACCACTAATTCCATCTTCTGTTACAATTTGCTTCTAGAATTAATATCACCACTATGCTTCCTATGATCTGATTAGGACCATGCACTTGGCCAGAAAAGTATAAAAACACAAAAGCTGGTGTCTCCTGCTGTGAGATTGGATGGAACACCTTTTCCCTTGTGTTCAGGAGCCCTTGGTTACACAATTCCATATTGCTTTCAGATTGGCCAGCCCAGAGGAAATCTTAGCGGGTAATCTAACCTGGGTGTTGCACACAGAGGCAGCCCTGAGGGAGCCAAAGCCAGGGCTGCATTCATAGTCCCTTTATCCCCTATTAAAAGGTTTCAAATTGAAATCACGATCATGTCATCTAAGATAACAGTTAATTTCTCTTTACAATTAATTGCCATTCAGGGATGTTGTGGTTTGAATGTTTGTCCCTTCTGAAACTCATGTTGAAACTTAATCCCCACTGTAACAATATTGAGAGGTAGGGCCTTTAAGCAGTGATTGGGTCTTGAGGGCTCTGCCCATTTGATGTCTTAATCCATTTATGGATTAACAGTTAATTGGTTAATGGAATAATGGGTTATCAGAGAATTGGGATTGTGGTTTTATTTTTTTTTAAAGTAGATTTTGAGACTTCAGAACAGAAAATGAGGATGATCAGATGGGAAGCCCCCTCCATATCCAAACCACAAAAACACTCTAACTCATCTTTCACTGTCTACTTATTTTTCATGACATGGATAATTGACATTTAATTAGTCTAATAATGAGTGCAAAGCAAACACAGCTCTAGTTCCACGTTCCAATAAGATGCAACATCTAAGCTTCTCTATACCGATACTTAGAACTGCCACTATGTGAAAAGATTGATGTAATCACAGCTAGACTAAATTAATGCCATCATCTAGTTTATGGTTTTGATTTCTGACATTTGAGGGGACAGGAAAGTGTAAAAGTCCCAAGTGTATTCTCTACTGCATGTTTTTCATCTCTGCCCAAGGATTTTGGTGTAAAGGCTGGAAACCTTTACACCAAATCTTTACACTGAAGTTGTGAAGACACACAAATCTTTCTCCTGGGATGCCCACAAGAAGGAATGAGTCTTAGTTGCTGCAGGACCTGAGATGGGCAGAGATTGTGAGAGCCTCCCATACACTTGTTGTTCTGCACTGAAATGTGTTCCCCCAAAATTCACGATAATTTTGATTAACTAATCTCCAAGTGATGGTATTTGGAGATGGGGCCTTTGGGAGACAATTAAGTTTAGATGAGGTCATGAGGGTTGGGGTTTCATAATGGGATTAGTGCCCTTATGAGAAGAGGAAGCGATACCAGGTCCCTCTCCTTCTCTCCCTTTCTTCTCTTGCCCCTCTACCCACTTCTCTGTCTCCTAATGTGCCATGTGAGAACAGAGCTACAACATGGCCATTGGCATGATAGGAAGACAGCCCTCACCAGGAGCTGAATCACTGGCGCTTTCATCTTGGACTTCCAGATCCTGGGCAAGACTCACCAAGGCAGACATCTGTAGCTGCTTGGAATTGTCTCATATGGAATTGATGCTCTGGAACCCTGTGGTTGTTAACTCAGAAGGCACAAGGCTAGGGATCTTCTTTCAGTCCTCATTAATCTATCTCCACTCTTCATTTTCTATTTTGCTTTTCAAGTAATGAATTTATTTTTCCAATTAATGTAGCCAGCTCATGGTACAGCATATTAAAGCATAAAGTACAAATCCAAGGAAGGTAATACCTTTACTATGTTATAAAACTTTGACAAATCAATATATTACTTTTTATTATAATAAAAGCATATGTTTCTTGGAGTCATATACTACTTTAGGGATAATTTTTACTCCAAAAATATTCAAGTACTAAACCAAAACACTGGTTTTTAATGGTGGTTTATAGCAGAGCAAGTTGTTTTATACACACTAATATCATTTAAAACTGAGCAATTTCTCCTTTTAAAGTGAATTTCCTTATGCAAGCTGTTGAAGTTTACAGCAGCAGGGCAATTGTGTATATAAGAGGTGGCTCTGCTTTGTTCTGAAGTTCCACCAAAGTCAGGTAGTGTTCCCAGGTGTGAAAAGCTTTACAATTCTACCTTAAAATGATTCAATGTCAATGCAAACTGCCAAGTACTTTTTGAAAAATTTTTAAATTTTCACATAAATACTGGAACTCTCAAAATTAGACAATCATTTCAAACAACACTTATTTTAGATGATCCCTTTTATTTAGACACCCTGAACCTCTTTGTTTTTATCCCATGTCACAAAGTCTTCTATCAGTCTATTTTTTAAAAATTCTACCTAAGATACGGTTTTAAAATAACAGATTGCCAGGTTGGAGAGACCTGGGGTACTTGATGTTGTCTTCCAGCATTCATTATCATTTCTCTGTAAATGATGCTGCTACTATCAGAGTTCTTATGCTTCCTGTTTTTGAAGACAGCAATTTCTCAACCTTAACATGTAGTTTAAGTATTACCCATTCCAGTGCTTCTCAGCTTTATTAGCATTTGAAGACATTGTACTTGTCTTCATTTCTTCAAGGTAACTGCTGAGGCTGATTCTTTTCACAATGATTATGGTTTCTTGAGTCAAAATAATTTTTTTTCTGGGTCCTGACGACTATGTTTTGGCTCTTGCTGCAACAGTAAGGGACTTGCTGTTCCCACTCTGTGCAGAGAAGTCTGTGGCTGTGCAACTTTCCAGAGGGATCTATATATCCTTCCAACACATCAACCCACACCCTGCTCAGGTTCGCAGGGCTTGGGTATTTGTGCATTGCAGCTGTTGTAACAGTTTCCCACGGGTGGTGAAAGACGTGCTCTGCAGTCCAGATCTGGATGGTGCAGGAAGTCTGCTAGATGTCTGTGAAGCTCAGGGGAAAATGAGGTGAGGAGGCTACACCTGTCCCACCCCATCGGGGGCCCTTCAACCAGCTTCGCTGTGCGCAGGTGCCGTCGGCTCCAAATGAGGCGATCCTCCACTCTTCGTTACAATGTAACATTTAAACCATTTAAAGCAGAGCTTCGCAACGTTTTTGGCACCAGGGACCAGTTTAGTGGAATATAATTTTTCTACGGATGGAGAGGGGTGTGGGGATGGTTTCCGGATGAAGGTGTTAGAACTCAAATAATCAGGCACGCAATAGATTCTCAAAAGGAGAGCAAAATCTAGTCTTAGTCCTGAGCATGCGCAGTTCACAATAGGGTTCGCACTCCTGTGAGAATTTAATGCCGCAGATCTGACGCTAGGCGGAGCTCAGCCAGTAACGCTTGCTTGCCCACTGCTCACCTCCTGCTTTGGGGCCGGGTTCCTAACCGGTCTGTGGTGGGGGGGATTGGGGACCCCTGATTTAAAGAACACTGCTAATGCCTGTTTTCTGCCTTTATCTGGAGGGCCACAGTCAGTTTCGAAGCAACTCCAGCATATGATCCACCCAGCTGTCCCCTCCCACCCTGTTAGTATCCACAGCTCCTCAAAGGCCTCTGGAATTTAGACTAAAGCCTGATCACGCCACTGCACACCGGCCTAGGCCACCCAGCGACACCCCCATATTAAATAATAATAATAATACTCAAAAGAAAAAAGAAAAAGCTCTGAGCTGCATCCCTGCACCCTTTCTGTCTGCTTCAGGCCCATCTATACCAATCTTGATTTACTAGCTTTGATTCCACAGTTGGAGAATAAGGGAAAGGCTTTAATCAATGTGTACAGTTTCGATGGAAGAACCATCACAATTTTGAGTAGATCTAAAAGAAAAGTTCCTTAGCACATTGCATATTATTCACTACATGAAGAGAGTTTTTCTAAATAAAAATGTTTAGGACATTCAGGAGAGGAAGAACAAATTATGGAATGATCTCCACAGCAAAGACCTCAAGGCTCTTATGCGTGCAGGGCACGGTTCCAGTGCAAAAGTCCCCAGAGACAGCATGAGGGTCCCCACTGAGGTGCCTCGGGCTCCTTCCAGGGCAGCAGTTGAAGCAGGTCGTACTGCAGGCCTGCAGAAAGGCAAGGGTTCCTCTCCTTTCCGGGTTCCTTCTTGATGGAATCGTTGGTTTTGTGCAGCTTCCAGGGACGGCCTGGACTGCAGAGAGCAGTCCTGACTCCACACAGGTGGAGAATAAGGAACAGGCTTCAATTGTCATGTACAAAGAACTATGAATTCTGAGTTATCTAAAAGTAAAGCTCCTTAGCATATTCTTGATTACATATAAATCAAAGTTTTATAATTGAGAAAACTTTAAGGCACTTTGGAGAGGAAGAACTATATAAGGAATTAACTCCATCATAGAGACTTCTTGCTTCTAGATGGACAGTCCCAAGGAAGTTTACAATAACATAATGAGAGTCTCCACCAGGGTGTGAGGAGCTCCTTCCAGGGCATTGGCTGAAAGCAGTGGTGCTGTTGATGCAAGGATACCCCTAAAATTGGAGTTTAGCCTGGGAGACAAAGTAGATAATTGACTTTGAGCCAGAAAGAATTCAAGAGCAAGCCAACAGAGTAATGTGAAAGCAAGTTTATTAAGGAAACTAAGGAACAAAAAGGAGGCCACCTCATAGTCAGGGTAGCAATGGGGGCAGGGTGGCTAGCTGGCTATTTTATGGCCACTTCTGGATTATATGCTAAACAAGGGGTCATGTCTTATCAAGAGGGTATGGTGACCTGTGTCTTGGGGACCTAGCCTCCTGTTTGTCTTGCAAAACTTGTCCTGCCAAACTCCTATCTCGCCGTGAGCCATGAGCAACAAAAGGTTTGTTCCCCCCTCTCCTTCCTGGGTTGCTCTGTATTCCAAGCCCTGATTGTGAGCAGTTTATGAAAGCATCCTGAGTATGTGTCTGTTCAGCTCTGCAAGCGCTGGCATCTCCTGGCTGGTTTGGGACCATGAACCCTCCCATCGGTAGAATCCGTCTTTCTTTAAGGTGACTGGAGCTCCTTTGTGGTTTCAGCCACTGACTCCTGGACATGTGGGTTTTGATGGCCATTGGACCCCTCTTGAGTTTGGCAACAGCTCCGTGCCTGCTGGAAACCCAGCACAGCAGCCCACACATACCTGTTTTTACATCCTCACAGAGCTAAGGGCATTGGCAGGCGTGGTGGCTCAACACAGCAAGTGATCTAGTGCCCAGCCTCAGGTTTGTTCACAGTCCTGACCTGGTGGTATGTGACATGCACTCTGGACCTGCCTACCTCCAGGACTGTTTTTCCAGGGTTGATGGACAGAACTCCATGGGTTGTCTTGTGACAAGGCCAGCAATACAGTTGAGCTAGGAAAAGAGGTAAATAACACTGGCTAGTACTCAGTGTGTGTTTTTATAGCATGTTTTGTCTTGTAATAGGCCAGAAACCAGCTATTCAAATAAGCAGGGGATTAACACTAATTTGCCTTGCAAATTGGTTCAGAACCTGATAGGATTAAGGTGAAAATTGTATCATTCTGGAAGATACTCTGAAAACACTGCTTGGTTGCTACGATCGAATTAGCCAAGGAAAGAGAGCAATGGAGATGTCCCACTCCTGGCACGATCCAGTTACTGACTGTCTATTCACTATAGAAAGTGTGTCCTTATTGCAGGGCAGCCTAGACAATTACACCTACTATGTCTCATGCTTCTTGCATATTTTAGAAGCATTGACTGGTTGTAGATAGGAGACTCAGTGAGGTTAGATCATAGTCCAAGATCAGAAAGCTAATTCTGCTAGAATCTGGATTCAGAATCCAGGTCCTGCAGCATGCCAATCACATAGAGTAATGAATAAAATAGGCTAGGTTGTGAAAAGGAGCATCCCAGGGCTTTCTTAAATCCATACATTTTCTTTTTTTGTCTACACTCATCTAACTACATGAAAGGAAACCTCAAAGGTGCTATGATTTTTATTCCTAAGGAGAAAATAAGTTGAATTGATGTAACATTTTCCACAGTGTTTTGTGCAGGCCTTGATCCTATTTTATGTAATTAGGTGCATTCTGTCAGTTATTCCTTTTTATCTATTTCCTACTTCTACTGAGATTCTTCTTATTAGTAACTATTTTACTTCTAGCTATTTTATTTTTATTTATATTGTGTGTTTTGTAGCAGTCTTATATGTGACACAATTTTATGTATATATATTTTTAATTCTTCCAAAAGTACTGGGGGTATATCTTATTTCATTTATTATTTTTCATTTATTGGCATATTTCTAAGACTTTTATAGGTACACTTCATTTGCTGCTTCCAACTTCAGCATATCAGCTTCTAATGAGCCTCTGCCAGACTTTGCCTCTCCAGTGTCCCATAGGGGACACTTAGATGCCACCTAATCAACAATATTTCATATGTTAGTCTCATTCTCATGAGAGAATTTATTTAGGCTATACATCTTCCTTCAGCAAAATTATTCATCAAAAATGCATAACCTAATTTTATGGAGTATTGCCAGATTGTTCTTTAAATTAATGAAACATTTGTCCATCAAAAATAGTCCATGAGAATTACTGTATACATTTTTTCCCTGAGGATACTTGGATTGACCCAACCATCTAATATTTGCTGCGTGTTTCTGAAGGGAGAAGCCTGTGGTGGTTCAGCAGCTAGACAGGTACTGATTTCTGACAGTATCTTCCTTTAGGGAGCCAATTTGCAATGTGGTTCAGAAAAATCATTCCCTGACATTCAGTCTAAAATCTGTGTCACACTTTTCTATCAGATTTTTTCATTTTTTTCTTTTGAGACAGTCTTGCTCTATCGCCCAGGCTGGAGTGCAGTGGCACAATCTTGGCTCACTTTTACCTTTGCTTCCCAGGTTCAAGCTTTTCTCCTGCCTCAGCCTCTCAAGTAGCTGGGATTACAGGTGCCTGCCACCACACCCAGCTAATTTTTTCTTTTAAAAATTAAAAGAAAGTGGAGATGGGGTTTCACCATGTTGGCCAGGCTGGTCACGAACTCATGACCTCAAGCAATCTGCCTGCCTCAGCCTCCCGAAGTGCTCGGATTACAGGCATGAGCCACCACAGCTGGCCTCTATCAGATTTTTTTTTTTTTTTTTTTGAGACGGAGTCTCTCTCTTGTTGCCCAGGCTGGAGTGCAGTGGCGTGATATCCACTCACTGCAACTTCTGCCTCCTGGGTTCAAGCAATTCTCCTGCCTCAGCTTCCTGAGTAGCTGGGATGACAGGCGCGTGCCACCACACCCGGCTAAGTTTTGTATTTTTAGTAGAGACCCAGTTTCACCATGTTGGTCAGGCTGATCTCGAACTCCTGACTTCGTGATCCACCCACCTCGGCCTCCCAAAGTGCTGTGATTACAGGCGTGAGCCACTGTGCTTGTCCTAGATTTTGATGACCTTTATACCATAATAAATCTTTTTATGCTTATACTATTTGAGAGTGTTTTGTTTCTTTTCCTAAAAGCCATAAAAGAAATACAACAGTAACATCACATTTAATATGGTTAGTCTGAATCCAGAGTTAAACTATTGGAATTTAGATTAGTCCCTCTAAAGATAAAGCTGAATCTCCAGTTTATACAATGTAGTAATTTATCCAAGGTCATGGGACAAATATGTACATGTTTCTTAAAAGTACCTCCTGAATGAGCTGAGGGTATCTCAGAAGATAGCAAGATATTATTGTAAGGTGTTCTCTGTTTCTTTGAAAAGAGAAAGGAGTTCATCATGCTTCCCCCTGCTCTGCTGAAAATGTATGAGATGTGGCCTAACTTTGTAGTTGTCAGGCTACCTTGCAGGCATGTAAATATGTGAATGCCAACTCAATACTAGTGTGCCCTCTCTCTTCTATTTGGTACACAGCAGTCTTTTGTTGTGAGAATTGTGTTATTTCACCAACAGTGGATATATTCCATTCTTTTCTTCCTCCTAAGTGGACTGTGCCGAGAAGCAGTTATTCATAAGGCCTCTCAGAAGATGGTTTCATGAGATCAAACAACCATTGCTGTTCAGAGCAGCTTCAAATTTGTGGAATCAATGTTCATACAGCTAGTACGGGATTCTCTTTGAGAGAATTATAAAAATGTTTTAGGTCAAATGTTTTACAAACTCTTTGGAAGTTTGCCTTACAGTTAAACTTTATTGGTTTAATAATAAAGTCACCTCTGGTCATACTTGATACCAAGCTTGGGCTACTAGGAAGCACGGCATTGAATATGCTCATCCCTGACCCTCTCCTCTTTCTTCTCACTCCCACTTTCTAAGGACAGCAATCTTGAATAAAGCAATCTCACATGAGTGTTTATTTCAGTGATGCTTCTCGGGAGAAGCCAGGCCATTAAAATATGCCTCTCTGCTCATCTCATGTACCTCACTGTTTTTCCCCTGCTTTTGGAATCCTCAAAAATTCACTCTGTATTAACATTTAGTTCAGAGTACCTTCAAAAATAGAATGATTCAGGCCAATCTTGACTCTTGAAATGGCACATGAGACATGTTCCCTATATTTGAAAAGTCTTTGACTGAGTGGGACAACTACATAGATAGAAAGGCCTTTTTAAATATCAACAAGTTTAGTTTTTTATGCCCATTTCGTGCATCACGCTAGCGCCCCCTCCTAAATTTTTCCATCAGCCAATATCTCTCCCAATCACAGGGCAAAATTGTAAACAATATGTTAGAATTCTGAATACAGTAATATACTTTTAAAAAATGCATCATAGTCTAATTGAGTTTATTGGGAGCTCAACATTGGTTTGGAATTTGAAAATCAATCTCTAATGTCCACCTTAACATCAGAAAAAATAAATGATTTTCTCAGTAGATACAAAAAATCTTTTTAAAAATCAACCCTGCTTCATTATAATAATATGAAAGTCATCTTAGCAAATTAGAAATAGTGAATTCCCTTAATTTGATAAAACTTATCTATTAGACATGCACACCTAACATCTCACTGAATTGTGAAATATTGAAATATTAAAATCTGCCAATTTCTTATTGAAATAACAAACTGGACCCATTCTCTCACCCGCCTGCCCCACCCTATTACTGCTTGATCCAGTGAAAACCCAAGGACTTTCAATAGTGTCTTCCAGAATGATAAAATTTTTACCATAACCTTATCACAGTCTGAAGCAATTAGCAAGGTAAATAAATGTTAATCCCCACATGATTGGATTATGTCCGACTTCCTGTACAAGACAGAATGCTATAAAAACCCACAGTCAGCAATGGACTGAGCCATTTGCTCTTTTCCTAGACTAGCTATGGCTGGGCCTGGTCAAGCCTTTCGAGGCTGAAGCTATGGAGTTCCATCCATCAACCTTGGAAGAGCTGTCTTGGAGGCAGGCAGGCCCAGAGCCCCACATGCCATGGGACCTGAACCGAGAGCAAGCCTGGGCCTGGGCACTGGATAACTTCCCTGTGCTGAGCCGCCACTCCTGCCAATGCCATCAGCTCTACGGGAGCTCTGCTGCGGGCTGGCTGCTGCACTGCGATTCTACCAGGCATGCAGCTCTGCCCCGGATATGAGAGGGGCCAAAAACGGCTTTTAGACTCTCATGTCGATGAGGCAATGGTTGAAACCACAGACGGGCTCCAGTCCCCTCAAGAAGACGCAGATGCTACCGACGGTGAGATGCAAAGCGGCCTGAAGCTGTCTGGAGATGCCAGCGCCTGCGGAGGTGGAAGTACACACGCCCAGGGCACCCCCTGCCGCCCAGGCCGCCTCCGGAAGCTGCTGAAAACCTAGGATTCCATCAGGAAGGAACCCGGAAAGGAGAGGAACCCCAGGCTTTCTGCAGGCCTGCGGCACGACCTGCTTCAACTGCTGCCCTGGAAGGAGTCCGAGGCACTCCAATGGGGACCCGCATGCCGTCCCTGCGGACATTTGCACTGGAACTGTGCCTGCACGCATAAGAGCCTTGAGGTCTGTGTTGTGGAGATCTTTCCTTAATTTGTTTTTCCTCACCTGAGCGTCCTAAACATTTTTCATTTAGAAAAACTCTCTTCATGGAATGAATAATATGCAATGTGCTTAGGAACTCTTCTTTCAGATGTACTCAAAATTGCTATGGTTCTTCCATTGAAACAGTACACATTAATTAAATCCTTTCCGTATTCTCCACCCGTGAAATTGATTTTGAGCTGGTAAATCAAGATTGGTATAGATGGGTCTGAAGCAGACAGAAAGGGGGCAGGGAGTTTTTTTTTTTTTGAGCTGGGGTCTCGCTAGTCTTCCTGGGTAGCCCAGGCTGATGTGTAGTGGCATGATCATGCTTTAGTTTAAATTCCATGGGGCCTTTGAGGAGCTGTGGATACTAGCAGGGTGGAAGGGGACAGCTGGGTGGATCACTTGCTGGAGTTGCTTCAAAACTGACCCTGGCCCTGCAGATGAAGGCAGGGAACAGACATTAACAGTGTTCTTTAAATCAGCAGTCCCCAATCTTTTTGGCACAAGGGACTGGTTTTATAGAAGACAAATTTTCCATGCATGGGGGGTTGGTAGACAGGGATAGTTTGGGGATGAAGCTGTTCTACCTCAGATAATCAGGCATCAGATTCTCAGGAGGAGCACACAAGGTAGATCCCTTGCATGTGCAGTTTACAATAGGCTTCGTGCACTTATGAGAATCTAATGTCACTGCTGATCTGACAAGAAGTGGAGCTCAGGTGGTACCGCTGGGCTGCTGGCCACTCCCCTCCTGCTGTGCCACGGGGCTCTTGATGCTAACGGTGGAGCGTGTCCAGGTTCTTGGCGTCTTGAACAATGAATTGGACAAAATGCGCAAGCAAAGCAAGGACGGAATGAAGGGATTTATTGAAAACAAAAGTACACTCCACAGTGTGGTAGTGGGCCTGAGCATAGGGGCTCAAACGCCCCGTTACAAAGTTTTTGTGAGTTTAAATACCCTCTATCTGGGGTACGCCCTATGTAAATGAAGAGGACGAAGTAAAGTTTCAAAGTCATTTACTGGGTGTATGCCCTATGGAGAGGATATTTCCTGTTATAGCTGAAGTGTGAATGGGCCTTATGTTCCCGGCCTCCAGACCCTATTTTCCTGCCTCACTAACAGGCCAGGGTCCAGTACAGGCGTGCTGTCTGGGGAGTTGGAGACCCCTCCTTTAAATAGTTTAAAGTTTACATTGTAATAAGGGCTGGAAGAGGGGTTGGGATGTCCTTCACATGAGGCCAATGGCACCTGCCTACTGCGAAGCTGGTTGGCCAGCTGGGGGTGCAGTGGGGCAGGTGTAGCCTCTTTGCCTCATTTTCCCCTGCACTGCCCAGACATCTCCTGGACTGCCTGCACCATCAAGATCTGGACTTCAGAGCATGTCTTTGGTCACCTGTGGGAAATAGTTAAAACAGTTGCAATGCACAAATACCCAAAAGCCCTATGAACCAGAGAATGGTGTGGGTTGATGTGTTGGGCAGACATATAGATCCCAATGAAGAGTTGCACAGCCACAGACTTCTCTGCACAGAGTGGGAACTACAAGTCTCTTATTGGTACAGCAAGAACCAAAACATATGTGCTAGAATATTCTGTAGTTAATTCTATAGAGAAAACAATGGAACTTAAATCTACTAATATTTCACTTAAAATATGGTTTCAGTAGGTGAGAGACTTATACACAAACCACATCCTCAGGACCCAGAAAAAGATTATTTTGACTCAAGAAGCCATAATCACTGAAAGGAGGCAGCCTCAACAGTTACGTTGAAGGACTGATGGCAATAGGATGTCTTCAAATGCTAACAAAGGCCGGGAAGCACTGGAATGGGCCATACATAAATTACATGTTAAAAAATGAAGAATTGATGGCTTCCACAAGAGGAGGCATAAGAACTCTGGTAGTGGCTGCAGCAGCCTTTGTATTGAATTGATAATGAGTGTGTGTAGACAAGTACCCCAAGTCTCTCCAAGCTGGCAATATATTTATTTTAAAACTATAAATATATTTTAAGTAGAATTTTTAAAAAGTAGGCTGACATAAGACAGTGACTTTAGATCAAAACAAAGAGATGCATGGCGTCTAAATAAAAGGGATCATCTGAAATTAGTGTTGTTTGAAATGACTGTCTAATATTGGAGATTCCAGTATTTATGAAAAATTTAACAATTTTTTGAAAGAAATTATTCTTCTTAATGTTTATTTTAAATTCACGGTACATATGCAGGTTTGTTATTTTGGTAAACTTGTGTCATGGGAGTTTGTTGTACACATTATTTTATCACCCAGGTATGAAGCCTGGTGCCCATTATTATTTTTCCTGATCCTCTCCCTCCTTCCATCATCCACCTTCAATAGGCTCCAGTGTCTGTTGTTCCCCTCTTTGTGTCCATGTGTTCTCACCATTCAGCTCCAGCTTATAAGCGAGAACATGTGGTATTTGCTCTTCTATTCCTGCATTAGTTTGCTAAGAAAAAACGGTCTCCAGCTCCATCTATGTTCCTGCAAAAGACATGATCTTGTTCTTTTTTATGGCTGCATAGTATACCATCGTGTATATATACCACACTTTCTTTATCCAGTCTACCATTAAAGAACATTTAGGTTGATTCCATGTCTTTGCTATTGTGGATAGTATGGTCTTTATGGTAGAACAATTTATATTCCTTTGGTACATACCCAGTAATGGGATAGCTGGGTCAAATGGTATTTCTGTTATTTGGTCTTTGAGGAATTGCCGTGCTGTTTTCCGCAATGGTTGAACTAATTTACACTCTCACCAACAGTGTATAAGCAAAATTTTAACGTTTTCTTAAAAAGTACTTGGAAGTTTGCATTGACATTGAATCAACTTGAGGTAGAATTTTAATTTTAAAGCTTTTCATACTTTGGAACCCCACCTGGCTTTGGTCCAACCCCAGAACAAAGCAGAGCCATCTCTTACATACAAACAATTGCCCTGCTGCTGTAAACTTCCACAGCTTGCATGAGGAAACTCAATTTAAAAGGAGAACTTGTATAGCTTTCAAACATATTAATTTGTTTAATAATAATAACTTGCTCTGCAAGTTATTTTAAACCATCATTAAAAACCAGTGTTTGCCGGGTGCGGTGGCTCATGCCTGTAATCCCAACGCTTTGGGAGGCCAAGGAGGGCAGATCACGAGGTCAAGAGTTTGAGACCAGCCTGGCCAACATAGTGAAACCCAGTCTCTACTAAAAATACAAAAAATTAACCAGGCTTGGTGGCAGGTACCTGTAATCCCAGCTACTTGGGAGGCCGAGGCAGGAGAATCGTTTGAACCTATGAGGCGGAGGTCGCAGTGAGCTCAGATCACACCATTTCACTTCAGCCCAGGCTACAGTGCGAGATTCTGTCTCAAAAGCAAAACAAAACAAATAAACAAACCAGTGTTTTGGTTTACTACTGAAGTATATTTGGAGTAAAAATGATCACTAAAATAATATATGACTCTAACAAAAATGCTTTCATTGTAATAAAATGTACTATATTGATTTGCCAAAGTTTTGCAACCTAGTAAAGGTTGCAAAAGGTCCTTGGATTTGTAGTTTGTGATTTAATATGCTGTACCACGGACTGGTTATGTTAACTGGAAAAATAAATTTGTTACTTCAAAATCCAAACAAAACAAAAAACAAAAAGTGGAGGCAGATTAAAGAGGACCACAGGAAGATTTGTAGCCTTGTGTCTTCTGAGTTGACAACCACAGAGCTCCAGGGCATTAACTCCAGATCAGACAATTCCAGGCAGCTACAGAAGTCTCCCCTGGTGAGTCTTGCCCATGATCTGGAAGTCCAAGATCAAAGCACCAGATTCAGCTCTTGGTGGGGATTCTCTTTCTGTCGCGCCAATGGCCATGTTGTAGCTGTGTTCTCACATGGCACAGAGGGAGAGAAAGGGGGAGAGAGGGAGAAGGGGAGAGAAAAAGAAGGACACGGTATCTCTTCCTTTTCTCATAAGGCCGCCAATCCCATTATGAAAGCCCCAACCTCATAAGTTCATCTTAAGGTACTTGTCTCCCAAAGGCTCCATCTCTAAATACCATCATTTTGTGGATTAATCAAAATCATCTTGAATTTTGGGGGACACAATTCAGTCCATAACACCAAGTCTACGTGATGCTGTCATAATCTCTGCCCATCTCAGGGCCTGCATCAACTGAGACTCATTTCTTTCTTTGGGCATTTCAGAAGACAGAGATTTAAAAAAAAAGGGGGGGGGGCAGCAGAGAATACAATGCATTGACTAATTAATTAATTAACTAATTCTGAGACAACATCTCACTCCAGCACCCTGGATTATTTGGGTTACTTCAGTGCCCCTCTGGCAGGTGGTATTGTTTCACATTCATTGCTTGCCTGTATGGGGGCAAGTACACAGGCATCCATTGGGCCAATCCCCTTTTTGTAGCTTGATTACTTTCCAGACTCAGATCTTATTCTTATTCAGCTCATTGAGGTCCACTAATGCTTAACTCATAGCATAGATTTTATTTCACATTAATGGATTCAAAAGTGTGACCAATGCCCAATGTCACAATTCTTTTTTAATTAGAAATGACCTAGACATTCAATGGTATCTGAAACAATTTTAATAGTTTAAGTTACATTAAAAGTTCACCTACAAGCATTGATTCCATTTATATTTATTCAATTTATTCATCTGTAGCAGTTTATCTAGATTAGTTTTTGAACTAAGACATTAGACAACACTAATTATCGCTCCAAGTTATTTCTTTGTTAACAATTTGCATAGCCTGTGAATATCAGGTGTTCACCTATGCAAAAATCTTAAACACATGGGCATATTTTTCTGATAATTCAGAAAAATTAATTGTTCTTATGGAAGAAACAATATTAAATTTGTCTTATTTATCAAAAAAGTCATTCAAAGAAGGATTATTCTGTTTTTGGTTGAGTTTATGGTCTTATAACCTTCATGTAAAATTCTAGCATGTTCAAATATTTAGCAAAGGCAAATATAAAACTCATCTAATTAGTAAACCCGGACAAAAATGTATGCTTACAACTCCAAAAACATTTCTATTTTTATTTTGTGAATAATTTTAAAGCAATCTTATTAAAGATTACTAAATTCACACAAATTTGAAAAGCATTTGGACTTTCTTGCTAAATTTAGAAGCACTCATTTACTTATAAGCCAATATGGTGCCATTTTGGACATAACATATAACATAATACATGTAACATGCATAGAAACACATAGAAACATGTATCCATACACACAAAGATCAAATCGATGTTACCGTGAAACTCTAGCCATGACATGGCATCATAAACTCATTATTTTACAAAAGACAGCTGGAGTGGATCCAAATTATTTCAGGACAGGACAAAACTGGGACCTGTCCACATGGCTAAACTTTATCTGCCCTGATAGGTAATCCAATTAGTGCTATGGACCAAACCTTTGGCTAATGCAGTTTCCATAGTAGTTTTATATGTAAAACTTTTTTTAACCACTTTTTCCTTCAGTTTCAAATTAGTTTCCAATGTTTACATCTTAGCTAGAACTGGATGAACTGCATACAAAAAACAAAGTTTCCAGGCCGGGCATGGTGGCTCAAGCTTGTAATCCCAGCACTTTGGGAGGCTGAGGCGGTCAGATCATGAGGTCAGGAGATCCAGACCATCCTGGCTAACATGGTGAAACCCCATCTCTACTAAAAAAAATACAAAACATTAGTCAGGCGTGGTGGCAGGCACCTGTAGTCCCAGCTACTCTGGGAGGCTGAGGCAGGAGAATCACGTGAACCCGGGAGGCGGAGGCTGCAGTGAGCCAATATCGTACCATTGCACTGGATCCAGCCTGGGTGACAAAAGAGAAACTCAGTCTCAAACAAAAGAAAGGAAAAAAAAAGGATTCTACCTGTCAGACTTCAGACAGGAACTGAAACCAAAGCAGCCAACACCGTGAGAGCCAAACTAATGCACTGCCACCTTACTGCCAGGCCATAACCAGAATGACTGTTCATCTTTTTACTGTCTCGTGTCTCACCAAGTCAGGCTACCATTGACAAAGACTAACTGTGACCCCATTGGCAAGGCAAATTTAGAAATGGAGGTTTTGGGAGTCCAGGCCCACAATTCAACAGAGAAGACAGAAAGGCCTAAATGTGCCTGAGCACAAAGAATAAACACAGTAAAACAAAAACCAGGTGTGTTTTTAGAGCTACATTTAACAAATGTCTTCTTTTAACACAAAAATGCAACGCACTATCACTGGACTAAGTACAAGATTAGACAACACAAACATTGTATTAGATGGCACAGCGTCATAGGCAATGAGGTCGTCTAACTGATCACAGTTTAAAAATTGAGACATGACCGTTTTCATTCCCATCCATGAAGCTCTGTGGCTGTAGGTACAATCTCAATTGGAGGAAAAATCTAACATCTAAATTTGAGGTTCTTCTTGAGTCTGAGGCCTTGGCCAGTTGAACCTTCCATGGATATCCCCTCACCCCATTGGCTCCAAGCCTATACATCTTATTAGATTTAAGCTTAGTCCTCTGATTGGGGTCATGGAACCAGGAGGCTGGCTCTTGGGATATCTTCATCAATGTTTTTTCAGATTTTTAAATACATTTTTTTTTTCAAAAATAGGGACCAGAGGACAGAAGTTAGGTTCTAATGAGAGAATAGAGATCTGAAATATGAACAGGGTTTCCCAATGTTGTTCCACTTATTTTTTAGATATCAGACTATGCAGTCTCATTCCTACCTATTTCTCTGCATGGCCATTTGTACCAAGTACTTCCATAATATAATCCAACTTACAAATATTTACAATATGCAGCTGAATTCAATACTGTAAACTTAAGAATCATATCTCTTTAAGTAGCCCCTTAACAGTTATCTGATTATGGTTCAAATCTAGGTATTCTAATTCATTCTGGAAGCAGATACCTCTCAGATGCACTCTGAGTATATTCAAGTCCTCCATAAGCTCACTCTAAAGGAGGCAAAGTTCTAGCTGCACTAGAAAGAAACATTTGAGTCACTCCAGATGTCCAGCCTTGTTAAAGTCAGACCTTCAAAACAATTGAGTTCACTGGGGTCCAGCATCTCGACCCTTTTATGCCATATATTCACATATCCACTTCCTTATTTTGAAATATAAAGCAGCACCAAATTCACACAAATCTTTTCTTTCCCCCACTTGAGACAGAGTCTCACTCTGTGGCCCAGGCCTGAGTGCAGTGCCACAAACACGGCTCACTGTAGTCTCGACCTCCTGGACTTGAACAGTCCTCTCGCCTCAGCCTCCTCAGCAGCTGGCACCAAGGTGCATGCCACCATCTTGGGTTATTATTTTTTGTGTTTCATAGAGACGGAGTCTCTCCATGTTACCCAGGCTGGTCTCAAACACCTGAGCTCAAGCAGTTCTCCACCTCAGCCTCACGCTTGCTGGGATTACAGGCTGGGCCACCATGCCTATCGAAATTCACACAAATCTATACCCCCAGCTCAGACTCTGATGCCGCAGGCCTGTATTCCTTCTTATTTCTTTATGCCTCTTTTGGAAGCCCCCAGACAATTCTAAATCCAGTCTTACTCAACTTGAGCATTGCTTATCTTGGTTAATGGCAGCCAGAAAAAGTAGTTTAGTACAATGCAGAAATTTTATCTTAGAATAAATTTTATTTTTTCTTGCTTCCTTTCTTCATCTTCTTCCTTTTTTTCTCCCTTCTTTCTTAAACATAACCCTAAGCCTAAATCTATCCAGTTGAGTGAATACTTCATGTTATATAACTTGTCACCCTCTACATCAGCATCCCCCCTTCCCAGGAGAATTGCATCTTCCCTTTCACTTTGCCCAGCAGAGGTTTTCAGGTAAGTCCATCCAGAAAGATTCTCCTGGTGTTCCCCAGATTTTAAGGAAATGTATATTCCTCTCAAAGGCTGCTTACTGGTTCAAATTAGCACCATGACGTTCATGAAATCTGTTACACTGTTAAATCAGAATTCTGCTTTCAGAATCCTAAGTTCATAATGTCCCAAATCACCACTGATTTCTTCCCACAGGAAAGACACACACATGTAATTGTTAGTCAAAAGTTTATCAGGAGCTCTTGGAACCCGTCAGTGAATACAGCCCTAAATTACTAGAAGCAAATGGAACCAGGAAGAAGAAAGTCTGCAAAGAAACAGGAAAGAGAACATGTGTGGAGGTGCATTGGAGTGGTAGTCACATGGCTCCTCAGTACCCTGCAGAGTCTAGTGTATCCTGGGTTTTAAAATCTATCAAACATTTGTGGACAATGTTTTACAAAAAAAAAAAAAAAAAAAAAAAAAAACAGAAACAAACAAACAAGAAAACTTTCAGCTACACAGTGAATGTAAAGCAGAGGCCAGACAGGAAGGAGGAAGGGGGAATTTTCAATCCCAGAGACCAACAGCAAATGGTCCATTTTTTTGTAGGTGAACCTAGTGACCTAGTGGAGTCCTGCTTTGACACCGAGCATAATTCTTCACTTTCTAATTCTAGGTGACTTACCCTGGGGCATTTTTGCCTTTTACTTTCTGTCTAGCCTCCTCTATGGTCTTTGTTTTTACCTACTCTACTAGACTTACTGGTTATAAGTGTTAAATTTTTTTCTGAGCCTAAAATCAAGAGTCAATACCTGACAAAGAAGCAGATTGTTAAAACCAAGAGTTTCTCTGTATCTGGAAAGTATTAATATGGATTCCTGCCTCCAAATTCATTAGTTGCACAGCTTCTGGCAACACAGCCTCACCTCCCACCTCAGCCTCCCAAAGTGCTGGGATTACAGGCATGAGCCACCACACCCAGTCTTTTAATATATTTATTGTCTCTTCATTAACAAATACTAAGTGTCTATATTGTGCTACATAGTGATCAAGGTCCCAGAGATAAGTGATCAACAAGCAGACATGGACTTGGCCATAAAGTGTTTGACACCTTCATGGGTTGAATAAAACAGTAAATATGACAACAAATAAATAAATAAACGAACAGTGTTTATATGATAAACACTATTAAGAAACTTAATGCAAGTTAGTTGGAAAGGTAACTAGGAGGATGCTATATTAGGTAGTGTAGTAAGGATAGAATTATCAGAGATACTTCCACTTTGATATGAATAATGCAATGAACAAAGAAAAAAAAATCTGAGCCAGACACAGTGATTCACACCTGTAATCTTAGCACGTTGGGAGGCAGATACGGTAGGATCACTTGAGGCCAGGCTTGCCAACTGTAGGGAGACCCCCTGAAACTATTGCTACGGAATAAAAGATGAAATGCTCCTGATTATTGTAAATACAAAGTTGCATGCAGGATTGTGTAAAGACAATGCCAGGTTGGACTGCCAGAATGAGCCAACAGCGTGTGATGTGCTTCCCCCTGCAGAGAGCCTATGAACAGATGTGCAGTCAGGGAGGTTTCACTTCACCAAGATTCCTATCCCAGAAAAGCAGATGTTCATAGCTCTGGGAATGGAATGTGACCCTTGTGGAGAGCCTATAAACAGAGGCATGGGGGGTGCCTGTTCATATGGATAAGATAGGGCTGTAAATGCCCTCATCTTGCCACAGTTCTTCTAGGCCTCTTTAGGTTAAGGCATACTCCCTTCTGAGAATTTCTGGTCTAACCGGTTGTCTAGCTTCACGTCCTGTTTCTATCGATTGTTTGTAACCAGCTTTTGCTGCAACTGTTACTGCTGATTAATATCTTGCTAATCGAGTGGGTGGAGCCAAGATGGCCGAATAGGAACAGCTCCAGTCTACAGCTCCCAGCATGAGCAACACAGAAGACAGGTGACTTCTGCATTTCCAAATAAGGTACTGGGTTCATCTCACTGGGGAGTGTCAGAAAGTGGGTGCAGGACAGTGGGTGCAGCACACCGAGTGTGAGCCGAAGCAGGGTGAGGCATCACCTCACCTGGGAAGTGCAAGGGGTCAGGGAATTCCCTTTCCTAGTCAAAGAAAGGGGTGACAGACAGCACCTGGAAAATTGGGTCACTCCCACCCTAATACTGACTTTTTCCAGCAGCACCTGGAAAATCGGGTCACTCCCACTCTACTACTGCACTTTTCCAACAGTCTTAGCAAACAGCACACCAGGAGATTATATCCCGTGCCTGGCTCAGAGGGTCCTATGCCCAAGGAGCCTCGCTTATTGCTAGCACAGCAGTCTGAGATCAAACTGCAAGGCGGCAGTGAGGCTGGGGGAGGGGTGCCCGCCATTGCCGAGGCTTGAGTAGGTAAGCAAAGTCGCCAGGAAGCTTGAACAGGGTAGAGCCCACAGCAGCTCAAGGAGGCCTGCCTGCCTCTGTAGCCGCCACCTCTGGGGGCAGGGCACAGCCAAACAAAAGGCAGCAGAAACCTCTGCAGATTTAAATGTCCCTGTCTGACAGAATTGAAGAGAGCAGTGTTTCCCCCAGCATGCAGCTGGACATCTGAGAACAGACTGCCTCCTCAAGTGGGTCCCTGACCCCTGAGTAGCCTAACTGGGAGGCACCCCCCAGTAGGGGCAGACTGACACCTCACACGGCCGGGTACTCCTCTGAGACAAAACTTACAGAGGAACGATCAGGCAGCAACATCTGCTGTTCACCAATATCCGCTATTCTGCAGCCTCCGCTGCTGATACCCAGGCAAACAGGGTCTGCAGTAGACCTCCAGCAAACTCCAACAGACCTGCAGCTGAGGGTCCTGACAGTTAGAAGGAAAACTAACAAACAGAAAGGACATCCACACCAAAACCCCATCTGTACATCACCATCATCAAAGACCAAAGGTAGATAAAACCACAAAGATGGGGAAAAAACAGACCAGAAAAACTGGAAACTCTAAAAATCAGAGCGCCTCTCATCCTCCAAAGGAACACAGCTCCTCATCAGCAACGGAACAAAGCTGGATGGAGAATGACTTTGACGAGTTGAGAGAAGAAGGCTTCAGATGATAAAACTACTCCGAGCTAAAGGAGGAAGTTCAAACCCACGGCAAAGAAGTTAAAAACCTTGAAAAAAATTAGATGAATGGCTAACTAGAATAACCAATGCAGAGAAGTCCTTAAAGGACCTGATGGAGCTGAAAACCAAGGCATGAGAACTATGTGACAAATGCACAAGCCACAGTAGCCAATTTGATCAAATAGAAGAAAGGGTATCAGTGATGGAAGATCAAATGAATGAAATGAAGTGAGAAGAGAAGTTTAGAGAAAAAAGAATAAAAAGAAATGAACAAACCCTCCAAGAAATATGGGACTATGTGAAAAGACCAAATCTACGTCTGACTGGTGTACCTGAAAGTGACAGGGAGAATGGAACCAAGTTGGAAAACACTCTGCAGGATATTATCCAGGAGAACTTCCCCAATCTAGCAAGGCAGGCCAACATTCAAATTCAGGAAATACAGAAAACACCACAAAGATACTCCTCGAGAAGAGCAACTCCAAGACACATAATTATCAGATTCATCAAAGTTGAAATGAAGGAAAAAATGTTCAGGGCAGCCAGAGAGAAAGGTCGGGTTACCCAGAAAGGGAAGCCCATCAGACTAACAGCGGATCTCTCGGCAGAAACTCTACAAGCCAGAAGACAGCGGGGGCCAATATTCAACATACTTAAAGAAAAGAATTTTCAACCCAAAATTTCATATCCAGCCAAACTAAGCTTCATAAGTGAAGGCGAAATAAAATACTTTACAGACAAGCAAATGCTGAGAGATTTTGTCACCACCAGGCCTGCCCTAAAAGAGCTCCTGAAGGAAGCACTAAACATGGAAAGGAACAACCAGTACCAGCCACTGCAAAAACATGCCAAGTTGTAAAGACCTTCAAGGCTAGGAAGAAACTGCATCAACTAATGTGCAAAATAACCAGCTAACATCATAATGACAGGATCAAATTCACACATAACAATATTGCCCTTAAATGTAAATGGGCAAAATGCTCCAATTAAAAGACACAGACTGGCAAATTGGATAAAGAGTCAAGACCCATCAGTGTGCTATATTCAGCAAACCCATCTCACGTGCAGAGACACACATAGGCTCAAAATAAAGGGATGGAGGAAGATCTACCAAGCAAATGGAAAACAAAAAAAAAGCAGGGGTTGCAATCCTAGTCTCTGATAAAACAGACTTTAAACCAACAAAGATCAAAAGAGACAAAGAAGGCCATTACATAATGGTAAAGGGATCAATTCAACAAGAAGAGCTAACTATCCTAAATATATATGCACCCAATACAGGAGCACCCAGATTCATAAAGCACATACTTAGAGATGCAGAAAGAGACTTAGACTCCCACACAATAATAATGGGAGACATTAACACCCCACTGTCAACATTAGACAGATCAACGAGACAGAAAGTTAACAAGGATATCCAGGAATCGAACTCAGCTCTGCACAAAGTGGACCTAATAGACATCTACGGAACTCTCCACCCCAAATCAACAGAATATACATTTTTTTCAGCACCACACCACACCTATTCCAAAATTGACCACATAGTTGGAAGTAAAGCTCTCCTCAGCAAATGTAAAAGAACAGAAATTATAACAAACTGTCTCTCAGACCACAGTGCAATCAAACTAGAACTCAGGATTAAGAAACTCACTCAAAACCGCTCAACTACATGGAAACTGAACAACCTGCTCCTGAATGACTACTGGGTACATAACGAAATAAAGGCAGAAATAAAGATGTTCTTTGAAACCAATGAGAACAAAGACACAACATACCAGAATCTCTCAGACACATTTAAAGCAGTATGTAGAGGGAAATTTATAGCACTAAATGCCCAGAAGAGAAAGCAGGAAAGGTCTAAAATTGACAACCTAACATCACAATTAAAAGAACTAGAGAAGCAAGAGCAAACACATTCAAAAGCTAGCAGAAGGCAAGAAATAACTAAGATCAGAGCAGAACTGAAGGAAATAGAGACACAAAAAACCCTTCAAAAAATCAATGAATCCAGGAGCTGGTTTTTTGAAAAGATCAACAAAATTGATAGACCACTAGCAAGACTAATAAAGAAGAAAAGAGAGAAGAATCAACTAGACGCAATAAAAAATGATAAAGGGGATATCACCACTGATCCCACAGAATTACAAACTGCCATCAGAGAATACTATAAACACCTCTACGCAAAGAAACTAGAAAATCTAGAAGAAATGGATAAGTTCCTTAACACATACACCCTCCCAAGACTAAACCAGGAAGAATTTGAATCTCTGAATAGAACAATAACAGGATCTGAAATTGAGGCAATAATTAATAGCTTACTAACCAAAAAAACTCCAGGACCAGATGGATTCACAGCCGAATTCTACCAGAGGTACAAGGAGGAGCTGGTACCATTCCTGCTGAAACTATTCCAATCAATAGAAAAAGAGGGAATCCTCCCTTACTCACTTTATGAGGCCAGCATCATGCTGACACCAAAGCCTGGCAGAGACACAACAAAAAAAGAGAATTTTAGACCAATATCCTTGATGAACATTGATGCAAAAATCCTCAATAAAATACTGGCAAAAAGAATCCAGCAGCACATCAAGAAGCTTATCCACCATCATCAAGTGGGCTTCATCCCTGGGATGCAAGGCTGGTTCACCACATGAAAATCAATAAACGTAATCCAGCATACAAACAGAACCAACGACAAAAAACATATGATTATCTCAATAGATGCAGAAAAGGCCTTTGACAAAATTCAACAACCCTTCATGCTAAAAACTCTCAATAAATTAGGTATTGATGGGACGTATCTCAAAATAATAAGAACCATCTATGACAAACCCACAGCCAATATCATACTGAATGGGCAAAAGCTGGAAGCATTCCCTTTGAAAACTGGCACAAGACAGGGATGCCCTCTCTCACCACTCCTATTCAACATAGTGTTGGAAGTTCTGGCCAGGGCAATCAGGCAGGAGAAGGAAATAAAGGGTATTCAGTTAGGAAAACAGTAAGTCAAATTGTCCCTGTTTGCAGATGACATGATTGTATATCTAGAAAACCCCATCATCTCAGCCCAAAATCTCCTTAAGCTGATAGGCAACTTGAGCAGTCTCAGGACACAAAATCAATATGCAGAAATCACAAGCATTCTTACACACCAATAACAGACAAACAGAGAGCCAAATCATGAGTGAACTCCCATTCACAATTGCTTCAAAGAGAATAAAATACCTAGGAATCCAATTTACAAGGAACATGAAAGACTTCTTCAAGGAGAACTACAAGCCACTGCTCGATGAAATAAAATAGGATACAAACAAATGGAAGAACATTCCATGCTCATGGGTAGGAAGAATCAATATCGTGAAAATGGCCATACTGCCCAAAGTAATTTATAGATTCAATACCATCTCCATCAAGCTACCAATGACTTTCTTCACAGAATTGGAAAAAACTACTTTAAAGTTCATATGGAACCAAAAAAGAGCCCATATCGCCAAGTCAATCTTAAGCCAAAAGAACAAAGCTGGAAGCATCATGCTACCTGATTTCAAACTATACTACAAGGCTACAGTAACCAAAACAGCATGGTACCGGTACCAAAACAGAGATATAGACCAATGGAACAGAACAAAGCCCTCAGAAATAATGCCACATATCTACAACCATCTGATCTTTGACAAACCTGACAAAAACAAGAAATGGGGAAAGGATTCCCTATTTAATAAATGGTGCTGGGAAAACTGGCTAGCCATATGTAGAAAGCTGAAACTGGATCCCTTCCTTACACCTTATACAAAAATTTATTCAAGGTGGATTAAAGACTTAAATGTTAGACCTAAAACCATAAAAACCTTAGAAGAAAACCTAGGCAATACCATTCAGGACATAGGCATGGGCAAGGACTTCATGTCCAAAACACCAAAAGCAATGGCAATAAAATCCAAAATTGACAAATGGGATCTAATTAAACTATAGAGCTTCTGCACAGCAAAAGAAACTACCATCAGAGTGAACAGGCAACCTACAAAATGGGAGAAAATTTTTGCAATCTACTCCTCTGACAAAGGGCTAATATCCAGAATCTACAATGAACTCAAACAAATTTACAAGAAAAAAACAAACAGCCCCATCAAAAAGTGGGCAAAAGATATGAACAGATACTTCTCAAAAGAAGACATTTATGCAGCCAAAAGAAACATGAAAAAATGCTCATCATCACTGGCCGTCAGAGAAATGCAAATCAAAACCACAATGAGATACCATCTCACACCAGTTAAAATGGCCATCATTAAAAAGTCAGGAAACAACAGGTGCTGGAGAGAATGTGGAGAAATAGGAACACCTTTACACTGTTGCTGGGACTGTAAACTAGTTCAACCATTGTGGAAGTCAGTGTGGTGATTCCTCAGAGATCTTGAACTATAAATACCATTTGACCCAGCAATCCCATTACTGGGTATATACCCAAAGGACTATAAATCATGCTGCTATAAAGACACATGCACACGTATGTTCATTGTGGCACTATTCACAATAGCAAAGACTTGGAACCAACCCAAATGTCCAATAATGATAGACTGGATTAAGAAAATGTGGCACATATACACCATGGAATACTATGCAGCCATAAAAAAGGATGAGTTCATGTCCTTTGTAGGGACATGGATGAAGCTGGAAACCATCATTCCCAGCAAACAATCACAAGGACAAAAAACCAAACACCTCATGTTCTCATTCATAGGTGGGAATTGAACAGTGAGAACACATGGAAACAGGAAGGGGAACATCACACATGGGGGCTTGTTGTGGGGTGGGGGGAGGGGGGAGGGATAGCATTGGGAGCTATACCTAATGTTAAATGATGAGTTGATAGGTGCAGCACACCAACGTGGCACACATATACATATGTAACTAACCTGCACATTGTGCACATGTACCTTAAAACTTAAAGTATAATAAAAAAAAAATCTTGCTAATCCTAGGTTATGGAAAGACTGTGTTTCTGTTTTAAGGCTCTGTTAGAAATTAGTGATGCACACACTATATTGTAAATTCTTTTCTCTGTATACTGTACTTCTGCATACCGATGTTATGTTAAAGAATTACTTCATCCCCACATGAACATCTCACCTCATAATCAAATGACCCTAAATCCCTCACTAACCTACCCCCGCCTTCACTAAACTTAATAATAAATGCTGGTATATCCAGTGCATTGGCGGCATCACAGGACCAGAGGCGGTGACCCGCCTGGACCCAGCTTTCACTATTTTGTGTGTGTCTATTATTTCTCGACCTGCCAATCCACCTGGGAACAAAGAAAGAGCCCTATTGCATTGCGGACTGCTGGCCAGATCCCACAGTAGCTAACATGGTGAAATCCCATCTCTACTAAAAATACAAAAAACATTTGCCCTGAGTGGTGGCACACCCCTGTAATCCCAGCTACTTGGGAGGCTAAGGTGGGAGAATCAATTAAACCCTGGAGGCAGAGGTTGCAGTGAGCTGAGATTGAGCCACTGCACTCCGGCTTGGGAAACACAGCAAGACCTTGTCTCAAAAAAAAAAAAAAAAATTGAAGGTGGAGTTACCATCATGAGACAAGATTCTAAGACTAGAGCAACTTTATTATGCACTGGACATGGTGGCTGACATCTGTAATCCCAGCACTTTAGGAGGCTGAGTCAGGAGGATTACTTGCGGCGAGAACCCAAAACCAGCCCAGGCAACATAGTGAAACACCATCTCTAGGAGAGAAAAAAAAAAAGCTTTTAATTAACTGCCTGTAGTGGTTTCTGCCTGTAGTCCCAGCCACTCAGGAGGCTGAAGCAAGATGACTGCTTGAGCCCAGGAGTTCGAGGCTGAAGTGAGCTATGATGGTACCACTGCATTCTAGTCTAAGCTATAGAGTGAAACCTTGCATCTAAATTTTTAAAAAAATTATTACAGCCATGAACAGAGATGAAAAAAAAAAATAGTCACTTTCAGTGACCCAAGTGGGAGGTATCTAGACTAAAGCAATCTTCTAGTCTTCTGCCCAAGATGGCCTGCTCGCCTCCAGGCAAACATAATACATGATTAGGTAAAGATAGAAGTTTTGATTTAGTTTTGATTGAATTGTTTAATTACTGATGATACAATGCCCATATACAAGATATTGACTCTATAAATTATGAGGTTGGCCAAAGACATTTTTAAGGAAGCTGTAACTGATGATGCTTGATGGTGTGTTCTACATTTTCTCCCTATGTATATCAGATTAGTTGACCCCTATATAAGCTGACCTCTTTATCCTATAGGTTGTGACACACTAATCTTCCAGGATATAACAGAAAATAAAGTGTAAAAGCAAAATACTATAGGCAATTCTTTAACCCATTTCTTCTTTGCCCTGAGAATACTGGCAGGTGGCACATGCAGGTACCGCATTTACCGAGACCATTCATGGATTCTTTCTTTTTCTTTCCATTTTTTTTTTTTTTTTAAGAGGAGTTTTGCCCTTGTCACCCATGCTGGAGTGCAATAGTGCCATCTCAGCTCACTGCAACCTCTGACTTCTGAGTTCAAGCAAATCCTCTGACTCAGCCTCCTGAGAAACTGGGATTACAGGTGCACACCACCACACCCAACTAATTTTTGCATTTTTATTAGAGATGGGGTTAAAGGTCTCTTTCACAGTTACTGGAGGCCACTAGAACTTAGATTTAAGTATAATAGTATAATTCTAGTATGTGTAAATCAAGATTCCTTAATAAAGCATCACCAGCCTTAGCAGTTTTTGTCTAGGGTAGCTGAAAAGAACTACTACATTCCTTTGTACAGTTTGGAGGGAGAGGCATGTCTGCATTAATGGCTGGACAGCAGGTCTTTGCCTGGGTAACACGGATCCCCTTTGGGAACTGTCACTCCTATGTGTGTTATACCCATCCAGAGCACTGCCGACTCTCTACAATGCAAGTTTCCATTCATTGTTCACTCCTAGAGAGACGTATCCCAGCTACGTGCTCAAAGAAATGATAAAGCTAGTTTTCTGGGATCACCAGTAATTACTGGCAGGTAGGGGTTGCTCCTGCTCTCGAGATCCACTCTCCAGACACCTACAGTCCATAAACCTTTCACCTAACAAGAACTTTCAATCTTCTGCCTTCCATATCTATTCTGTCATTCTTATTCTGTTTCTTTATTTTTTCCTTTAGTTTTCTATAGTTGTATATTTTCCTCACTTCAAGTAAAAAAAAACATGGCTTTGAAGGGAAGCATCACATTCAGACCTTGTCTTTCTGGTCTCCTGCAATAAACACTGAGTTAGCTGTGTTCTGAATGTCCTCTTGACAGCGTCTTTACTCACTCAGCAGTTAGAGTTGTGAAAGCTGCAGCTAGTGTCTCATCTTTGTATTTGTGGCTCCCTTTACAGCACCTGAAACATGGTAGGGTATCAAAACATGCTTGCTAAATATTGGGATCAATCAGATTTTATAATAGTAAACAATAATATTTGATTAAGTAATTATGTAATCATATCCATTGATGCTTTGTAAATAGCATGTTTGACTCAAAGGAATTCCTATTTCACAATGGATATGAGAAGGAAAAAAATAATCCACAGAACGAACACAACAAAGAATGATCCATTTTACATTTGTTCTGATTAAGGTTATCTTTCATTCCATGATAAAATCCACAATGATAATATTGTTAAAAACTGAGCAAATTACTTCCAACCAGATACTGTCTAAACATTAACTTTTGTTATGAAAAGTATTCCCAGTATTTACTTTGTAAAATGAGAGTGCACTTGGCTTCCATTTTAGAGGTGGTTAATAAAGGCTACAGGGTTAGATAACATGTTGAGGGTCACTCATCTAGAAAGGCATATAACCTGTCTGTAACTTAGTCAGCCAGTGGGGCCTGAGCCTTTAGCTTCCTGCTGTTGTACACAGAGATGCTGAAATCTTTTTTGTTTTTTTTGTTTTTTTGAGACAGGGTCTCACTCCATTGCCCAGGCTGGAGTACAGTGGCTCAATCTCGGCTCACTGCAGCCTCAACTTTCTGGGCTCAGGTAATTCTCCTGCCTCAGTCTTTTGGGTAGCTGGGACTACAGGCACAGGCCATCACACCTGAATAATTTTTGCATTTTTTGTAGAGACAGCCTTTCGCCATGCTGTCCAGGCTGGTCTCCAACTCCTGGGCTCAAGTGATCTGCCTGTGTTGGCCTCACAAAGTGTGAGATTACAGGTGTGAGCCACTGCACCTGACTGAAATCTTCTTAATATAACAATTCAGTAGAACACAAAACTGGGAGAATGAAAGACCACACTAACAATGGGCAACTATCCTTACCCTGCTCCTCAGTAACATCCCAAATCATCCCTTGCACATTCCCCCCAAGCTTTTCTCTGCTGGTAGAAAAGGTTTCAGTGTCTGCCCTTAAGACAAGCAATGTGATTTTGGCAATAATGAACTCTCTATAAGAAAGCCAGGCACCATAAAAACAGCTTTTCTTCCACAGACATAGTTGTACTTTTTCCTTTATTTTTGAGACCGAGTTTCCCTCTTGTTGCCCAGGCTGGAGTGCAATGGCGTGATCTCGGCTCACCGCAACCTGTGCCTCCCAGGTTCAAGTGATTCTCCTGCCTCAGGCTCCCAAGTAGCTGGGATTACAGGCATGTGACACCACACCAGGCTAATTTTATATTTTTAGTAGAGACGGGGTTTCACTTCGTTGGCCAGGCTGGTCTCGAACTCCTGACCTCAGGTGATCCACTTGCTTCCACCTCCCAAAGTGCTGGGATTATAGGCCACCGTGCAGCCACTTTTTCCTTTCATCTGCTAAACCAATCTGACACTAATCTAGATAATTTCATCCCAGATGATAGGATTTTGTTAATATCATTAATTCCATTTTCTGAGGAAATTTGCTCCAAGACTAAAGTTACACCCAGTTTCTTGTTATCTGGCTAGAACCACCCAAGGGAGCAGAAGACTATAAAAACACAAATACTGGTGATTTCTGAGTTCCAGATACTCTATCACTAGTTGTGAGATGGATGCAATGAAGCAGCACTTTCCTCCTGGGGTGCAGCAGGCCTGGGATTCAACAGACCAGGCACCAGGACTCCAGAGGCTGCCAACCCTGAGCCCAGGCCATTGTGTGCCTTGTCTGCTCCCTTGTATGTTATTGCACACATACACCCAAATTCTGCAATACTTTAAATTTAGCAATTCAACAGTACATGACAAAACTGGGAGAGTGAAAGACCACATTAAGAATTGGGGACCGGGCACAGTGCCTCACACCTGTAATCCCAGCACTTAGGGAGGCCAAGGCAGGCAGATCACGAGGTCAGGAGATTAAGACCATCTTGACTAACACAGCGAAACCCTGTCTCTACCAAAAAAAAAATACAAAAAAAAAAAAAAAATTAGCCAGGTGTGGTGGCACATGCCTGTAGTCCCAGCTACTCAGGAGGCTGAGGCAGGAGAATCACTTGAACCCCGGAGGTGTAGTTTGCAGTGAGCGGAGATTGCACCACTGCACTTCAGCCTGGGAGACAGAGCAAGATTCCGTCCCAAGAAAACAAAAAAAAACAAAAATTGGGCAACGACCAGCCTGGGCAACATGGAGAAACCCCATCTTTAGAAAAACTACAAAAAGAAATTAGCCAGGCATGGGGGGCACACACTCGTTTTCCCAGCTACTTTGGAGCTACTCTGGAGGCTGAGAGGGGAGCCTGCAGGTCGAGGCTGTCAAGAGCATGCCACTGCATTCCCACCTGATCTACAGAGAAAAACCCGGTTAAAAAAAAAAAAAAAAAAAAGCCGAGGCATCACATTACCCAACTTCAACCTCAAACTATTCTGTAAGGATACAATTATCCTAAGCAAATTAATGCAGAAACAAATATTGCATGTTCGTCTCACTTGTAAGTGGGAGCTTAGCCTGGTGTACCGGGACATAAAGATGAGAACAATAGACAACTGGGGACTCCAAAAGGAGGGAAGGAGGGGCATAAGGAGGTAGAGGCTGAAAAACTTCCTACTGGGGACTATGTTCACTCTCTGGGTGATGGGTCAATAGAAGCCTCAGCATCACGCAATACATTTTTGTTACAAACCTACACATGTCCCCTTGAATCTAAAATTAAAATGTAAAAAGGTCAACATATCACAGAATAATAATATAATGAAATACCACAAAAATGATCTTTTGATTTAAAAAATGGGCAACTACCCTGGCCTCCTCCTCAGTAACATCCCCATCCTTAGGCATCTGACAGGCATTGCTCTGGGGCAGAAATGAATCCAGTCTGCTCCAGTACTAGCAATGCATTTGGAGGCAATAATGAACTTTCTAACCAGGGTCCCCCAAAACAGCTTTCCTTGCACAAGAAGTTAGTACTCTTTCTTTTCAATTTCTAAAGCAAAGTATTAACTAGATAACTTCATCCCAGATGTTAGGACTTTACGTAAATCTCATTAATTCCATGTCTTGATGTAATTTGCTCCTAAGATTAAGGAGATTAATCTAATTTGGACCGCTCATGAGACCAGAAGAGTATAAAAACGCAAAAGATGTTGACTTCTGAGTCCCAGATACCCGGTGTCAGCTGGTGAAAGAAGGACGCGATGAAGTTGCTGTCTCCCCTCGGAGTTTGGCAGGCCCGGGATTCCACAAAAGAGGCGGCGGGGCCAGACGCCTCCAGCCCTGAGCTCAGTAAATTCGGTGTCCTGAATGCTCCCTTCCTGTCCTTACCACTGCGAGCTCTCTTGGGGCGGCCTCCTAGGTTCCACTGCGACCTACTTTCCGCTTCCTGAGTGCTTCTTTGCTGAAACTGCAGGCGAAAAGATCTCTTTCCCAGACCGTAGCGCACTTTGAGCCGGGGCCTAAAGTCGCCGGCTCTGAATCCTCGCCGGCAAATAGGAGTAGCCGCAGGCGCCCTCCGGAGAGCTGGAGGCTGCAGAGGGTCCCAAGGGACGTCTGCCCCCGCAGCATCCCTCTCAACTCGCCCCTTGCTTCGTGGACAGACGACTGGAGCCGGAGAAGTCCGTCCGAGGAGACCTTTCAGAGTGTCAGCCTACTACTGTCCCGCAGAAGCCACCAACCGAAGTTCCAAGACTGCTGGGTGCAGATTGCATGCGCTTGAGGGCAGACGCCCTAAGAAGGTGTCCACCGCCGCCTTCGGAGTCCTCAGCCCTGAGATTTTCGCTGAGATCCTTCCATTGACGATCGTCTTGTAACAGATGATGTCACAGTAATACCTGAGTTCTCTCAAACGCGATGGAAGAAATTTTGCCTTCAGATCAGTTTGTGCCTTTTTCTTTCCCCTTCTCAAAATTGTACACAAATGTGGCCGGGCGCGGTGGCTCACGCCGGTAATCCCAGCAATTTGGGAGGCCCATTCGGGTGGATCACTTGAGGTCAGAAGTTCGAGAACAGCCTGACCAACATGGTGAAACCCCGTCTCTACTAAAAATACAAAATAAGCCGGGCATGGTGACGCATGCCTGTAATCCCAACTACTCGGGAGTCTGAGGCAGGAGAATCGCTTGAACCCTGAGGCAGAGGTTGCAGTGAGCCGAGATGGTGTCATTGCACTCCAGCCTGGGCAACAAGAGCAAAACTCCGTCTCAAAAATATAAAATGAAACAAAATAGGACACAAATGTTAAATTCCTGTTTCCTGGGTTCCTGCTGATGATGTTTGGTAAGGACGGAGCATAGGAGCCGGGCGGCTGGTTGCTGGTGCCAGGACTGCCGGGACTCTGTGTCGCCAAGGTTTGCTGATTGCAGGGCGGAAGTAGTGTGTCTTATCCAGAGACTGGAGGGAAGGATCAGCCAGGGGTTGTGCATGGCAGGTGACTCACAGGCTGGGCCTACAGGAAATGGGGTTAACAGGCAGCAGGCCTGAGAACTTAGTGCAGGAAATTCTCTTGTTCCAAGTCCCTGGAACTTTTTCCTTCTGAAGGTTTGCACTGTTATATCTTGAGAGCTTGCTAAACTCACTCATGAGTGCTGGAACTTTTAGACTCCTTAAGATTTTCTTCATAGACTCATATTCTGCAAGTATGGATATTTTCATTCTTTCGCTTCCAATTTTTATGCTTTTTAACACATTTTCTCACCTTATTGCACTGGCAAACAATTCCAGTACATTGTTGAATAGAAATGGTGAGAGTGGATATTTGTGCCTTGTTCCTGATTCCATGGGAAAAGCGTTGAGTCTGTCATTACATACAATGTTTGCTATAGGTTTTTGTAGACTTTTGTTTTTGGTTGAGGAAATTCCCTCTATTCCCATGATGCCGAGAGTTGGTTTTTAAATTTTAAATCAGAAATGGTATAGATTTTAAGTGCTTTTTGTGCATCATTTGATAGGATTATACGGTGTTTCTCATCTAGGCTATCAATAAGGGAAATTACATTGTTTGACTTTCGAGCATTAAACTAGCCCTCCATCTGGAATAATCTTACTTGGGCACGGTATTGTTCTTTTTTTTTTTTTTTTTTTTGAGACGGAATCTTGCTCTGTCACCCAGGCTGGAGTGCAGTGGTGCGGTCTGGGCTCACTGCAAGCTCCTCCTTCCGGGTTGACGCCATTCTTCTGCCTCAGCCTCCCAAGTAGCTGGGACTACAGGCACCCGCCACCATGCCCGGCTAATTTTTTGTGTTTTTTTTTTAGTAGAGACAGGGTTTCACTGTGTTAGCCAAGATGGTCTCGATCTCCTAACCTCGTGATCCGCCCGCCTCGGCCTCCCAAAGTGCTGGGATTACAGGCGTGAGCCACTGCGCCTGCCCAAGGCATGGTATTGTTCTTTAACATATATTTCTGACTGATATTTGTTAGTATTTTGGTGAGGATTTCTGCATCTATGCTTAGGTGCAATATTGGTCAGTAGTTTTCTCTTAGTGTGCTGTGTGTGCCCGGAAAGTGCTGATCTCATAAAATAAATTGGGAAGTATTCCATATTCTTTTATTTACTAGAATAAATCATGTAGAATTCAACTTATTTATTCTTTAAATATTTGGTAAAAATTAGTCAGTGAAATTGTAAGAAACTCTAGGTTTGTTTTTTGGAAGATTTTTTGACCATGAATTCAATATCATTAATGATGACTGGATCTTGCAGGGTTGATCCATTCAATCTAATTTGTTGAATTTATGAGTATAGAGTTGGTTTTAGATCATTTTAAAAAGTCACCATTGTGGGCCAGGTGGGGTGGCTCACCCCTGTAATCCCAGCACTTTGGGTGGCCAAGGTGAGTGAATCACTTGAGGCCCGGAGTTCAAGACCAGCCTGGCCAACATAGCAAAACCCCATCTCTACTAAAAATACAAAAAATTAGCCAGGCGTGGTGGTGCACGCCTCTAATCCCAGCTACTCAGGAGGCTGAATCACAAGAATCACTTGAACCCAGGAGGTGGAGGTTGCAGTGAGCCAAGATCAGGCCACTGCATGCCAACCTGGGCGACAGAGCAAGACTTTTCTCAAAAAAAAAAAAAAAAAAGTTATCTTCGTGAATACATTGATCAATATAAAGACGCTGCTAGCTAACATCAGTTCGCCTCACTAGATCTGTTTACCAGTCTGCAGCCAGCTCTATGTTGCAAGAAGTAACTGTTATGGACTGCACTGGAGAGCTACTTTTGCCCCCAGGCTTCTGTTTGAGTTTAGGCACTGAAAGACACCAGCTGTTCAGAGATATGGAGTAGTAATTTATTACCTTGCTTTGCTCCCCCTGGAGCTCAGGGTATTGAATTATTTTATGTAAAGTGAAAAATAGTCTGGCTATGGTGGCTCATGCTTGCAATCACAGCACTTTGGGAGGCCAAGGCAGGAGGATCCCTTGAGGCCAGGTGTTCAAAACCAACTTGGGTAATAGAGTTAGAACCTGTCTCCACAAAGAATAAAAAAATTAGGCTGGGTGCGGTGGCTCACACCTGTAATCCCAGTACTTTGGGAGGCCAAGACGGGTGGATCACCTGAGGTCAGGAGTTCAAGACCAGCCTGGCTGACATGGTGAAACTCTGTCCCTACTAAAAAATACAAAAATTAGCAGGGCGTGGTGGTAGACACCTGTAATCCCAGCTACTGGAGAGACCGAGGCAGGAGAATCACTTGAACCCAGGAGGCGGAGGTTGCACTGAGCCGAGATTGCACCATTGCCTGGGCGACAAGAGCAAAACTCCATCTCATAAAAAAAAATATAAATAAATAAATAAATAAGCCAGGCATGGTGACATGTACCTGTAGCCACAGCTACTTGGGAGGCTGAAGAAGGAGGACTGCATGAGCTGAGGTGGCCGAGGCTGCAATAAGCTATAATTGTACCACTGCACTCCAGCCTGGGTGACAGAGTGAGACCCGGTCTCAGAAAAATAAAAGGGAAAAAAAAGGCCAAAAATACTGTGGAGTGGCCCTTCCAGCACTTGCTTGCTTTCTCTAACACCACTCATTCTCTTGCCCCTACTTAGCTAGGAATGGTAATGCTTTCTTCTGGTGCAAGGTCTGGAGTGCTCCCTACCTCTTGTTTGTTTCCTTTTACCTGTCCACAAATGCTGATTGTAAGTAGTCAGTTACTTTATTAAACACTTCTCAACTACCCCTTTTTGGGCATTCATTTTATGCACCAACGTGGATAACACAGATTCCACTGGCAAGTATAAAATTACTCCAAAATATTTAGCAAAGCAAAATATTTCATCCTGGGGCATTTCAGAGTTTGGACAAAGAAAGTTGATGTGCCAGAGCAAACAGACTGAGTGTCTGCTGAAGCAAAAGAAAAGGACAGTGACATGTCATGGAAGCTGAAGAAAAACATTTGCTATACAAAATGCTGAAGAGAGGTTGATGTTTGTGGGAACAGGAAAATGAAATTGTGGAATGAAAGATTCATTATACAGGATTCACTGGGATGTGAAAATTGGAGATAATGAATATACAGTCCTTATGTTAGGTTTTTAACCTTTTATTTAAAATAATTTAAAATTTACAAGAAAAAATGCAAGAAGGAACCACAGAAATCCAGCATACTTTTTTTTTTTCTTTTTTTTTTGAGACAGAGTCTCGCTGGAGTGCAATGGTGCAATCTCGGCTCACTGCAACCACCACCTCCCGGGTTCAAGCGATTCTCCTACCTCAGCTTCCTGAGTAGTTGTGACTGCAGGCATGAGCCACCATGCCCAGCTAAGTTTTGTATTTTCAGTAGAGATGGGGTTTCACCATGCTGGCCAGGCTGGTCTCGAACTCCCAGCCTCAGGTGATCCTCCCACCTCTGCCCCACAAAGTGCGCGGATTACGGGAGCAAGCCACTGCACCCGGCTGCAGCATACCTTTTATCCATATTCCCTACCCTCCCCTCTTTAAAGAATTTGGGGCCACCACAGTGGCTCACACCTGTAATCCCAGCACTTTGGGAGGCCAAGGTGAGTGGATCACCAGAGGTCAGGAGTTCGATACCAGCATAATCAACATAGTGAAACTCCATCTCTACCAGAAATACAAAAATTAGCCGGGTTTGGTGACATGCACCTGTAATCCCAGCTACTTGGGAGGCTGAGGTAGAAGAATTGCTTGAACTCAGGAGGCAGAGGTTGTAGTGAGCCGAGATCACACCACTGCACACGCATGGGCGACAGAGAAAAATTTTTTTTTAATTGTAAAAAGATTATACAACTTATGGCCAGTAAACTTTAATATTTAGTGTGCATTTCCTAAGAACAGGGATATTGTCTTTCATAAGCTTACACAGTAGCACAGTACAGTTATCAATTGCAGAAAATTTAACCTTACTATAATACACCAGCACTACCATCAGCCTGGGTATTTACGTCTCCGGAGCTCGTGGGCAGAGGCAAGCCAAATATGAAACTCAATATTAATAAATGCATCAAAATTAGTACACAAATGAGTACACAAATTAGTACACAAAATTAGTACACCACCCGGGAGGTGGTGGTTGCAGTGAGCCGAGATTGCACCATTGCACTCCAGCGAGACTCTGTCTCAAAAAAATGAAAAACGATAAAATTTTAGAAAGCACATAGAACCAAAACAAACCGTAATAATTCCGACGGAAAAACAGCGAGAAAAGAAACCGAAATGAAACTGACACTAAGCAAACCGTACAGAGAATTAGCCCTACAGATCGCAGGGATTAAAGAGCGCTTCAGGGGCCAAGAGCCATCTGTGTCTGGGAAATGAGCATTGGTGCCACCAGGAAACTGTCCGCTAGGGCTCGGCACTACTAAGGACCTCGCTAACAATAATCTGGCGGCGCTGGGACTCAGCAAGAACAGACACCCAGCGGATTGCCCTGGTGATACCAAACATGTCCATAAATGGTGCTGCTAGAAAGAAACTGCGGGCTCTTAGATAGGAGTCCTGTCTGGAGAAATGAGCTGACTGTGTTTAAGTGTGTTGTGACAGAAAAATGTGTTGTGGCATCTTACTGTGTTTTAAGTCCTTTAATATGTTTTAACCCGTTGTAATGTGTTGTGAGAGAAAAAGCCCCGGCTAACGGTACTATGGAATTACTAGAGAGCACAGCGGCTGGGTGCAGTCACCGGTCTGCACCGTAAAAAGGGGTTCAGGAAGTTCCTACGAGACATTAGCGTTGCTAGGACCCAGAAAGAGACAGCACAGAGAATTTACGGGCCCCGAGAACGTGAAACGACCTGTTGGGCGCTAAGAACGGTGCACCAACTGAGAAAACGCCCAGTGGGCGCTACTGGCAAAAGTGCTGACCCAAAACCGACAGCTCCGCATAAGAAGCGGAGTCGCCAGACAGAACCCGGAAACTGGCAGCAGCAAGGCTGAGACCGCGATCGGCTCCCCGCGTCCTGAGCATGCAAGTCAAGGAGCACGAAGCTGAGACATTTAAAATCAGTAGAAAAAAATACATAACATTTAAATAGAAATACAATTTAAAAATAATAGAAGCCTAAAATGCAAATAGAAATGAAAGGCAAGCACATCGGTAATGTCGTTCTCAGAGCAAGACACAAAAAGACAATTAAAAAATAAGCAAAAATTACTGAGAACCATTCCTACAAAGAAGAAACTACAAATGTTTGTAATGCAGTCCTACGACTAGGATATCCCTATCCGATCTAAACCGGTACATGTTACACCTAAGTCTAAATATCCTACCAAATTAAATAAATAAATAAATAACAGTCATGGTTAAACCTGTTTAGCTTAGACTATAAAATGGTAGAAAAAAAAGTCGCTTTCGGCGGGACTTGCCGTTGTCAAACGAGGCTTGGCAAAACTGAAAAATCGCGTTTGCCCGCATTTCCTGATTTCCAGGGGAGTTTAAAAAACACAAGCCTAGCTAAGGCGGGACCCGCTATTGTGAAACCAAACTTAGTATAAGAGCTCCCAGGCCCTGCTAAACTGGTCATCGCCAAGCCAAAAAAAAAAATCGCATTCGCTGGTACCCAGATTACAGGAGTTAAACGTCTCCTGCGCAGCTAAAGCAGAGCTTACTAGTAGGAAACCAGAACTTGCAATGACTAAGAAACTTGAGGCAGAGCTAACCCGGGGTTGTTAGGATTAGAGTTCCGAGGCTACAGGAAAACCGGAATTGCTGAGATCTGAGTCACAGGGTGACTCAGCCTCGTTACGATGAAACAGTAACTTCCTACTACCTAGAAATCGCAGCCAGGGCCAGACCGGTGTTTGTCCTAAGTCGGAACTTGCTTGGGCTAAGAAATCATATTGTGACTATTCCACGACTTGAACAAGGGGTAGAAATCGCAGGCACCACGAAATAGAAACTTGCTAGGACCAAGAAGCCAACGACGCCCGAAACCGTGGGGTCCTGTCACAGAAACCCCAGCAGCGCAGCCACCGGACTGGGTCTGGAGGCCGAGCCGGAGTCCGTGCGGCGGCGCTGGGAAGAGATGGCGCCCCGGCAGCTCCCCTGCCACCGGCCCCGAGGAGCGGCTGGCTCCCCCAGCCCAGCGCCGCCGCCGCCCGGTAACTCCAGGCTCCGCGCAACTGGGGCAGCTGCGACTCCGAATCCCTCACATCTGCAACCTGGGCGCTGCGGCCACTGAGAAAATGGAGGCGCAGACCGACGAGCTGTGCCGCGACCAAGACACCTCGGCTGGCGAAGTGGCGGTGCCGGGAGCCTGCGAGTGACGCCAGCCTCCGGGGTTGTCAAGGTCAACATTCGTTTTGGCGCAGCCAATGGCGCCGTCACCAGGAAACCATCGACTCTGAGAAAAAACAGAGGTTCGGCCACGGAGAAACTCCGTACGACAAGGGCTGTGACAGAAAAACCGCCGACTCCGTGCCACTGGCAAAACAGCCAATGGAAACCCCGGGCGTTGCGACCGTGACACCGGCACTAGAGGGTCTTGGATGGAGAAAGCGGCGCACGGACACCAGGAAACTATGTGTAGCACAACTAGCAGAAAACCGTCTGGTCGGCCATCCGGGAGAAAGTGCGGATCAGAAACAGGCGACTTCGTGCTGAGAATTGCTTCAACCCAGGAGGCGGAGGTTGCAGTGAGCCAAGATGGCACCACTGCACTCCAGGCTGGGCAACAGAGCAAGACTCCATCTCAAACAAAACAAAACGACATGAGAGAAAAACGTCAATCTGTACACCTCTTTATGACAGAACAACACAGAAAGAGAAAGACAAAGAAAAGACTACTCTAGGAGGAAATGGATGAAACAATATGATTCTTACCACAAAGTACCAGAAAGTACACCAGAGTCAATACACCAGCACCGGTCACACAAATCCTTTTCTCCCATCAGTCAAGATTTTGGACAGGAAAAATGAACAAAGAGTGATATTTACTGTCTACTTGACCAAATTCCACAGAGAGGGGCTTGGAATCTGACTGGTAAGAAATTCTTATCCTTAGGCTGGCTGATTAGCTCCTGGTTTTCCTTAACTGTGGGCTTCCAAAAGAGCCAACCTTTGGGTTCCTGCTTACAACACCAAATTTCTAGGGGCCAAGGGAAATCTTTTTCTTAGCACTCTGAAAGTTTGTTGTAAAATCGACTCACAAAAACAGAAGATTAACAGGGGACAAAATGTATGATTGCCCAACCCCCCAGTGAGGTGCAGGAGCTTGTATACCATCTTGAGGTTACAGAAAGAAGTGGATCATGGCAGAACTGGTTACAGGAGGGAGAGAAGATGAGGTCTGCTAGCAATGGTAGTCTTGTTATGTACATGAAACCTCACAGATAGCATTCCTCAGGGAACTGTTTCCTTAAGACCTTTAAAGGTGTCAGACTCTCATTAATCCTTCCTACATCTGGAAAAGAGAAGGCCTGTATATATCAATGCACGATGGCATTGCAGAGCTGCTTCTTTTGCTGCCTCTGACAGCCATCTCAAAATATGTCAAAGAAATAGATTTTGGGGTAAAACGTTTTTATTTCTTTCAAAGTGGAATATTAAGCGTACGTCTCTTATAGATACACTTTTAAATAAATAAGGGAATCCACTTTTTCTAATTTGTTAAGACATTTTTTGTTTTAATAAAGAAGAGAGGTTAACTTTTAAAAAGGTTTTCTACATCTACTGATATTATCATGCGGTTTTATTTCTTTTTACTGTTAATGCGGTGAATAATATTGATTGATTTTCAAATGCGAGTTCCTGGAGTAAATCCCACTAGATCATGATGTATTTTTAAAATATATATATTGCTGGATTCAGTATGCTAATACATTGTTCATAATTTTTAACATCTGTGATCATGAGAGACATTGGTTGACCAAAAATGGGAAATTGACTAGAGTAACAAACAAAATGGGCTTACAAATATTCATACTTGCTTGATACTTAAAAAGGCCTTTTAATGTATTTTTCTGCTCCACTCAAGCAGACTTTTTAATTTCTGGCAAGAGGTCTCATTCAGACTGTTCAAAGGTCAATATTAATCTGAATCATTCCACATTTGTAGGCATCCTCATTATCTTTGCAATACAGATTGAATTATTGGGGATTCAGACAGCAGAGGAAAAAAGTTAAAGCATGTAAGGTAAGCAGAGCAGCATATTTTATTGGTCTGGCTTCCCCAGGAAGCATTAGCTAAAGTGAAAACTTATGTGAGACTTTTTAAGTCAAAAGTAGTTTTTTTTTTTTTAAGAAAGTGGAATTTAAGAGAGGGAAGTGGAACAGGAGGGAGTAAGGGGCAATTCAATGCTGTGCTACCTCATTGGCCCATGTGGGGTATCATGCAGGGCCACAGGCAAATTTACCATGCAGGTAAGGAAGCTTAGCTTTTAGAAGTCCTTCGAACAGGTCTGTAATTTTGTACTGTAAATTTTTATTCTTTTTTTTTTTTTTTGAGTTGGAGTCTCACTCTGTCACCAAGGCTGGAGTGCAGTGGCGTGATCTCGGCTCACTGCAACCTCCACCTCCCAGATTCAAGTGATTCTTGTGTCTCAGCCTCCCAGTAGCTGGGATTACAGGTGCCTACCACCACGCCCGGCTAATTTTTGTATTTTTAGTAGAGGCAGAGTTTTGCCACATTGGTCAGGCTGGTTTTGAACTTCTGACCTCAGGTGATCCACCTGCCTTGGCCTCCCAAAGTGCTGGGATTACAGCCGTGAGCCACCGCACCCGACCATCTTTTTTAAAAAGAGAATCCTCTACTACTTGTATGAACATTAGGTTCTATGAACTGAACCCACCCTGAACACAACTGTTTGCTTGATCACATGGAACTATCTTCTGGGAAGCCCTATCTATGACTGCTTCTAAGAATAATCCATTTAGAAGGAAAGAAAGGAGAAGAATATATCCACTGTGGGAGAAATAAAACAATCCTGACAACGAAAAGGCCCCTCAGTACCCAATAGAGAGAGAGAACACTAATATTGAGTTAGCCTTAACAGATTTACATGCACATAAGATAGCATGACAACAACTATAAAGCTGGGCCATATCTCATGTGTTCTGAGCAAAGCCTCGGGAATTATGAGAACTTCTTTTACTGCTTCAAAAGAAAAGCAGGCACACCTTGTGACAGTTTCCTGTATACTGAGAGACCCTCAGCTCATCCTGTGGGTGCTTTTTAAAAACATCTGGATGTTATTTTCCTATGGTCTTGGGTAAACTCTGGAGACCGGGCTTAATCCCTAGAGATATTATATTTCTACTGGTAGAACAAGGATTTAGAGTTACCATGTTGAATGTAATATCACTGTTTTGTTTCCTTCATGGTTTTTAGGAACAGAAACACACTCAGACATGAAAAACTGTCCTGGTTTAAAAGGGTTCCTTTCCTTACAGGTGAGTAACAATTGTCACTTCCTGACGGGACCAGGAACATCAGGATATTTGGAGAATCTTAACAAAAGAAGAATTCATCCAAATCTCTAGGTATTGCAGGTGAAGTATGATAGCAAGATCCTGGTTTGGTTTCCTAGCATCTGGACGCTTTTAAAAGTCTTTTGAGATTCCTTATGAAAATGTCCAGGTAAGTCAACTTAAAGAGAGCCTACACTGCAGCATAAGTTCCTAGTTATCATTGCTGAAGTAAAGTTATCATTGCTGAGAGTACCATATCATCCTCTGGAGAAACTGAACTTCTATAGAGTTAGTTCTACTTATAGTGCAAAACAGTGCTTCAAGTTAGAGTCAGCATATTTACTGATTCTATGCAGTGACCAGTGCTATGTTTCTCCAGATTTGTCAAATTATACCTTTTCCTTTAATCGGTGTGGGCTCATAGTTGTCACAATTTGTGTACTAGGGGTGAGAGAAACTGTAGTTCTTCTCTCTAAAGAGCTCGAATTTTGTCTGACCTAGTTTTATTTTTCTTTCTTTCCTTTTTTTGTTTTTTCGGTGTTTCTTTGTTACCCAGGCTGGAGTGCAATGGCGCGATCTCGGCTCACTGCAACATCCACCTCCCCAGTTCAAGAGAGTCTCCCGCCTCAGCCTCCCAAGTAGCTGAGATTACAGGCATGCACCACCACGCCTGGCTAATTTTGTATTTTTTAGTAGACACAGGGTTTCTCCATGTTGGTCAGGCTGGTCTCAAACTCCTGACCTCAGGTGATCCACCTGCCTCAGCCTCCCAAAGTGCAGGGATTACAGGTGTTAACCATGGTGCCCGGCCCTGTCTAACCTACTTTTCAAAACCAAAAAGATGAGCAATAAGAGGGCAGTTAATTAGCAAGAACTCCTTCCCTAAGATCTCATTCTAAGGTTGGGAGATAGGACAACAGACAGGAAGAAAGATGTCAGAAAAATACATTTAAGAGAAAAATGTTCTTTTGGCAGGCCTAAGAGATTTCCTATTAGAGTGTGTTAAGGGTCTCTCCTAGCATCTTCAGATTGTTCTGTCATCACCACCAGTGTTTTCTGAAAGCTTCCTCCCTTTCCCACCCCCTCCCTCCCACTCCAGAAAAACCACACATAAGGTTAAGCCTCCTATCCAGTGTCTCCTGGAAGTCTGAGGAAGTCACAGGTGCCTCTGTGGTCTGGGGATCCCAGTCTTGGAATGAGAGTGAGTTCTGGGACAAAGGTGAAATCAGACATGGTAAATCAGATACTTAGCCTGTTGTAGGCTGGTGGTTTAAATGTTAGGATTCTGGCATGATCTTGCTGTGGTTCAAATTTCTCTCCTCTTTGACTTTGAGAAGTTAGTTTAATCCTTGTGTTTCATTTCCATTGTTAGTAAAACCAGATATAATTGCAGTACTCATTATATCAGTGAGGTTAATGGGTATCCTTCCTTAAGCATAGTCTAGCACCATTTAAAATAATAAACATTAACTAGGATTTTATTCTAATTACTCCTTTCCAGCAATTCTAGGGGCTATGTTTTCCCCAGTATTAGTTCTATAGTGCGTGAAAGCTCAGACTTTCTTCTCTGGAAGCTACTTTCTAAACCCCTTTCACCCTACCTCTTTATTAACTAAGATATCCACCTTACCCTTTCCATCTTTTCCTGTCACCAACATTCTCTGTGGCTGTATCATGTCCGGAAAATAATCATCAGGCATTTCACAGTAAATTGTAAGAGCATTGCTAGTGTTCACATGTTTAATCACGGGATGATACTTCTGCTATCTCATCCTCAATTCTGATACCTCCAGTTCGTGTTTGCTTATGAAACAGGGACCACTTGAGGGACAGATAAGTTTGTTACATGTTGTAGGCACTGATGTGCTTTTATTTAAATACATTGATTTTCTGGTTTTATCGTTTTTCTCATAGTTGTCACCAACTTGTGGGCTCATAATTGTTACCAACTTGTGAAGTAGGGGTGAGAGAAACTGTGGTACTTCTCTCTAAATAGCTTGAATTTTGTCTGACCTAGTTTTCAAAAGCAAAAAAAATGAGCAATAACAGTGCAGTTAATTAGTAAGACCTCCTTACCTAAGATCTCATTCTAAGGTCTGGGAGATAGGACAACAGACAGGAAGAGGGGTGTCAGAAAAATACATTTACGAGAGAAACGTTCGGCCAGGCACCATGGCTCATGTCTGTAATCCCAGCACTTTGGGAGGCCAAGGCGGGTGGATCACGAGGTCAAGAGATCAAGAGCATCTAAAAATACAAAATTAGCTTGGTGTGGTGGTGCGCACCTGTAATCCCAGCTACTCTGGAGGCTAAGGCAGGAGAATCACTTGAACCAGGGAGGCGGAGGTTGCAGTGAGCCAAGATGGTGCCACTGCACTCCAGCCTGGTGACAGAGCAAGACTCCGTCTTAAGAAAGAGAGAGAGAGAGAGAAATGTTCTTTTGGCAGGCCTAAGACCCTAAGGGAATACATGTTAAAAAAAAAAATGGTGGGGGATAAAGAGAAAAATCATTAAAGATGAAAAATTGCCAGAAATTCCCTTGTGTACTTTTCCCCTTGCCTCTTACTTTCTGGTTTCTGAAACAATAACTGATCAATGGGGTGTGCTGAGGGAGTAGAGAAAGAATGAATAGCCCTGAATGCACTGATAATAGACTGCTTGCCAATAACCACTGATAGAGTTTGAATACAATTCTACAATGGGAAAAATATTTTTAAACATATGTCTGATGAAGGATTGCTATCCAGAATAAATTAACACTTTCTAAAACTCATCATCAAAAAACAAACAACCCATTTCAAAAACAGGCAGAGGACTTGAATAGACATTTCTCCAAAAAAGACATACAAATGGCCAATAGCACATGAAAGAAAAATGTCCAGCATCCCTAATTCTTAGGGAAATGCAAATCAAAACTACAATGAGATACAGGTACCACTGCACATCCGCTAGGATGGCTACTATTAAAAAAACAAAAGATAACAAGAGTTGGCAAGGATACAAGGAGTTTGGAACCCCTATGTATGCACTGTTGTAGGCATGTAAATTGGTACAGCCAATGTAGAAAACAGAACCTTCCTCAACAAATTAAAAATAGAATTACCATATGACCCAGCAATTTCACTTCTGGACATATACTCAAAATAATTTAAGGCAGAGTCTCAGGAAGATATTTGTACACCCAGGTTCATAGCAGCATTATGCATAATAGCAAAGATGAAGAAGCAACTCAAGTGTCCATTCACATATGAAAGGATAAGCAAGACATGGTACATATAGACAGTCAGCCTTTAAAAAGAGGGAAATGCTAACAGGCTACATCACAGATGAACCTAAGGGACATTATGCTAAACGAAATAAGCCAGTCACAAAAAGACAAATACTGTATGATTCCACTTACATGGGGTACTTAGGGTAGTCAACATCATAGACACAATGTAGAATGGTGGTTGCCAGGGATGGGGGAGAGGAAAGTGGGGAGTTATTCTTTAAAGGATACAGAGTTTCACTTTTAGAAGACACAAAGAGTTGTGGAGATGGATGATGACAATTGTTGCAAAGCATTATGAACTGTAGGCTTAATGGTTAAGATGGTAAATTTTATGTGTATTTTACAGAGAGAGAGAGAGAACTGGGCACTCGCTCTTGCATTCTCTTCACTAACATCCCAAATGTTCATTTATAGATAGTCGCCCAAAGCGTTTTTCTCCTGGCAGAACAGAATTCCAGTCTCTGCTCAGGAGTAGCAATCTGATTTGGGGAAATGATAAACTTTGTATAAACCAGAGTCCCCCACAACAGCTTTCTCTTCATAGGCCCAGTACTAATTTTTTTTTTCATCCCCTGAGACAAACTATTTGACTCTGGATAGTTTTCACATGAGATGATAGAATTTGATGTTAATGTCATTAATTCCATTTTCATATGCAATTTGCTTCTAGGATTAATGTCACCAGCCAGGTTCCTAACCTATGTGGAACACGCAGGGCCAGAAGAGTATAAAATTGCAAAAGCTGGTGGCTCCTGAGTCCAAGAGTTCCTGGTTTTCCTGGACACAAGCGATAGCGCAGCACTTTCTTCCCCATGTGCCAGAGGCCTGTGGTTCTGCAGAAGAGGACCGGAAACCCCAGACACTGCAAGCCCTGAGCTCAGTATATTCTGGGGCCTGTCCTCTCACTTTCTATTTCTTGTGTGGCCCTCATACTCGTGCCAGCTATCCTGGAACAGCCAAGAATTCAATTGTGACCTGCTTCCTCCCTCAACCTCTTCTCCCCAACCTCCCCATCACACTTATTCTTTGGGAAGATTTGTAAAAATTAAGGTTATTATATCCATGTAACTTTCTGTATTTCTTTTAAACTCCTTGTGCTACTAAGTCACACGGCTTTGACTCCTGGATCTAAAAAAGTCACCAACTCTGGCTAAATCTTAAACATTGACAGCAATTGAAGCCTCATCTTCAGACCTAGGAGAAGATGAAAATCAGAGTAAGCTGCAGTCATGAGACATGGGTCCAGAAATTAAAACTCTTCAACCCCTCTAGTCCCAGGGACTATTGCAGAAGAAGTGGGTGTGTGAGCTTGTAAGGATCCATTTCAAGAGATAAAATTAGTTCAGAGTTTCTCTATAAATTAAACAGTTGCATTTGTTGTTGTTTTGAGACAGTCCAGTTATGTCATCCGAGCTGGAGTGCAGTGTCATTATCCTGGCTCACTGCAACCTCTGCCTGGCAAGACTCCTGGCACCTCAGCCTCCCAAGTAGCAGGGACTACGGGGGTGCACCACCATGCCTGACTAATTTTTGTATTTTTATAGAGACAAGGTTTCACCATGTTGCCCAAGCTTGTCTCCAACTCCTGAGCTCAAGATAGCCGCCTGCCTAGGCCTTCCAAAGTGCTGAGTTTACAGGCATGAGCCACCGTGGCCAGCCTATAAATTAAACATTAATGTCAAAGGAACACTGATGCAAGACAAGCATGTGGGTCCCTGTGTCAGATTAACAATGTTTTCTTGGAGCATTAACACATTCTTTACTTAAAAATTATGAAAGGTTATGAGAAGGTTTACAAAAATTATATCTTATTCTCAAGATGATGAAAATTTAATAGATTTGTCTGTAAAATTTAATTGACTTCATCCTGTCTTTATTAGGTTTTATTGTTTGGGAAAGTAAGTCTCAAAGAGTAAAGTTTTTGACTTTTTGTTTTTAAAATATTTGAGTTACCACTTTGACTAAATGAGTGACTTATTTTACAATGACCTGTGATGCTATTTTGTGATATTGTGTTTTCAACCTTTGATGTTTGACAAACTTTCCAAACTCTAAATCTAAATTCAGTGTTTTGGTCTCATTAATTTTTTTGACATTACATCCCCTGAAATCCAAAGAGACATATTTGGCTTATTGCTATAATAAAATCATCATTATCAAATATGAAATGATGTGTAACCTTCTTTGGCTTGTATTTGTGTAAATGTGTTATTAGTATGTGTTCCAAAATTGTATGAAATTCTTGTGATTCTGATATGTCTTAGACTATGTTATCAGAACTAATTATGATTATTATATTAAACTGTTATGTGCCATAGATATAACCAAATTTCCTTGCTAATTGTGTCTTTAACCATGGCTGTTCAAATACTTTTGTCACCCACAATCATTGTTTTACTTTGATCCTTCTTTAGGGTGGTTTATAGTCAGTTATAGAGCTCTGAGGACTACTCTTTCTTTTTCTTTTGCTTTTTTTTTTATGAGATGGGTTCTCGCTCTGTCACCCAGTCCGCAGTGGGGTGGCATCACTGCTCACTTCAGCCTCAGTCTCCTAGGCTCAAACAATCCTCCCACCTCAGCCTCCCAAGTAGCTGAGACTACAGGCGCACACCACACACCCAGCTAATTTTTAAAATTTTTGTAGAGATGGAATCTCCCTATGTTACCCAGGCTGGTTTCAAACTCCTGGCTTCAAGCAATCCTGCCACCTCAGCCTCTCAAAGTGCTGGGATTACAGCCATGAGCCACCACACCCAGCCTTTTAATACATTGTCTCTTCATTAACAGATAGTAAGTGTCTATATTGTGCTACAAAGTGATCAAAGTTCCAGAGATAAGTGATCAACAAGCAGAAATGGACTTGTCCATAAAGTGTTTAACACAATCAGGGACTGAAAAAAAACAAAGCAGTAAGCATGACAACAAATAAATAAGACAGTGTTTATGTGATAAATGCTATCAAGAAAACTAACGCAAGTTAGATGGAAAGGTAACTAGGAGGATGCTATATTAGCTAGTATAGTAAAAACAGAATTATCAGAGATACTTCCACTTTGATACGAATGATGCAATGAACAAAGCAAAGAAAAAAAAATCCCGGCCTGGTGCACTGCTCACCTGTAATCCTAGCACTTTGGGAGGCCAAGGTGGGCAGATCATTGAGGCCAGGAGTTTGACACCAGCCTGACAAACATGATGAAAACTCATCTCTACTAAAAATACAAATAAATTAGCTGAGCATGGTGGCCCACACCTATAATCCCGGCTACTCAATAGGCAGAGGTGAGACAATCGTATGAATATGGGAAGTGGAGGTTGCAGTGAGTCAAAATCACACCACTGCACTCCAGGCTGGGCAAGAGAGCAAGACTCTGTCTCAAAAAAAAAAAATCTGAAGGTGGAGTTACCATCATGAGAGAATATAAATTACAAAGATTCTAAGACTAGAGCAACTTTATTATGGGCTGGGCATAGTGGCTTACACCAGTTATCCCAGCACTTTGGGAGGCTAAGGCAGGAGGATCACTTGAGGCTAGAATCCCAAAACCAGCCCAAGAAACATGGTGAAACCCCATCTCTACACACACAAAAAAAGTGTTTAATTAGCTGGATGTGGTGGTGTCTGCCTGTAGTGCCAGCCACTCAGGAGGCTGAGGCAAAAGGATTGCTTGAGCCCAGGAGTTGGAGGCTGAAGTGAGCTATTATGGTACCACTGCATTCTAGCCTGAGCTACAGAGTGAGAGGCCCGGTCTCTAAAATTTAAAAAAAAAAAAAAAAAAAAAAGTTGGCTGGGCGCAGTGGCTCACGCCTGTAATCCCAGCACTTTGGGAGGCCAAGGCGGGTGGATCACAAGGTCAGGAGACCAGCCTGACCAACACGGTGAACCCCAGTCTCTACTAAAGATACAAAAAATTAGCCGGGCATGGTGGCAGGCACCTGTAATCCCAGCTACTCAGGAAGCTGAGGCAGGAGAATCGCTTGAAACCGGAAGGCAGACGTTGCAGTGAGCCGAGATCACACTATTGCACTCCAGCCTGGATGACAAGGCGAGACTCCGTCAAAAAAAAAAAAAAAAATTTTATTACCATCAGAGTGAACAGGCAACCTACAGAATGGGAGAAAATTTTTGCAATCTACTCATCTGACAAAGGGCTAATGTCCAGAGTCTACAATGAACTGAAACAAACTTACAAGAAAAAAACAAACAACCCCATCAAAAAGCGGGCAAAGGATATGAACAGATACTTCTCAAAAGAAGACATTTATGCAGCCAAAAGACATATGAAAAAATGCTCATCATCACTGGCCATCAGAGAAATGCAAATCAAAACCACAATGTGATACCATCTCACACCAGTTAGAATGCTGATCATTAAAAAGTCAGGAAACAACAGGTGCTGGAGAGGATATGGAGAAATAGGAACACTTTCACACGTTGGTGGGACTGTAAACTAGTTCAACCATTGTGGAAGTCAGTGTGGCGATGCCTCAGGGATCTAGAACTAGAAATACCATTTGACCCAGCAATCCCATTACTGGGTATATATTCAAAGGGTTATAAATCATGCTGCTATAAAGACACATGCACACGTATGTTCATTGCGGCACTATTTACAATAGCAAAGACTTGGAACCAAGTCAAATGTCCAACAATGATAGACTGGATTAAGAAAATATGGCACATATACACCATGGAATACTATGCAGCCATAAAAAAGGATGAGTTCATGTCCTTTGTAGGGACGTGGATGAAGCTGGAAACCATCATTCTCAGCAAACTATCACAAGGACAAAAAACCAAACACGGCATGTTCTCATTCATAGGTGGGAATTGAACAATGAGAACACATGGACACAGGAAGGGGAACATCACACACCGGGGCCTGTGGTGGGGTGGGAGGAGGGGTGAGGGATAGCATTAGGAGATATACCTAATGTTAAATGACGAGTTACTGGGTGCAGCACACCAACATGGCACATGTATACATATGTAACTAACCTGCACGTTGTGCACATGTACCCTAAAACTTACAGCATAATAAAAAAATAATAATGTTTTAAAAAGTTTATTACAGCCATGGACAGAGAGAAAGCAAATAATGGCTATCAGTGACCTAAGTGGGAGGTGTGGGCAGCAAGCCACCCAGGTGCCGAGGCAAGAGACCGAGGACACGAGCTGTTCCAGTATAATAAAATATGAAACAGGAATAGTTATACCAGATCTAGATCTTAGATATGATTATATATGAATATCATTAATCATTAGTTTGTAGCAATTACTCTTTATTCCAATATTATAATAATCCTCGCTCTATAATCATAACCTAGGAAAAACCAGGCCATACAGAGATAGGAGCTGAGGGGACATAGTGAGGTGTGACCAGAAGACAAGAGTGTGAGCCTTCCGTTATGCCCAGACAGGGCCACCAGAAGGGCTCCTTGGTCTAGCGGTGACGCCAGCATCTGGGAGACACCCGTTGCCAGGCGGACCGTGGCCTAGCGGTAGCAAAAAGTGTCAAGGAACAACACCTGCTACTTAGCAGACGGGGAAAGGGAGTCTCCCTTTCCCCGGGGAAGTTTAGAGAAGACTCTGCTCCTCCACCTCTTGTGGAGGGCCTGACATCAGTCAGGCTTGCCCGCAGTTATCCGGAGGCCTAACCGTCACCCTGTGATGCTGTGCTTCAGTGGTCACGCTCCTAGTCCTCCTTCATGTTCCATCCTGTACACCAGGCTCTGCCTTCTAGATAGCAGTAGTAAATTAGTGAAAGTACTAAAAGTCTCTAATATGCAGAAATAATGGCGTAAGCTGTCTTTCTCTTTGTCTCCTCTCTCTCTCTGTCTCGGCTGCCAGGCAGGGAAGGGTCCCCCGTCCAGTGGACACGTGACCCACGTGACCTTACCTATCATTGGAGATGATTCACACTCTTTACCCTGCCCCTTTTGCTTTGTATCCAATAAATAACAGCGCAGCCAGACATTCGGGGCCACTACCGGTCTCCGTGCATTGGGGGTAGTGGTCCCCCGGACCCAGCTGTCTTTTCTTTTATCTCTTTGTCTTGTGTCTTTATTTCTACACTCTCCTCGCCGCACACAGGGAGAAGCCCACTGACTCTGTGGGGCTGGTCCCTACACGGAGGTAACTAGACTAAAAGAATCTTGTAGTCTTCTGCACAAGATGGCCTACTGGCTTCTAGGCAAACATGATACGTAATTAGATAAAGATGGAAGTTTTGATTTAGTTTTCATTGAATTGCTTAATTACAGTGTTTACTAATTTCTGACAGCAATTCTTTTAGGGAACCAGTTTGTAATGTGGTTCAGAAAATCATTCCCTGACATTCAGCCTAAAATCTGTGTCTACACCTTTTTATCAGATTTTAAGTGACTTTTATCCCATAATAAATCTTTTTATGCTTATACTATTGAGAGTGTTTTGTTTCTTTTCCTACACACCATATAAAAATGCAACAGTAACATCACATTTAATATGGTGAGTCTTAATCTGTAGTTGAGCCACTGGAATTTAGATTAGTCCTTCTAAAGGTAAAGCTGAATCTCAAGTTTTTACAATGTAGCAATTTATCCAAGGTTATGGGACAAATAATATGTAGACATTTCTTAAAAGTACCCCTAGAATGAGCTGAGGGTCTCTCAGCAGATAGCAAGATACTATTGTAAGGTGTTCTCTATTTGAAGAAAGAAAAGAATTCATCCTGCTTCCCCCTGCTCTGCTGAAAATGTATGAGATGAGGCCTAACTTTGTAGTTCTCAGACTACCTTACATGCATGTTAAATGCCAACTCAATACTAGCATTCCCTCTCTCTTCTACTTGGTACACTGGGGTCGTTTGTTGGGAGAATTGTGTTATCTCTCCAACAGTGGATATATTCCATCCTTTTATTCCTCCTGAGTGGACCGTGCTGAGAAGAAGTTATTCATACGGCCTCTCAGAAGATGGTTCATAAGATTGAAAAATCAGTGGTGTTCAGAGTGGGTTCAAATTTGTGGAATCAGTATTCATACAGGTAGTAGGGGATTTTCTTTGACAGAATTACAAAAATGTTTTAGGTCAAATGTTTTACAAACTCTTTGGAAGTTTGCCTTAAAGTTAAACTTTATTGGTTTGATAATAAAGTCACCTCTGGTCATGCTTGATACAAGATTGAGCAACTAGGAAGCACAGCATTGAATATGCTCATCCCTGCCCCTCTCCTCTTTCTTCTCACTCCCACTTTCTAAGGACAGCACTCTTTAATAAAGCAATCTCACATGAGTGTTTATGTCAGTAATATTTTGAGGGGAAAGCCAGGCAAATAAAATATGTCTCTCTGCTCACCTCATATACCTCAGTGCTTTTCCCCTGCTGTTGGAATACTCAAAAATTCATTCTGTATTAAAATTTGTTTCAAAGTCTCTTCAAAAATAGAATTGACTGAGGCCAATCTTGACTGTTGACATGCTGCAAATGAAACATGTCCCCTGTATTTGAAAAGTCTTTGACTGAGTGGAACAATCACATACACAGAAAGGCCTTTCTAAATATCAACAAGTTTAAGTATTTATATGCACATTTCATTCATCACTCTAGTGCCCCCTCCTCAGTTTTTTCATCAGGGAATACTTCTCAAAATTACAGGGCAAAATCATAATATGTTAGCATTCTGAATCCAGTAATATACTTTAAAAAAATGCGTCATAATCTAATGGAGTTTTCAGGAAGTCAACTTGGGTCTGTCATTTGAAAATCAATTTGTTATTGTCCATATTAGCAGTAGAAAAAATATATGATAATCTCAGAAGATACAAAAAAGCTTTTTGAAAATTCAACCCTGCTTCATTATTAATATAAAAATCATCATAGTAAATTGAAAAAGAGAATTCCCTTAATTTGATAAAGCATATCTATAAGAGGTGTACACCTAACATCTCATCTAATCGTGAAATATTGAAAACTGCCAATTTCTTATTGAAATGAAAAAAATGCCAATACCTGGACCCATTTTCTCACCCCCTGCCCCGCCCTATTACCACCTGATCCAATAAAAACCCAAGGACTTTCAATAAGGCCTTCCGAAATGATAACATTTGCACCATAATCCTTTCACGGTCTGAAGCAATAAGCAAGGCAAATAAGTGTTAATCCCCACATGATTGGATTATGTCCGACTTCCTGTACAAGACAGAATGCTATAAAAACCCACAGTCAGGGATGGACTGAGCCATTTGCTCTATTCCTAGACCAGCTAGGCCTGGTCAAGCCTTGGAAGGCTGAAGCTATGGAGTTCCATCCATCAACCTTGGAAGAGCTGTCTTGGAGGCAGGCAGGTCCAGAGCCCCACATGCCATGGGACCTGAACCGAGAGCAAGCCTGGGCCTGGGCACTGGATAACTTCCCTGTGCTGAGCCGCCACTCCTGCCAATGCCATCAGCTCTGTGGGAGCTCTGCTGCGGGCTGGCTGCTGCACTGCGCCTCCACCGGGCACGGAGCCCTTCCCGGAGATGAGAGGGGCCAAAAACGGCCTCGAGACTGCCATGTCGAGGAATCAACGGCTGAAACCACAGACGGGCTCCAGGCACCTCAAGAAGACGCAAATGCTACCGACGGCGAGGTCCAAAGCGGCCTGATGCAGCCTGGAGATGCCAGCGCCTGCGGAGGTGGAAGGACACAAGCCCATGGCGCCCTCTGCAGTTCAGGCCGCCCCCGGAAGCTGCGGAAAACCCAGGGTTCCATCAGGAAGGAACTCGGAAAGGAGGGGAACCCCAGCCTTTCTGCAAGCCTGCGGCACGACCTGCTTCAATGAACACTGCCCCGGAAGGAGCCCGAGGCACCCCAGTGAGGACCCTCATTCTGTCCCTGCGGACTTTTACGCTGGAACTGTGCCCTGCACGCACAAGAGTCTTGAGGTCTCTGCTGTGGAGATCATTCCTTAATTTGTTCTTCCTCTCCTCAACCTCCTAAACATTTTTCATTTAGAGAAACTCTCTTCATGGAGTGAATAATATGCAATCTGCTAAAGAACTCTTCTTGCAAATGTACTCAAAATTGCTGTGGCTCTTCCATGGAAACTGCACATGTATTGAATAAAGCCTTCCCCTATTCTCCACCTGTGGAATTGATTTCAAGCTGGTCAATCAACATTGGTATAGATGGGCCTGAAGGAGACAGAAAGGGGGCAGGGACCCAGCTCAGAGGCTTTTTTTTTTTTTTTTTTTTTTTTTTGATGGTCTCTTGCTGGCTGGGTCTCCCAGGCTTCCGTGCAGTGGCGCAATCTTGCTTTAGTCTAAATTCCAGGGGGCCTTTAAGGAGCTGTGGATACTAACAGAGTGGGAGGGGACAGCTGGGTGGATCACTTGCTGGAGTTGCTTCAAAACTGACTGTGGCCCTCCAGATGAAGCCAGGAAATAGACATTAACAGTGTTCTTTACATCAGGGGTCCCTAACCTTTGTGACACCAGAGGCTGGTTTTAGGGAAGGCAATTTTTCCATGGGTGGGGGTTGGGGAGACAGGGATGATTTGGCGATGAAGCTGTCCTACCTCAGATCATCAGGCGTCAGATTCTCAGGAGAAGCGCGCAAGGTAGATCCCTCGCATGCGCAGTTCACAATAGGGTTGGCGCTCTTCTGAGAATGTAAGTCACGTCAGTCGTCAGTCAGATAAGCGGAGCTCAGGCTGTAGTACTCGCTTGCCTGCCAGTCACCTCCTGCTGTGCCGCAGGTTTCCTGACAGGCCACCGACCGCTGCCGGTTCGCTGCCTGGGGACTTGGGGATCCCCGCTTTAGATGGTTTAAAGGTTACGTTGTCATAAGGGGTGAAAGAGGGGTTTGGGATGTCCTTCGCGTGAGGCCGATGGTGCCCGCATACTGCGAGGCTGGCTGGAGTGCTCTTTATGGCGTGGGGCAGATGTAACCTCTTTGCCTCATTTTCCCCTGCGCTGCCCAGACGTCTCTCGGACTGTCTGCAGCATCAAGATGTGGGCTTCAGAGCACGTTTTTAGCACCCGTGGGAAACTGTTACAACAGCTGCAATGCAGAAATATCGAAGCGCTGTGAACCCGAGCATGGTGTGGGTTGACGTGTTCAACAGACGTATAGATCCCTCCAGAGAGTTGCACAGCTACAGACTTCTCCGCACAGTGGGAACTGCAAACCTCTTACTGGTGCAGCAAAACCCAAAACATATGTACTAGAATATTCTGTAGTTAATCCTGTAGAGAAAACAATGGAACTTAAATCTACTAATATTTCACTTACAAACATGATTTCAGTAGATGAGAGATTTATACACAAAGCACATCATCGGGACCCCCCAAAAAAACTATTTTGACTCAAGAAGCCACAATCACTGAAAAGAGGTAGCCTCAGCAGTTACCTTGAAGGACTGATGGCAAGAACGATACCTTCAAATGCTAATAAAGGCCGAGAAGCACTGAAATGCGTCATACAGAAATTACATGTTAAGACTGAAGAATTGACAGCTTCCGCCAAGAGGAAGCCTAACAACTTCGATGGCTGCGGCGGCAGCAGCATTTGTAGAGAATTGATAATGAACGTGTGAAGACAACGTCAAGAACCCCACGTCTCTCCAAGCTGGCAATATATTTATTTTAAAAATATAAATATGTTTTAAGTAGAATTTTTTGAAGTAGGCTGATATAAGAATGTGACATTACATCAAAAAAAAGAGATGCATGGCCTCTAAATAAAAGGGATCAGCTGAAATTCGTGTTGTTTGAAATGACTGTCTGATTTTGAGGACTCCTAACGATTTTTTGAAAGCAATCCTTTTTAACGTTCATTTTAACTTCAGGGTGCATGTACAGCTTTGTTAAATAGATAAACTTTTGTCACAGGGGTTTGTGTACACATTATTTTATCACCCAAGTAGGATGCCTCCTGCCCATTAGTTATCTTTCCCAATCTTCTGCCTCCTTTCACCATCCACCTTCAATAGGCTCCAGTGTCTGTTATTCCCCTCTTTGTGTCCATGTGTTCTCATTATTCAGCTCCAGCTTATAAGTGAGGACATATGGTATTTGCTTTTCTGTTCCTGCATTGGTTTGCTAAGGATAATGGCCTCCAGCTCTATGTTCCTGAAATAGACATGATCCTGTTCTTTTTTATGGCTGCATTGTATTCCATAGTGTATACGTACTACATTTTGTTCATCCATTCTACCTTTGATGAGCATTTTGGATGATTCCATGTCTTTGCTATTGTGAATGGTGCTGCAATGAACATCCACATGCGTGTGTCTTTATGATATGACAATTTATACTCCTTTGGGTAATATCCAGTAATGGGATTTGTGGGTCAAATGATATGTCTGTTTTTTGGTCTTTGAGTAATTACCACACTGTTTTTCACTAAGTTTGAAATAATTTACACTCACTAACGGCATATAAACAAAATTTTAACATTTTTTAAAGTGCTTGGAAGGTGACATTGATGTTGAATCAAGATAGAATTTTAAAAGTTTTCACACATTGCACCCCTACCTGGCTTTGGTCCCATGCCAGAACAAAGCAGAGCCATCTCTTATATACACACAATTGCCGTGTTGCTGTAAACTTCAACAGCTTGCATGAGGGAATTCAATTTAAAAGGAGAAACTATGTAGTTTTCAAAGACCTTAATTCGTATAAAATAACTTGCTCTGCTATAAACCATTATTAAAAACCAGTGTTTTGGTTTAGTACTTAAGTATATTTGGAGCGAAAATTATCACTAAAATAATATATGTCTCTAATAAAAGTATGCTTTTATTGTAATAAAAAGTACTATATTGGTTTCCCAAAGTTTTGCAACCCAATAAAGACATTACCTTCCTTGGATTTGTACTTCGTGATTTAATATGCTGTGGCATGGGCTGGTTGGTTATGTTAACTGGAAAAATAAATCCCTTACTTGAAAATCAAAATAAGACAAATAACAAGGAGTGGGGGCAGATTAAAGAGGACCAGAGGAAGATTCTTAGCCTTGTGCCTTCCGAGTTAACAACCACAGCGTTCCAGGGAATTAATTCCAGATCAGACAATTCCGGACAGCTACAGAAGTCTCCCCTGGTGAGTCTTGCCCAGGATCTGGAAGTGCAAGATCAATGCGCCAGTGATTCAGCTCCTGGTGAGGGCTGTCTTCCTGTCTTGCTGATCGCCATGTTGTAGCTGTGTTCTCACATGGCACAGAGAAAAACGGAGAGACAGAAAGGGAGAGAAAGTGAGAGACGGAGAAGGGTGGAGAATGAGGGAGACATAATATCTCTTCCCCTTCTCATAAGGGCACTAATCCCATTATGAAAGCCCAACCCTCATAACCTCATCTAAACACAATTGTCTCCCAAAGGCCCCATCCCTAGATACCATCACCTTGTGGATTAGCTAAACAAAATTATCAAGAATTTTGGGGAACACGATTCAGTCCATAGCACCAAGTCTACGTGATGCTTGCTCTCATAATCTCTGCCCATCTCAGGACCTGCAGCAACTAAGACTCATTTCTTTCTGCAGCCATTTCAGAAGACTGTGATATAAAAATGTGCCATAGAGAATACATTCATTTGGGACTTTTAAACTCTCTTCCCTCAAATGCATTAATTAATAAATTAATTAATGTTAACATCTAGTTTATGGGTTCTGATTAACACCCATAAACTAGATGTTGACACTAAATTATTTATTTACAAATTTATTATTAATTTATTGTAATAAAACAATTAATTAATTTTGAGATAGTGTCTCACTCTAACACCCTGGATTATTTGGGTTATTTCAGAGTGTCCCTCTGGCAGGTGGTATTGTTTCACATTCATTGCTTGCCTATATGGGGGCAAGTATACAGGCATCCATTGGGTCCATCCCTGTTTATTCCTTGATTACCTTCCAGACTGGGACCTTATTGAGATTCACTAATGCTTAACTCGTAGCATAGATTTTATTTCACATTAATGGGTTCAAAAGTGTGACCAATGCCCTATGTGATAATTCTTTTTAACTCGCAAATGACTCAGACACTCAATGGTATCTGAAATAATTTAAGATTTTAAGTTACATTAAAAGTTCACTGGCCGGGCACGGAGGCTCACGCCTGTAACCCCAGCACTTTGGGAGGCCGAGGCGGGTGGATCACGAGGTCAAGGAGATCGAGACCATCCTGGCTAACATGGTGAAACCCCCTCTCTACTAAAAAATACAAAAAAATTAGCCGGGCGTGGTGGCGGGCGCCTGTAGTCCCAGGTACTCGGGAGGCTGAGGCAGGAGAATGGCGTGAACCCGGGAGGCGGAGCTTGCAGTGAGCCGAGATCACGCCACTGCACTCCAGCCTGGGCGACAGAGAAAGACTCCATCTCAAAAAAAAAAAAAAAAAAAAAGTTCACCTACAAGCATTGGTTTTATTTTCTTCATTTGTAGCAGTTTATCTAGATTAGTTGTTAGAACTGAGACATTAGACAAAGATAATCATCGCTCAAAGTTTTTTTTTTTTTGTTAACCATTTGCATAGCCTGTGAATATCAGGTGTTTGCCTAAGCAAAAATCTTAAACACACAGGCATTTTTGCTGATAATTCAGAAAAATTAGCTGTTCTTATGGAACCAACAATGTTAAATTAGTCTTATTTATCAAAAAAGTCATTCAAAGAAAGAGTATTCGGTTTTTGGTTGAGTTTATGGTCTTATAATATTCATATTAAATCCTTGCACTTCAAAATATCTAGCAAAGGCAAATATAAAACTCATCTAATTAGCAAACCCAGACAAAAATGTATGCTGACAATTCTGAAGACATTTCTATTTTTATTTTGTCAATAATTTTAAGGCAAGCTTATTATTCAAGATTACTAAACTCACATAAATTTGAAAAGCATTTGGGCTTTCTTACTAAATTTATGAGCACTCATTTACTTATAAACCAATGTGGTGCCATTGTAGACATAACGTATAATACATGTAACATACACAGAAACATGTATCCATACACACAAAGATCAAATCGATGTTACCGTGAATCTCTAGCCATGACATGGCATCATAAACTCATTATTTTACAGAAGACAGCTGGATCCAAATTATTTCTGACAAAACTGGGACCTATCCTCATGGCTAAACTTTATCTGCCCTGATAGGTAATCCAATTAATGCTGTGGACAAAAACTTTGGGTAAAGCAGTTTCCAAAGCAGTTTTATTTTTAAAACTTTTTTCAACCTTTGTTTTGTTTGTTTCAAATACGTTTCCAATGTTTACTTCTTATAGAACTGGCTGAACTGCATACAAAAAACAAGCTCTCCCATAGTCTTGAGTTAGCAGTATTACAAACGGTAAGAGCACGAAAATGGGCCTTAGCTTCTTCTCAGTTTGGGAAGATGTTACAGTGCCAGGATTATCTCATAACAATTGTAATCATGAACAGAATCTGATAAATCAAAATGATGAATCAGGAATGGGCATCTGTGGAGGGAATCCTGTGGCGATCAACAACATCCATGTGGGGTGAAGTTGCCTGACTCAACAATTGTGGGACGCTGCTGTTTTCACCCTTTCAGTGATTAAATGTTAAAATACCTGGCAATACCAAGTGTTAGAGAGTATATGAAACTTTAGAGTATCTTATGTATTGTAAGTGGGAACATGTGTGGTACCATCACTTTGAAAAAGAATCTGTTGTCTTATGAAGCTGCAAGTCACATATCTCAAAACCTACCAATTCCATTTCAGAGCACACTCCCAAAAAAAGTTCTTGCACATAAATGCATACCAGGAAATATGTAAAAGAATGTTGGTATCTTCGCTTTTAACAGTAACAAAAACCTGACGGAAAGGGAGGATCCAAAACTCCATTATTAGGAGAGTGGATGAAAATTATTACGATATATTTTCAAAATGGAATATTTTACAAAGTCCAAATAAGTAAATCAAATTACTCAAAAGTCTGGTTGCACCATAACAATATAATGTTCAGTAAAAAAAAAAAAAAAAATGGTTGATAAGACTACATAGAGCATGGTTATATTTTATAAAGTTAATATTTTAAAAATGCCCATTAAAATATGTAGATACATATTGATAAATAAATCTAAATTAAAAATAAGCAATTGAATAACAAACTCAGAATTCACATTGGTTATGTTGATTTAGACAGTTGGGAGAAGGGATACAAAAAATCATATCCATAAAAAATTAAATTGAAAGATAGACCTTAAATTTACACCAAAAATGAATTTCTTAATGCTGAATGGCGAAATCACATTTACCCATCCATCCACAAACAAAACTGCGCCACCTAAAATCTCCCTGAGTGAGGCTGTGCCTCTACAAAACAGAGAAAATGGAAAAGCAAGCACACTACAAAACTACCACAAAGTGTATTTTCCAAGCAAAGCTGGCTAAAAGAAAGGGAACAGAATTGGAGGGACCAAACTTTTTATGTCCAGGTCCGCTCCCAAACTCTACATCAGACAATATTTGAGTTAGGTAATTCTCTGTGTCATGATTTCTAGTTGAGAAGTAAATAAGGTAAAGTAGAAACTACACTTGGCAGAGGGCCTGTCACAAATCACCATTCAATATGAACTACTCAATCTTGGGGGGGAACTAAAAAATGGGGCAAGAATATAAAATTGCTTATGAGAAGTTACTTTATGGAAATTGGAGGGGGGAAATGATTTCCCCACATAAACAATTTTTTTCAATGTTTTGAACTACTCTGTAAAAAGACAAATGCAATCATATTAATATATTTTAAAAATTACAACTCTAAGCTCCTTGTTATTGACAAGAAGTAAACAAAATAAAATGACACCAAGAATTAAAAATAAAGAACTGAATACCTGAATTTAATCAATTGTAAGATAAGTCATAAGATAAGTCGTTTGCCATTTTCATATCTCTGAAACAGGTATATATTTTAAATCTGGTAGTCTTTCAGGACTGTGACGTAGTTTAATTAGCAGATTTTTCTTAGTAGTATTGCAATAATGACACATCTTACAATGACTAGTTTCTTAGATTGAGGAAATTATAATTCTAGACAAATGTTAAGCCAAAGAAGGCCAGTGTAGCTCTAGTACTACTTTGGCTTAGCCTCTGTCTTCAAATTACTTGGCTTGCTGAAATAATCCAATTAGGTCATCTGAAACAAACAAACAACAACAAAAAAAAAACAGGACAAACCAACACAAAAGATGTGTCTGATTGTTACAGGACCAACAGGTTTGGATACCTGCTGTGCGGAAACATAAATATACACCAAAACACTGAAACAGCAGGGCTTGCAGCAGAAAAAGAATGTAATGATAGCAGGGCAGCCAGGTGAGGAAACAGGAGGGACCCTCAAATCCACCTCCCTGAGAAATTCTGGTCTGGAGGTGTTTGTTTTTGCTTTGTTTTGTTTTGTTTTGTTTTGTTTTTAACAGAATCTTGCTCCATCATCCAGGCTGGAGTGCAACGGTGTGATCTTGGCCCATTGCAACCTCTGCCTCCCGGGTTCAGGCGATTCTCCTGCCTTAACCTTCTCCTGCTTCAGCCTCCTGAACAGCTAGGATTACAGGTGTGCACCACCACACTAGACTAATTTTTGTATTTTTAGTAGAGATGGGGTTTCACCATGTTGGTCAGGCTGGTCTCGTACTCCTGACCTCCTGATCTGCCCACCTCAGCCTCCCAAAGTCCTGGGATTACAGGAGTGAGCCACTGTGCCCAGCCCAGGTCTGGAGTTTTTAAGGAGATTGTGGAGAGCAAGAGACTGAAAAATTGGGGTCATTGATTGTTTGGGGTAAAGGGGATGAAATCATCAAAATATAGAAACTGCATTCTTTGGTGAGCCACCTCCTCATGGGGTCTTTCAGACTAGCTGGCATCAATAGTTTTATCAGTCTTCAGGACATAAAAGAATATCTCAAATGAAAACCTTGGCATTTTACAATGTTCAAGGTGTTCTCCACAGAGCAGTTAAGGGAAACTATAATCTTGTGATAGGGTCTGCATAATTCTGACAGGGTATAATTATTCTGCATAATTATTCTCATAATTTGGGGCAATGAGCACCAAAGAACTATGAGCAAGAAGGCCAGAGAGCAAGGTGACCTAACCATTAATGCTGAATGTACTGCAGGCTTGATATATTTTTTATTCTCCTTCTCCCATTTTCCCTGATTAACTTTATAAAGTTTATAGGAATGGTTTCATGACTGTCATATCCATTCGGAAATTAATTTTAAGGAAAAATTTTAAAATGGATATCTTTTCAAATAACGTATTATATTTTATTTCTATTATTTCATTGCATAGCAAACACCATTGTTAGGAATAAATTTGAGAATATATTTGGAAATGCAAAATGGCAAAAGGCATTACATCCCTCGTCCATGGTGCAACATGAGCATATGCAGCCGAGACTCCATCCACCTCTTTTCCGGATACTGAAATGTTAAAATTGGTAGTTACTGATGAGAGGAACTGCAGTGGAAGTAGGAATAATAGAGGAAGGAGAATAACTTAAAAAAATGCATATAATCACATAACATATAAGGGTCTTGCAAAAAAATACTGTAAAAAGCATCATATTAGCTCAACATATTTGCCCTTTTTTTTTTTTTTTTTTTTTGAGACGGAGTCTCGATCTGTCACCCATGCTGGAGTGCAATTGTGCGATCTCTGCTCGCTGCAAACTCCGCCTCCCGGGTTCACGCCATTCTCCTGCCTCAGCCTCCTGAGTAGCTGGGACTACAGGCGCCCGCCACCATGCCCGGCTAATTTTTTGTATTTTTAGTAGAGACGGGGTTTCACCGTGTTAGCCAGGATGGTCTCGATCTCCTGACCTTGTGATCTGCCCACCTCAGCCTCCCAAAGTGCTGGGATTACAGGCGAGACCCACCACGCCCAGCCAAAAAAAATTTTTAAGGTACAATTTTATGTAAGGCATAGGATTCTTCTTTTTCAAAACCCAACCTAATTATTTCTTTACTCATTTCCCTACTTGATATGAATGCCTGATAACCTGGGACTTCAATCCAGCTCCAGCATGAACTATCTTTGTGATCTTGGACTGTGGTGTAAATTCACTGAGCCTCATCTTTAAACCAAGCAATACCTCTTGGATATGCTAAAACATCAAATATAAGTGTATTTTGTCTAGGCATGCCTGACACACAGAGTTTCTAGAGGAAAGATCCTGCCCTCTAAGCCCTGGTGCAACAGACATCACCACACCCATTCCTGGGATCCCTGACTGTACTTCCTGTTTCCTGGATATCTTTTCAAATAATGTATTATATTTTATTTCATCTCTGAATGATTACATAAGAGGTCAAATTGGCTCCTATTTTACAAAGTCCCTTTCATGAATACATTCCTAGTAAAAGTTAATGTTTAGAGATTGCTTGGCAGAAAATAATCTCAGTTGTTAATAAAATCATTAATTTTTGTTTTTTATGGCCTGAAAGATAATTGTAATAAAAACAAATATAAAATGGTGACTTCTTTGGTGTATTTTTTCTGTAAGTCAATTTTTTCCATTTCAGGTCATATCCATAGTGAAATTATAATATGTCTTCATCAGAGTCAAATATTCTACTTACAAAAGCATCGGCGTAAATAGAAAATATTCTATTTACAAAAAAACAGAATTTCATGATCAGATATTATTCTTTACTGTTAATAAAGTAATAACATGCCAGACTGAAGCCAACATTTCACACCCATGTGTTAATATTCTACCGTGGGCAGGGTATGGTGTCTCACACATGTAATGACAGCTCTTTGTGAGCAGAGTGGGGAGGATACATTGAGGCCAGGAGTTCAAGACCAGCCCAGGCTGCATAGAAAGATCCTGTCTCTACAAAAAAAATTATCTTATAAATTAGCCATGGGTGGTAGCACACAGACCTAAAGTCCTAGCTATTCCGGGTGCTGAGGTGGTAAGTTTCCCTTAGGTGTGGGAGGTAGAGATTACAGTGAGCTACAATTGTGCCACTGCATCCCAACTGTTACAGGACCAACAGATTCATATGCCTGCTGCACACTAACATACCAATTACACTGAGACAGCAGAGTTTGCATTGGAGAAAGAGTTTAATGATTACAGGCTACTGAGTGAGGAGACAGGAGCAAACCCTCAAATTCATCATTCCAGAGAGTTCTGGGCTACAGTTTTTAAGGGGATTGTGGAGGGTGAGAGGCTGGAAAATTGGAGAAATTGATCAGTTGGGGTAGGGAGATGAAATCATCAGGATGTGGAAACTGCATTTCTGGTGACTCACCTTCTCATGGGATCCTGCGGAACAGCTGGCATGAGTAGTTTTACTGGCATGCAGGACCTGAAACAATATTTCAAAGGGAAAACTTAATGTTTCCTTAATATTTAAGTTGTTATCTATAAAGTAGTTGAGGGGAACAATAATCTTGTAGCAGAGCCTACATACTTCTGAGGAAATAGGCAGCAAACAACTATAAGGAAGCCAGTCAGGGACAAGTTGACCTAATGATTAATGCTGAGTGTGCTGGGATATAGTATGGATGTTTGTCCCTGCTCAGATCTCATGGTGACTTATAATCCCCAATGTTAAAGATGGGGCTTGGTGGGAGATATAGGGTCATGGGAGTGGATTCCTCCATGGCTTGATGCTGTTTTGCAATAGTAAGCTTTCGCACCATCTCATCATTTAAAAGTGTGTGACAACTCTCCACCACTCTCTCTCTCTCTTGCTTGCGCTCTGACATGTGATGTTCCTGCTCCTCCTTTGCCTTACAACATGACTGGAAGCTTCCTGAAGTCTCCCCAGAAGCAGACGCCACGATGCTTCCTTGTACAGCCTGCAGAACCATAAGTCAATTAAACCTTCTTTTGTTTTGTTTTGTTTTTTACAAAATGCCCAGTCTCAGGTATTTCTTTATAGCATGCAGTAATGGCCTAATACATGCTACATGCTGAGTTTACATTCATTTCTCTCTGATAAAGTTTAGATGACATTTCTCCTCCAAATATCATGTTGAAATGTAATCCTCAATATACAGATGGGGTCTGGTAGGAGGTGTTTGGGTCATGGGGGCAGATCCCTCATGAATGGCTTGGTGCCCTCCCCGCCATAATGAGTTTACAGGAGATCAAGTTGTTTAAAAGGAGGCCCGGTACCTCTCCCTCTGTCTCTTGCTCCTTCTTTCACCATGTGATACACATGTTTTTCCTTTGTCTTCCACAATAAGTGGAAGCTTCCTGACACCCTCAATAGAAAACGCTAGTGTCATACTTGTACAGCACAAAACTGTGAGCCAAAATAAAAATCTTTTCTTTATAATTTAATCAGTCTCAGTTATCCATTATAGTGTGAACATCAAATATCTGAGACAGGTCTCAGTCAATTTAGGAAGTTTATTTTGCTAAAGTTAAGGGCACGCACCCATAACACAGCCTCAGGGAGGTCCTGACCACATATGCCCAAGGTGGTCATGGCACAACTTGGTTTTATATACTTTGGGGAGACATGAGACATCAATCAATATACGTAAGATGTACATTGGTTCCGTCCGGAAAGGCGGAAAAACTCAAAATCGGGAGGGGGCTCCCAGGTCACAGATTGGTAAAAAACAAACAGTTGCATTCTTTTGAGTTTCTGATTAGCCTTTCTAAAGGAGGCAATCAGATATGTATTTATCTCAGTGAGCACAGGGATGACTTCGAGTTCTATCTGTGCTTTGTCCACAAGGAAATTCCTTGCGAGGGTGAGGGAGGTATGTGGCTTTTTTTTTTCCTTTGAGAGCAAGTTTTGCTCTTGTTGCCCAGACTGCTGTGCAATGGCAGGACCTCAGCTCACCACAACCTCCACCTCCCAGATTCAAGCGATTCTCCTGCCTCAGCCTCCCGAGTAGCTGGGATTACAGGCATGTGCCATCACAACCGGCTAATTTTGTATTTTTGGTAGAGACGGGGTTTCTCCATGTTGGTCAGGCTGGTCTCAAACTCCCGACCTCAGGTGATCCGCCCACCTCAGCCTCCCAAAGTGCTGAGATTATAGGTGTGAGCAACTTTGCCTGGCCGGTATGTAGCTTTTTCAACTTAGCAGCTACATTCTTTAGGAATAGAATGGAAGGCAGGTTTGCCCTAAACTTCCCAGCTTAACTTTTCCCTTTGGCTTAGTGATTTGGGGGTCCCTGGATTTATTTTCCTTTCACGTTTCCTCCCTTTTCTTTTTAAATTCTTTCAGATAAAGCATTTTACAAGAAAGTGAGTCTCCTCTAACATGATATTTGGAGGAGAAGAGTCATCTGATCTCTCATGGCTACAATGGTTTATTCCCAGTTGGGTAGGACCCACATTATTAGGAGAGCTCATTTTTAGCAGGTTGTGAAGTCTCACAACCTATGAAGAGAAAATACGGGTAGGAAAGGAGAAAAACAGCAACAAACAAACAAAAAAAGATAATTCTGGAAAATCGATATGGGCCATAATACTTTGAAGTCCATACATCAGCAGGCAGGTATGAGAGTGGTTTATGGATGTATGTAGGTTGTTCTTACTTACTTCTGAAGTTTAAGTTGTCTAGCTTCATTTTGCAGGGCTTTAAGAAAGCACAGTTTACTTTTCAGTGATTTCAAATTAGGAAAAATGGGGAGGGCAAAGGAAAAGAAATAAGAATTGAAAACATTATTTTGGAGACTTTTAGCCAGAAAAAAAATTTGGAATTCAGTCCAAACTGTAGAAAATAATAAAAATTAAATAACATCAGGCAAGACTAGAATCTAACAACATGTATACTATAGTTGTTGAAACATAATTTTTCTCTCTCTAGTTTCCCATTTTTACTGAAGAGAAATCATGGTAGGACCTATTTGCTTTATTATACTTGGCCTAATTATTTGTATAAAGTGCCGCAAGAACAATTATTTTTCACACAAGGCTTTTTAAATGACTTTGATGGAACTTTGTTCCATAGAAAAAGTCTCAGATAAGACTTTTTAAAAGCCGAGCCCAGCCATGGCTTTGTACCATCGAATACATATGAGTTGGGTAAATTCCCCTCCTCTTGAGGTCCCAAGATGACTTGGGGCTCCTGGGCTTGTCAGAAAGTGACATTCTTTACCTACCACAAGTCAGAAACCCTGTATAGGGACTGTGTAGACAAGGTTTGGGGCCTGTTTTCCCAAGGGGCTTTTATTGGCTCTGTAAGTCAAGTTTGACTCCTTAAAGAAAAGTGCACCATTTCAGTCAAAGCCTTGGTAAAATAACCAGTTTCTCCAATGGTGTTCTGTTGCAAAAGAAAACATTCTTATTGCACTTATGCAAATAACTACGTTGACATAAATTAAGAATATTCACAAATGGTTTCCAAATTCTGGAGAGATCAGGTAAAGAGAAACAAATATGCTCTAAATTTTGTTCATCGGAGTATACTTTACTGAATTAAAAGCTGTCAATAGCTCAAAAGTAAAGTTTCCTTGACTCAGAAAAACATAACAAAGGATCAGCAATTTTTTAAGGATCAGCAATTTTTTAGCAAAAAAGTCAACAATATCACTTCAGTCTTCTATTTGTTCGGTCCATGCAATTAACTCCTGTTCTGTTTGATATTCACAAATATCTCAGTTCTCCATGAGAGTCCTAAAAGTTTACTCCTCTTTTCTACTTTTTTAAAAAAAAATTTCCCAAGCAGACTCATGTCACATTTTCCTTTGTTCTAATGTCACAATCTCCAGAGTAATTAGAAACCTGCATTCAAAAACACCTATCAAAGTCCAATAGCTAATTATAAACGACCTTTTGAAGAGGACTAAAAATAAGACAATTGTCTGTGGATGACAAAGTCTTAGGACAGGGTTTTATAATCTATCAAACATTTGTGGAGAGTGTTTTACAAAAAAAAAACAAAACCTTTGAGCTACACAGTGAATGTAAAGCTGAGGCTAGACAGGAATGGCATAGGGTGGATCTTCAGTCCCAGAGATCAACAGCCAATCGTTCATTTTTTGTAGGTTAACCTGATCTGGTGGAGTCCTCCATTGGTACCAAGCACAGTTCTTCACTTTCAACTCTAGATGACTTACCCCGGGGCACTTTTACCTTGTGCTTTCTGTCTAGCCTCCTCCACAGTCTTTCTTTTACCTACTCTACTAGACTAAGTGATTATAACTGTTATCATCCTTTCTGAGCCTATAATCAAAAGTCAGTACCTGACAAAGAAGCAGATTGTTAAATCCACGAATTTCTCTGTATCAGGAAAGTATTAATATGGATTCCTGCCTCCTCATTCATTAGTTGCACAGCTTCCTGCCACATAACAACTGGCCAGAAGATTCACCTGTGCAAATCGCCGGAGTGTTGGAGACTTTGCTTTTCTTTGATCCCTCCCACCATCCACCCAGTTTTTCTGTTTTGTGTCACTTTCATTTGGTTAATAATATTCTAACAATATTTATCATTATAGTTATCTTGATTCGATGCAATTTTTCTTAATGAGACTGATAAAAATATTAGCCTTTCTTAATTCTTTATTGTTTTGGATAACACACTGGAAAGGGAAATAGGAAAGGCTTTACATCATTGGTCATACGTGCTCCACAATTTGCCCTCAAGTTTGATTCCTAGGTCCTACCACCCACACAAAACTGCCATTGTCAGCCTGCTCCAATTCTACCCAATTACTAGCCATTGTCATACTTCAAAGTTTCTATGACCACCTCCAAAGGAGCACAAGTTTGTATTTGATCCCTTTCTGACCTCCCTGGAATCCACCCCACCTCCAATCACACTAGGCTTAGAATCTAAATTCTGCCACTATCTTGGTATCAGTCTCTGTAGGGAAGCAGCCTGCAGCCTCCTATGGACTCCCATCAAAGCAGGTTACATATTCCCGCTGCAGGGTGCTGCTCACAGATTTTTTACTAAGATGGGAAGCTGGAGTAGAAATGGGAAGAGAGGGCGGGGCGCGGTGGCTCACGCCTGTAATCCCAGCACTTTGGGAGGCCGAGGTGAACAGATCACGAGGTAAAGAGATCGGGACCATCCTGGTCAACATGGTGAAACCCCATCTCTACTAAAAATACAAAAATTAGCTGGGCATCGTGGCACGCTCCTATAGTCCCAGCTACTCAGGAGGCTGAGGCAGGAGAATCCTTGAACACGGGAGGCAGAGGTTGCACTGAGCCGAGGTTGCGCCAGTGCACTGGAGCCTGGTGACAGAGCAAGACTGTCTCAAAAGAAAAAAAAAAGAAAAGAAAAGAAAAAGAAATAGGAAGAGAGAACTGATGGTAGGTATTTTGCTTTGCAATGACTCCAGACTGCTCTTCTATTTGATAGTGTCTGTAACTATGTGGGTGAGATCAGTGCAGTTTTTCCTTTATTCTCGCAACCACAGGACCAAGAGGCAATTGGAGGAGCCTCAAATAGCAGGGAAGGTTTTGGCCAGCTGAAGAAGGGGTATGGTGGGAGGGAGATACTGAGGCAAATGCCTTGGGAGAGGGAATTGCAAGGGCAAAATAGATTTCCTTACCTGGCAGTGCCTTCTCTGCCTTTGTCCTGCCATCCCCTTCTGCCTAGGATCCCCCAGAAAAGGATAGTAGTGGTTTGCACAGGAGCAGAAGTGGTGAAAATGGGAAATGATGAGTGTGGATGGAGATGCTCGTGGCAGGGTCTGTAGGTCTGTTTGAGGGGGCTCAACTCACAAAGTGCAGATTTTTATTGAAATATGAATGCTTGTAGGAAAGGACATTTTCCTACTGAGCAGTGGCAGTCCCATATTTCTTCTCAGAAAGGAAGTAGGCCTCAGTCTGATTGAAAAGTGAGGAGAGGGAGGATTCGACACTTACAAGTTCACCTGCATTGCATTTCCCAGAAGAAAGAAAAAAATCAATATTGCATTTCAAAGATCACGGTGCTAGAGACAGAGAACCACAATTTGAGCTTTTCCCTGGGCTTAGAGGCGGATGTCTCGCTGTCAATTTCACGTCCAAAGCCGGAGTCTCGCAGTCCATTTTTCTCCCCAGCTGTTTTAGAACTATCCCCAAATATCAAGGATATCTGAATGAGTGAACCATCAGAATAAGGAGCGATTCCCACAGAGTTCCATCCCACAGGGAAGGGACGGGACCAGCGGGGCAGGCCTGAAGCCTAGGTTGAGCGGCACTGTGCCTTTCATTCTTCACCGAGATCTTGGACCTAGAGTTTCCAGGTTCCGAAGGGATGCGGTTGTTGACCTCTAGCCTAGAATCCGTGAGGGCTGAACCGGGACGAAGGCCTAGGACAGAGAGGTGGTGTGGAAGGACCCAGCCGCGGCCACTGGAAGAGCAGCTTCCTGCATTGTAAAGTGTTCGCGACCTGCATTTGTTTTGCTTTCTTCCTGGAGGAGCCAAATCCGTCCCATTCTGGATCCTTATTCCGGCTCCTTTCCCTCTGCGAATCGCACTGGGTCGGTCGCGGGGCCCTCAGTAATTAGGGATCACGGTTCAGCCAAGAAAAATACAGGTTTTCTTAAGCCTGAAGCCACCGACTTGAGAAGGGAGCGTGGGAGTAACGCCAGTAGCAGTTTTTTATTTCGTTTTCGTTTTTATTTTCTGGTCACTAGGCCACCAAAGAAAGTTCCACCCAACGGCCAGACGATTCGTCGCGGCGACGCTCCTTTCCCTGAACAGAGGGTTTATGGCTGACACCTCCACTTGTTTCTCAGAGCCGGGTCTGACTGCCGGCTGCACCTTTGAATGGCGACCAAAAAAGACATGCATTTGTCTGGCAAAGTCGCTGGCGTTCGCCTGGTGCCCGCGCTTGCCGGGTCCTAGCGCAGCCAGATTCGCACACCAGCGAGTCCAGCGCCCAGCGCCACTCCTCCCTCGGATCACCGGTTTCTCACATGCACCTCCGCGGCAGCACTGGCCTGACAGTTTTCCGGTTGCGACAGCACTAGTTGAGCCAAACAAAACGTTTTCCTGCTTGCTCTGGGCGTCCCATTATCCGTCCGAGGCCTTCTAGTCCCGGTGTCACGGTCTCAGCACCCGGCGTTCGTTGACTCTTTCGCCAGCGGCGCGGAGCGGGCGGTTTTGCTGTCACAGCACATGTGGCACGGAGTTTCTCGGTGGCCGAACCCCTCTTTTTTCTCAGAGTCCACCGTTTCTTCGCGTCAGCGCCGTTGGTTGCGCCATAAGGAATGTTGTCCCTGACAACCCGCCGGCTGCAGTCATTCGCAAGCTCCGGGCACCGACATTTCGCAGAACTGAGGTCTCTCGGTCTCAGCGCAGCTCGCTGCCCGGTGCCTCCATTTTCTCGGGGCGACAGCACTCAGGTCGCGGATCTGAGGGATTCGGAGCCTCCCCAGCTGCGCTGAGCCTGGCGTTCCCCGGGCGGCCGCGGCGGCGCTGGGCTGGGGGAGCCCGCCCCTCCTCCGAGCCGGTGGCAGGGGAGCTGCCCGGGCGCCGTCTCTTCCCAGCGCCGCCAGCCCCGCCGCAGAACCCGCAGAACAGCTCGGCCTCCAGAACCCTGTGCTGTGGCGGCGCCGCTGGCGTGTCTGTCGCAGGACCCCGCGGATTCATCTGTCGTTGGCTTGTTGGTCCTAACAAGTTTCGATTTTAGGGTGCCTGCGTTTCCTTTTCTTTTCTCTTCTTTTCCTTTTGTTTTGTTTTGAGACGGAGTCTCGCTGTGTCGCCCAGGCTGGATGGCAGTGGCGCGATCTTGGCTCACTGCAACCTCTGCCCCGCAGGTTCAAGCGATTCTCCCGTCTCAGCCTCCAGAGTAGCTGGGATTACAGGCGCGAGCCACCACGCGCGGATAATTTTTGTATTTTTACTAGAGGCGGGGTTTCACCATATTGACCAGGCTGGTCTCGAACTCCTAACCTCAATAATCTGCCCGCCTCGGCCTCCCAAACTGCCGGGATTACAGCACGAGCCGCTGCGCCAGCCGGTAACTACGATTTCTACCCCCTGGTTCAAGCCGGGGAATAGCCAAAATGTGATTTCTCAACCCAAGCAAGTCCCCACTTAGGACAAACACCAGTCTAGGCCTGGCGGCGATTTCCAGGTCGTAGGAAGTTGACGTTTCGCCACAGAAAGGCTGAGTGACCCTGTGACTCATTTCCCAGCAACTCCGGGTTTCCTGTAGCCTCGGATTTCTAATCATAACAAACCCGGAGTTAGCCCTGCCTCAAGTTTCTTTTTTCTTTTTTTTCTTTCTTTTTTTTCTTTTTTCTTTTTTTTTTTTTTTTGAGACAGAGTTTCGCTCTTTCGCCCAGGCTAGAATGCCGTGGCACGATCTCGGCGATCTCGGCTCACTGCAACCTCCACCCCCCGGGTTCAAGTGATTCTCCTGCCTCGGCCTCCCAAATAGCTGGGATTATAGGCGCCCGCCATCACACCCGGCTAATTTTTGTATTTTTAGTAGAGACGGGGTTTTGCCACGTTGGCCAGGCTGGTCTCAAACTCCCGACCTCAGATGATCCACCCGCCTCGCCCTCCCAAAGCCTCAAGTTTCTAAGTCGTGGCAAGTTCCGGCTTCCTACAGTAAGCCTTGCTTTAGCTGCGCAGGAGATGTTTAACTCCTGTAGAAATCTGTGTACCAGCGAATGAGATTCATTTAGGTTTAGCGATGACCAGTTTAGCAGTGCGTGGGAGCTCTTACACCAAGACTAACTTCGCAATATCAAGTCCCGCCTTAGCTATGTTGGTGTTTTTTAAACTCCCATGGAAGTCAGGAAATGCCGGCAAACGCGATTTCTGGTTTAGGAAGCTCGGTTTGACAATAGCAATTTCCGCCGAATGCGACTTTTTCCTCTTGTGGACCAAGTCTGGATGTATCAGCTACTAAGATTTTTTAGTTGTATACAGGTTTAACCGTGACTGAGTTTTGTTGGTTTGTTGTTGTTGTTGTTGTTTGTTTTTGGTTTTGTCTTAAGAAATGTAGACTTAGGTGTAACATGTACCGGTTTAGATCTAACAGGGATATCCTAATCATAGAATTGCTTCATTTAGCAATACTTGTTATTTCTTCCTTGTAGGGTTGGTTCTCTCTAATTTTTGCTTATTTTTAAATTCTCTTTTTGTGTCTTTTGCTCCGAGAACAATGTTAGCGGTAGTTTCCAGTGTGTTTGCTTTGCCTTTTTATTTGAATTTTAGAATTTATTATTTTAAAATTTTATCTTATTTAAATGTTATTCATTTTTCTTCTACTAAGTTTGAGTGCCACAGCTTCGTACTCCTTGACTTACATTCTCTCAGGAGCTGGGGAGCCAAGCTCGGTCTCCGCCTCGGTGGTGTCAGGTCCCGGGTTCTGTCTGGCGGCTCTGCTTCTAATGCGGAGCTGGCGGTTTTGCAGCAACGCTTTCCCCAGTGGCGCCCACTCGGCGTTTTTTCAGTTGCTGCACCGTTCTTAGCGCCCAACGGGACGTTTCCCGTACGCGGAGTCCATAAGTTGTCTGTGCTGTCACTTTCTTGGTTCTCGCACCGCTAATATCTCCTAGGAACTTCCTTAACCCGTTTTACGGTGCAGAACGGTAATTGCACCGAGCCTCTGTACCAACTAGTACTTCCGTAATCCGGCTCTTTTCCTGTCACAACACATTGAAACATGTTAAAACACATTAAACGGATTAAAACACATTAAAACGTCACAACATATTTAAACCGAGTCGGTCCATTCCTCCAGACAGTATGTTTCGGGGTGGAAGCACCCCTCCTAAGAATCCGCAGTTTCTTTCTAGCAGCACCGTTATGGCGCCGAAACGGATATTTGTTTGGCAATACCAGCGCTATCCGCTAGGTGCCGGCGCTTGCTCAGTCTCAGCGCCGCCAGGTTCTTGTTAGCGAGGTCCAGAGCAGTGCAGAGACCTAGCGGACAGTTTTCCATTTCCCGGACACAGACAGTTTTTGGCCCCTGAAGAACTCTTTAATCCCTGCGTTTTGTAGCGCTCGTTCTCTGTAAGGTTTGCTTAGTATCCGTTTCACTTCGACTTCTTTTCTCGCCATGTTTTTCTGTCGGAATTACGATTTGTTTTGTTTCTATGTGCTCTTTAGAATTTTATCATTTTTCATTTGTCTACTAATTTTCGTGCATTTGTTACTATTGAGTTTCATAATATCTGGGTGCCCTCTGCCCACGAGCTCCGGAGAGCACTACCATACCCAGGCTGATGGTAGTGCTAAAAGTTCTGCTTCCTCTCGTCGGTCAGCTCAAACGCTTATGACCTCCTGCTCTGAGGCTTAATTAAGCGATGGAGCAACATTTTCTTGGCGATGTGAAGCCTGCTTGAGATTCCGCAGAGGTGGTGCCTGAGCTCCAGCCTCCACCTATTTTGAATTCAGAAGACTGTGGTATTACTGTGTGAGCCACCACTTTGGGAGGCCAGCATGGGCAGATCACTTGAGGTCAGGAGTTGGAGACCAGCCTGGCCCAAGTGGTGAAACCCCATCTCTACTAAAAATACAAAAATTAGCCGGTGATGGTGCATGCCTGCAATCCCAGCTACTCAGGAGGCTGAGGCAGGAGAATCTCTTGAACTCGGAGGCAGAGGTTGCAGTGAGCTGAGATCGTGCCACCATCCTCCAGCCTAGGCAGACTGAGACTCCATCAAAAAAAAAAATCTTAGAGTTATATTATATGAAATAATAGATAGTCATTAAATGTCTGGGTCATTTTCAACCTTACGAAAGTATTGTAGGCAAACACTTTTCCAAAGAAAAAGTGTTATTATTAAAATGAAAATAATTTTATCTAATTCAAAGGTTATTTAAGAAAAAGGTAAAAACATACTATACATTTTATCAAAATAATTCCTATGTAACTATTACTAGGTTTTTATTTGCTTAGAAAAACTGAGATTAAAAAAGGTTATTATATCTACATAACTTTCTGTAATTCTTTTAAAGTTTTTGTGTTACCAAGTTACAGGGCTTTCACTCCTGGGTTGAAAAAGGTCACCAACTCCTGCTAAATCTTAAACATTAACAGCAACTGAAGCCTCATCTTCAGACCTAAGAGAAGATGAAAATCAGAAGAAGCTGCATTCATGAGACCTGGGTCCAGAAAATTAAACTATTCAACCCCCTAGTCCCAGGGACTATTGCAGAAGTGGGTGTTTGGGCTTGTAAGGACCTACTTTAAGAGACAAAGTTAGTTCAGTATTTCTCTATAAACAGTGGTTTTGTTTTGTTTTGTTTTGTTTTGTTTTGTTTTGACAGGGACTAGCTCTGTCACCTGGGTTGGAATGCAGTGGCATGATCCCAGCTCACTGCAACCTCCATCTCCCAGACCCAAGCGATCCTGCCACCTCAGCCTCCTGAGTAGCTGGGACTGTGGGTGTGTACCACCATGCCTGGCTAATTTTTGTATTTTTTATAGTGACAGTGTTTTATCACGTTGCCAAAGCTAGTCTCAAATTCCTGAGATCAAGGAATCCACCCACCTATGCCTCTCAAAGTACTGAGATTACAGATGTGAGCCACAATGGCCAGCCTATAAATTAAAGATTAATATCAAAGGAACACTGACGCAAGACCAGTCTGTGGGCCCCTGTGTCAGATTAACAATGTTTTCTTGAGGTATTAACCCATTCTTTTTTAAAATATTATAAAAGGTTATGAAAGGTTTATAAAATTATAGCTTCTGGTCAAGATGATTAAAATTTAATACATTTGTCTATAAGATTTGAGAAATAGGTTTAATTGGCTTCATGCTATCTTCATTAGGTCTTATTTTTTGGGAAAGTAAGTCTCAAAGAGTAAAAGGTTTGGCCTTTTTGTTTTTGAAATATTTGAGTTACCACTTTGACTAAACGACTGACTTATTTTACAATGACCTGTGATTCTATTTTGTGATATCAAGTGTTTTAAACATTGACCTTGTTTTAAGTATTTGACAAACTTTCTAAAATCCAATTCAAATTCAGTCTTTTTTACCTCATTAATTTTTTTGACATTAAGTCCCCTGAAATCCAAAGAGATATATTTGGCTTATTTGGCATAATAAGATCACATAAGATCTTGGCTTATTTTGCATAATAAGATCACATAAGAGGCATTATCAAACATGAAACGATATTTAACTTTCTTTGGATTGTATTTATGTGAATGTCTTATTAGTATGTATTACAAAATTGTATGAGATTCCTGTGATTCTGAAATGTGTTAGTGTATGTTATCAGAACTAATTATGATCGTTATATTAAACTGTTGTATGCCATAGCTATAACCAAATTTCCTTGCCCCTTGCATCTTTAACCACTGCTATTCTAATACTTTTGCCATCGACAATTATTGTTTCACTTTGATCCTTTTATAGGATTGTAATCAGCTATAGACCTCTGAGACTACTATTTTTTGTTTTTTGGTTTTTTCTTTTTTTTGAGATAGGGTCTCATTCTGTCACCCAGGCTGCAGTGTGGTGGCATGATCACTGTTCAATTTACCCTCAATCTCCTAGGCTCAAGCAATCCTCCTACCTCAGCCTCGCAAGTAGCTGAGACTACAAGTGCACACCACACACCCAGCTAATTTTTAAATTTTTCGTAGAGGTAGAGTCTCCCTATGTTACCCAGACTCGGCTCAAACTCCTGGGCTCAAGCAGTCCTCTCATCTCAGCCTCCCAAAGTGCCAGGATTTCTGGAATGAGCCACTACACCCAGTCTTTTAATACATTTATTGTCTCTTCATTAACAAATGCTAAGTGTCTATATTGTGCTACAAAGGGATCAAGGTCCCAGAGATAAGTGATCAACAAGTAGACATGGACTTGGCCATAAAGTGTTTGACACCTTCATGAGTTGAAAAAAGACAGTAAACAGGACAACAAATAAATAAATAAGACAGTATTTATATAATAAATGCTTTTTGTTGCTGTTGTTGTTTGTTTGTTTGTTTGTTTTAAAGACAGTCTCACTCTGTTTCCACTGCTGGGGTGCAGTGGCATGATCTCGGCTCACTGCAACCTCTGCCACCTGAATTTAAGCGATCCTCCCGCCTCAGCCTTCCGAGTAGCTGGAACTACAGGCGCTCAACATCCCGGGTTAATTTTTGTATTTTTAGTAGAGACAGGGCTTAGCCGTGTTGGCTAGGCTGGTCTCGAACTCCTTACCTCAGGTGATCCACCGGCCTCGGCCTCCCAAAGTGCTAGGATTACAGGCATGAGCCACTGCGCTCGGCCCTAATAAATGCTATCAAGAAACTTAACATAAGTGTATTGGAAAGATAAGTAGTAGGATGCTATATTAGCTAGTATAGAAAGACTAGAATTATCCGCGATACTTCCACTTTGATATGAATAATGCAATGAACAAAGAGAAAAAAAAATCTGGGCCAGGTGCAGTGGCCTACATCTGTAATCCTAGCACTTTGGAAGGCCGAGGCAGGAGGATCACTTGAGGCCACGAGTTTGAGACCAGCCTGGCCAACATAGTAAAACCCCCTCTCTGCTAAAACTGCAAACATTAGCCAGACATGGTGGCATGAAACTGTAATCTCAGATACACGGAAGGCTAAGGTGGTAGAATCATTTAAACCCAGGGGCTAGAGGTTGCAGTGAGCTGGGATCCTGCCACTGCACTTCAGCCTGGGCAGCAGAGCAAGATGTTGTAAAAAAAGAAAAAAGAAAAAAAACGAACAACAACAACAAAAAAAACTGAAGGTGGAGTTACCATCATGAGTGTGAAGGTGGAGTTACCATCATGAGAGAAGAATCTAAGACTAGAACAACTTTATTACAGGCTAGGCATGGTGGCTAACATCTGTAATCCAAGCACTTTGAGAGGCTGAAGAAGGATCACTTAAGGTCAGAAGTCCAAGACCAAACCAGATAGCATAGTGAAACACAATTTCTACCAAAAAAAAAAAAAAAATTATTAGCTAGGTGTGGTGGTTCCTGCCTGCAGTCCCAGCTGCCTGTAGTCCTAGCCACTCAGGAGGCTGAGGCAACCACCAACCTAGCAGCATGGTGAAACCCCATCTTTACAAAAAATACAAGAAAAATTAGCCAGGTATGGTGGCACATTCTTGTATTCCCAGCTACTCTGTAGGCTGAGCGGGGAGGATCACCCAGCTACTCTGGAGGCTGACGGGGAGGATCCCTTGAGCCTGGGAGGTCCAGGTTGCCAAGAGCATGACACTGCATTCCCACCTGAGCTACAGCAAAAACGCTGTCTCAAAAAAAAAAAAAAAAAAAAAAAAAAAAGACAATGAATAGGCAAAGCATCTCAAGCAATAAATAAATAAATAAATAAAGAAGCCCAAAGCATCACATTATCCAACTTCAAACTATTTTATAAGGATGCCATTATCCTAAGCAAATTCATGCAGAAACAAATATTGCATGTCCTCACTTAGAAGTGGGAGCTTAGCCTGGTGTACAGGGACATAAAGATGAGAACAATAGACCACTGAGGACTCCAAAAGGAGGGAGGGAGGGACATAAGGGGGTAGAGGCTGAAAAATTTCCTCCTGTGGATTTAGTTCACTCTCTGGGTCATGGGATCCATGGAAGCCTCAGAATCACGCAATATATTCTTGTAACAAACCTACATAGGTACCCCCTGAATCTAAAATTAAAATGTAACATGAGTCAACATAACACGGAATAATAAAATAATAAAATATCTCCTCAAAAAATGACCTTCTAGTTTTAAAAATGGGCAACTACCCTGGCCTGCTCCTCAGTAACATCGCGATCTTTAGGCATCTGACAAGCATTACTCTGAGGCAGAAAGGAATCCAGTCTGCTATAGCAGTACTAGCAATGCATCTGGGGACAATAATGAACTTTCTAACCAGGGTCCCCCAACAGGGCTTTCTCTGTACAAGAAAGGTAATATTTTTTCTTTTCAATCCCTAAAGCAAACTATTTAACTAGATAACTTCATCTCAAATGATAGGACTTTATGTTAATCTCATTAATTCCATGTCCTGATGTAACTTGCTGCTAAGAATAAGGTTCACACCCACCTCCCTGCAATCTGATTTGGACCACCAATGAGACCAGAAGGTTACAAAAACGCAAAAGCTATTGACTTATGAGTCCTTGATACCCTGTATCCGCTGGTGAAAGGACGCGCTGGAGTTGCGGTCTCCCCTCCGACTTTGGCAGGCCCGGGATTCTGCAATGGAGGCGGCGGGACCAGATGCCTCCAGCCCGGAGCTCACTACATTCGGTGTCCTGGATGCTCCCTTCCTGTCCTTACCACTGCGAGCTCTCCTGGGGCGGCCTAGATTTCCACTGCCACCTACTTTCCGCTCCCTGAGTGCTTCCTCGCTGAAACTGTCGGCGAAAAGATCTCTTTCCCAAGCTTCAGAGTACCTTGAGGCGGGGCGCAGGGTCGCCCGCACTGGATCCGGCGCAGGCAATTCAGGAGGAGCCGCAGGAGCCTGATGTTTCCAACCTAGGCAATCAATAGGGTGAATCATATTGATTGACTTTTGAGTACTAAACCAGCCTTACATGTGGAATAAACCTTACTTGGGCATGGTATTGTTCTTTAACGTACATTTCAGATTTCTATTTGTTAGTATTTTGGTGGAGATTTCTGCATCTATGTTTAGGTGCAATATTAGTCAGTAGTTTTCTCCTAGTGTACTGTGTTTGCCAGGAAAATGCTGCTCTCATAAAATAAGTTGGGAAGTATGCCATATTCTTCTATTTTCTAGAATAAATTTTGTAGAATTCATCTTATTAATTCCTTGAATATTAGGTAAAATTAGTCAGTGAAATTGTAAAAACCTCTAGGTTTGTTTTTTGGAAGACATTTGACCATGAATTCAGTATCTTTAATAATTTCAAACATTTACAGATTATTTTGTGTGAGTTGGGTAGACTGTGGATCTTGCAGGATTGATCCATATTATCTAATTTGTTAACTTTATGAGTATAGAGTTGTTTTTAGACCATTTTAAAAAGTTACCCGTGTAGGCCAGGCAGGGTGGCTCACACCTGTAATCCCAACACTTTGGGAGGCTAGTGTGGGTGGATAACTTGAGGCCCGGAGTTCAAGACCAGCCTGGCCAACGTAGGGGAACCCCATTTCTACTAAAAATACAAAAACATTAGCCAGGCATAGTGATGCATGACTATAATCCCAGCTACTCAGTAGGCTGAATCACAAGAATCACTGGAACCCAGGAGGTGGAGTTTGCAGTGAGCCAAGATTGTACCACTGCACTCCAGCCTGGGTGAGAGAGTGAGACTCTATCTCAAAAAAAAAAAAAAAAAAAAAAAGTTACCGCTATGTATATGTTGATAAACCTGAAGACACTGGTAGCTAATATCAGCTTGCCTCTCCAGATCTGCTTACCACTCTTCAGTCAGCACTATGGTACAAGAGGTAACTTAAATAGGCGGCACTGGAGATCTACTTTTCCCCCCAGGCCTCTGATTGAGTTTAGCACTGAAAGACATCAGCTGTTCAGAGATACAGAGTAGTAATTTATTACCTTGCTTTGTTCCCCCTGGCCTCAAGGTACTGAATTATTTTATCTAAAGTCAAAAATAGGCTGGCTGTGGTGGTTCATGCCTGAAATCACAGCACTTTGGGAGGCTGAGGCAGGAGGATCAATTGAGGCCAGAAGTTCAAAACCAACTTGGGTAACAGAGTGAGATCCTGTCTCCACAAAAAATTAAAGAATTAGCCAGGCATGGTGGCACATACCTGTAGTCTCCGCCACCTAGGAGTCTCCGTGAGCTGAGGTGGTTGAGGCTGCAGTGAGCTATGCTTGTGCCACTGCACTCCAGCCTGAGTGACAGAGTGAGACCCTCTCTCTCTCAAAAAAAAAAAAAAAAAAAAAAAAAAAAAGAAAGAAAAAGAAAGAAAATAATACTGAGGAGTGACCCTTTCCTTTAGCAGTTTCTTGCTTTCTCGAACACCACTCATTCTCTTGCCCCTGCTGAGATACAAATGGTAATGCTGGCCGGGTGCGGTGGCTCATGCCTGTAATCGCAGCACTTTGGGAGGCCGTGGTGGGCAGATCATCTAAGGTCAGGAGTTTGAGGCCAGCCTGACCAACATGATGAAACCTCATCTCTACTAAAAATAGAAAAACTAGCCAGGCGTGGTGGCAGGCACCTGTAATCCCAGCTATTCAGGAGGCTGAGGCAGGAGAATTGCTTGAACCTGGGAGCTGGAGGTTGCGGTGAGCCAAGATCATGCCATTGCACTCCAGCCTGGGCAACAAGAGCGAAACTCCATCTCAAAATAAATAAATACATCATAAGTTTTTTCTTTTTTTTTTACACATTTTATTATACTTTGCCATGCCCTTGGTTTTTGCCCCCAGTTTTCCAAGTGCAAAAATGAATGTAACTACCTCACACCCACTGGCATGACTATTAAGAAAACCAGAAGAATGTGGAGCACTTGGAACTTTTGTGCACTGTTGGTAGGAACATAAAATGATGCAGCCACGATGGAAAACAGCATAACAGCTCCTCCAAAAATTAAAAATAGAATTAGCATGAGATCCGGCAATTCTCTTGCTCGGGATATACACAAACATTTGAAAGCAGGCACTTGAATAGATATTTATAAACCTGTGTTCATAGGAGCACTATTCACAAAAGCCAAAAATATGAAGGCAACCCAAGTGTCCATCAATGGATGAATAAATAAACAAAATGGAGTATGTATATACAACGGAACATTATTTAGCTTCAAAAAGGAAGAAAATTCTCACACATGCTGCAACATGGATTTACCTGGAAGACAACATGTTAAGTAAAACAAGCCGGTCAAACAGGACAAATACTGCATGATTCACTTGTGTGAGGTACCTAGAGTACACAAATTTATAGAGACAAAGTAGAATAGTGGTTTGCAAGAACTGGAGTTTGCAAGAAGCTGAAGCCAGCTTCCTGGGGTCACCAGGAGAATTCCCCCAATAAGCACTTGCCATCTAGGGCTATCGCTTCTCTCAGGGTTCATTCTGCAGACACCTAGAGTCCACTTCCAGGAATTCTTTGCATTTCTGGTCCCAAGGAATTCCCACTCTTCCTTTTAATGGAGACTATATGTTTTCTAATGTTAATAACATTTGCCTCTTGTTTGTCTAGATTTGACATTGCACTGGAGTGTGCAGGTTCATTTCTCCAAATTTGGGACTGGATGGAAACTCTTTGGAAACCAAGTTATTTTCCAGTATCTTACAAAGAATGGACATTATTTTTATCTTTCTTTACTAAAAAAATGAAGAAGAAAAGGCCTGGTGAGGTGGCTTATGCCTGTAGAAATGTGATGCTTCCAAATTGAATGGGTGAAAGTTAAAACCAACATGTATATTTTCCCTGAGAAACTACAAAGATCATTTAATTATACCCAATATTACTAGAGATGTGTGGCAAAATACACTCTATTTCTACACAAGTATTTGTACAATTTTGCCTCAGCAACTACAGAGATCATTTAAATTATTATACCCAATGTTACTGAAGATGTGGGGCAAAATACACTCTAGTTTTGACAAGTATTTTACGAATTAAGTACTATATTTTCAAGGACAATATAGGAGTATCAATTAAACTTATCATACACAATCATAATCAGAGGGTTTTTTTTTTTTCTTTGAGGACTGTATCCTTTAAAGACTTTCCCACATGGAAAGAATGGTGACAGACAAAACTTGAAGAGAGAAGACTTTCTAACAATAAGAAAACAATAATCACAATACATAGCCTTATCATAGTTCAGGGCAGGATCTCCTTGCAAATGAGTATAGATACAAAATTTATACTCTATTAAAAAAATCCAAAACATTACCTTTCAAAACTCTAGGAACTTCCAAGTTGTTAATAAGGAAACTTCTTATGGGACTCTATTTGATACTTCCACTTTCAAATAATTACAGAAATATTTGAAACTACTTCCCCTTCCCAATGATGAAGTATTACTCTCCAAATCTGGGAGAAGTAAAGATTTTTTAAAAATTCCTGGCACCCTCTAAACTTTCTTCTTTCTTGCCTTTCTCAGATACTTTTTTTTTAGACACGGCCTCACTCTGTCACCCAGACTGGAGTGCAGTGGTGCAATCTCGGCTCACCACAAACTACCTCCACCTCCCAGGCTCAAGTGATTCTCCTGACTCAGCCCAAGTAGCTGGGATTACAGGCAAGCGCCACCACGCCTGGCTAATTTTTATTTTTGTTATTTATTTTATTTCATGTTATTTTATTTTATTTTATTTTATTTTTTTCGAGATGGAGTCTCGCTCTGTCGCCCAGGCTGGAGTGCAGTGGCGCAATCTCGGCTCACTGCAAGCTCCGCCTCCCGGGTTCACGCCATTCTCCTGCGTCAGCCTCCCGAGTAGCTGGGACTACAGGCGCCCACCACCACGCCCGGCTAATTTTTTGTATTTTTAGTAGAGACGGGGTTTCACTGTGTTAGCCAGGATGGTCTCGATCTCCTGACCTCCTGATCCGCCCGCCTTGGCCTCCAAAAGTGCTGGGATTACAGGCGTGAGCCACTGTGCCCAGCCTCAGATACCTTTATTAGAAATAAAGGCCAATCCATCAGAGAAATGCAAATCAAAACCACAGTGAGATACCATCTCACACCAGTTAGAATGGCCATCATTAAAAAGTCAGGAAACAACAGGTACTGGAGAGGATGTGGAGAAATAGGAACACTTTTACACTGTTGGTGGGACTGTAAACTAGTTCAACCATTGTGGAAGTCAGTGTGGCGATGCCTCAGGGATCTAGAACTAGGAATACCATTTGACCCAGCCATCCCATTACTGGGTACATACCCAAAGGACTATAAATCATGCTGCTATAAAGACACATGCACACGTATGTTTATTGTGGCACTATTCACAATAGCACAGACTTGGAACCAACCCCAATGTCCAACAACGATAGACTGGATTAAGAAAATGTGGCACATATACACCATGGAATACTATGCAGCCATAAAAAATGATGCGTTCATGTCCTTTGTAGGGACATGGATGAAGCTGGAAAACATCATTCTCAGTAAACTATCGCAAGGACAAAAAACCAAACACCGCATGTTCTCACTCATAGGTGGGAACTGAACAATGAGAACTCATGGACACAGGAAGGGGAGCATCACACTCCGGGGACTGTTGTGGGGTAGGGGGAGGGGGGAGGGACAGCATTAGGAGATATACCTAATGCTAAATGACGAGTTAATGGATGCAGCAAACCAACATGGCACATGGATACATATGTAACAAACCTGCACATTGTGCACATGTACCCTAAAACCTAAAGTATAATAAAAATAAATAAATAAATAAAGGCCAATCAGAAATGAACCCAAAGTATTTAAGAACCATGAACCTCTCTGCTAGATGTCATTTTCATCAATTCCTCATATGTGTGAACATGCTTTAGCCAAAGACCATCAGAAACTGAATTTGCAGTTGAAGAAACTAGATTTGTTACTCCTCACCCAAGAACTTATCATGGAGAACCACGAGCTGTCTCAAAATGAGGGTGTTAGAAAGGACATTTTAGTGGATTCAGGCTTGTGTTTGCTGATTTGAGGTATTAAAAAAAGTCACTGAAAAAGAACAATTATATAAAGTAATTGTAATTAATATATAATGAACATTTACATTGTGCTAGAGTGTTCTAAGATCTTTCAATACTATATAACTCAGGAAAAAAGTGGACACCATGTTTAGTGTAATATGCCACTGAGTTTACTGAAAAGGAATATGAAGCATAAGATTTCAGTTTACTTTTTAAATGTTAGACCTTATAGCGTATAAGTGATGGAGACCTGGTTTCCTAGGTCTTCACCACCAAGGTATACAGGTCTAGTCGCCTGGCTTTACAGTCTTTAGGTAATCATTGCCTACCTAAGCTGCCCCACTCACATTTCAACTAGTCAACATTTCTGCCAACCCACCCTCCAGAACAGCAATTTGTAGAGTTGGGGACTACAGTACCACTTCCCAGGCACTTGTCAGAGCCCAGGAAGAACTTGGAAAGATAAGAGCTTTCGGCCAAAGACAGTCCTACCAAGTATGTGCTTGGGTTGAGGAATCAAGGAATGTAAGTGGGAGGAGTCCTGGCTTCCTTCCTACCTGCACTACTTACCCAGCAACAGACTTCTGACTTGGTCTTAATCCTAAAACAACAACAGTCAAACAAAACAAAAGAAACAAAAGTCATTTGATGTTTCTCTGTTATCGTATTGAGAAAGACAACTAAACGTTGACAAAGAATCGTGAAGGCAAACTTTTTTAAAGAACATTATTATTATTATTATTATTACTGAGACGGAGTCTTGCTCTGTTGCCAGGCTGGAGTGCAGTGGCAGGATCTCGGCTCACTGCAACCTAGTCCTCCCGGTTCAAGCGATTCTCCTGCCTTAACCTCCCGAGTAGCTGGGAATACAGGTGGGCGCCACCACCCCCGGCTAATTTTTGTACTTTTAGTAGAGGCGAGGTTTCACCATGTTGGCCAGGATGGTCTCGATCTCCTGACCTCGTGATCCACCCTCCTCGGCTTTCCAAAGTGCTGGGATTACAGGTGTGAGCCACCGCACCCGGCCCGGATAGACATTATTGTAACTGATAATTGTTTCCAAAAGGATGATCCAGTAGAAGCTCTAAAATCTCAGGTAGTCTAGTCCCCAAAATCCCTGGATAATGCAGCCCGGAGCTTGGGGAGAAGTAAACATCAATTCTTCCCCAGGAGGGAGGAGAAAGCCAAGTGCAGCATCCGCGGACTTGGCACTGCAAAGGACGTCGTTCCTAAATATCCAACCCTCGGGGTTGTTCCTTTCCAGGAGTCTGTTCTTTTTGCCCCGTAGCCGAACCTAGGCAGGCAGCGTGGGGTGGAGTCGGCAAACGTCCTGCAACCCATGAAGAGCCGCTATGGTACCACTAGCGGTGCTAGGACCCAAAAACTAACGAAACTGCTCAGGAGAAGCTGCAGGCTCGACCCACCAGCGGTGCTGCCACCGAGATCAGTCCTGCTTGGACGAATGAGCGGTGCTATGACTGAGAAAGTGCCAGTCCGAGGAACCAGGGGTACTGGGACATAGTGAAAGGAGTTAGCCAGCTTTAGGGAGACTGTAAGGGAAGGGTCCCCAGAGAACCTCCGACTGGTGTTTTGTGCAGATAAGGGAACTTGCACAGGGGACTTGCCTAAACATGCCTGCTGCGGACTAAGAGCGCGCATGCGCACTGGGGGAATGGGATGGCGCCACCAGGAATTCTCGCCTTATACAAACAGGGAACCCAGCCTCATCAGCTTTCACATAAAAGCCTTGGTATTCAACTGTTAAGGGAGCAACCGGCAACCTGCTTTCAGGACCCTTGTTTTTGATGAGAGCTTTCGTTTACGCTTAATAAATTCTACTCCACTCACTCTTCGATATCCGCGTGCCCACTTCCTCCTGATCGTGAGACAAGGACCCGGATATAGCTGAGCTTAGAAGCAAAAATCCTGCATCAATAGCAAATGCCCACACTGAACGACTAGCGGCGTACCCAGCGGCAAACTTTACTTTTGGCGCAGTTAAGGTATTGCCACTAAGAAATCGCCGTCTCTAAGAAATATCGGGGCTTGGAAGGTTGTACGGTGCTTCCACCGAGAAAGCAGCTACCCAATGAAGCGCCTGTGGCAGACAAACCGAGCCCAAGCCCTTCCAGCGAAAGTGCTGAAAGAGCGCCTCCTCGGCCAATCACTGGGCTGAGACCCTGAGACAGCCAGCCCGGGAAAGTGGCGGTGCTAGGAGAGAGGAAGCGTTACCACAAAGCACTTCGGAGTCTTGTGAACGAGAAACGTTCTGGGTTGTTTTGTTTTTGAGAAGGAGTCTCGCTCTGTCGCCCAGGCTGGAGTTCAGTGGCGCAATCTCGGCTCATTGCAACCTCCGCCACCTGGGTTCAAGCATACTGCCTCAGCCTCCCGAGTAACTGGGATTACAGGCACGCGCCAACACGGCCAGCTAATTACTGTATTTTTAGTAGAGACGGGGTTTCACCCGCTGGCCAGGCTGGTCTCGAACTCCTGACCTCGAGTGATCCACCCGCCTCGGCCTCCCTAAGTGCTGGGATCACAGGCGTGAGCCACAGCGCCCAGCCGAAACGTTCTGTTTTGTTCAGCTCTTCCAAAGGTGCGCAGCCGAGAAAACACTGAGTCTCCGCTATTGGCGAAAGTGCTGATGCGAAACTGCTGACTCCACATAGGCACAGAGCAGCGGAAGAGAACCCTAGAGACCAGGCACCAGCCCTGCTCCCCGGCTCACGGGAGAAGGCTAGTTAGTAGGAAGCTGAGACATAATACTCAAAATCCGTAGAAGAAATTATGCCACATTTACTCTCCTGGGGAAGGCAGTGGGTAAGAAAAAATAAAATACATAACATTTAAATAAAAAGTAAAATAATTAAATTTGTAAAGCAAACAGAAATGAAAATAAAATACACCAGTAACCTCGCTCCCAGAAAAAGACACATCAAAAAAAATTTTTTTGAGTATACAAAACATACAAATAACCCTACAAAGAAATTGCAGTGTTGAACGGTGCGATCCTACGGCCATATTTGTATTAGCACTAAACCTGTGCCTCTTGCGCCTATCCGAAATTTCCTCGGGTTAAGAAGAAACAGCCATGGCTAAACCGATACTTGCGACACCAAAAAGTTCCTGTAGCCTAGACACCTCAACTTCTGCCTGAGTGAAAAATCACAAGCACAGCCAGGGCGAGAATCTCTATTGTGAAATCACACTTGGTATGACTAAAAGATTTCAGGCACTGCTAATTTTTTTTTTTAATTACATTCTCCAGTACCCAGATTTCTACAAGACTTAAAAACCGCACGCACGGCTATAATGGGGGTTCCTATTACAAAACAGGAACTTGCAAGGACTACAAATATGTAGGCGCGGTTAAAGCCAGCATTGTTACAACTAGAAATCGAAACTGGAATAAATCTCAACTTGCTACGCTAAGAAATAGCTAAACTCTGACTTGGTCAGACTAAGAAATCGGGAGTTTGAGAGCAGCCCGGGCAACATGGCGAAACCCCGTCTCTACAAAAAATTCTGGGTGTGGCGGTGGGGAGCCTGTAGTCCCAGCTGCTGGAAAGACTGAGGCGGGAGAATTACTGGAGGTTGCAGTGAGCCGAGATCGCACCACTGCACTCCAGCCTGGGAGACAAAAACGGACAAACAAACCAACAAACAAAGTTAACATTCTGAATAGGTTTATCAACATAAAGACACTGCTAGCTAACATTGGCTAGACTCTCTAGATCTGCTAGAGATATTTGCCTTTCTAGATCTGCTAACCATGCTTCAGTCACCTCTATGTTGCAAGAAGTAACCTGTATGGACTGCACTGGAGAGCTACTTTTGCTCCCAGGCTTCTGATTGAGTTTAGGCACTGAAAGACACCAGCTGTCCAGAGATATGGAGTAGACCTTGCTTTGTTCCCCCTGGGCCTCAGTATATTGAATTATTTTACCTGAAGTCAAAATTAGGCTGCACTGCGGCTCCAACAGTTCCAGCAGACACAGGGAGGGCAGCACTGAAAGGGCAACAGTTCGTCCTGGACGTCTCAAAGTCCAGCCCCCGGTGATCCCGGCAGCCATCCGCCAGACCCTCCGAGGCCACATCTGCCTCACTTCTCAATTGAGCCATCTTCCCAGCATAAATAGCCGCTGCCTCCTCCTCCTCCGCCCTCTCCTCACACCCCCTGTGAATCTGAAGCCTGCACGCAGGAAAAAGCAGCCCTTTTTCCCTCCAACATCCCCACCCTCAACTCTCAGGCGTAGAGTGTGCTTAGTGCGTCCCCAGCCCTGTCAGTTCTTCCGACTCTTATTCCAACTCGGGAGCCCTCACAGGCGCCTATCCTAATTGGACCCTAGGGACCTTGAGTCTACTGAAGCCAGGAAGCCCACCCCTTGAAAACCTCCAGCGACTTCACAAGGATACCCAGCCCCTAGTAGGGGAAGAGACCATTCCCTGGGGAAAGAAAGTTCTGTGGTGGCTTGTAGGTTCCTCTTTCTTTTCTCTGACCTCTTTTCTCAGTTCTGCTCATTTCACTCCTCTAGTGGGAAGACCTCAAACCTCTTCTCCCTTCCTCTACCCACTGTCAAGGTACACACACACACACACACACACACAGAGAGAAAGAGAGAGAGAGAGAGAGAGACATCCACCTGGGGCTGCTCGACGTTTTCCTCCTCTGTCTTCCCTGGAGTCTTCCCTTGTCTTTCCTGTGCAGCAGAAGGTGGATGGTGATTCTCATCCACCTTCCATGCCCTATGCTCCCCACACGGAGGAGACAAATTGGTGAAATAGGATTGATTTTTGTCCCCTGGTGGACCAACAGATGTCCTGGTTTCTGCCTCACACACCAAAGGAAGTGCTTGACTGCTTTTTTCAGCTAGGTTTAACCTGCTGATCCATCAGCATAGCCTGTTACAGATAGAATCCAGGTTATCTACGTGTGCTGGAGACAGCCACATGCCACCCTGGAAGTCCCTCATGGCTCTTCCTGGTCTTCTTTTCTCAGCCAGGAGATAGAGGAAAAGCATCAGTGGGGCCGGGAAATCAATGACTGCCTGAGTTTCCTAAATTCCACATCACTTCTGGAGCCATGCCAGTTAGGGATCTCAACAGTCATTTAATGTGCCCTGGGGGAGACCATTGTAATAGCACTTGAAATCCCAGAGACAGCAAGGGTCCCACAGAAAGCACCTGGCACAGTATTCCCTGGTAGAATTTGGAATCCAGTTTTCCATTGAGTGTTGTCAATTTTGAAACCCAGAGAAATCAGCACACGTGCTGCTCTTCTGGGAGGTCCAGCAGACACAGGGTCAAATTCTGCAAAACAGTTGATGAGATTTATTGTGAACCAAATGTGAGTGACCATTAGCCCATGAAACTGCCATCAGGAGATCCTGAGAACATGTGCTTCAGGTGGTCAGCACACAACTTGGTTTATATATATTTTAGGAAGTCATGAGATCGATACATCTAAGGTGTACATTGGTTCCGTCCAGAAAGGCAGTATAACCGGAAGCCCGATCCTTCAAGTTGGAGAGGTTCAAACATTTTATGATCGGCAATTTGTTGCAATAACTATTATCTCCAGAAAGGAATGCCTGGGTTGCCATAAGGTGTTCCAGAGGCAAAGGTGTCGCAGATGAAGCCTCCAGGTGGAAGACTTCAGAGAGACAGATTGTAAATGTTTCTAACCAGACTTAAAGAGTCTGTTCTATCAATAATTTTAAAAGACAGGAGAATATAATGAGGCATGTCTGACTCCCCCTTCCCAGCATGGCTTGAAACTACTTTTTCAGGCTAACTTTGGAATGCCCTTGGCTGAGAAGAGGGGTCCAATCAGACGTTGGTGGCTGGGGGCTTCAAATTTTATTTTTGGATTACAATAGCAATGAAGTAATAACCACATTCAAGTTTAGTAAATGCATGAACCCTCATCCACTATGGTTATGTTTATGTCCTGGTCTGAAAACCAATTTGTTTCTTTTTTTTATTGTTTTCTGGAATTATTCCTGGACATGAGGACTCTACCTATCAGAGTTCAGATAGGAAAAGAAACCAAAGCAGCCCACACTGTGAGAGCCAAGCTAATGTGCTGCCATCCCACTGCCAAGCCATAACCAGAATGACTGTTCATCTTTTTATTGCCTCATGTCCCACCAAGTCTGCCTACCATTATGACCCTGTTGGTAAGGCAAATTTAGAAATGGAGGTTTTAGGAGTCCAGGCCCACAACTCAAGGGAGGAAACAAAAAGGCATAAATGTGCCTGACCACGAAGAATAAAGACAGTAAAATAAAAACTAAATGTGTTTTAAAAGCTAAATTTTAAAAATGATTTTTTTTTGGGGGGGGATGGAGTCTTGCTGTGTTGCCAGGCTGGAGTGCAGTGGCGGGATTTCAACTCACTGCAACCTCCGCCTCCCGGGTCCACACCTTTCTCCTGCCTCAGCCTCCCGAGTAGCTGGGATTACAGGCATGCGCCATCACGCCTGGCTAATTTAGTAGAGATGGAGTTTCATCATGTTGGTCAGGCTGGTCTTGAACTCCTGACCTCAGGTGATCTGCCCGCCTCGGCCTCCCAAAGTGCTGGGATAACAAATGACTTCTTTTAACACAAAAACCCAATGTACTATCACTGTACTAACTACAAGATTAGACAACAAAAAACCATTTTATTACATGACACTATGCCATAGGCAATGAGTTCCTCTAATTGAGCACGGTTTAAAAGTTGAGACATGACCATTTTCATTCACATCCATGAAGCTCTGTGGCTGTAGGTACAATCTCAATTGGAGGAAAAATCTGACATCTACATTTGAGGCTCATGAGTCTGAGGCCTTGTTCGACTGGCCCTCCTGTGGATATCCCCTCGCCCCACTGGCCCCAAGCCTACACATCTTATTAGATTTGAGCTTAGTCCTCTGAGTGGGGTCTTGGAACCAGGAGCCTGGCTCTTGGAATATCTCCATTAATGTTTGCTGAGTTTTTAAATACATTTTTTCTTTTTTTTTTTTTTTTCCTGAGACAGAGTCTCACTCTGTCGCCCAGGCTGGAGTGCAGTGGCGCGATCTCGGCTCACTACAAGCTCCGCCTCCTGGGTTCACTGCCATTCTCCTGCCTCAGCCTCCTGAGTAGCTGGGACTACAGGCGTCCACCACCACGCCCGGCTATTTTTTGTGTTTTTAGTAGAGACGGGGTTTCACCGTGTTAGCCAGGATGGTCTCGATCTCCTGACCTCGTGATCCACCCGCCTCGGCCTTCCAAAGTGCTGGGATTACAGGCGTGAACCACCGCGCCCGGCCTTAAATACATTTTTTCAAAAGTAGGGATTAGAGGATAGCAGTTAGGTTCTAATGAGAGAAAAGGGATCGGAAATGTGAACAGGAGTTTCCAAATGCTGCTCCACTTATTTTTTAGATATCAGACTCTGCAATCCCCTTCCTACATTTATCCCTGCATGGCAATTTTTACCAAGTGCTTCATAATATAATCCAACTTACAAATATTTATGATATTCACCTGAATTCAATATTGTGAACTTAAGAGCCATATGTCTACAATAACCCGTTAACAGCCATCTGATTATGACTCAAATCCAGGAATTCTAATTCATTCTGGAAGCAGGTACCTCTCAGATCCACTCTGAGTATACTCAAGTCCTCCACAGACTTACTCTAAAGGAGGCAAAAGTTATAGCTGCACTAGAAACATCTGAGCCATTCCAGATTCTTCAGCCTAGCAAGGTTAAAGTCAGACCTTGAAAACAATTGAGTTCACTGGGGTCCAGTATCTGGACCTTTTATGCCATATATTCATATATCCACTTTCCTATTTTGAAATACAAAGCAGCACCAAATTCATACAAATCTTTTCTTTCCCCACCTTCAGTCAGAGTCTCCCTCTGTGGACCAGGCAGGAGTGCAGTACCACAGACAGGGCTCACTGCAGTCTCGACATCCTGGACTTAAACATTCCTCTCACCTCAGCCTCCACAGCAGCTGGCAGCAAGGTGCATGCCACCACCTTGGGTTAATATTTTTTATTTTTTTGTAGAGATGGGCTCTCCCCATGTTGCCCAGGGTGGTCTCAGACTCCCGAGCTCAAGCAATCCTCAACTTCAGCCTCCCAAAGTGCTGGGATTATAGACCTGAGCCACCATGCCCAAATTCACACAAACCTATTCCCCCAGCTCAGACTCTGATGCTGCAGGCCTGTATTCTTTCTTATTTACTGAATGGCTCTTTTGAAAGCCCCCAGACAATTCTAAATCCAGTCTTACTGAACTTGAAGATTCCTTATCTTGGCTAATGACAGCAAAAAATAAAATAAAATAAAATAAATATATATATATATAGTTTAGCAAAATTCACAAATTTTATCTTAGAATAAATTTTGTCTTTTCTTGCTTCCTTTCTTCCTCTTCTCCCTTTTTTCCTTCCTTCTTCCTTAACCATAACTCTAATTCTAAATCTAACCAGGTGACTGAGTGCTTCATGGCATGTTGCTTGTCACCCTCTACATCAGCATCCCCCCTTCCCAGGAGAAATTGCGTCTTCCCTTTCACTTTCCTCAGCAGAGGATTCCTGGTAACTCCATCCAGAAAGATTCTCCTGGTGTTCTTCAGACTTGAGGAAAAGCAGATTCCTCTCACAAGGCTGCTTGCTGGTTCAAATTAGCACCGTGACTTTCATGAATTCCATTATACTGTTAAATCAGAATTCTGCTTTCAGAAGCCCAAATTCACAATATCCTGAAGCACCACTGATTTCCTCCTACAGGAAAGACAGACACACACACACATAATTGTTAGTCAAGAGTTTATCGGTCACCAAAATTGGGTAAACTCTTGGAACTTGTCCGTGAATACAGCCCCAAATTACTACAGCAAATGGAACCAGGAAGAAGAAATTCTGTGGAGGAACCAGCAGGAAGAACATGTGTGGAGGTGCATTGGAGTGGTAGTCACAGGGCTCCCCTGCACCTTGCAGGGTCTAGTGGATCCTGCAGTTTATAATCTATCAAACATTTGTAGAGAGTGCTTTACAAAACAAACAAACAAAACAAACAAGAAAAACAAACACAAAACCCTCTAAGTTACAGGTAAGCTTAGGACAGGCAGGAAATTGGGAGGGTGAATCTTCAATCCCAGAGACCAATAGCAAATGGTTCACTTTTTGTAGGTGAACCAGAGGCATGGTGGAGCCCTCTGTTGGCACCAAGCAGAATTCTTCATTGTCTTAGTCTAGATTACTTACCCTGGGACATTTTTACCTTGTACTTTCTGTCTAGACTCTTGCATGATCTTTGTTTTTACCTGCTCTACTACAGTTATAACTGTTACCATCTTTTCTGAGCCTCAAATCAAGAACCAATACCTGACAAAGAAGTAGATCGTTAAAACCAAGAGTTTCTCTGTATCAGGAAGGTATTAATATGAATTACTGCCTCCTAATTTATTAGTTGCCCAGCTTTCTGCAACATACCAACTGACCAGAAGATTCACCTGTACACACCTCGTGAGTGTTGGGGACTTTTTCTTTCTTGGTCCCTCCCACTCCCCACCATTTTTCTGTTTTGTGTCGCTTTCATTTGGTTAATAATATTCTAACAAGATTTGCCATTATAATTAGTTTGATGAGATTTTTCTTCATGAAATTGAACAAAAATATCAGTCTTTGTTAATTCTTTATTATTTATTGTTTTGGATGACACACCAGGAAGGGAAATAGGAAAGGCTCTACATCATTTGTCGTATGTGCTCCACAATTTGCCCTCAAGTTTGAATCCTGGGTCCTACCACCCCCACAAAACTGCCATTGCCAGCCTGCTCAATTCTACCCGATCTCTAGCCATTGTCATGCTGCAAAGTTCCTATGACCTCCTCCCAAGAAGCTCAATTCTGTACTTTACCTCTTCCTGACCTCCCTGGAATCCACCCCGCCTCCAACCACACCGGAATTAGAATCTGAATTCTGCAACTACCTTGATGTCAGTCTCTGTAGGGGAGCAGCCTGCAGCCTCCTATGGACTCCCATTAAGACAGGATATTCCTTCCATCTAGGGGTTGCTGATTGCAAGTTTTTTGCTAAGATGAAAAGCTGGAGTCAAAATGAGAAGAGAGGAGTCGTGGCAGGTATTTTGCTTTGCAATGGCTCCAGACTGCTCATCTATTTGATAAAGTGGCTGTAACTATGTGGGTGGGAACAGTGCAGTTTTTTCTTTATTCTCCCATCCACAAAACCAGGAGGGAATTGGAAGGGCCTCAAATGCCAGGGAATGTTTTGGCTAGCTGAAGACGGGGTAAGGTGGGAAGGAGATATTGAGGCAAACATCTTGGGAGAGGGTGAGAATTACAAGGCCAAAATGGATTTCCTTACCAGGCAGGGCATATCTCTGCCTTTGTCCTGGCATGGCCTCTACCTAGGATCCCCCAGGGAAAGGATAGTTTGGTTTGCACAGGAGCAGCAGTGATGAAAATGGGAAATGATGAGTGTGGACGGAGATGCTCGTGGCAGGGTCTGTAGGTCTGTTTGAGGGGGCTCAACTCACCAAGTGCAGATTTTTATTGAAATATGAATGCTTGGGGGAAAGGACATTTTCCTACTGAGCAGTGGCAGTCCCATATTTCTTCTCAGATGAAAAAAAAAATAGGCCTCAGTCTGAAAAGTGAGGAGATGGAGGATTTGAGCACTTACAAGTTCACCTGCATTGCATTTCCCAGAAGATAGAAAGAAATCAATGATGCGTTTTGAAGATCGTGCTGCTAGAGACAGAGAACCACAACTTGAGCTTTTCTCTGGGCTTAGAGAGGAGATGTATGTCTCGCTGTCAATTCTACATCCAACGCTGGAGTCTTTCAGCCCATTTTCCTCCCCGGCGGTTTTTGAACTACTATCCCCAAATATCAAGGCTATCTGACAGAGTGAACCATCAGAATAAGGAGCGATTGCCACAGAGTTCCATCCAGTAGCGGAGGGACTTGATGTGCGGGGCAAGCCTGATGCCTGGGTCAGGCGACACTGTGCCTTTCATTCTCCACGGAGATCTTGAACCTAGAGTTTCCAAGTTCCGAAGAGATGCGGTTGTCGACGGCTCTCCTAGAATCTCTGATAGCTCTGAACGGGGACTAAGGTCTAGGGCAGAGGGATGGTGTGGAAGGACCCAGCCACGGCCATTGGAAGAGCAGTTTCCTGCAGTGTAAAGCTGTTTGCGACCCGCACAAGCTTTAGTTCTCTCCCAGGACGAACCACATCCGCCCCATTCACGGTCCTTATTCCAGCTCCTTTCCCTCTGCGAATCACACTGGGTGGGTCGCTGGGGGCCTCGGTAATTGCGGATTATGGCACAGCCAAGAAAAATACAGGTTTTCTTAAGCCTGAAGCCACTGACTTGAGGGGGGAGAGTAGGAGTAATGCCAGCAGCAGTTTTGTATTTCGTTTTTTGTTTTTATATTCTAGTCTCTAGGCCACAGAGAATGTTGCACCCAGTGCCAGTCGATCCGTCACGGCGCCGCACCTTTCCCTGAACGGAGGGTTTGTGGCTGACATCTCTAGTTTCTCAGAGCCTGGGAGTGATCGCTGGCTGCACCGTTGATGGCGCCCAAAAGAACGCGCATTTGTCTTTAGCGACAGCGCTGGCTTTCGCCTCGTGCCCGCGCCTGAAGGGTCCTAGCGCCGCCAGATTCTCACACTCGCGGGTCCAGCGCCCAGCGCTGCTCCTCCCACCAATCATCGGTTTATCACACGCACTTCATTGGCAGCACTGGCGGGTGAGTTTTCCGATGGCGGCGGCGCTAGTTGGTCTGCATGAAACGTTTCCCTTCTCGCTCCGTGTGTCCCATTCTCCATCCCACGTCCTCCAGTGCCGGCGTCATGGTCGCAGCACCCGGCGTTCCCGTTGGCTCTTTTGCCAGCTGCGCGGAGCCGGCGGTTTTTCTGTCACAGCACTTGTACGGAGTTTCTCGGCGGCCGAACGTTTTTTTTCTCAGAGACGACGGTTTCTTGGTGACAGTGCCGTTGGTTGCGCCGTAACGAATGTTCTCCTTGACAGCCCCAACGGCTGGCGTCACTCACGGGCTCCAGACACCGCCATTTCGCCGAGCCGAGGTCTCTTGGTTGCGGAACTGCTCCTGGCTCGGTGCCTGTATTTTCTCGGTGGCTACAGCCCCCAGGTCGCCGATCTGAGGGCTTCGGAGTACCGGCCGGGCGTGGTGGCTCACGCCTGTAATCCCAGCACTTTGGGAGGCCGAGGCGGGCGGATCAGGAGGTCAGGAGATCGAGACCATCCTGGCTAACACGGTGAAACCCCGTCTCTACTAAAAATACAAAAATATCCCTGTAGTCCCAGCTACTCGGGAGGCTGAGGCAGGAGAATGGCGTGAACCCGGGAGGCGGAGCTTGCAGTGAGCCGAGATCGCGCCACTGCACTCCAGCCAGGAGCGAGACTCCGTCTCAAAAAAATAAAATAATAATAGTAATAATAATAATAATAATAATTTTGTCTAATTCACAGATTATTTGTGAAACAAGATAAAAGAAACCAGAAAAAAAGAGAGAGAGAGAGATAGGCCAGGTGTGGTAGTCTGTAATCCCAGCATTTTGGGACGCTAAGGAAGGCAGATCACTTGAGATCAGGAGTTCAAGACCAGTCTGGCCAATATGGTGATACCCCGTCTCTGATAAAAATACAAAAATTAGGCCAGGCACAGTGGCTCACGCCTGTAATCCCAACACTTTGGGAGGCCGAGCAGACGGATCACGAGATCAGGAGATCGAGACCATTCTGGCTAACATGGTGAAACCCCGTCTCTACTAAAAACACAAAAATTAGCAGGGCATGGTGGTGGGCGCCTGTAGTCCCAGCTACTCGGGAGGCTGAGGCAGGAGAATGGCGTGAAGCTGGGAGGTGGAGCTTGCAGTGAGCTGATATCGCACCACCGCACTCCAGCCTGGGCGACAGAGCAAGACTCCATTTCAAAAAAAAAAAAAATTATGTTATCTAGTTGGCTATAAATAACGGGAAATTATAATAGTCTTTCTAGAGATTGGGCTTTGATATAAAAAATATATTAATACTCAAAAGACTTGGTTAGAACAACATTTTTGTAAAATATTATTTACTCTTAAGTTATAAGATATTTTAATTTACCTAAATTTTCAACTTTTATTGCATCTCAATGTTTTCAGCTTTCTCTCTCTTTATTTTTTATTTATTATTATAATTATTATTATTGTTATCATTATCATTATTTTCTCTCTCTCTTTTTTTTAAGATGGAGTCTCGCTCTGTCACCAGGCTGGAGTGCAGTGGCGAGATCTAGGCTCACTGCAACCTCCACCTCTCAGGTTCAAGCGATTCTCCTGCCTCAGCCTCCCAAGTAGCTGGGACTACAGGCGCACACCACCACGCCCAGCTAATTTTTGTATTTTTAGTAAAGATGGGGTTTCACCATGTTGGTCAGGGTGGTCTCAATCTCTTGACCTCGTGATCTGCCCGCCTCAGCCTCCCAAAGTGCTGGGATTACAGGCTTGAGCCACCGCGCCGGGCCTGTCTCCTTTTTAAGGCCTGAGATAATAACTCCCTCCTTCAATTTTTTTGTCAGCTCCTGTAACTTTTTTCCTTAGGTTTTAACTGTCGTTTGTGGTCTGATGCTAAAAAACACTTCATCTTTAGGATCAAAACGAAACGTTTTCTTCCAATACAACATTCTGTGCTCTTGACTTTTTAAAATATATCTAAATTGTTCTATGAAACCAAAAAACTTCACTTATGTCCTGGGACACACTCTTCTTTGTCTAATTAATTCAAGTGCCCTTTTCGTTAGTTTTGACTTGAAGGTTGTCTAAATGGAATCTCCATATGGAAAAGCATGTACTTTTTTGCCTTTTGGTAGCCAGCCTGAGAATAACATATTTTACATTTTATCAAAATAATTCCTATGTCATTACTAGGTTTTAATTTGCTCAGAAAAACTTAGATTTAAGGAGGCTGAGGCGGGCAGATCACGAGGTCAGGAGTTGAAGACCAGCCTGGCCAACATAGTGAAACCCAGCTCTACTAAAAATACAAAATTTAGCTGGACATGGTTGCGGGTGCCTGTAATCCTAGCTACTTGGCAGGCTGAGGCAGGAGAATCCCTTGAACCTGGGAGGCAAAGTTTGCAGTAAGCCGAGAACGAGCCACGGCATACCAGCCTGGGCAACAGTATGAGACTCTGTCTCAAAAAAAAAAAAAAAAGAAATAAGAAAAAAGAAAAAGAAAAGAAAACTGAGATTTAAAAAAAATTAAGGTTAATTAAGGTTATTATATCCATGTAACTTTCTGTATTTCTTTTAAAGTTCTTGCACTACTAATTTTCAGGGCTTTGACTCCTGAGTCTAAAAAGGTCACAAACTCCCGCTAAATTGAGAGCAATTGAAGCCTCATCTTCAGATCTGGGAGAAGACGAAAATCAGAATAAGCTGCAGTCATGAGACATGGGGCCAGAAATTAAGACTATTCAAACCCTCTAGTCCCAGGGACTATTGAAGAAGAAGTGGGTGTGTAAGCTTGTAAGGACCTATTTTAACAGATAAAAGTAGTCCAGTTTCTCTATAATTTATAGAGAATTTAATTTAAACAGTTGTTTTTTTTTTTCCAGATAAGGTCTGGCTCTGTCACCCAGGCTGGAGTACAGTGGCATAGTCCTAGCTCACTGCAACCTCCACCTCCCAGGCTCAAGCGATCCTGCCACCTCAGCCTCCTAAGTAGCTGGGACTATATATGTGCACCAACACACATGGCTAATTTTTGTATTTTTTGTAGACATAGTGTTTCACCATGTTGCCCAGGCTGGTCTCAAACTCCTGAGCTCAAACAGTCTGCCTGCCTAGACCGCCCAAAGTGCTGAGTTTACAAGTGTGAGCCACCACAGCCAGCCTATAAAGTAAACGTTAATATCAAAGGAACAATGATGCAAAACCAGCATGTGGGACCCCATGTCAGATTAACAATGTTTTCATGGATTATTAACCCATTCTTATTAAAAAATTATGAAAGGTTATGAAAAGGGTTATAAAAGTTGTATCTTATGGTCAAGATGATTAAAATTTATTAGATTTGTCTATAATATTTGAGAAAGATGTAATTGGCTTCATGCTGTCTTTATTAGCTCTTATTGTTTGGGAAAGCAAGTCTCAAAGAGTAAAAGGTTTTGGCTTTTAGTTTTTGAAAACTTTGAGTTACTGCTTAACTAAATGAATGACTTATTTTACAATGACCTGTGATCCTGTTTTGTGATATCAAGTGTTTTAAGTCTTTGATGTTTGACAAACTTTCCAAAATCCAATTCTAAATTCAGTCATTTTTATCTCATTAATTTTTTTTGACATTGAGTCCCCTGAAATCCAAAGAGACATACTTGGCTTAGTTGGTATAATCACACAAGAAGTATTATCAAATATAAAATGATATGTAACCATCTTTGCATTGTATTTATGTAAATGTGTTATTAGTGTTTTAAAATTGTATGAGATTCTTACGATTGTGATATGTCTTGGTCTATGTTTTCAGAGCTAATTATGATTATTATATTCAAATGTCATATATCATAGATATAACCACATTTCTTTGTCAGTTGTGTCTTAAACCATGGCTATTGTAAGACTTTTGTCATCTACAATTATTGTTTTACTTTGATCCTTTCGTAGTGTGTTTTATAATCAGTTATAGAGCTCTGAGACTACTCTTTGTTTTGTTGTTGTTGTTGTTGTTTGTTTGTTTGCTTTTTGAGACAGGGTCTCAATCTGTCACCTATACTGCAGTGTGGTGGCATAATCACTGCTCACTTCAGCCTTAATCTCCTAGACTCAAGCAATCCTCCCACCTAAGCCTACCAAGTAGCTGAGGCTACAGGCACGCACCATACACTCAGCTAATTTTAAACATTTCGTAGAGATAGAGTCTCCCTATGCTGCCCAGGCTGATCTCAAACTCTTGGGCTCAAGCAATCCTCCCACCTCAGCCTCCCAAAGTGCTGGGATTACAGGCATAAGCCACCACACCCAACCTTTTAATACATTTATCGTGTCTTCATTAACAAATACCAAGTGTCTATATTGTACTACATAGTGAACAAGGTCCCAGAGATAAGTAATCAACAAGCAGACATGGACTTGGCCATAACGTGTTTGACACCTTCATGGATTGTAAAAAAAAAAAAAAAAATAGCATGACAACAAATAAATAAAACAGTGTTTATATGATAAATGGTATCAAGAAACTTAATCCAACTTAGTTGAAAAGGTAACTAGGAGGATGCTATATTAGCTACTATAGTAACGATAGAATTGTCACAGGTACTTCCACTTCGATATGAGTAATGCAGTGAACACCACCAAAAAACAAACAAACAAACCTAGGCTAGGTGCAGTGGCTCACACCTGTACTCCTAGCACTTTGGGAGGCCAAGGCAGGCGGATCACTCGAGGCAAGGAGTTCAAGACCATCCTGGCCAACACGGTGAAATGCCATCTCTACTAAAAATATAAAAAAATTTGCTGGGCGTGGTGGCCCACACCTGTAATCTCAAGTTAAGCTGAGGCGAGAGAATCGTTTGAACCCGGGAGGCAGAGCTTGCAGTGAGCTGAGATCACACCACTGTACTCCAGCCTGGGCAACAGAGCAAGACCCTGTCTCAAAAAAAAAAAAAAAAAAGGTGGAGTTACCATCATGAGAGAATATAAAGTACAAAGATTCTAAGATTAGAAAACTTTATTATGGGCCGGGCATAGTGGCTCATGCCTGTAATCCCAGCACTATGGGAGGCTGAGACTGGAGGATCACTTGAGGCCAAAAACTCAAAACCAGCCCAGGCAACATAGTAAAATACCATCTCTAGTAAAAAAAAAAAAAAATTTAATTAGCTGGATGTGTTGGTGTCTGCTTGTAGTCCCAGCCACACAGGAGGCTGAGGCAACATAATTGTTTGAGCCCAGCAGTTCAAGGCTGAAGTGAGCTGTGATGATACCACTGCATTCTAGCCTGAGCTACAGAGTGAAACCTTGCCTCCAAAATAAAAATGTTTGTTACAGCCACGGACAAAGAGAAAGCAATTAATGGCTTTCAGTGAACCAAATGGGAGGTATCTAGACTAAAAAAATCTTGTAGTCTTCTGCCCAAGATGGCCTGCTGGCCTCCAGGCAAACATCATACATGATTAGATAAAGATGGAAGTTTTGATTTGGTTTTGATTGAATTGTTAAACTACTGATGATACAGTGCCCACGTATATGATATTGACTCCATAAATTATCAGGTTGGCCAAAGATGTAGCGAAGGCATTTGTAAGAAAGCTGTAACTGATAACGCTTGATGGTATATTTCTACATTTTCTTCCTAAGTTTATCAGATTAGTTGACCCCTATATCAGCTGAGTTCTTTATTCTCTAAGTTATGACATGCTAATTCTTGCAGGATGTAACATAATATAAATAAAGTGTAAAAGCAAACTACTATAGGCAATCATTTAACCCATTTCCCATTTGTCCTGAGAATACTTGCAAGTGGGGCTTGCAACTGCAGCATTTACCCTCAAATCACTTCAGATTTCTTTTTTTTTTTTCAGATAATATTATAATTGCAGTTTGTGTAAATCAACATTCGCTAAGAAAGTATCACCTGCCTTAACAGTTTTTGTCTGGGGAAGTTGAAAAGAAATAGTACATTCCTTTAAACACGTTGGAGGGAGAAGCATGTCTGCATAAGAGGCTGGACAGCAGGTCTCTGCCTGTGTGACATGGGTCTCCTTTGGGAATGGTCACTACTCTGTGTGTTATACCCATGCAGAGCACTGCCAACTCTCTACAATGCAAGGTTCCATCCACTGTTCACATCTAGAGAGACACATCCAGGCTACATGCTCGAAGAAATGCTAAAGAGGCTGGGCGCGGTGGCTCACGCCTGTAATCCCAGCACTTTGGGAAGCCGAGGCTGGCGGATCACGAGGTCAGGAGATGGAGACCATCCTGGCTAACACGGTGAAACCCCACCTCTACTAAAAATACAGAAAATTAGCCAGGTGTAGTGGCGGGTGCCTGTAGTCCCAGCTACTTGGGAGGCTGAGACAGGAGAATGGCGTGAACCCAGGAGGCAGAGCTTGCAGTGAGCCAAGATGGCGCCACTGCACTCCAGCCTGGGCGACAGAGGGAGACTCCACCTCAAAAAAAAAAAAAAAAAAAAATGCTAAAGCTAGTTTTCTGGGATCACCACTGGTACTTCTCGAATAATACTGGCAGGTAGGAGTTGCTCCTGCTCTCAGGATCCATTCTCCAGACACCTGGAGTCCATAAACCTTTCACCTAACAAGAGCTTTCAATCTTCTGCCTTCTGTATCTATCCTGTCGTTCTCATTCTGTTTCATTTTTTTCACTTCCTGTTGTATAGTTGTATATTTTCCTTTTTTCTAGTAAAAAGAAGCATAGCTTTGAAGGGAAGCTTCCATTCAGACCTTTACTTTTGGTCTTCAAATCAGCTCCTGGAATAAACACAGAGTTAGCTGTGTTCTGAATGATCTCCTGACAGTCTTTACTCTCTCATTAGTAAGACTTGTGAAAACTGCAGCCAGTTCCTCATCTTTGTATTTGTGGCTCCCTTTATAGCCCCTGGAATACGATAGAGTATCAAAACATACTTGCTAAATGTTGGGATCAATCAGATTTTACAATAGTAAACAATGTTTAATTAGATAATTCTATAATTGTATCCACTGATGCTTTGCAAATAGCATGTTTAACTCAGACAAATTCCAGTTACACAGAGGATATGAAAAGGAAAAAAAATCCACAGAAAGAATACAACAAAGAAGGATTCATTTTACATTCGTTCTGATTAAGAATATCTTTCAGTTTATGATAAAATCAATAATGATAATATTGTTAAAAACTGACCTAATTACTTTCAACCAGATACTGTCCAAACATTAAGTTTTTCCATCAAAAGTATCCCTGATAGTTGCGTAAAATGAGAGCACATTTGGCTTCCATTTCGGAGGTGGTTAAAATAAAGGCTACGGGGTTAGATAAATTACAGAGGTTCACACATCTAGAATGCCATGTAACCTCTCTGTAACTTAGCCAGTGGGGCCTGAGACTTCTTGCTATTACACACAAGCAGAAGTGTTGAAATCTTTTTTCTTTCTTTCTTTTTTAGACGGCATTTTGCTCTTGTTGCCCAGGCTGGAGTGCAATGGGGCGATCTCAACTCACCTCAACCTCGGCCTCCTGGGTTCAAGCAATTCTCCTGCCTCAGCCTCCCGAATAGCTGGGATTACAGACATGTGCCACCACGCGCGGCTAATTTTGTAGTTTTAGTAAAGACGGGGTTTCACCATGTTGGTCAGGCCACCACCGAGAAGTGGAGGCACAGAGGTGTGAACAAGAGACCACGTCTCGGCGAAATGGCAGTGCCGGGTGCCTGAAAGGGAATGCAGCCAGCGGGGTTGTCAAGAACAACATTTGTTTAGGCGCGACCAACGGTGCTGTCACCAAGAAACGGTCGACTCTGAGAAAAAAAGAGAAGTTCGGCTGCCGAGAAACTCCGTGCAACAAGTGCTGTGACAGCAAAAGCGCCGGCTCCGCGCCGCTGGCGAAAGAACCAACCGAAACGCCAGGTGCTGCGACTGCGATGCCCAGCACGAGAGGGGCTCGGATGGAGAAAGCCCGGCACCGAGACGAGGAAACTGTGCACAGCACAACTACCAGTTGACACCAACAGGAAGTGTCTGGTCTGCTCTCTGGGAGAAAGCGCTGATCAAAACCAGTAACTCAGTGGGGCGAACCCCGCAGCCACTGAAGAAGTTGCCCACGTGGCAGTGGGGCCAGAGAAACACCGCGATTTGGACGACAGCAGTGGGGATACGACAAAAACATGTACAGAAGTACAAACAGCTCTGCGCTAATATGATATTATATAAGACGTAATATATATTCTATAAAATGTAATATACTAAATATAATATATAACATATAATATAGTAAATATAACATATAGCATATGATATATAATATTAGACTGTAATATATATTATATAAGATGTAATATATTATGTGTAATATATAAAATACAACATATAATATGATTATATAATATATTATAATGTATATATTATAAAATATGATTATATAATATATTACAAATTATATATTATAAATTATGATTATATAATATATTATAATTTATATATTATATAATATAATTATATCTAATAATTTATATATTATATAATATATTATAATTTATATATTATATAATATATTATAATTTATATATTATATATTATATGATGATTTATTATGATATAATAGTAATATTATATGTCATATACTATGTATTATATATTGCATATTATATAATATGTAATATATTACATATTCCCTCTATATATTGCATCTTATATAATATATATTACATATTACATATATATAAATTAGACGGGGGTGGTAGCACTCACCTGTGCTCTCGGCTACTCTAGAGGCTGAGGCGGGAGGATCGCTGGATCCCAGGAAGTCGAGGCTGCGCTGAGCCAAGATGACACCACTGCACCAGCCTAGGCGACAGAGGAAAAAAGAAAAGAAAAAGACAGCAGACTTCCCTAAGCCCGTGGGGGACAGAGTGGGTAGAGCCGGTAGCACTTTGGTGGCACCGAGTGCGCAGTTGGTCGGTCGCTGCACCGTTCCTTTCCCAGCGCCGGCGGTTTCTCACTGGCAACGCCACGCCTTTGTCAGCGCTATGGGATGCTCTCTGGCGGCAACCTTCTTTCCGCCAAAAGTTGTCTTTTGCAACTGCACAGGCATTCGCTACGGGCAGGTGATCGCTGGGTCCCAGCGCCGCTGGTTTCACAACTTCGCGGGTGCCCCCCACCATCCCCAGCCCGCAGCATCATCGGTGAAGGGAGCCTGCGGTTTCTCCGCCGCGCCTTCGCCCGTTGCGTCCTGCGAAGCCAGTGGAATCGGTGGTCACAAGGTTGGTTTCACCAAGTCCGGCGTTTCTTGGCACCGGCACCGCTCTGCGCTTTTGCTGGCCCAGGCCGGTCTCAGCACCGTTAGGTGCTCTCTAAAGGCGACTGTCTGTCGTGGGTAGCAAAGCTGCTATGGGACGACAGTTTTTTAGAAGTTTCTAGTCGAGCCCATCTGGCGGTTTCTGGATCGCGGAACCACTCACTGGTTGCGCGGAGCTGGATGTACTTCTGTGGCCGCGCATGTTTCTCTGTCGTATCCCCCACGGCTGTCGTCCAAATCGCGGTGTTTCCCTGGCCCCACCGCCACGTGGGCAACTTCTTCAGTGGCTGCGGGGTTCGCTCCACTGAGTTGCTGGTTTTGATCCGCGCTTTCTCCCAGAGAGCAGACCAGACACTTTTCTGTTGGTGTCAACTGGCAGTTGTGCTGTGCACAGTTTCCTCGTCTCGGTGCCGGGCTTTCTCCATCCGAGGCCCTCTCGTGCCGGCGTCGCGGTCGCAGCACCCGGCGTTTCCGTTGGCTCTTTCGCCAGCGGCGCGGAGCCGGCGGTTTTGCTGTCACAGCACTTGTTGCACGGAGTTTCTCGGCAGCCGAACTTCTCTTTGTTTCTCAGAGTCGACGGTTTCTTGGCGACAGCACCGTTGGTCGCGCCAAAACAAATGTTGTCCTTGACAACCCCGCCGGCTGCATTCCCTTTCAGGCTCCTGGCACCGCCATTTCGCCGAGCCGTGGTCTCTTGTTCACAGCTCTGTGCCTCCATTTCTCGGTGGCGGGCAGCCCTCAGGCCGCGGATCTGGGAGATTCAAAGTCGCAGCTGCCCCAGTTGCGCCGAGTCTGGCGTTGTCGGATGGGTGCTGCAGGGCTGGGCGGGGGGAGCCCGACGCTCCTCGGAGCCGGTGACAGGGGAGCTGCAGGGGCACAGTCTCTTCCCAGCGCCGCCGCCGCCGCCGCCGCCGCCGCCGCACGGGTTCCGGCTCGGCCTCCAGAACGCAGTCCTGTGGCGGCGCCGCTGGCGTCTCTGCCGCAGGACCCCACGGTTTCGCGCGTCGTTGGCTTCTTGATCCTAGCAAGTTTCGATTTCGCGGCGCCTGGGATTTCCAGCCCCTGTCCAAGTAGGGGAATAGCCAAAATGTGATTTCTCAGCCCAGGCAAGTCCTGACTTCAGACAAACACCGGTCTAGCCCTGGCTGCGATATCTAGGCCGTAGGAAGTCACCGTTTCCCCATGCGAAGGCGAAGTCACTCTGTGACTCATTTGTCAGCAGCTCCGGGTTTCCAGTAGCCTCGGATTTCTAATCATAACAACCATGGGGTCAGCCTAGCCTCAAGTTTCGTAGTCCTAGCAAGTTCCGGTTTCCTCCTGGTAAGACTTGCTTTAGCTGCGCAAGAAATGTTTAACTCCTGTGGAAACATGGGTACCAGCGAATGCGTTGTTTTTTGTTTTTTGTTTTTTGTTTTTTGTTTTTTAAGGTTTAGTGATGACCAGTTTAGCAGTGTCGGGAGCTCTTATACCAAGTTTGGTTTCTCAATATCGAGTCCCGTCTTAGCTATGCTTGTGTGTTTTAAAAGTCCCGTGGAAGTCAGGAAATGCCGGCGAACGCGATTTCTCAGTTTTACCAAGCTCCCTTTGACAATAGCAAGTCCGGCCCATCGAGACTTTTTCCTCCTGTAGACCAAATCGGGATATAGCAGCTACTGCGATTTTTTAGACGTAGCTAAACACGTTTAACCGTGGCCGTTTTTGTTTGTTTGTCGTAGGAAATTATGACAGGAGCAACCTGCAGGGGTTTAGATCTGACAGAAATATTTTAATGGTAGGCATTGCATCGCTTAGCCATATTTGACATTTCTTCTTTGTAGGGTTGGTTCTCTGTAATTTTTGCTTATCTTAAAATTATTTTTGTGTCTTGCTCTGAGCACAACGTTACCGATGTGTTTTTCAGTTTTACTTGCATTTCAGACTTTCATTATTTCACATTTTTATTTTTATTTCAACGTTATGTATTTTTGTTCTACTAATTTTGAGCGTCTCAGATTCGTGCTTTTTGACTTTCATTCTCTCAGGAGCCGGGGAGCCGAGCTCGGTCTTTGCCTCGCTGGTATCAGGTTCCGGGTGCTGTCTGGCGGCTCCGCTTCCTACGCGGAGCTGGCGGTTTTGTATCAGCACGTTTGCCAGTAGCGCCCACTGGGCGTTTTCTCAGTTGCTGCACCCGACGTGACATTTCCCGTTCGCGGGGCCCTTACGTTCTCCGTGCTGTCACTTTCTCGGTCCTACAACCGCTAGTATCTCCTAGGAACTTCCTGAACCCCGTTTTGCGGTGCAGAACGGTGATTGCACCGAGCCGCTGTTGCCACTAGTAATTCTGTGGTACCATTAGCCGGCGCTTTTTCTGTCACAACCCATTATAACGGGTTAAAACATATTAAACCTATCAAACACATTGAACGGATTAAAACACGTTAAAATGCCACAACAGGTTTTTCTGGTACAGCACATTGAAACGGAGTTGGTTCATTCCTCCAAACACGTTGCTTAGGTGTGGAAGCACCGCTCTTTTCTAAGAGCGCGCGGTTTCTCTTTAGCAGCACCCGGTATGCCGCCGAAACGGGTATTCGTTTGGCAATACCAGCGCTATCCGCTAGGTGCCGGCGCTTGCTAAGTCCAACGCGCCGGTTTCTCGTTCGCAAGGTGGTTAGCGCGGAGCCCTAGCGGGACAGTTTTCCGGTGGCAGCAACGCTCATTTCCCGGAAACGGGTGGTTCTTGGCCCTTGCAGCGCTCTTTAATACCTGCGTTCTGTAGCGCTAGTTGTCTGCAAGGTTTGCTTAGTGTCATTTCATTTCGGTTTCTTTTCTCGCTATGTTTTTCTGTCGGGATTACGGTTCGTTTTGGCTCTATGTACTCTCTAAAATGTTATCGTTTTTCATTTGTCTACTAATTTTCGTGCATTTGTTACTACTGAGTTTCTTAACATCTGACTGGCCTCCGCCCACGGGCTCTGGAGAGCATAAATACTCAGGCTGATGTTAGTGCGGCAGACTCTCCCTCCTTGATCAGCGCAAACGTTGGTCTGAGGCTTAAGCGATGGAGCAACATTTTCTTGGCTGTGTGAAGCGGGCTTGGGATGCCGCAGAGGTGGCGCCGGAGCCCCAGCCTCCACCTACTGTGAGTTCAGAAGATCGTGGGCCGTGGCCTCTTCCTCTGTATCCAGTACTGGGAGAGTACTCATCGGACAGCTGTGATTTGGGACTGCTTTCCAGTCCTTGCTGGCGGCTGCCCGGAGTCTACTGGCAAAACGGACTCTTGCCTGGAGTCCAGAGCACCTTGGAACCAAGTACAGCGAAGCCCACTGAGTTCAGTTGGCCGGGGACGCAGAAGCAGCAAGAGGCACCCGTAGAAGAGGTGGGGCAGGCAGAGGAACCCGACAGACTCAAGCTCCAGCAGCTTCCCTGGTGCAGGCCTCCCCATCCCGGGGACAGACAGCAGGACACCGAGGTCTGTGACAGCGAGTGCCTTTTGGAACGCCGCCATCCTCCTGCCCTCCGTCTGCGGCGCCACCTCCCGGGTTTCTCAGACTGCCTGGAGTGGATTCTTCGCGTTGGTTTTGCCGCGTTCTCTCTACTCCGGGCGTGCTGCCCACGGATCTGTGGAGCTAAGCAGCCTTAGATAGCAGCAGAAGGCTTTTTGGATTCTCCTCCTTGAAAAGATTCTCAGCTACCAAACGTCTCCACCTAGAAAATAAAAATACGTTAAGATGTGCTTTCATTGCTGGTCGTCAGTTTTTAAATTCTCTTTTCCCTGACGTTTCTTTCTTGTTTCGCGTCGCTTATTACTTTCAGTTTCCTTGCATTTTACACATTTATATTTATTTCATTAAATATTTCATTCGTATCTGTTTTAACTTTGAGAAATCTATTTTACGATTGTAGAATTCTTAAGAGTTTTTGGCAAATTTAAAATTTATTTGTTTTTTCCATTGTATTTTTAAATCTTATTCCTATTTTTCTAATTATTGCTTTTTAAATATATGGTTTGTTTACACTTAATTTTATATCGTGTCTTTTACGTTATTATAACGTCTTTTTAATTTTAATTGTTAATTTTATTTTTAACAGCGGTCCTTCTTTTTTTCGGTATATCAATTCACTGTGTTTTACACTCAGGAATTTTATTCACGGTCATAAGACTGGGAGGTTTATCAATCTTTGCTATTTCTCGTGGAAGGACCACGCAATTACTTATATTAATACAACTTCACAGATGACCGGTTCTTAATATTACTTATTCTGGCGGGCCAGCGTGGCTCACGGCAGTAATGTCAGCACTTTCAGCGGCGGAGGCATGCGGACTGCTTGAGCTCAGGAGTTTGAGAACAGCCTGGGCAACAGGGTGAGGCCTGTGTCTACAAAAAATACAAAAATTAGCCCGGTGAGGTGGTGCGCACCTGTAGTCCCAGCTGCTCCGGAGGCTGGGGTGGGCGGGTTGCTTGAGCTCAGGAGGTCGAGGCTGCAGTGAGCCGGATAGCACCAAGGCCCTCCAGCAGAGCGCGACCCTGTCTCGAAATAAATAAATAATTGAAAAGATGACTTATTCATGGGTCTCAGGGCTAGCAGTGTTTCCTGCGTCTTTTTCTTTGGAACAGTTTGGCGTGGCTTCTAAGAGAGCTACCAATTACTTAATGGTACCACAACTGGGTTTAGCAATTCCGGTAGGCGCAGCAGGTCCGGCTTGGCCCTGCCTGCTTTGACTGCCTTTTCGGGAGTTTTAAACCTCCTACACTCGGAATATAGCCCTGATTGTGGTTTCTCTGCGTAGCAAGTTCGGACTTAAGCGGAATTAAGTATCGGCTTGTTTCGCCTGCGATAAAGATGCTTAATTCTGCGTTCGAAATATTCTGAGCGAGTCCTGGGTTAGGGATTTCTTAGAGTAACAAGTGCATGCTTCGATTCTAAGTGCCCCCTGTGAATGTGATTTCTTAGCTCTTGCAAGTCCATATTTAGTCGCAACCAGTCCTAGTATAGCCGTGCCTACGACTCCTTAGTCCCAGTAACTTTCGGTTTCATGATGACTTATCCTGCTTTACTTATGCCTGAGTTTCAAATATAGAAGTCCGGGCATGAAGGTGAAGAAGATATTTTAGGAGTAGGAAGTAGCGGTTTAGCAGTGTCTGCAGTCGCTTAGTTAGAAGTCCTGGTGAGACCGAGCAGATATTGATATAGGCCTGACAGCGTTATCACCTCTGTGAAACCACATCGTTTAGAAGTGTTTGCATTCTCTTCTTTGTAGAGTCCATTTTTCCATGTTTTGCTTAGTTTTGGATTTTCATTTGATGAATCTTCCCAAAGGTATTGTTTTCAGTGTGTATGTGTGTGTGTGTGTGTGTGTGTGTGTCTGTGTGTGTCTGTGTGTGTTTCAGCTAACTTGTCCTTTAACAAAAATTGTTCCTAATTTTTGTTTTGCTGACCCTCAGCTTTATGCTGCCTGGTTTGCGCTGGCCTATAATCGCCGGAACTAAATATTCTACTCTGTTGGCCTAACTGGCCTTTCGTCGATGGCATTACTGCTAGTTTTGCCCCTCTAGGGGCTCCTCGGTGGTAGCACTGCCGGTTGCTTCTGTGAGACTTGCTAGAGCCCAGGACGCTGAAGTGCTGGGTGACCCCGTTTCGGTGCAACCACTCCGAAGGTTCTCGGTTTATCCGGCTGTGTTTTGGAACAAATGCCAATTCTTTCTGGGAGCAAGTGTCTCTCAGTCGCGTTCCTGGCTGTTTTCTTCAAAAGCAGCCGTTTCTCCTGGTAGCACCGCTTGTTGGCGACGGCGGATTCTTTTCCGTGGCAGTGCTGGTCGTTTCATGGAGTGGCCGGTTTCTCACTCGCACGGTGTCGGCTGGCAGTTATTCCGTGGAGGCGCAGCTCTCAGCCGCTTCCCTTGGTTCTCGGTGTCGGCTGTCCCTGTAGCGGCGTTTGCGGCGGTATTTCTGTCACAATCGAGTCTGTGTTTTTTCGATGACAACGCCATTCATTTCTCTAAACCAGGCTATGTCTGGAATTGGCAATTTCTCTTGGTCACAGAGTCCCTGGTTTCGCAGAGCCTGTTGTTTCCAGGTTACTGGACTGCTGTTTGCTCCGTGCGAGCAATGTTGCACCCAGTACCGTTAGGTGCTCCCTGTTGGAGTTTTGAGACAGCGTTTTGAGATAGGTGCCCCAGCACTCCAGACCTGGCACCTGAAGAAAGCATTATCGTTTCAAGCTCAGTAGGGGCAATAGAATGAGTGGTGTTAGAGAAAGCAAGCAGACGCTTGAAGAAAGGGCCACTCCGCAGTAGTTTTTGGCTTTTTTTTTTTTTTTTTCACTTTTTTTCAGACAGGGTCTGGCTGCGTCACCTTGGCTGGAGTGCAGTGGCACAAGCATAGCTCACTGCAGCCTCAACCATCCTGGGTCACGCACTCCTCCCTTCTCAGCCTCATAAGTAGTATTATATTATAATAAATTATCATATATTATATAATATATAAATTATAATATATTATATTATTGTATCATATCCGTTATATATTATATATAATATATTACATATTATATAATATATATTACATCTTATATAATATCATATATGTTAATATTATATAATGTATAGTATATCACATATTATATAATATGCAATATATTACATATTCGCTCCATATATTACATCTTATATGTCATATATTATAAAATATATATTTTATATATATATTATATATATATATATATAAATTAGACGGGGGTGGTAGCACTCACCTGTGCTCTCGGCTACTCTAGAGGCTGAGGCGGGAGGATCGCTGGATCCCAGGAAGTCGAGGCTGCGCTGAGCCAAGATGACACCACTGCACCAGCCTAGGCGACAGAGGAAAAAAGAAAAGAAAAAGACAGCAGACTTCCCTAAGCCCGTGGGGGACAGAGTGGGTAGAGCCGGTAGCACTTTGGTGGCACCGAGTGCGCAGTTGGTCGGTCGCTGCACCGTTCCTTTCCCAGCGCCGGCGGTTTCTCACTGGCAACGCCACGCCTTTGTCAGCGCTATGGGATGCTCTCTGGCGGCAACCTTCTTTCCGCCAAAAGTTGTCTTTTGCAACTGCACAGGCATTCGCTACGGGCAGGTGATCGCTGGGTCCCAGCGCCGCTGGTTTCACAACTTCGCGGGTGCCCCCCACCATCCCCAGCCCGCAGCATCATCGGTGAAGGGAGCCTGCGGTTTCTCCGCCGCGCCTTCGCCCGTTGCGTCCTGCGAAGCCAGTGGAATCGGTGGTCACAAGGTTGGTTTCACCAAGTCCGGCGTTTCTTGGCACCGGCACCACTCTGCGCTTTTGCTGGCCCAGGCCGGTCTCAGCACCGTTAGGTGCTCTCTAAAGGCGACTGTCTGTCGTGGGTAGCAAAGCTGCTATGGGACGACAGTTTTTTAGAAGTTTCTAGTCGAGCCCATCTGGCGGTTTCTGGATCGCGGAACCACTCACTGGTTGCGCGGAGCTGGATGTACTTCTGTGGCCGCGCATGTTTCTCTGTCGTATCCCCCACGGCTGTCGTCCAAATCGCGGTGTTTCCCTGGCCCCACCGCCACGTGGGCAACTTCTTCAGTGGCTGCGGGGTTCGCTCCACTGAGTTGCTGGTTTTGATCCGCGCTTTCTCCCAGAGAGCAGACCAGACACTTTTCTGTTGGTGTCAACTGGCAGTTGTGCTGTGCACAGTTTCCTCGTCTCGGTGCCGGGCTTTCTCCATCCGAGGCCCTCTCGTGCCGGCGTCGCGGTCGCAGCACCCGGCGTTTCCGTTGGCTCTTTCGCCAGCGGCGCGGAGCCGGCGGTTTTGCTGTCACAGCACTTGTTGCACGGAGTTTCTCGGCAGCCGAACTTCTCTTTGTTTCTCAGAGTCGACGGTTTCTTGGCGACAGCACCGTTGGTCGCGCCAAAACAAATGTTGTCCTTGACAACCCCGCCGGCTGCATTCCCTTTCAGGCTCCTGGCACCGCCATTTCGCCGAGCCGTGGTCTCTTGTTCACAGCTCTGTGCCTCCATTTCTCGGTGGCGGGCAGCCCTCAGGCCGCGGATCTGGGAGATTCAAAGTCGCAGCTGCCCCAGTTGCGCCGAGTCTGGCGTTGTCGGATGGGTGCTGCAGGGCTGGGCGGGGGGAGCCCGACGCTCCTCGGAGCCGGTGACAGGGGAGCTGCAGGGGCACAGTCTCTTCCCAGCGCCGCCGCCGCCGCCGCCGCCGCCGCCGCCGCCGCCGCCGCCGCCGCCGCCGCCGCCGCACGGGTTCCGGCTCGGCCTCCAGAACGCAGTCCTGTGGCGGCGCCGCTGGCGTCTCTGCCGCAGGACCCCACGGTTTCGCGCGTCGTTGGCTTCTTGGTCCTAGCAAGTTTCGATTTCGCGGCGCCTGGGATTTCCAGCCCCTGTCCAAGTAGGGGAATAGCCAAAATGTGATTTCTCAGCCCAGGCAAGTCCTGACTTCAGACAAACACCGGTCTAGCCCTGGCTGCGATATCTAGGCCGTAGGAAGTCACCGTTTCCCCATGCGAAGGCGAAGTCACTCTGTGACTCATTTGTCAGCAGCTCCGGGTTTCCAGTAGCCTCGGATTTCTAATCATAACAACCATGGGGTCAGCCTAGCCTCAAGTTTCGTAGTCCTAGCAAGTTCCGGTTTCCTCCTGGTAAGACTTGCTTTAGCTGCGCAAGAAATGTTTAACTCCTGTGGAAACATGGGTACCAGCGAATGCGTTGTTTTTTGTTTTTTGTTTTTTGTTTTTTGTTTTTTAAGGTTTAGTGATGACCAGTTTAGCAGTGTCGGGAGCTCTTATACCAAGTTTGGTTTCTCAATATCGAGTCCCGTCTTAGCTATGCTTGTGTGTTTTAAAAGTCCCGTGGAAGTCAGGAAATGCCGGCGAACGCGATTTCTCAGTTTTACCAAGCTCCCTTTGACAATAGCAAGTCCGGCCCATCGAGACTTTTTCCTCCTGTAGACCAAATCGGGATATAGCAGCTACTGCGATTTTTTAGACGTAGCTAAACACGTTTAACCGTGGCCGTTTTTGTTTGTTTGTCGTAGGAAATTATGACAGGAGCAACCTGCAGGGGTTTAGATCTGACAGAAATATTTTAATGGTAGGCATTGCATCGCTTAGCCATATTTGACATTTCTTCTTTGTAGGGTTGGTTCTCTGTAATTTTTGCTTATCTTAAAATTATTTTTGTGTCTTGCTCTGAGCACAACGTTACCGATGTGTTTTTCAGTTTTACTTGCATTTCAGACTTTCATTATTTCACATTTTTATTTTTATTTCAACGTTATGTATTTTTGTTCTACTAATTTTGAGCGTCTCAGATTCGTGCTTTTTGACTTTCATTCTCTCAGGAGCCGGGGAGCCGAGCTCGGTCTTTGCCTCGCTGGTATCAGGTTCCGGGTGCTGTCTGGCGGCTCCGCTTCCTACGCGGAGCTGGCGGTTTTGTATCAGCACGTTTGCCAGTAGCGCCCACTGGGCGTTTTCTCAGTTGCTGCACCCGACGTGACATTTCCCGTTCGCGGGGCCCTTACGTTCTCCGTGCTGTCACTTTCTCGGTCCTACAACCGCTAGTATCTCCTAGGAACTTCCTGAACCCCGTTTTGCGGTGCAGAACGGTGATTGCACCGAGCCGCTGTTGCCACTAGTAATTCTGTGGTACCATTAGCCGGCGCTTTTTCTGTCACAACCCATTATAACGGGTTAAAACATATTAAACCTATCAAACACATTGAACGGATTAAAACACGTTAAAATGCCACAACAGGTTTTTCTGGTACAGCACATTGAAACGGAGTTGGTTCATTCCTCCAAACACGTTGCTTAGGTGTGGAAGCACCGCTCTTTTCTAAGAGCGCGCGGTTTCTCTTTAGCAGCACCCGGTATGCCGCCGAAACGGGTATTCGTTTGGCAATACCAGCGCTATCCGCTAGGTGCCGGCGCTTGCTAAGTCCAACGCGCCGGTTTCTCGTTCGCAAGGTGGTTAGCGCGGAGCCCTAGCGGGACAGTTTTCCGGTGGCAGCAACGCTCATTTCCCGGAAACGGGTGGTTCTTGGCCCTTGCAGCGCTCTTTAATACCTGCGTTCTGTAGCGCTAGTTGTCTGCAAGGTTTGCTTAGTGTCATTTCATTTCGGTTTCTTTTCTCGCTATGTTTTTCTGTCGGTATTACGGTTCGTTTTGGCTCTATGTACTCTCTAAAATGTTATCGTTTTTCATTTGTCTACTAATTTTCGTGCATTTGTTACTACTGAGTTTCTTAACATCTGACTGGCCTCCGCCCACGGGCTCTGGAGAGCATAAATACTCAGGCTGATGTTAGTGCGGCAGACTCTCCCTCCTTGATCAGCGCAAACGTTGGTCTGAGGCTTAAGCGATGGAGCAACATTTTCTTGGCTGTGTGAAGCGGGCTTGGGATGCCGCAGAGGTGGCGCCGGAGCCCCAGCCTCCACCTACTGTGAGTTCAGAAGATCGTGGGCCGTGGCCTCTTCCTCTGTATCCAGTACTGGGAGAGTACTCATCGGACAGCTGTGATTTGGGACTGCTTTCCAGTCCTTGCTGGCGGCTGCCCGGAGTCTACTGGCAAAACGGACTCTTGCCTGGAGTCCAGGGCACCTTGGAACCAAGTACAGCGAAGCCCACTGAGTTCAGTTGGCCGGGGACGCAGAAGCAGCAAGAGGCACCCGTAGAAGAGGTGGGGCAGGCAGAGGAACCCGACAGACTCAAGCTCCAGCAGCTTCCCTGGTGCAGGCCTCCCCATCCCGGGGACAGACAGCAGGACACCGAGGTCTGTGACAGCGAGTGCCTTTTGGAACGCCGCCATCCTCCTGCCCTCCGTCTGCGGCGCCACCTCCCGGGTTTCTCAGACTGCCTGGAGTGGATTCTTCGCGTTGGTTTTGCCGCGTTCTCTCTACTCCGGGCGTGCTGCCCACGGATCTGTGGAGCTAAGCAGCCTTAGATAGCAGCAGAAGGCTTTTTGGATTCTCCTCCTTGAAAAGATTCTCAGCTACCAAACGTCTCCACCTAGAAAATAAAAATACGTTAAGATGTGCTTTCATTGCTGGTCGTCAGTTTTTAAATTCTCTTTTCCCTGACGTTTCTTTCTTGTTTCGCGTCGCTTATTACTTTCAGTTTCCTTGCATTTTACACATTTATATTTATTTCATTAAATATTTCATTCGTATCTGTTTTAACTTTGAGAAATCTATTTTACGATTGTAGAATTCTTAAGAGTTTTTGGCAAATTTAAAATTTATTTGTTTTTTCCATTGTATTTTTAAATCTTATTCCTATTTTTCTAATTATTGCTTTTTAAATATATGGTTTGTTTACACTTAATTTTATATCGTGTCTTTTACGTTATTATAACGTCTTTTTAATTTTAATTGTTAATTTTATTTTTAACAGCGGTCCTTCTTTTTTTCGGTATATCAATTCACTGTGTTTTACACTCAGGAATTTTATTCACGGTCATAAGACTGGGAGGTTTATCAATCTTTGCTATTTCTCGTGGAAGGACCACGCAATTACTTATATTAATACAACTTCACAGATGACCGGTTCTTAATATTACTTATTCTGGCGGGCCAGCGTGGCTCACGGCAGTAATGTCAGCACTTTCAGCGGCGGAGGCATGCGGACTGCTTGAGCTCAGGAGTTTGAGAACAGCCTGGGCAACAGGGTGAGGCCTGTGTCTACAAAAAATACAAAAATTAGCCCGGTGAGGTGGTGCGCACCTGTAGTCCCAGCTGCTCCGGAGGCTGGGGTGGGCGGGTTGCTTGAGCTCAGGAGGTCGAGGCTGCAGTGAGCCGGATAGCACCAAGGCCCTCCAGCAGAGCGCGACCCTGTCTCGAAATAAATAAATAATTGAAAAGATGACTTATTCATGGGTCTCAGGGCTAGCAGTGTTTCCTGCGTCTTTTTCTTTGGAACAGTTTGGCGTGGCTTCTAAGAGAGCTACCAATTACTTAATGGTACCACAACTGGGTTTAGCAATTCCGGTAGGCGCAGCAGGTCCGGCTTGGCCCTGCCTGCTTTGACTGCCTTTTCGGGAGTTTTAAACCTCCTACACTCGGAATATAGCCCTGATTGTGGTTTCTCTGCGTAGCAAGTTCGGACTTAAGCGGAATTAAGTATCGGCTTGTTTCGCCTGCGATAAAGATGCTTAATTCTGCGTTCGAAATATTCTGAGCGAGTCCTGGGTTAGGGATTTCTTAGAGTAACAAGTGCATGCTTCGATTCTAAGTGCCCCCTGTGAATGTGATTTCTTAGCTCTTGCAAGTCCATATTTAGTCGCAACCAGTCCTAGTATAGCCGTGCCTACGACTCCTTAGTCCCAGTAACTTTCGGTTTCATGATGACTTATCCTGCTTTACTTATGCCTGAGTTTCAAATATAGAAGTCCGGGCATGAAGGTGAAGAAGATATTTTAGGAGTAGGAAGTAGCGGTTTAGCAGTGTCTGCAGTCGCTTAGTTAGAAGTCCTGGTGAGACCGAGCAGATATTGATATAGGCCTGACAGCGTTATCACCTCTGTGAAACCACATCGTTTAGAAGTGTTTGCATTCTCTTCTTTGTAGAGTCCATTTTTCCATGTTTTGCTTAGTTTTGGATTTTCATTTGATGAATCTTCCCAAAGGTATTGTTTTCAGTGTGTATGTGTGTGTGTGTGTGTGTGTGTGTCTGTGTGTGTCTGTGTGTGTTTCAGCTAACTTGTCCTTTAACAAAAATTGTTCCTAATTTTTGTTTTGCTGACCCTCAGCTTTATGCTGCCTGGTTTGCGCTGGCCTATAATCGCCGGAACTAAATATTCTACTCTGTTGGCCTAACTGGCCTTTCGTCGATGGCATTACTGCTAGTTTTGCCCCTCTAGGGGCTCCTCGGTGGTAGCACTGCCGGTTGCTTCTGTGAGACTTGCTAGAGCCCAGGACGCTGAAGTGCTGGGTGACCCCGTTTCGGTGCAACCACTCCGAAGGTTCTCGGTTTATCCGGCTGTGTTTTGGAACAAATGCCAATTCTTTCTGGGAGCAAGTGTCTCTCAGTCGCGTTCCTGGCTGTTTTCTTCAAAAGCAGCCGTTTCTCCTGGTAGCACCGCTTGTTGGCGACGGCGGATTCTTTTCCGTGGCAGTGCTGGTCGTTTCATGGAGTGGCCGGTTTCTCACTCGCACGGTGTCGGCTGGCAGTTATTCCGTGGAGGCGCAGCTCTCAGCCGCTTCCCTTGGTTCTCGGTGTCGGCTGTCCCTGTAGCGGCGTTTGCGGCGGTATTTCTGTCACAATCGAGTCTGTGTTTTTTCGATGACAACGCCATTCATTTCTCTAAACCAGGCTATGTCTGGAATTGGCAATTTCTCTTGGTCACAGAGTCCCTGGTTTCGCAGAGCCTGTTGTTTCCAGGTTACTGGACTGCTGTTTGCTCCGTGCGAGCAATGTTGCACCCAGTACCGTTAGGTGCTCCCTGTTGGAGTTTTGAGACAGCGTTTTGAGATAGGTGCCCCAGCACTCCAGACCTGGCACCTGAAGAAAGCATTATCGTTTCAAGCTCAGTAGGGGCAATAGAATGAGTGGTGTTAGAGAAAGCAAGCAGACGCTTGAAGAAAGGGCCACTCCGCAGTAGTTTTTGGCTTTTTTTTTTTTTTTTTCACTTTTTTTCAGACAGGGTCTGGCTGCGTCACCTTGGCTGGAGTGCAGTGGCACAAGCATAGCTCACTGCAGCCTCAACCATCCTGGGTCACGCACTCCTCCCTTCTCAGCCTCATAAGTAGTATTATATTATAATAAATTATCATATATTATATAATATATAAATTATAATATATTATATTATTGTATCATATCCGTTATATATTATATATAATATATTACATATTATATAATATATATTACATCTTATATAATATCATATATGTTAATATTATATAATGTATAGTATATCACATATTATATAATATGCAATATATTACATATTCGCTCCATATATTACATCTTATATGTCATATATTATAAAATATATATTTTATATATATATTTTATATATATATATATATAAATTAGACGGGGGTGGTAGCACTCACCTGTGCTCTCGGCTACTCTAGAGGCTGAGGCGGGAGGATCGCTGGATCCCAGGAAGTCGAGGCTGCGCTGAGCCAAGATGACACCACTGCACCAGCCTAGGCGACAGAGGAAAAAAGAAAAGAAAAAGACAGCAGACTTCCCTAAGCCCGTGGGGGACAGAGTGGGTAGAGCCGGTAGCACTTTGGTGGCACCGAGTGCGCAGTTGGTCGGTCGCTGCACCGTTCCTTTCCCAGCGCCGGCGGTTTCTCACTGGCAACGCCACGCCTTTGTCAGCGCTATGGGATGCTCTCTGGCGGCAACCTTCTTTCCGCCAAAAGTTGTCTTTTGCAACTGCACAGGCATTCGCTACGGGCAGGTGATCGCTGGGTCCCAGCGCCGCTGGTTTCACAACTTCGCGGGTGCCCCCCACCATCCCCAGCCCGCAGCATCATCGGTGAAGGGAGCCTGCGGTTTCTCCGCCGCGCCTTCGCCCGTTGCGTCCTGCGAAGCCAGTGGAATCGGTGGTCACAAGGTTGGTTTCACCAAGTCCGGCGTTTCTTGGCACCGGCACCACTCTGCGCTTTTGCTGGCCCAGGCCGGTCTCAGCACCGTTAGGTGCTCTCTAAAGGCGACTGTCTGTCGTGGGTAGCAAAGCTGCTATGGGACGACAGTTTTTTAGAAGTTTCTAGTCGAGCCCATCTGGCGGTTTCTGGATCGCGGAACCACTCACTGGTTGCGCGGAGCTGGATGTACTTCTGTGGCCGCGCATGTTTCTCTGTCGTATCCCCCACGGCTGTCGTCCAAATCGCGGTGTTTCCCTGGCCCCACCGCCACGTGGGCAACTTCTTCAGTGGCTGCGGGGTTCGCTCCACTGAGTTGCTGGTTTTGATCCGCGCTTTCTCCCAGAGAGCAGACCAGACACTTTTCTGTTGGTGTCAACTGGCAGTTGTGCTGTGCACAGTTTCCTCGTCTCGGTGCCGGGCTTTCTCCATCCGAGGCCCTCTCGTGCCGGCGTCGCGGTCGCAGCACCCGGCGTTTCCGTTGGCTCTTTCGCCAGCGGCGCGGAGCCGGCGGTTTTGCTGTCACAGCACTTGTTGCACGGAGTTTCTCGGCAGCCGAACTTCTCTTTGTTTCTCAGAGTCGACGGTTTCTTGGCGACAGCACCGTTGGTCGCGCCAAAACAAATGTTGTCCTTGACAACCCCGCCGGCTGCGTTCCCTTTCAGGCTCCTGGCACCGCCATTTCGCCGAGCCGTGGTCTCTTGTTCACAGCTCTGTGCCTCCATTTCTCGGTGGCGGGCAGCCCTCAGGCCGCGGATCTGGGAGATTCAAAGTCGCAGCTGCCCCAGTTGCGCCGAGTCTGGCGTTGTCGGATGGGTGCTGCAGGGCTGGGCGGGGGGAGCCCGACGCTCCTCGGAGCCGGTGACAGGGGAGCTGCAGGGGCACAGTCTCTTCCCAGCGCCGCCGCCGCCGCCGCCGCCGCCGCCGCCGCCGCCGCCGCCGCCGCCGCCGCCGCCGCACGGGTTCCGGCTCGGCCTCCAGAACGCAGTCCTGTGGCGGCGCCGCTGGCGTCTCTGCCGCAGGACCCCACGGTTTCGCGCGTCGTTGGCTTCTTGGTCCTAGCAAGTTTCGATTTCGCGGCGCCTGGGATTTCCAGCCCCTGTCCAAGTAGGGGAATAGCCAAAATGTGATTTCTCAGCCCAGGCAAGTCCTGACTTCAGACAAACACCGGTCTAGCCCTGGCTGCGATATCTAGGCCGTAGGAAGTCACCGTTTCCCCATGCGAAGGCGAAGTCACTCTGTGACTCATTTGTCAGCAGCTCCGGGTTTCCAGTAGCCTCGGATTTCTAATCATAACAACCATGGGGTCAGCCTAGCCTCAAGTTTCGTAGTCCTAGCAAGTTCCGGTTTCCTCCTGGTAAGACTTGCTTTAGCTGCGCAAGAAATGTTTAACTCCTGTGGAAACATGGGTACCAGCGAATGCGTTGTTTTTTGTTTTTTGTTTTTTGTTTTTTGTTTTTTAAGGTTTAGTGATGACCAGTTTAGCAGTGTCGGGAGCTCTTATACCAAGTTTGGTTTCTCAATATCGAGTCCCGTCTTAGCTATGCTTGTGTGTTTTAAAAGTCCCGTGGAAGTCAGGAAATGCCGGCGAACGCGATTTCTCAGTTTTACCAAGCTCCCTTTGACAATAGCAAGTCCGGCCCATCGAGACTTTTTCCTCCTGTAGACCAAATCGGGATATAGCAGCTACTGCGATTTTTTAGACGTAGCTAAACACGTTTAACCGTGGCCGTTTTTGTTTGTTTGTCGTAGGAAATTATGACAGGAGCAACCTGCAGGGGTTTAGATCTGACAGAAATATTTTAATGGTAGGCATTGCATCGCTTAGCCATATTTGACATTTCTTCTTTGTAGGGTTGGTTCTCTGTAATTTTTGCTTATCTTAAAATTATTTTTGTGTCTTGCTCTGAGCACAACGTTACCGATGTGTTTTTCAGTTTTACTTGCATTTCAGACTTTCATTATTTCACATTTTTATTTTTATTTCAACGTTATGTATTTTTGTTCTACTAATTTTGAGCGTCTCAGATTCGTGCTTTTTGACTTTCATTCTCTCAGGAGCCGGGGAGCCGAGCTCGGTCTTTGCCTCGCTGGTATCAGGTTCCGGGTGCTGTCTGGCGGCTCCGCTTCCTACGCGGAGCTGGCGGTTTTGTATCAGCACGTTTGCCAGTAGCGCCCACTGGGCGTTTTCTCAGTTGCTGCACCCGACGTGACATTTCCCGTTCGCGGGGCCCTTACGTTCTCCGTGCTGTCACTTTCTCGGTCCTACAACCGCTAGTATCTCCTAGGAACTTCCTGAACCCCGTTTTGCGGTGCAGAACGGTGATTGCACCGAGCCGCTGTTGCCACTAGTAATTCTGTGGTACCATTAGCCGGCGCTTTTTCTGTCACAACCCATTAAAACGGGTTAAAACATATTAAACCTATCAAACACATTGAACGGATTAAAACACGTTAAAATGCCACAACAGGTTTTTCTGGTACAGCACATTGAAACGGAGTTGGTTCATTCCTCCAAACACGTTGCTTAGGTGTGGAAGCACCGCTCTTTTCTAAGAGCGCGCGGTTTCTCTTTAGCAGCACCCGGTATGCCGCCGAAACGGGTATTCGTTTGGCAATACCAGCGCTATCCGCTAGGTGCCGGCGCTTGCTAAGTCCAACGCGCCGGTTTCTCGTTCGCAAGGTGGTTAGCGCGGAGCCCTAGCGGGACAGTTTTCCGGTGGCAGCAACGCTCATTTCCCGGAAACGGGTGGTTCTTGGCCCTTGCAGCGCTCTTTAATACCTGCGTTCTGTAGCGCTAGTTGTCTGCAAGGTTTGCTTAGTGTCATTTCATTTCGGTTTCTTTTCTCGCTATGTTTTTCTGTCGGGATTACGGTTCGTTTTGGCTCTATGTACTCTCTAAAATGTTATCGTTTTTCATTTGTCTACTAATTTTCGTGCATTTGTTACTACTGAGTTTCTTAACATCTGACTGGCCTCCGCCCACGGGCTCTGGAGAGCATAAATACTCAGGCTGATGTTAGTGCGGCAGACTCTCCCTCCTTGATCAGCGCAAACGTTGGTCTGAGGCTTAAGCGATGGAGCAACATTTTCTTGGCTGTGTGAAGCGGGCTTGGGATGCCGCAGAGGTGGCGCCGGAGCCCCAGCCTCCACCTACTGTGAGTTCAGAAGATCGTGGGCCGTGGCCTCTTCCTTTGTATCCAGTACTGGGAGAGTACTCATCGGACAGCTGTGATTTGGGACTGCTTTCCAGTCCTTGCTGGCGGCTGCCCGGAGTCTACTGGCAAAACGGACTCTTGCCTGGAGTCCAGAGCACCTTGGAACCAAGTACAGCGAAGCCCACTGAGTTCAGTTGGCCGGGGACGCAGAAGCAGCAAGAGGCACCCGTAGAAGAGGTGGGGCAGGCAGAGGAACCCGACAGACTCAAGCTCCAGCAGCTTCCCTGGTGCAGGCCTCCCCATCCCGGGGACAGACAGCAGGACACCGAGGTCTGTGACAGCGAGTGCCTTTTGGAACGCCGCCATCCTCCTGCCCTCCGTCTGCGGCGCCACCTCCCGGGTTTCTCAGACTGCCTGGAGTGGATTCTTCGCGTTGGTTTTGCCGCGTTCTCTCTACTCCGGGCGTGCTGCCCACGGATCTGTGGAGCTAAGCAGCCTTAGATAGCAGCAGAAGGCTTTTTGGATTCTCCTCCTTGAAAAGATTCTCAGCTACCAAACGTCTCCACCTAGAAAATAAAAATACGTTAAGATGTGCTTTCATTGCTGGTCGTCAGTTTTTAAATTCTCTTTTCCCTGACGTTTCTTTCTTGTTTCGCGTCGCTTATTACTTTCAGTTTCCTTGCATTTTACACATTTATATTTATTTCATTAAATATTTCATTCGTATCTGTTTTAACTTTGAGAAATCTATTTTACGATTGTAGAATTCTTAAGAGTTTTTGGCAAATTTAAAATTTATTTGTTTTTTCCATTGTATTTTTAAATCTTATTCCTATTTTTCTAATTATTGCTTTTTAAATATATGGTTTGTTTACACTTAATTTTATATCGTGTCTTTTACGTTATTATAACGTCTTTTTAATTTTAATTGTTAATTTTATTTTTAACAGCGGTCCTTCTTTTTTTCGGTATATCAATTCACTGTGTTTTACACTCAGGAATTTTATTCACGGTCATAAGACTGGGAGGTTTATCAATCTTTGCTATTTCTCGTGGAAGGACCACGCAATTACTTATATTAATACAACTTCACAGATGACCGGTTCTTAATATTACTTATTCTGGCGGGCCAGCGTGGCTCACGGCAGTAATGTCAGCACTTTCAGCGGCGGAGGCATGCGGACTGCTTGAGCTCAGGAGTTTGAGAACAGCCTGGGCAACAGGGTGAGGCCTGTGTCTACAAAAAATACAAAAATTAGCCCGGTGAGGTGGTGCGCACCTGTAGTCCCAGCTGCTCCGGAGGCTGGGGTGGGCGGGTTGCTTGAGCTCAGGAGGTCGAGGCTGCAGTGAGCCGGATAGCACCAAGGCCCTCCAGCAGAGCGCGACCCTGTCTCGAAATAAATAAATAATTGAAAAGATGACTTATTCATGGGTCTCAGGGCTAGCAGTGTTTCCTGCGTCTTTTTCTTTGGAACAGTTTGGCGTGGCTTCTAAGAGAGCTACCAATTACTTAATGGTACCACAACTGGGTTTAGCAATTCCGGTAGGCGCAGCAGGTCCGGCTTGGCCCTGCCTGCTTTGACTGCCTTTTCGGGAGTTTTAAACCTCCTACACTCGGAATATAGCCCTGATTGTGGTTTCTCTGCGTAGCAAGTTCGGACTTAAGCGGAATTAAGTATCGGCTTATTTCGCCTGCGATAAAGATGCTTAATTCTGCGTTCGAAATATTCTGAGCGAGTCCTGGGTTAGGGATTTCTTAGAGTAACAAGTGCATGCTTCGATTCTAAGTGCCCCCTGTGAATGTGATTTCTTAGCTCTTGCAAGTCCATATTTAGTCGCAACCAGTCCTAGTATAGCCGTGCCTACGACTCCTTAGTCCCAGTAACTTTCGGTTTCATGATGACTTATCCTGCTTTACTTATGCCTGAGTTTCAAATATAGAAGTCCGGGCATGAAGGTGAAGAAGATATTTTAGGAGTAGGAAGTAGCGGTTTAGCAGTGTCTGCAGTCGCTTAGTTAGAAGTCCTGGTGAGACCGAGCAGATATTGATATAGGCCTGACAGCGTTATCACCTCTGTGAAACCACATCGTTTAGAAGTGTTTGCATTCTCTTCTTTGTAGAGTCCATTTTTCCACGTTTTGCTTAGTTTTGGATTTTCATTTGATGAATCTTCCCAAAGGTATTGTTTTCAGTGTGTATGTGTGTGTGTGTGTGTGTGTGTGTCTGTGTGTGTCTGTGTGTGTTTCAGCTAACTTGTCCTTTAACAAAAATTGTTCCTAATTTTTGTTTTGCTGACCCTCAGCTTTATGCTGCCTGGTTTGCGCTGGCCTATAATCGCCGGAACTAAATATTCTACTCTGTTGGCCTAACTGGCCTTTCGTCGATGGCATTACTGCTAGTTTTGCCCCTCTAGGGGCTCCTCGGTGGTAGCACTGCCGGTTGCTTCTGTGAGACTTGCTAGAGCCCAGGACGCTGAAGTGCTGGGTGACCCCGTTTCGGTGCAACCACTCCGAAGGTTCTCGGTTTATCCGGCTGTGTTTTGGAACAAATGCCAATTCTTTCTGGGAGCAAGTGTCTCTCAGTCGCGTTCCTGGCTGTTTTCTTCAAAAGCAGCCGTTTCTCCTGGTAGCACCGCTTGTTGGCGACGGCGGATTCTTTTCCGTGGCAGTGCTGGTCGTTTCATGGAGTGGCCGGTTTCTCACTCGCACGGTGTCGGCTGGCAGTTATTCCGTGGAGGCGCAGCTCTCAGCCGCTTCCCTTGGTTCTCGGTGTCGGCTGTCCCTGTAGCGGCGTTTGCGGCGGTATTTCTGTCACAATCGAGTCTGTGTTTTTTCGATGACAACGCCATTCATTTCTCTAAACCAGGCTATGTCTGGAATTGGCAATTTCTCTTGGTCACAGAGTCCCTGGTTTCGCAGAGCCTGTTGTTTCCAGGTTACTGGACTGCTGTTTGCTCCGTGCGAGCAATGTTGCACCCAGTACCGTTAGGTGCTCCCTGTTGGAGTTTTGAGACAGCGTTTTGAGATAGGTGCCCCAGCACTCCAGACCTGGCACCTGAAGAAAGCATTATCGTTTCAAGCTCAGTAGGGGCAATAGAATGAGTGGTGTTAGAGAAAGCAAGCAGACGCTTGAAGAAAGGGCCACTCCGCAGTAGTTTTTGGCTTTTTTTTTTTTTTTTTCACTTTTTTTCAGACAGGGTCTGGCTGCGTCACCTTGGCTGGAGTGCAGTGGCACAAGCATAGCTCACTGCAGCCTCAACCATCCTGGGTCACGCACTCCTCCCTTCTCAGCCTCATAAGTAGTATTATATTATAATAAATTATCATATATTATATAATATATAAATTATAATATATTATATTATTGTATCATATCCGTTATATATTATATATAATATATTACATATTATATAATATATATTACATCTTATATAATATCATATATGTTAATATTATATAATGTATAGTATATCACATATTATATAATATGCAATATATTACATATTCGCTCCATATATTACATCTTATATGTCATATATTATAAAATATATATTTTATATATATATTATATATATATATATATAAATTAGACGGGGGTGGTAGCACTCACCTGTGCTCTCGGCTACTCTAGAGGCTGAGGCGGGAGGATCGCTGGATCCCAGGAAGTCGAGGCTGCGCTGAGCCAAGATGACACCACTGCACCAGCCTAGGCGACAGAGGAAAAAAGAAAAGAAAAAGACAGCAGACTTCCCTAAGCCCGTGGGGGACAGAGTGGGTAGAGCCGGTAGCACTTTGGTGGCACCGAGTGCGCAGTTGGTCGGTCGCTGCACCGTTCCTTTCCCAGCGCCGGCGGTTTCTCACTGGCAACGCCACGCCTTTGTCAGCGCTATGGGATGCTCTCTGGCGGCAACCTTCTTTCCGCCAAAAGTTGTCTTTTGCAACTGCACAGGCATTCGCTACGGGCAGGTGATCGCTGGGTCCCAGCGCCGCTGGTTTCACAACTTCGCGGGTGCCCCCCACCATCCCCAGCCCGCAGCATCATCGGTGAAGGGAGCCTGCGGTTTCTCCGCCGCGCCTTCGCCCGTTGCGTCCTGCGAAGCCAGTGGAATCGGTGGTCACAAGGTTGGTTTCACCAAGTCCGGCGTTTCTTGGCACCGGCACCACTCTGCGCTTTTGCTGGCCCAGGCCGGTCTCAGCACCGTTAGGTGCTCTCTAAAGGCGACTGTCTGTCGTGGGTAGCAAAGCTGCTATGGGACGACAGTTTTTTAGAAGTTTCTAGTCGAGCCCATCTGGCGGTTTCTGGATCGCGGAACCACTCACTGGTTGCGCGGAGCTGGATGTACTTCTGTGGCCGCGCATGTTTCTCTGTCGTATCCCCCACGGCTGTCGTCCAAATCGCGGTGTTTCCCTGGCCCCACCGCCACGTGGGCAACTTCTTCAGTGGCTGCGGGGTTCGCTCCACTGAGTTGCTGGTTTTGATCCGCGCTTTCTCCCAGAGAGCAGACCAGACACTTTTCTGTTGGTGTCAACTGGCAGTTGTGCTGTGCACAGTTTCCTCGTCTCGGTGCCGGGCTTTCTCCATCCGAGGCCCTCTCGTGCCGGCGTCGCGGTCGCAGCACCCGGCGTTTCCGTTGGCTCTTTCGCCAGCGGCGCGGAGCCGGCGGTTTTGCTGTCACAGCACTTGTTGCACGGAGTTTCTCGGCAGCCGAACTTCTCTTTGTTTCTCAGAGTCGACGGTTTCTTGGCGACAGCACCGTTGGTCGCGCCAAAACAAATGTTGTCCTTGACAACCCCGCCGGCTGCATTCCCTTTCAGGCTCCTGGCACCGCCATTTCGCCGAGCCGTGGTCTCTTGTTCACAGCTCTGTGCCTCCATTTCTCGGTGGCGGGCAGCCCTCAGGCCGCGGATCTGGGAGATTCAAAGTCGCAGCTGCCCCAGTTGCGCCGAGTCTGGCGTTGTCGGATGGGTGCTGCAGGGCTGGGCGGGGGGAGCCCGACGCTCCTCGGAGCCGGTGACAGGGGAGCTGCAGGGGCACAGTCTCTTCCCAGCGCCGCCGCCGCCGCCGCCGCCGCCGCCGCCGCCGCCGCCGCCGCCGCCGCACGGGTTCCGGCTCGGCCTCCAGAACGCAGTCCTGTGGCGGCGCCGCTGGCGTCTCTGCCGCAGGACCCCACGGTTTCGCGCGTCGTTGGCTTCTTGGTCCTAGCAAGTTTCGATTTCGCGGCGCCTGGGATTTCCAGCCCCTGTCCAAGTAGGGGAATAGCCAAAATGTGATTTCTCAGCCCAGGCAAGTCCTGACTTCAGACAAACACCGGTCTAGCCCTGGCTGCGATATCTAGGCCGTAGGAAGTCACCGTTTCCCCATGCGAAGGCGAAGTCACTCTGTGACTCATTTGTCAGCAGCTCCGGGTTTCCAGTAGCCTCGGATTTCTAATCATAACAACCATGGGGTCAGCCTAGCCTCAAGTTTCGTAGTCCTAGCAAGTTCCGGTTTCCTCCTGGTAAGACTTGCTTTAGCTGCGCAAGAAATGTTTAACTCCTGTGGAAACATGGGTACCAGCGAATGCGTTGTTTTTTGTTTTTTGTTTTTTGTTTTTTGTTTTTTGTTTTTTAAGGTTTAGTGATGACCAGTTTAGCAGTGTCGGGAGCTCTTATACCAAGTTTGGTTTCTCAATATCGAGTCCCGTCTTAGCTATGCTTGTGTGTTTTAAAAGTCCCGTGGAAGTCAGGAAATGCCGGCGAACGCGATTTCTCAGTTTTACCAAGCTCCCTTTGACAATAGCAAGTCCGGCCCATCGAGACTTTTTCCTCCTGTAGACCAAATCGGGATATAGCAGCTACTGCGATTTTTTAGACGTAGCTAAACACGTTTAACCGTGGCCGTTTTTGTTTGTTTGTCGTAGGAAATTATGACAGGAGCAACCTGCAGGGGTTTAGATCTGACAGAAATATTTTAATGGTAGGCATTGCATCGCTTAGCCATATTTGACATTTCTTCTTTGTAGGGTTGGTTCTCTGTAATTTTTGCTTATCTTAAAATTATTTTTGTGTCTTGCTCTGAGCACAACGTTACCGATGTGTTTTTCAGTTTTACTTGCATTTCAGACTTTCATTATTTCACATTTTTATTTTTATTTCAACGTTATGTATTTTTGTTCTACTAATTTTGAGCGTCTCAGATTCGTGCTTTTTGACTTTCATTCTCTCAGGAGCCGGGGAGCCGAGCTCGGTCTTTGCCTCGCTGGTATCAGGTTCCGGGTGCTGTCTGGCGGCTCCGCTTCCTACGCGGAGCTGGCGGTTTTGTATCAGCACGTTTGCCAGTAGCGCCCACTGGGCGTTTTCTCAGTTGCTGCACCCGACGTGACATTTCCCGTTCGCGGGGCCCTTACGTTCTCCGTGCTGTCACTTTCTCGGTCCTACAACCGCTAGTATCTCCTAGGAACTTCCTGAACCCCGTTTTGCGGTGCAGAACGGTGATTGCACCGAGCCGCTGTTGCCACTAGTAATTCTGTGGTACCATTAGCCGGCGCTTTTTCTGTCACAACCCATTATAACGGGTTAAAACATATTAAACCTATCAAACACATTGAACGGATTAAAACACGTTAAAATGCCACAACAGGTTTTTCTGGTACAGCACATTGAAACGGAGTTGGTTCATTCCTCCAAACACGTTGCTTAGGTGTGGAAGCACCGCTCTTTTCTAAGAGCGCGCGGTTTCTCTTTAGCAGCACCCGGTATGCCGCCGAAACGGGTATTCGTTTGGCAATACCAGCGCTATCCGCTAGGTGCCGGCGCTTGCTAAGTCCAACGCGCCGGTTTCTCGTTCGCAAGGTGGTTAGCGCGGAGCCCTAGCGGGACAGTTTTCCGGTGGCAGCAACGCTCATTTCCCGGAAACGGGTGGTTCTTGGCCCTTGCAGCGCTCTTTAATACCTGCGTTCTGTAGCGCTAGTTGTCTGCAAGGTTTGCTTAGTGTCATTTCATTTCGGTTTCTTTTCTCGCTATGTTTTTCTGTCGGGATTACGGTTCGTTTTGGCTCTATGTACTCTCTAAAATGTTATCGTTTTTCATTTGTCTACTAATTTTCGTGCATTTGTTACTACTGAGTTTCTTAACATCTGACTGGCCTCCGCCCACGGGCTCTGGAGAGCATAAATACTCAGGCTGATGTTAGTGCGGCAGACTCTCCCTCCTTGATCAGCGCAAACGTTGGTCTGAGGCTTAAGCGATGGAGCAACATTTTCTTGGCTGTGTGAAGCGGGCTTGGGATGCCGCAGAGGTGGCGCCGGAGCCCCAGCCTCCACCTACTGTGAGTTCAGAAGATCGTGGGCCGTGGCCTCTTCCTTTGTATCCAGTACTGGGAGAGTACTCATCGGACAGCTGTGATTTGGGACTGCTTTCCAGTCCTTGCTGGCGGCTGCCCGGAGTCTACTGGCAAAACGGACTCTTGCCTGGAGTCCAGAGCACCTTGGAACCAAGTACAGCGAAGCCCACTGAGTTCAGTTGGCCGGGGACGCAGAAGCAGCAAGAGGCACCCGTAGAAGAGGTGGGGCAGGCAGAGGAACCCGACAGACTCAAGCTCCAGCAGCTTCCCTGGTGCAGGCCTCCCCATCCCGGGGACAGACAGCAGGACACCGAGGTCTGTGACAGCGAGTGCCTTTTGGAACGCCGCCATCCTCCTGCCCTCCGTCTGCGGCGCCACCTCCCGGGTTTCTCAGACTGCCTGGAGTGGATTCTTCGCGTTGGTTTTGCCGCGTTCTCTCTACTCCGGGCGTGCTGCCCACGGATCTGTGGAGCTAAGCAGCCTTAGATAGCAGCAGAAGGCTTTTTGGATTCTCCTCCTTGAAAAGATTCTCAGCTACCAAACGTCTCCACCTAGAAAATAAAAATACGTTAAGATGTGCTTTCATTGCTGGTCGTCAGTTTTTAAATTCTCTTTTCCCTGACGTTTCTTTCTTGTTTCGCGTCGCTTATTACTTTCAGTTTCCTTGCATTTTACACATTTATATTTATTTCATTAAATATTTCATTCGTATCTGTTTTAACTTTGAGAAATCTATTTTACGATTGTAGAATTCTTAAGAGTTTTTGGCAAATTTAAAATTTATTTGTTTTTTCCATTGTATTTTTAAATCTTATTCCTATTTTTCTAATTATTGCTTTTTAAATATATGGTTTGTTTACACTTAATTTTATATCGTGTCTTTTACGTTATTATAACGTCTTTTTAATTTTAATTGTTAATTTTATTTTTAACAGCGGTCCTTCTTTTTTTCGGTATATCAATTCACTGTGTTTTACACTCAGGAATTTTATTCACGGTCATAAGACTGGGAGGTTTATCAATCTTTGCTATTTCTCGTGGAAGGACCACGCAATTACTTATATTAATACAACTTCACAGATGACCGGTTCTTAATATTACTTATTCTGGCGGGCCAGCGTGGCTCACGGCAGTAATGTCAGCACTTTCAGCGGCGGAGGCATGCGGACTGCTTGAGCTCAGGAGTTTGAGAACAGCCTGGGCAACAGGGTGAGGCCTGTGTCTACAAAAAATACAAAAATTAGCCCGGTGAGGTGGTGCGCACCTGTAGTCCCAGCTGCTCCGGAGGCTGGGGTGGGCGGGTTGCTTGAGCTCAGGAGGTCGAGGCTGCAGTGAGCCGGATAGCACCAAGGCCCTCCAGCAGAGCGCGACCCTGTCTCGAAATAAATAAATAATTGAAAAGATGACTTATTCATGGGTCTCAGGGCTAGCAGTGTTTCCTGCGTCTTTTTCTTTGGAACAGTTTGGCGTGGCTTCTAAGAGAGCTACCAATTACTTAATGGTACCACAACTGGGTTTAGCAATTCCGGTAGGCGCAGCAGGTCCGGCTTGGCCCTGCCTGCTTTGACTGCCTTTTCGGGAGTTTTAAACCTCCTACACTCGGAATATAGCCCTGATTGTGGTTTCTCTGCGTAGCAAGTTCGGACTTAAGCGGAATTAAGTATCGGCTTGTTTCGCCTGCGATAAAGATGCTTAATTCTGCGTTCGAAATATTCTGAGCGAGTCCTGGGTTAGGGATTTCTTAGAGTAACAAGTGCATGCTTCGATTCTAAGTGCCCCCTGTGAATGTGATTTCTTAGCTCTTGCAAGTCCATATTTAGTCGCAACCAGTCCTAGTATAGCCGTGCCTACGACTCCTTAGTCCCAGTAACTTTCGGTTTCATGATGACTTATCCTGCTTTACTTATGCCTGAGTTTCAAATATAGAAGTCCGGGCATGAAGGTGAAGAAGATATTTTAGGAGTAGGAAGTAGCGGTTTAGCAGTGTCTGCAGTCGCTTAGTTAGAAGTCCTGGTGAGACCGAGCAGATATTGATATAGGCCTGACAGCGTTATCACCTCTGTGAAACCACATCGTTTAGAAGTGTTTGCATTCTCTTCTTTGTAGAGTCCATTTTTCCATGTTTTGCTTAGTTTTGGATTTTCATTTGATGAATCTTCCCAAAGGTATTGTTTTCAGTGTGTATGTGTGTGTGTGTGTGTGTGTGTGTCTGTGTGTGTCTGTGTGTGTTTCAGCTAACTTGTCCTTTAACAAAAATTGTTCCTAATTTTTGTTTTGCTGACCCTCAGCTTTATGCTGCCTGGTTTGCGCTGGCCTATAATCGCCGGAACTAAATATTCTACTCTGTTGGCCTAACTGGCCTTTCGTCGATGGCATTACTGCTAGTTTTGCCCCTCTAGGGGCTCCTCGGTGGTAGCACTGCCGGTTGCTTCTGTGAGACTTGCTAGAGCCCAGGACGCTGAAGTGCTGGGTGACCCCGTTTCGGTGCAACCACTCCGAAGGTTCTCGGTTTATCCGGCTGTGTTTTGGAACAAATGCCAATTCTTTCTGGGAGCAAGTGTCTCTCAGTCGCGTTCCTGGCTGTTTTCTTCAAAAGCAGCCGTTTCTCCTGGTAGCACCGCTTGTTGGCGACGGCGGATTCTTTTCCGTGGCAGTGCTGGTCGTTTCATGGAGTGGCCGGTTTCTCACTCGCACGGTGTCGGCTGGCAGTTATTCCGTGGAGGCGCAGCTCTCAGCCGCTTCCCTTGGTTCTCGGTGTCGGCTGTCCCTGTAGCGGCGTTTGCGGCGGTATTTCTGTCACAATCGAGTCTGTGTTTTTTCGATGACAACGCCATTCATTTCTCTAAACCAGGCTATGTCTGGAATTGGCAATTTCTCTTGGTCACAGAGTCCCTGGTTTCGCAGAGCCTGTTGTTTCCAGGTTACTGGACTGCTGTTTGCTCCGTGCGAGCAATGTTGCACCCAGTACCGTTAGGTGCTCCCTGTTGGAGTTTTGAGACAGCGTTTTGAGATAGGTGCCCCAGCACTCCAGACCTGGCACCTGAAGAAAGCATTATCGTTTCAAGCTCAGTAGGGGCAATAGAATGAGTGGTGTTAGAGAAAGCAAGCAGACGCTTGAAGAAAGGGCCACTCCGCAGTAGTTTTTGGCTTTTTTTTTTTTTTTTTCACTTTTTTTCAGACAGGGTCTGGCTGCGTCACCTTGGCTGGAGTGCAGTGGCACAAGCATAGCTCACTGCAGCCTCAACCATCCTGGGTCACGCACTCCTCCCTTCTCAGCCTCATAAGTAGTATTATATTATAATAAATTATCATATATTATATAATATATAAATTATAATATATTATATTATTGTATCATATCCGTTATATATTATATATAATATATTACATATTATATAATATATATTACATCTTATATAATATCATATATGTTAATATTATATAATGTATAGTATATCACATATTATATAATATGCAATATATTACATATTCGCTCCATATATTACATCTTATATGTCATATATTATAAAATATATATTTTATATATATATTATATATATATATATATAAATTAGACGGGGGTGGTAGCACTCACCTGTGCTCTCGGCTACTCTAGAGGCTGAGGCGGGAGGATCGCTGGATCCCAGGAAGTCGAGGCTGCGCTGAGCCAAGATGACACCACTGCACCAGCCTAGGCGACAGAGGAAAAAAGAAAAGAAAAAGACAGCAGACTTCCCTAAGCCCGTGGGGGACAGAGTGGGTAGAGCCGGTAGCACTTTGGTGGCACCGAGTGCGCAGTTGGTCGGTCGCTGCACCGTTCCTTTCCCAGCGCCGGCGGTTTCTCACTGGCAACGCCACGCCTTTGTCAGCGCTATGGGATGCTCTCTGGCGGCAACCTTCTTTCCGCCAAAAGTTGTCTTTTGCAACTGCACAGGCATTCGCTACGGGCAGGTGATCGCTGGGTCCCAGCGCCGCTGGTTTCACAACTTCGCGGGTGCCCCCCACCATCCCCAGCCCGCAGCATCATCGGTGAAGGGAGCCTGCGGTTTCTCCGCCGCGCCTTCGCCCGTTGCGTCCTGCGAAGCCAGTGGAATCGGTGGTCACAAGGTTGGTTTCACCAAGTCCGGCGTTTCTTGGCACCGGCACCACTCTGCGCTTTTGCTGGCCCAGGCCGGTCTCAGCACCGTTAGGTGCTCTCTAAAGGCGACTGTCTGTCGTGGGTAGCAAAGCTGCTATGGGACGACAGTTTTTTAGAAGTTTCTAGTCGAGCCCATCTGGCGGTTTCTGGATCGCGGAACCACTCACTGGTTGCGCGGAGCTGGATGTACTTCTGTGGCCGCGCATGTTTCTCTGTCGTATCCCCCACGGCTGTCGTCCAAATCGCGGTGTTTCCCTGGCCCCACCGCCACGTGGGCAACTTCTTCAGTGGCTGCGGGGTTCGCTCCACTGAGTTGCTGGTTTTGATCCGCGCTTTCTCCCAGAGAGCAGACCAGACACTTTTCTGTTGGTGTCAACTGGCAGTTGTGCTGTGCACAGTTTCCTCGTCTCGGTGCCGGGCTTTCTCCATCCGAGGCCCTCTCGTGCCGGCGTCGCGGTCGCAGCACCCGGCGTTTCCGTTGGCTCTTTCGCCAGCGGCGCGGAGCCGGCGGTTTTGCTGTCACAGCACTTGTTGCACGGAGTTTCTCGGCAGCCGAACTTCTCTTTGTTTCTCAGAGTCGACGGTTTCTTGGCGACAGCACCGTTGGTCGCGCCAAAACAAATGTTGTCCTTGACAACCCCGCCGGCTGCATTCCCTTTCAGGCTCCTGGCACCGCCATTTCGCCGAGCCGTGGTCTCTTGTTCACAGCTCTGTGCCTCCATTTCTCGGTGGCGGGCAGCCCTCAGGCCGCGGATCTGGGAGATTCAAAGTCGCAGCTGCCCCAGTTGCGCCGAGTCTGGCGTTGTCGGATGGGTGCTGCAGGGCTGGGCGGGGGGAGCCCGACGCTCCTCGGAGCCGGTGACAGGGGAGCTGCAGGGGCACAGTCTCTTCCCAGCGCCGCCGCCGCCGCCGCCGCCGCCGCCGCCGCCGCCGCCGCCGCACGGGTTCCGGCTCGGCCTCCAGAACGCAGTCCTGTGGCGGCGCCGCTGGCGTCTCTGCCGCAGGACCCCACGGTTTCGCGCGTCGTTGGCTTCTTGGTCCTAGCAAGTTTCGATTTCGCGGCGCCTGGGATTTCCAGCCCCTGTCCAAGTAGGGGAATAGCCAAAATGTGATTTCTCAGCCCAGGCAAGTCCTGACTTCAGACAAACACCGGTCTAGCCCTGGCTGCGATATCTAGGCCGTAGGAAGTCACCGTTTCCCCATGCGAAGGCGAAGTCACTCTGTGACTCATTTGTCAGCAGCTCCGGGTTTCCAGTAGCCTCGGATTTCTAATCATAACAACCATGGGGTCAGCCTAGCCTCAAGTTTCGTAGTCCTAGCAAGTTCCGGTTTCCTCCTGGTAAGACTTGCTTTAGCTGCGCAAGAAATGTTTAACTCCTGTGGAAACATGGGTACCAGCGAATGCGTTGTTTTTTGTTTTTTGTTTTTTGTTTTTTGTTTTTTAAGGTTTAGTGATGACCAGTTTAGCAGTGTCGGGAGCTCTTATACCAAGTTTGGTTTCTCAATATCGAGTCCCGTCTTAGCTATGCTTGTGTGTTTTAAAAGTCCCGTGGAAGTCAGGAAATGCCGGCGAACGCGATTTCTCAGTTTTACCAAGCTCCCTTTGACAATAGCAAGTCCGGCCCATCGAGACTTTTTCCTCCTGTAGACCAAATCGGGATATAGCAGCTACTGCGATTTTTTAGACGTAGCTAAACACGTTTAACCGTGGCCGTTTTTGTTTGTTTGTCGTAGGAAATTATGACAGGAGCAACCTGCAGGGGTTTAGATCTGACAGAAATATTTTAATGGTAGGCATTGCATCGCTTAGCCATATTTGACATTTCTTCTTTGTAGGGTTGGTTCTCTGTAATTTTTGCTTATCTTAAAATTATTTTTGTGTCTTGCTCTGAGCACAACGTTACCGATGTGTTTTTCAGTTTTACTTGCATTTCAGACTTTCATTATTTCACATTTTTATTTTTATTTCAACGTTATGTATTTTTGTTCTACTAATTTTGAGCGTCTCAGATTCGTGCTTTTTGACTTTCATTCTCTCAGGAGCCGGGGAGCCGAGCTCGGTCTTTGCCTCGCTGGTATCAGGTTCCGGGTGCTGTCTGGCGGCTCCGCTTCCTACGCGGAGCTGGCGGTTTTGTATCAGCACGTTTGCCAGTAGCGCCCACTGGGCGTTTTCTCAGTTGCTGCACCCGACGTGACATTTCCCGTTCGCGGGGCCCTTACGTTCTCCGTGCTGTCACTTTCTCGGTCCTACAACCGCTAGTATCTCCTAGGAACTTCCTGAACCCCGTTTTGCGGTGCAGAACGGTGATTGCACCGAGCCGCTGTTGCCACTAGTAATTCTGTGGTACCATTAGCCGGCGCTTTTTCTGTCACAACCCATTATAACGGGTTAAAACATATTAAACCTATCAAACACATTGAACGGATTAAAACACGTTAAAATGCCACAACAGGTTTTTCTGGTACAGCACATTGAAACGGAGTTGGTTCATTCCTCCAAACACGTTGCTTAGGTGTGGAAGCACCGCTCTTTTCTAAGAGCGCGCGGTTTCTCTTTAGCAGCACCCGGTATGCCGCCGAAACGGGTATTCGTTTGGCAATACCAGCGCTATCCGCTAGGTGCCGGCGCTTGCTAAGTCCAACGCGCCGGTTTCTCGTTCGCAAGGTGGTTAGCGCGGAGCCCTAGCGGGACAGTTTTCCGGTGGCAGCAACGCTCATTTCCCGGAAACGGGTGGTTCTTGGCCCTTGCAGCGCTCTTTAATACCTGCGTTCTGTAGCGCTAGTTGTCTGCAAGGTTTGCTTAGTGTCATTTCATTTCGGTTTCTTTTCTCGCTATGTTTTTCTGTCGGGATTACGGTTCGTTTTGGCTCTATGTACTCTCTAAAATGTTATCGTTTTTCATTTGTCTACTAATTTTCGTGCATTTGTTACTACTGAGTTTCTTAACATCTGACTGGCCTCCGCCCACGGGCTCTGGAGAGCATAAATACTCAGGCTGATGTTAGTGCGGCAGACTCTCCCTCCTTGATCAGCGCAAACGTTGGTCTGAGGCTTAAGCGATGGAGCAACATTTTCTTGGCTGTGTGAAGCGGGCTTGGGATGCCGCAGAGGTGGCGCCGGAGCCCCAGCCTCCACCTACTGTGAGTTCAGAAGATCGTGGGCCGTGGCCTCTTCCTTTGTATCCAGTACTGGGAGAGTACTCATCGGACAGCTGTGATTTGGGACTGCTTTCCAGTCCTTGCTGGCGGCTGCCCGGAGTCTACTGGCAAAACGGACTCTTGCCTGGAGTCCAGAGCACCTTGGAACCAAGTACAGCGAAGCCCACTGAGTTCAGTTGGCCGGGGACGCAGAAGCAGCAAGAGGCACCCGTAGAAGAGGTGGGGCAGGCAGAGGAACCCGACAGACTCAAGCTCCAGCAGCTTCCCTGGTGCAGGCCTCCCCATCCCGGGGACAGACAGCAGGACACCGAGGTCTGTGACAGCGAGTGCCTTTTGGAACGCCGCCATCCTCCTGCCCTCCGTCTGCGGCGCCACCTCCCGGGTTTCTCAGACTGCCTGGAGTGGATTCTTCGCGTTGGTTTTGCCGCGTTCTCTCTACTCCGGGCGTGCTGCCCACGGATCTGTGGAGCTAAGCAGCCTTAGATAGCAGCAGAAGGCTTTTTGGATTCTCCTCCTTGAAAAGATTCTCAGCTACCAAACGTCTCCACCTAGAAAATAAAAATACGTTAAGATGTGCTTTCATTGCTGGTCGTCAGTTTTTAAATTCTCTTTTCCCTGACGTTTCTTTCTTGTTTCGCGTCGCTTATTACTTTCAGTTTCCTTGCATTTTACACATTTATATTTATTTCATTAAATATTTCATTCGTATCTGTTTTAACTTTGAGAAATCTATTTTACGATTGTAGAATTCTTAAGAGTTTTTGGCAAATTTAAAATTTATTTGTTTTTTCCATTGTATTTTTAAATCTTATTCCTATTTTTCTAATTATTGCTTTTTAAATATATGGTTTGTTTACACTTAATTTTATATCGTGTCTTTTACGTTATTATAACGTCTTTTTAATTTTAATTGTTAATTTTATTTTTAACAGCGGTCCTTCTTTTTTTCGGTATATCAATTCACTGTGTTTTACACTCAGGAATTTTATTCACGGTCATAAGACTGGGAGGTTTATCAATCTTTGCTATTTCTCGTGGAAGGACCACGCAATTACTTATATTAATACAACTTCACAGATGACCGGTTCTTAATATTACTTATTCTGGCGGGCCAGCGTGGCTCACGGCAGTAATGTCAGCACTTTCAGCGGCGGAGGCATGCGGACTGCTTGAGCTCAGGAGTTTGAGAACAGCCTGGGCAACAGGGTGAGGCCTGTGTCTACAAAAAATACAAAAATTAGCCCGGTGAGGTGGTGCGCACCTGTAGTCCCAGCTGCTCCGGAGGCTGGGGTGGGCGGGTTGCTTGAGCTCAGGAGGTCGAGGCTGCAGTGAGCCGGATAGCACCAAGGCCCTCCAGCAGAGCGCGACCCTGTCTCGAAATAAATAAATAATTGAAAAGATGACTTATTCATGGGTCTCAGGGCTAGCAGTGTTTCCTGCGTCTTTTTCTTTGGAACAGTTTGGCGTGGCTTCTAAGAGAGCTACCAATTACTTAATGGTACCACAACTGGGTTTAGCAATTCCGGTAGGCGCAGCAGGTCCGGCTTGGCCCTGCCTGCTTTGACTGCCTTTTCGGGAGTTTTAAACCTCCTACACTCGGAATATAGCCCTGATTGTGGTTTCTCTGCGTAGCAAGTTCGGACTTAAGCGGAATTAAGTATCGGCTTATTTCGCCTGCGATAAAGATGCTTAATTCTGCGTTCGAAATATTCTGAGCGAGTCCTGGGTTAGGGATTTCTTAGAGTAACAAGTGCATGCTTCGATTCTAAGTGCCCCCTGTGAATGTGATTTCTTAGCTCTTGCAAGTCCATATTTAGTCGCAACCAGTCCTAGTATAGCCGTGCCTACGACTCCTTAGTCCCAGTAACTTTCGGTTTCATGATGACTTATCCTGCTTTACTTATGCCTGAGTTTCAAATATAGAAGTCCGGGCATGAAGGTGAAGAAGATATTTTAGGAGTAGGAAGTAGCGGTTTAGCAGTGTCTGCAGTCGCTTAGTTAGAAGTCCTGGTGAGACCGAGCAGATATTGATATAGGCCTGACAGCGTTATCACCTCTGTGAAACCACATCGTTTAGAAGTGTTTGCATTCTCTTCTTTGTAGAGTCCATTTTTCCACGTTTTGCTTAGTTTTGGATTTTCATTTGATGAATCTTCCCAAAGGTATTGTTTTCAGTGTGTATGTGTGTGTGTGTGTGTGTGTGTGTGTGTCTGTGTGTGTCTGTGTGTGTTTCAGCTAACTTGTCCTTTAACAAAAATTGTTCCTAATTTTTGTTTTGCTGACCCTCAGCTTTATGCTGCCTGGTTTGCGCTGGCCTATAATCGCCGGAACTAAATATTCTACTCTGTTGGCCTAACTGGCCTTTCGTCGATGGCATTACTGCTAGTTTTGCCCCTCTAGGGGCTCCTCGGTGGTAGCACTGCCGGTTGCTTCTGTGAGACTTGCTAGAGCCCAGGACGCTGAAGTGCTGGGTGACCCCGTTTCGGTGCAACCACTCCGAAGGTTCTCGGTTTATCCGGCTGTGTTTTGGAACAAATGCCAATTCTTTCTGGGAGCAAGTGTCTCTCAGTCGCGTTCCTGGCTGTTTTCTTCAAAAGCAGCCGTTTCTCCTGGTAGCACCGCTTGTTGGCGACGGCGGATTCTTTTCCGTGGCAGTGCTGGTCGTTTCATGGAGTGGCCGGTTTCTCACTCGCACGGTGTCGGCTGGCAGTTATTCCGTGGAGGCGCAGCTCTCAGCCGCTTCCCTTGGTTCTCGGTGTCGGCTGTCCCTGTAGCGGCGTTTGCGGCGGTATTTCTGTCACAATCGAGTCTGTGTTTTTTCGATGACAACGCCATTCATTTCTCTAAACCAGGCTATGTCTGGAATTGGCAATTTCTCTTGGTCACAGAGTCCCTGGTTTCGCAGAGCCTGTTGTTTCCAGGTTACTGGACTGCTGTTTGCTCCGTGCGAGCAATGTTGCACCCAGTACCGTTAGGTGCTCCCTGTTGGAGTTTTGAGACAGCGTTTTGAGATAGGTGCCCCAGCACTCCAGACCTGGCACCTGAAGAAAGCATTATCGTTTCAAGCTCAGTAGGGGCAATAGAATGAGTGGTGTTAGAGAAAGCAAGCAGACGCTTGAAGAAAGGGCCACTCCGCAGTAGTTTTTGGCTTTTTTTTTTTTTTTTCACTTTTTTTCAGACAGGGTCTGGCTGCGTCACCTTGGCTGGAGTGCAGTGGCACAAGCATAGCTCACTGCAGCCTCAACCATCCTGGGTCACGCACTCCTCCCTTCTCAGCCTCATAAGTAGTATTATATTATAATAAATTATCATATATTATATAATATATAAATTATAATATATTATATTATTGTATCATATCCGTTATATATTATATATAATATATTACATATTATATAATATATATTACATCTTATATAATATCATATATGTTAATATTATATAATGTATAGTATATCACATATTATATAATATGCAATATATTACATATTCGCTCCATATATTACATCTTATATGTCATATATTATAAAATATATATTTTATATATATATTATATATATATATATATAAATTAGACGGGGGTGGTAGCACTCACCTGTGCTCTCGGCTACTCTAGAGGCTGAGGCGGGAGGATCGCTGGATCCCAGGAAGTCGAGGCTGCGCTGAGCCAAGATGACACCACTGCACCAGCCTAGGCGACAGAGGAAAAAAGAAAAGAAAAAGACAGCAGACTTCCCTAAGCCCGTGGGGGACAGAGTGGGTAGAGCCGGTAGCACTTTGGTGGCACCGAGTGCGCAGTTGGTCGGTCGCTGCACCGTTCCTTTCCCAGCGCCGGCGGTTTCTCACTGGCAACGCCACGCCTTTGTCAGCGCTATGGGATGCTCTCTGGCGGCAACCTTCTTTCCGCCAAAAGTTGTCTTTTGCAACTGCACAGGCATTCGCTACGGGCAGGTGATCGCTGGGTCCCAGCGCCGCTGGTTTCACAACTTCGCGGGTGCCCCCCACCATCCCCAGCCCGCAGCATCATCGGTGAAGGGAGCCTGCGGTTTCTCCGCCGCGCCTTCGCCCGTTGCGTCCTGCGAAGCCAGTGGAATCGGTGGTCACAAGGTTGGTTTCACCAAGTCCGGCGTTTCTTGGCACCGGCACCGCTCTGCGCTTTTGCTGGCCCAGGCCGGTCTCAGCACCGTTAGGTGCTCTCTAAAGGCGACTGTCTGTCGTGGGTAGCAAAGCTGCTATGGGACGACAGTTTTTTAGAAGTTTCTAGTCGAGCCCATCTGGCGGTTTCTGGATCGCGGAACCACTCACTGGTTGCGCGGAGCTGGATGTACTTCTGTGGCCGCGCATGTTTCTCTGTCGTATCCCCCACGGCTGTCGTCCAAATCGCGGTGTTTCCCTGGCCCCACCGCCACGTGGGCAACTTCTTCAGTGGCTGCGGGGTTCGCTCCACTGAGTTGCTGGTTTTGATCCGCGCTTTCTCCCAGAGAGCAGACCAGACACTTTTCTGTTGGTGTCAACTGGCAGTTGTGCTGTGCACAGTTTCCTCGTCTCGGTGCCGGGCTTTCTCCATCCGAGGCCCTCTCGTGCCGGCGTCGCGGTCGCAGCACCCGGCGTTTCCGTTGGCTCTTTCGCCAGCGGCGCGGAGCCGGCGGTTTTGCTGTCACAGCACTTGTTGCACGGAGTTTCTCGGCAGCCGAACTTCTCTTTGTTTCTCAGAGTCGACGGTTTCTTGGCGACAGCACCGTTGGTCGCGCCAAAACAAATGTTGTCCTTGACAACCCCGCCGGCTGCGTTCCCTTTCAGGCTCCTGGCACCGCCATTTCGCCGAGCCGTGGTCTCTTGTTCACAGCTCTGTGCCTCCATTTCTCGGTGGCGGGCAGCCCTCAGGCCGCGGATCTGGGAGATTCAAAGTCGCAGCTGCCCCAGTTGCGCCGAGTCTGGCGTTGTCGGATGGGTGCTGCAGGGCTGGGCGGGGGGAGCCCGACGCTCCTCGGAGCCGGTGACAGGGGAGCTGCAGGGGCACAGTCTCTTCCCAGCGCCGCCGCCGCCGCCGCCGCCGCCGCCGCCGCCGCCGCCGCCGCCGCCGCACGGGTTCCGGCTCGGCCTCCAGAACGCAGTCCTGTGGCGGCGCCGCTGGCGTCTCTGCCGCAGGACCCCACGGTTTCGCGCGTCGTTGGCTTCTTGGTCCTAGCAAGTTTCGATTTCGCGGCGCCTGGGATTTCCAGCCCCTGTCCAAGTAGGGGAATAGCCAAAATGTGATTTCTCAGCCCAGGCAAGTCCTGACTTCAGACAAACACCGGTCTAGCCCTGGCTGCGATATCTAGGCCGTAGGAAGTCACCGTTTCCCCATGCGAAGGCGAAGTCACTCTGTGACTCATTTGTCAGCAGCTCCGGGTTTCCAGTAGCCTCGGATTTCTAATCATAACAACCATGGGGTCAGCCTAGCCTCAAGTTTCGTAGTCCTAGCAAGTTCCGGTTTCCTCCTGGTAAGACTTGCTTTAGCTGCGCAAGAAATGTTTAACTCCTGTGGAAACATGGGTACCAGCGAATGCGTTGTTTTTTGTTTTTTGTTTTTTGTTTTTTGTTTTTTAAGGTTTAGTGATGACCAGTTTAGCAGTGTCGGGAGCTCTTATACCAAGTTTGGTTTCTCAATATCGAGTCCCGTCTTAGCTATGCTTGTGTGTTTTAAAAGTCCCGTGGAAGTCAGGAAATGCCGGCGAACGCGATTTCTCAGTTTTACCAAGCTCCCTTTGACAATAGCAAGTCCGGCCCATCGAGACTTTTTCCTCCTGTAGACCAAATCGGGATATAGCAGCTACTGCGATTTTTTAGACGTAGCTAAACACGTTTAACCGTGGCCGTTTTTGTTTGTTTGTCGTAGGAAATTATGACAGGAGCAACCTGCAGGGGTTTAGATCTGACAGAAATATTTTAATGGTAGGCATTGCATCGCTTAGCCATATTTGACATTTCTTCTTTGTAGGGTTGGTTCTCTGTAATTTTTGCTTATCTTAAAATTATTTTTGTGTCTTGCTCTGAGCACAACGTTACCGATGTGTTTTTCAGTTTTACTTGCATTTCAGACTTTCATTATTTCACATTTTTATTTTTATTTCAACGTTATGTATTTTTGTTCTACTAATTTTGAGCGTCTCAGATTCGTGCTTTTTGACTTTCATTCTCTCAGGAGCCGGGGAGCCGAGCTCGGTCTTTGCCTCGCTGGTATCAGGTTCCGGGTGCTGTCTGGCGGCTCCGCTTCCTACGCGGAGCTGGCGGTTTTGTATCAGCACGTTTGCCAGTAGCGCCCACTGGGCGTTTTCTCAGTTGCTGCACCCGACGTGACATTTCCCGTTCGCGGGGCCCTTACGTTCTCCGTGCTGTCACTTTCTCGGTCCTACAACCGCTAGTATCTCCTAGGAACTTCCTGAACCCCGTTTTGCGGTGCAGAACGGTGATTGCACCGAGCCGCTGTTGCCACTAGTAATTCTGTGGTACCATTAGCCGGCGCTTTTTCTGTCACAACCCATTAAAACGGGTTAAAACATATTAAACCTATCAAACACATTGAACGGATTAAAACACGTTAAAATGCCACAACAGGTTTTTCTGGTACAGCACATTGAAACGGAGTTGGTTCATTCCTCCAAACACGTTGCTTAGGTGTGGAAGCACCGCTCTTTTCTAAGAGCGCGCGGTTTCTCTTTAGCAGCACCCGGTATGCCGCCGAAACGGGTATTCGTTTGGCAATACCAGCGCTATCCGCTAGGTGCCGGCGCTTGCTAAGTCCAACGCGCCGGTTTCTCGTTCGCAAGGTGGTTAGCGCGGAGCCCTAGCGGGACAGTTTTCCGGTGGCAGCAACGCTCATTTCCCGGAAACGGGTGGTTCTTGGCCCTTGCAGCGCTCTTTAATACCTGCGTTCTGTAGCGCTAGTTGTCTGCAAGGTTTGCTTAGTGTCATTTCATTTCGGTTTCTTTTCTCGCTATGTTTTTCTGTCGGGATTACGGTTCGTTTTGGCTCTATGTACTCTCTAAAATGTTATCGTTTTTCATTTGTCTACTAATTTTCGTGCATTTGTTACTACTGAGTTTCTTAACATCTGACTGGCCTCCGCCCACGGGCTCTGGAGAGCATAAATACTCAGGCTGATGTTAGTGCGGCAGACTCTCCCTCCTTGATCAGCGCAAACGTTGGTCTGAGGCTTAAGCGATGGAGCAACATTTTCTTGGCTGTGTGAAGCGGGCTTGGGATGCCGCAGAGGTGGCGCCGGAGCCCCAGCCTCCACCTACTGTGAGTTCAGAAGATCGTGGGCCGTGGCCTCTTCCTTTGTATCCAGTACTGGGAGAGTACTCATCGGACAGCTGTGATTTGGGACTGCTTTCCAGTCCTTGCTGGCGGCTGCCCGGAGTCTACTGGCAAAACGGACTCTTGCCTGGAGTCCAGAGCACCTTGGAACCAAGTACAGCGAAGCCCACTGAGTTCAGTTGGCCGGGGACGCAGAAGCAGCAAGAGGCACCCGTAGAAGAGGTGGGGCAGGCAGAGGAACCCGACAGACTCAAGCTCCAGCAGCTTCCCTGGTGCAGGCCTCCCCATCCCGGGGACAGACAGCAGGACACCGAGGTCTGTGACAGCGAGTGCCTTTTGGAACGCCGCCATCCTCCTGCCCTCCGTCTGCGGCGCCACCTCCCGGGTTTCTCAGACTGCCTGGAGTGGATTCTTCGCGTTGGTTTTGCCGCGTTCTCTCTACTCCGGGCGTGCTGCCCACGGATCTGTGGAGCTAAGCAGCCTTAGATAGCAGCAGAAGGCTTTTTGGATTCTCCTCCTTGAAAAGATTCTCAGCTACCAAACGTCTCCACCTAGAAAATAAAAATACGTTAAGATGTGCTTTCATTGCTGGTCGTCAGTTTTTAAATTCTCTTTTCCCTGACGTTTCTTTCTTGTTTCGCGTCGCTTATTACTTTCAGTTTCCTTGCATTTTACACATTTATATTTATTTCATTAAATATTTCATTCGTATCTGTTTTAACTTTGAGAAATCTATTTTACGATTGTAGAATTCTTAAGAGTTTTTGGCAAATTTAAAATTTATTTGTTTTTTCCATTGTATTTTTAAATCTTATTCCTATTTTTCTAATTATTGCTTTTTAAATATATGGTTTGTTTACACTTAATTTTATATCGTGTCTTTTACGTTATTATAACGTCTTTTTAATTTTAATTGTTAATTTTATTTTTAACAGCGGTCCTTCTTTTTTTCGGTATATCAATTCACTGTGTTTTACACTCAGGAATTTTATTCACGGTCATAAGACTGGGAGGTTTATCAATCTTTGCTATTTCTCGTGGAAGGACCACGCAATTACTTATATTAATACAACTTCACAGATGACCGGTTCTTAATATTACTTATTCTGGCGGGCCAGCGTGGCTCACGGCAGTAATGTCAGCACTTTCAGCGGCGGAGGCATGCGGACTGCTTGAGCTCAGGAGTTTGAGAACAGCCTGGGCAACAGGGTGAGGCCTGTGTCTACAAAAAATACAAAAATTAGCCCGGTGAGGTGGTGCGCACCTGTAGTCCCAGCTGCTCCGGAGGCTGGGGTGGGCGGGTTGCTTGAGCTCAGGAGGTCGAGGCTGCAGTGAGCCGGATAGCACCAAGGCCCTCCAGCAGAGCGCGACCCTGTCTCGAAATAAATAAATAATTGAAAAGATGACTTATTCATGGGTCTCAGGGCTAGCAGTGTTTCCTGCGTCTTTTTCTTTGGAACAGTTTGGCGTGGCTTCTAAGAGAGCTACCAATTACTTAATGGTACCACAACTGGGTTTAGCAATTCCGGTAGGCGCAGCAGGTCCGGCTTGGCCCTGCCTGCTTTGACTGCCTTTTCGGGAGTTTTAAACCTCCTACACTCGGAATATAGCCCTGATTGTGGTTTCTCTGCGTAGCAAGTTCGGACTTAAGCGGAATTAAGTATCGGCTTATTTCGCCTGCGATAAAGATGCTTAATTCTGCGTTCGAAATATTCTGAGCGAGTCCTGGGTTAGGGATTTCTTAGAGTAACAAGTGCATGCTTCGATTCTAAGTGCCCCCTGTGAATGTGATTTCTTAGCTCTTGCAAGTCCATATTTAGTCGCAACCAGTCCTAGTATAGCCGTGCCTACGACTCCTTAGTCCCAGTAACTTTCGGTTTCATGATGACTTATCCTGCTTTACTTATGCCTGAGTTTCAAATATAGAAGTCCGGGCATGAAGGTGAAGAAGATATTTTAGGAGTAGGAAGTAGCGGTTTAGCAGTGTCTGCAGTCGCTTAGTTAGAAGTCCTGGTGAGACCGAGCAGATATTGATATAGGCCTGACAGCGTTATCACCTCTGTGAAACCACATCGTTTAGAAGTGTTTGCATTCTCTTCTTTGTAGAGTCCATTTTTCCACGTTTTGCTTAGTTTTGGATTTTCATTTGATGAATCTTCCCAAAGGTATTGTTTTCAGTGTGTATGTGTGTGTGTGTGTGTGTGTGTGTGTGTCTGTGTGTGTCTGTGTGTGTTTCAGCTAACTTGTCCTTTAACAAAAATTGTTCCTAATTTTTGTTTTGCTGACCCTCAGCTTTATGCTGCCTGGTTTGCGCTGGCCTATAATCGCCGGAACTAAATATTCTACTCTGTTGGCCTAACTGGCCTTTCGTCGATGGCATTACTGCTAGTTTTGCCCCTCTAGGGGCTCCTCGGTGGTAGCACTGCCGGTTGCTTCTGTGAGACTTGCTAGAGCCCAGGACGCTGAAGTGCTGGGTGACCCCGTTTCGGTGCAACCACTCCGAAGGTTCTCGGTTTATCCGGCTGTGTTTTGGAACAAATGCCAATTCTTTCTGGGAGCAAGTGTCTCTCAGTCGCGTTCCTGGCTGTTTTCTTCAAAAGCAGCCGTTTCTCCTGGTAGCACCGCTTGTTGGCGACGGCGGATTCTTTTCCGTGGCAGTGCTGGTCGTTTCATGGAGTGGCCGGTTTCTCACTCGCACGGTGTCGGCTGGCAGTTATTCCGTGGAGGCGCAGCTCTCAGCCGCTTCCCTTGGTTCTCGGTGTCGGCTGTCCCTGTAGCGGCGTTTGCGGCGGTATTTCTGTCACAATCGAGTCTGTGTTTTTTCGATGACAACGCCATTCATTTCTCTAAACCAGGCTATGTCTGGAATTGGCAATTTCTCTTGGTCACAGAGTCCCTGGTTTCGCAGAGCCTGTTGTTTCCAGGTTACTGGACTGCTGTTTGCTCCGTGCGAGCAATGTTGCACCCAGTACCGTTAGGTGCTCCCTGTTGGAGTTTTGAGACAGCGTTTTGAGATAGGTGCCCCAGCACTCCAGACCTGGCACCTGAAGAAAGCATTATCGTTTCAAGCTCAGTAGGGGCAATAGAATGAGTGGTGTTAGAGAAAGCAAGCAGACGCTTGAAGAAAGGGCCACTCCGCAGTAGTTTTTGGCTTTTTTTTTTTTTTTTCACTTTTTTTCAGACAGGGTCTGGCTGCGTCACCTTGGCTGGAGTGCAGTGGCACAAGCATAGCTCACTGCAGCCTCAACCATCCTGGGTCACGCACTCCTCCCTTCTCAGCCTCATAAGTAGTATTATATTATAATAAATTATCATATATTATATAATATATAAATTATAATATATTATATTATTGTATCATATCCGTTATATATTATATATAATATATTACATATTATATAATATATATTACATCTTATATAATATCATATATGTTAATATTATATAATGTATAGTATATCACATATTATATAATATGCAATATATTACATATTCGCTCCATATATTACATCTTATATGTCATATATTATAAAATATATATTTTATATATATATTATATATATATATATATAAATTAGACGGGGGTGGTAGCACTCACCTGTGCTCTCGGCTACTCTAGAGGCTGAGGCGGGAGGATCGCTGGATCCCAGGAAGTCGAGGCTGCGCTGAGCCAAGATGACACCACTGCACCAGCCTAGGCGACAGAGGAAAAAAGAAAAGAAAAAGACAGCAGACTTCCCTAAGCCCGTGGGGGACAGAGTGGGTAGAGCCGGTAGCACTTTGGTGGCACCGAGTGCGCAGTTGGTCGGTCGCTGCACCGTTCCTTTCCCAGCGCCGGCGGTTTCTCACTGGCAACGCCACGCCTTTGTCAGCGCTATGGGATGCTCTCTGGCGGCAACCTTCTTTCCGCCAAAAGTTGTCTTTTGCAACTGCACAGGCATTCGCTACGGGCAGGTGATCGCTGGGTCCCAGCGCCGCTGGTTTCACAACTTCGCGGGTGCCCCCCACCATCCCCAGCCCGCAGCATCATCGGTGAAGGGAGCCTGCGGTTTCTCCGCCGCGCCTTCGCCCGTTGCGTCCTGCGAAGCCAGTGGAATCGGTGGTCACAAGGTTGGTTTCACCAAGTCCGGCGTTTCTTGGCACCGGCACCGCTCTGCGCTTTTGCTGGCCCAGGCCGGTCTCAGCACCGTTAGGTGCTCTCTAAAGGCGACTGTCTGTCGTGGGTAGCAAAGCTGCTATGGGACGACAGTTTTTTAGAAGTTTCTAGTCGAGCCCATCTGGCGGTTTCTGGATCGCGGAACCACTCACTGGTTGCGCGGAGCTGGATGTACTTCTGTGGCCGCGCATGTTTCTCTGTCGTATCCCCCACGGCTGTCGTCCAAATCGCGGTGTTTCCCTGGCCCCACCGCCACGTGGGCAACTTCTTCAGTGGCTGCGGGGTTCGCTCCACTGAGTTGCTGGTTTTGATCCGCGCTTTCTCCCAGAGAGCAGACCAGACACTTTTCTGTTGGTGTCAACTGGCAGTTGTGCTGTGCACAGTTTCCTCGTCTCGGTGCCGGGCTTTCTCCATCCGAGGCCCTCTCGTGCCGGCGTCGCGGTCGCAGCACCCGGCGTTTCCGTTGGCTCTTTCGCCAGCGGCGCGGAGCCGGCGGTTTTGCTGTCACAGCACTTGTTGCACGGAGTTTCTCGGCAGCCGAACTTCTCTTTGTTTCTCAGAGTCGACGGTTTCTTGGCGACAGCACCGTTGGTCGCGCCAAAACAAATGTTGTCCTTGACAACCCCGCCGGCTGCGTTCCCTTTCAGGCTCCTGGCACCGCCATTTCGCCGAGCCGTGGTCTCTTGTTCACAGCTCTGTGCCTCCATTTCTCGGTGGCGGGCAGCCCTCAGGCCGCGGATCTGGGAGATTCAAAGTCGCAGCTGCCCCAGTTGCGCCGAGTCTGGCGTTGTCGGATGGGTGCTGCAGGGCTGGGCGGGGGGAGCCCGACGCTCCTCGGAGCCGGTGACAGGGGAGCTGCAGGGGCACAGTCTCTTCCCAGCGCCGCCGCCGCCGCCGCCGCCGCCGCCGCCGCCGCCGCCGCCGCCGCCGCACGGGTTCCGGCTCGGCCTCCAGAACGCAGTCCTGTGGCGGCGCCGCTGGCGTCTCTGCCGCAGGACCCCACGGTTTCGCGCGTCGTTGGCTTCTTGGTCCTAGCAAGTTTCGATTTCGCGGCGCCTGGGATTTCCAGCCCCTGTCCAAGTAGGGGAATAGCCAAAATGTGATTTCTCAGCCCAGGCAAGTCCTGACTTCAGACAAACACCGGTCTAGCCCTGGCTGCGATATCTAGGCCGTAGGAAGTCACCGTTTCCCCATGCGAAGGCGAAGTCACTCTGTGACTCATTTGTCAGCAGCTCCGGGTTTCCAGTAGCCTCGGATTTCTAATCATAACAACCATGGGGTCAGCCTAGCCTCAAGTTTCGTAGTCCTAGCAAGTTCCGGTTTCCTCCTGGTAAGACTTGCTTTAGCTGCGCAAGAAATGTTTAACTCCTGTGGAAACATGGGTACCAGCGAATGCGTTGTTTTTTGTTTTTTGTTTTTTGTTTTTTGTTTTTTAAGGTTTAGTGATGACCAGTTTAGCAGTGTCGGGAGCTCTTATACCAAGTTTGGTTTCTCAATATCGAGTCCCGTCTTAGCTATGCTTGTGTGTTTTAAAAGTCCCGTGGAAGTCAGGAAATGCCGGCGAACGCGATTTCTCAGTTTTACCAAGCTCCCTTTGACAATAGCAAGTCCGGCCCATCGAGACTTTTTCCTCCTGTAGACCAAATCGGGATATAGCAGCTACTGCGATTTTTTAGACGTAGCTAAACACGTTTAACCGTGGCCGTTTTTGTTTGTTTGTCGTAGGAAATTATGACAGGAGCAACCTGCAGGGGTTTAGATCTGACAGAAATATTTTAATGGTAGGCATTGCATCGCTTAGCCATATTTGACATTTCTTCTTTGTAGGGTTGGTTCTCTGTAATTTTTGCTTATCTTAAAATTATTTTTGTGTCTTGCTCTGAGCACAACGTTACCGATGTGTTTTTCAGTTTTACTTGCATTTCAGACTTTCATTATTTCACATTTTTATTTTTATTTCAACGTTATGTATTTTTGTTCTACTAATTTTGAGCGTCTCAGATTCGTGCTTTTTGACTTTCATTCTCTCAGGAGCCGGGGAGCCGAGCTCGGTCTTTGCCTCGCTGGTATCAGGTTCCGGGTGCTGTCTGGCGGCTCCGCTTCCTACGCGGAGCTGGCGGTTTTGTATCAGCACGTTTGCCAGTAGCGCCCACTGGGCGTTTTCTCAGTTGCTGCACCCGACGTGACATTTCCCGTTCGCGGGGCCCTTACGTTCTCCGTGCTGTCACTTTCTCGGTCCTACAACCGCTAGTATCTCCTAGGAACTTCCTGAACCCCGTTTTGCGGTGCAGAACGGTGATTGCACCGAGCCGCTGTTGCCACTAGTAATTCTGTGGTACCATTAGCCGGCGCTTTTTCTGTCACAACCCATTAAAACGGGTTAAAACATATTAAACCTATCAAACACATTGAACGGATTAAAACACGTTAAAATGCCACAACAGGTTTTTCTGGTACAGCACATTGAAACGGAGTTGGTTCATTCCTCCAAACACGTTGCTTAGGTGTGGAAGCACCGCTCTTTTCTAAGAGCGCGCGGTTTCTCTTTAGCAGCACCCGGTATGCCGCCGAAACGGGTATTCGTTTGGCAATACCAGCGCTATCCGCTAGGTGCCGGCGCTTGCTAAGTCCAACGCGCCGGTTTCTCGTTCGCAAGGTGGTTAGCGCGGAGCCCTAGCGGGACAGTTTTCCGGTGGCAGCAACGCTCATTTCCCGGAAACGGGTGGTTCTTGGCCCTTGCAGCGCTCTTTAATACCTGCGTTCTGTAGCGCTAGTTGTCTGCAAGGTTTGCTTAGTGTCATTTCATTTCGGTTTCTTTTCTCGCTATGTTTTTCTGTCGGGATTACGGTTCGTTTTGGCTCTATGTACTCTCTAAAATGTTATCGTTTTTCATTTGTCTACTAATTTTCGTGCATTTGTTACTACTGAGTTTCTTAACATCTGACTGGCCTCCGCCCACGGGCTCTGGAGAGCATAAATACTCAGGCTGATGTTAGTGCGGCAGACTCTCCCTCCTTGATCAGCGCAAACGTTGGTCTGAGGCTTAAGCGATGGAGCAACATTTTCTTGGCTGTGTGAAGCGGGCTTGGGATGCCGCAGAGGTGGCGCCGGAGCCCCAGCCTCCACCTACTGTGAGTTCAGAAGATCGTGGGCCGTGGCCTCTTCCTTTGTATCCAGTACTGGGAGAGTACTCATCGGACAGCTGTGATTTGGGACTGCTTTCCAGTCCTTGCTGGCGGCTGCCCGGAGTCTACTGGCAAAACGGACTCTTGCCTGGAGTCCAGAGCACCTTGGAACCAAGTACAGCGAAGCCCACTGAGTTCAGTTGGCCGGGGACGCAGAAGCAGCAAGAGGCACCCGTAGAAGAGGTGGGGCAGGCAGAGGAACCCGACAGACTCAAGCTCCAGCAGCTTCCCTGGTGCAGGCCTCCCCATCCCGGGGACAGACAGCAGGACACCGAGGTCTGTGACAGCGAGTGCCTTTTGGAACGCCGCCATCCTCCTGCCCTCCGTCTGCGGCGCCACCTCCCGGGTTTCTCAGACTGCCTGGAGTGGATTCTTCGCGTTGGTTTTGCCGCGTTCTCTCTACTCCGGGCGTGCTGCCCACGGATCTGTGGAGCTAAGCAGCCTTAGATAGCAGCAGAAGGCTTTTTGGATTCTCCTCCTTGAAAAGATTCTCAGCTACCAAACGTCTCCACCTAGAAAATAAAAATACGTTAAGATGTGCTTTCATTGCTGGTCGTCAGTTTTTAAATTCTCTTTTCCCTGACGTTTCTTTCTTGTTTCGCGTCGCTTATTACTTTCAGTTTCCTTGCATTTTACACATTTATATTTATTTCATTAAATATTTCATTCGTATCTGTTTTAACTTTGAGAAATCTATTTTACGATTGTAGAATTCTTAAGAGTTTTTGGCAAATTTAAAATTTATTTGTTTTTTCCATTGTATTTTTAAATCTTATTCCTATTTTTCTAATTATTGCTTTTTAAATATATGGTTTGTTTACACTTAATTTTATATCGTGTCTTTTACGTTATTATAACGTCTTTTTAATTTTAATTGTTAATTTTATTTTTAACAGCGGTCCTTCTTTTTTTCGGTATATCAATTCACTGTGTTTTACACTCAGGAATTTTATTCACGGTCATAAGACTGGGAGGTTTATCAATCTTTGCTATTTCTCGTGGAAGGACCACGCAATTACTTATATTAATACAACTTCACAGATGACCGGTTCTTAATATTACTTATTCTGGCGGGCCAGCGTGGCTCACGGCAGTAATGTCAGCACTTTCAGCGGCGGAGGCATGCGGACTGCTTGAGCTCAGGAGTTTGAGAACAGCCTGGGCAACAGGGTGAGGCCTGTGTCTACAAAAAATACAAAAATTAGCCCGGTGAGGTGGTGCGCACCTGTAGTCCCAGCTGCTCCGGAGGCTGGGGTGGGCGGGTTGCTTGAGCTCAGGAGGTCGAGGCTGCAGTGAGCCGGATAGCACCAAGGCCCTCCAGCAGAGCGCGACCCTGTCTCGAAATAAATAAATAATTGAAAAGATGACTTATTCATGGGTCTCAGGGCTAGCAGTGTTTCCTGCGTCTTTTTCTTTGGAACAGTTTGGCGTGGCTTCTAAGAGAGCTACCAATTACTTAATGGTACCACAACTGGGTTTAGCAATTCCGGTAGGCGCAGCAGGTCCGGCTTGGCCCTGCCTGCTTTGACTGCCTTTTCGGGAGTTTTAAACCTCCTACACTCGGAATATAGCCCTGATTGTGGTTTCTCTGCGTAGCAAGTTCGGACTTAAGCGGAATTAAGTATCGGCTTATTTCGCCTGCGATAAAGATGCTTAATTCTGCGTTCGAAATATTCTGAGCGAGTCCTGGGTTAGGGATTTCTTAGAGTAACAAGTGCATGCTTCGATTCTAAGTGCCCCCTGTGAATGTGATTTCTTAGCTCTTGCAAGTCCATATTTAGTCGCAACCAGTCCTAGTATAGCCGTGCCTACGACTCCTTAGTCCCAGTAACTTTCGGTTTCATGATGACTTATCCTGCTTTACTTATGCCTGAGTTTCAAATATAGAAGTCCGGGCATGAAGGTGAAGAAGATATTTTAGGAGTAGGAAGTAGCGGTTTAGCAGTGTCTGCAGTCGCTTAGTTAGAAGTCCTGGTGAGACCGAGCAGATATTGATATAGGCCTGACAGCGTTATCACCTCTGTGAAACCACATCGTTTAGAAGTGTTTGCATTCTCTTCTTTGTAGAGTCCATTTTTCCACGTTTTGCTTAGTTTTGGATTTTCATTTGATGAATCTTCCCAAAGGTATTGTTTTCAGTGTGTATGTGTGTGTGTGTGTGTGTGTGTGTCTGTGTGTGTCTGTGTGTGTTTCAGCTAACTTGTCCTTTAACAAAAATTGTTCCTAATTTTTGTTTTGCTGACCCTCAGCTTTATGCTGCCTGGTTTGCGCTGGCCTATAATCGCCGGAACTAAATATTCTACTCTGTTGGCCTAACTGGCCTTTCGTCGATGGCATTACTGCTAGTTTTGCCCCTCTAGGGGCTCCTCGGTGGTAGCACTGCCGGTTGCTTCTGTGAGACTTGCTAGAGCCCAGGACGCTGAAGTGCTGGGTGACCCCGTTTCGGTGCAACCACTCCGAAGGTTCTCGGTTTATCCGGCTGTGTTTTGGAACAAATGCCAATTCTTTCTGGGAGCAAGTGTCTCTCAGTCGCGTTCCTGGCTGTTTTCTTCAAAAGCAGCCGTTTCTCCTGGTAGCACCGCTTGTTGGCGACGGCGGATTCTTTTCCGTGGCAGTGCTGGTCGTTTCATGGAGTGGCCGGTTTCTCACTCGCACGGTGTCGGCTGGCAGTTATTCCGTGGAGGCGCAGCTCTCAGCCGCTTCCCTTGGTTCTCGGTGTCGGCTGTCCCTGTAGCGGCGTTTGCGGCGGTATTTCTGTCACAATCGAGTCTGTGTTTTTTCGATGACAACGCCATTCATTTCTCTAAACCAGGCTATGTCTGGAATTGGCAATTTCTCTTGGTCACAGAGTCCCTGGTTTCGCAGAGCCTGTTGTTTCCAGGTTACTGGACTGCTGTTTGCTCCGTGCGAGCAATGTTGCACCCAGTACCGTTAGGTGCTCCCTGTTGGAGTTTTGAGACAGCGTTTTGAGATAGGTGCCCCAGCACTCCAGACCTGGCACCTGAAGAAAGCATTATCGTTTCAAGCTCAGTAGGGGCAATAGAATGAGTGGTGTTAGAGAAAGCAAGCAGACGCTTGAAGAAAGGGCCACTCCGCAGTAGTTTTTGGCTTTTTTTTTTTTTTTTTCACTTTTTTTCAGACAGGGTCTGGCTGCGTCACCTTGGCTGGAGTGCAGTGGCACAAGCATAGCTCACTGCAGCCTCAACCATCCTGGGTCACGCACTCCTCCCTTCTCAGCCTCATAAGTAGTATTATATTATAATAAATTATCATATATTATATAATATATAAATTATAATATATTATATTATTGTATCATATCCGTTATATATTATATATAATATATTACATATTATATAATATATATTACATCTTATATAATATCATATATGTTAATATTATATAATGTATAGTATATCACATATTATATAATATGCAATATATTACATATTCGCTCCATATATTACATCTTATATGTCATATATTATAAAATATATATTTTATATATATATTATATATATATATATATAAATTAGACGGGGGTGGTAGCACTCACCTGTGCTCTCGGCTACTCTAGAGGCTGAGGCGGGAGGATCGCTGGATCCCAGGAAGTCGAGGCTGCGCTGAGCCAAGATGACACCACTGCACCAGCCTAGGCGACAGAGGAAAAAAGAAAAGAAAAAGACAGCAGACTTCCCTAAGCCCGTGGGGGACAGAGTGGGTAGAGCCGGTAGCACTTTGGTGGCACCGAGTGCGCAGTTGGTCGGTCGCTGCACCGTTCCTTTCCCAGCGCCGGCGGTTTCTCACTGGCAACGCCACGCCTTTGTCAGCGCTATGGGATGCTCTCTGGCGGCAACCTTCTTTCCGCCAAAAGTTGTCTTTTGCAACTGCACAGGCATTCGCTACGGGCAGGTGATCGCTGGGTCCCAGCGCCGCTGGTTTCACAACTTCGCGGGTGCCCCCCACCATCCCCAGCCCGCAGCATCATCGGTGAAGGGAGCCTGCGGTTTCTCCGCCGCGCCTTCGCCCGTTGCGTCCTGCGAAGCCAGTGGAATCGGTGGTCACAAGGTTGGTTTCACCAAGTCCGGCGTTTCTTGGCACCGGCACCGCTCTGCGCTTTTGCTGGCCCAGGCCGGTCTCAGCACCGTTAGGTGCTCTCTAAAGGCGACTGTCTGTCGTGGGTAGCAAAGCTGCTATGGGACGACAGTTTTTTAGAAGTTTCTAGTCGAGCCCATCTGGCGGTTTCTGGATCGCGGAACCACTCACTGGTTGCGCGGAGCTGGATGTACTTCTGTGGCCGCGCATGTTTCTCTGTCGTATCCCCCACGGCTGTCGTCCAAATCGCGGTGTTTCCCTGGCCCCACCGCCACGTGGGCAACTTCTTCAGTGGCTGCGGGGTTCGCTCCACTGAGTTGCTGGTTTTGATCCGCGCTTTCTCCCAGAGAGCAGACCAGACACTTTTCTGTTGGTGTCAACTGGCAGTTGTGCTGTGCACAGTTTCCTCGTCTCGGTGCCGGGCTTTCTCCATCCGAGGCCCTCTCGTGCCGGCGTCGCGGTCGCAGCACCCGGCGTTTCCGTTGGCTCTTTCGCCAGCGGCGCGGAGCCGGCGGTTTTGCTGTCACAGCACTTGTTGCACGGAGTTTCTCGGCAGCCGAACTTCTCTTTGTTTCTCAGAGTCGACGGTTTCTTGGCGACAGCACCGTTGGTCGCGCCAAAACAAATGTTGTCCTTGACAACCCCGCCGGCTGCATTCCCTTTCAGGCTCCTGGCACCGCCATTTCGCCGAGCCGTGGTCTCTTGTTCACAGCTCTGTGCCTCCATTTCTCGGTGGCGGGCAGCCCTCAGGCCGCGGATCTGGGAGATTCAAAGTCGCAGCTGCCCCAGTTGCGCCGAGTCTGGCGTTGTCGGATGGGTGCTGCAGGGCTGGGCGGGGGGAGCCCGACGCTCCTCGGAGCCGGTGACAGGGGAGCTGCAGGGGCACAGTCTCTTCCCAGCGCCGCCGCCGCCGCCGCCGCCGCCGCCGCCGCCGCCGCCGCCGCACGGGTTCCGGCTCGGCCTCCAGAACGCAGTCCTGTGGCGGCGCCGCTGGCGTCTCTGCCGCAGGACCCCACGGTTTCGCGCGTCGTTGGCTTCTTGGTCCTAGCAAGTTTCGATTTCGCGGCGCCTGGGATTTCCAGCCCCTGTCCAAGTAGGGGAATAGCCAAAATGTGATTTCTCAGCCCAGGCAAGTCCTGACTTCAGACAAACACCGGTCTAGCCCTGGCTGCGATATCTAGGCCGTAGGAAGTCACCGTTTCCCCATGCGAAGGCGAAGTCACTCTGTGACTCATTTGTCAGCAGCTCCGGGTTTCCAGTAGCCTCGGATTTCTAATCATAACAACCATGGGGTCAGCCTAGCCTCAAGTTTCGTAGTCCTAGCAAGTTCCGGTTTCCTCCTGGTAAGACTTGCTTTAGCTGCGCAAGAAATGTTTAACTCCTGTGGAAACATGGGTACCAGCGAATGCGTTGTTTTTTGTTTTTTGTTTTTTGTTTTTTGTTTTTTAAGGTTTAGTGATGACCAGTTTAGCAGTGTCGGGAGCTCTTATACCAAGTTTGGTTTCTCAATATCGAGTCCCGTCTTAGCTATGCTTGTGTGTTTTAAAAGTCCCGTGGAAGTCAGGAAATGCCGGCGAACGCGATTTCTCAGTTTTACCAAGCTCCCTTTGACAATAGCAAGTCCGGCCCATCGAGACTTTTTCCTCCTGTAGACCAAATCGGGATATAGCAGCTACTGCGATTTTTTAGACGTAGCTAAACACGTTTAACCGTGGCCGTTTTTGTTTGTTTGTCGTAGGAAATTATGACAGGAGCAACCTGCAGGGGTTTAGATCTGACAGAAATATTTTAATGGTAGGCATTGCATCGCTTAGCCATATTTGACATTTCTTCTTTGTAGGGTTGGTTCTCTGTAATTTTTGCTTATCTTAAAATTATTTTTGTGTCTTGCTCTGAGCACAACGTTACCGATGTGTTTTTCAGTTTTACTTGCATTTCAGACTTTCATTATTTCACATTTTTATTTTTATTTCAACGTTATGTATTTTTGTTCTACTAATTTTGAGCGTCTCAGATTCGTGCTTTTTGACTTTCATTCTCTCAGGAGCCGGGGAGCCGAGCTCGGTCTTTGCCTCGCTGGTATCAGGTTCCGGGTGCTGTCTGGCGGCTCCGCTTCCTACGCGGAGCTGGCGGTTTTGTATCAGCACGTTTGCCAGTAGCGCCCACTGGGCGTTTTCTCAGTTGCTGCACCCGACGTGACATTTCCCGTTCGCGGGGCCCTTACGTTCTCCGTGCTGTCACTTTCTCGGTCCTACAACCGCTAGTATCTCCTAGGAACTTCCTGAACCCCGTTTTGCGGTGCAGAACGGTGATTGCACCGAGCCGCTGTTGCCACTAGTAATTCTGTGGTACCATTAGCCGGCGCTTTTTCTGTCACAACCCATTATAACGGGTTAAAACATATTAAACCTATCAAACACATTGAACGGATTAAAACACGTTAAAATGCCACAACAGGTTTTTCTGGTACAGCACATTGAAACGGAGTTGGTTCATTCCTCCAAACACGTTGCTTAGGTGTGGAAGCACCGCTCTTTTCTAAGAGCGCGCGGTTTCTCTTTAGCAGCACCCGGTATGCCGCCGAAACGGGTATTCGTTTGGCAATACCAGCGCTATCCGCTAGGTGCCGGCGCTTGCTAAGTCCAACGCGCCGGTTTCTCGTTCGCAAGGTGGTTAGCGCGGAGCCCTAGCGGGACAGTTTTCCGGTGGCAGCAACGCTCATTTCCCGGAAACGGGTGGTTCTTGGCCCTTGCAGCGCTCTTTAATACCTGCGTTCTGTAGCGCTAGTTGTCTGCAAGGTTTGCTTAGTGTCATTTCATTTCGGTTTCTTTTCTCGCTATGTTTTTCTGTCGGGATTACGGTTCGTTTTGGCTCTATGTACTCTCTAAAATGTTATCGTTTTTCATTTGTCTACTAATTTTCGTGCATTTGTTACTACTGAGTTTCTTAACATCTGACTGGCCTCCGCCCACGGGCTCTGGAGAGCATAAATACTCAGGCTGATGTTAGTGCGGCAGACTCTCCCTCCTTGATCAGCGCAAACGTTGGTCTGAGGCTTAAGCGATGGAGCAACATTTTCTTGGCTGTGTGAAGCGGGCTTGGGATGCCGCAGAGGTGGCGCCGGAGCCCCAGCCTCCACCTACTGTGAGTTCAGAAGATCGTGGGCCGTGGCCTCTTCCTTTGTATCCAGTACTGGGAGAGTACTCATCGGACAGCTGTGATTTGGGACTGCTTTCCAGTCCTTGCTGGCGGCTGCCCGGAGTCTACTGGCAAAACGGACTCTTGCCTGGAGTCCAGAGCACCTTGGAACCAAGTACAGCGAAGCCCACTGAGTTCAGTTGGCCGGGGACGCAGAAGCAGCAAGAGGCACCCGTAGAAGAGGTGGGGCAGGCAGAGGAACCCGACAGACTCAAGCTCCAGCAGCTTCCCTGGTGCAGGCCTCCCCATCCCGGGGACAGACAGCAGGACACCGAGGTCTGTGACAGCGAGTGCCTTTTGGAACGCCGCCATCCTCCTGCCCTCCGTCTGCGGCGCCACCTCCCGGGTTTCTCAGACTGCCTGGAGTGGATTCTTCGCGTTGGTTTTGCCGCGTTCTCTCTACTCCGGGCGTGCTGCCCACGGATCTGTGGAGCTAAGCAGCCTTAGATAGCAGCAGAAGGCTTTTTGGATTCTCCTCCTTGAAAAGATTCTCAGCTACCAAACGTCTCCACCTAGAAAATAAAAATACGTTAAGATGTGCTTTCATTGCTGGTCGTCAGTTTTTAAATTCTCTTTTCCCTGACGTTTCTTTCTTGTTTCGCGTCGCTTATTACTTTCAGTTTCCTTGCATTTTACACATTTATATTTATTTCATTAAATATTTCATTCGTATCTGTTTTAACTTTGAGAAATCTATTTTACGATTGTAGAATTCTTAAGAGTTTTTGGCAAATTTAAAATTTATTTGTTTTTTCCATTGTATTTTTAAATCTTATTCCTATTTTTCTAATTATTGCTTTTTAAATATATGGTTTGTTTACACTTAATTTTATATCGTGTCTTTTACGTTATTATAACGTCTTTTTAATTTTAATTGTTAATTTTATTTTTAACAGCGGTCCTTCTTTTTTTCGGTATATCAATTCACTGTGTTTTACACTCAGGAATTTTATTCACGGTCATAAGACTGGGAGGTTTATCAATCTTTGCTATTTCTCGTGGAAGGACCACGCAATTACTTATATTAATACAACTTCACAGATGACCGGTTCTTAATATTACTTATTCTGGCGGGCCAGCGTGGCTCACGGCAGTAATGTCAGCACTTTCAGCGGCGGAGGCATGCGGACTGCTTGAGCTCAGGAGTTTGAGAACAGCCTGGGCAACAGGGTGAGGCCTGTGTCTACAAAAAATACAAAAATTAGCCCGGTGAGGTGGTGCGCACCTGTAGTCCCAGCTGCTCCGGAGGCTGGGGTGGGCGGGTTGCTTGAGCTCAGGAGGTCGAGGCTGCAGTGAGCCGGATAGCACCAAGGCCCTCCAGCAGAGCGCGACCCTGTCTCGAAATAAATAAATAATTGAAAAGATGACTTATTCATGGGTCTCAGGGCTAGCAGTGTTTCCTGCGTCTTTTTCTTTGGAACAGTTTGGCGTGGCTTCTAAGAGAGCTACCAATTACTTAATGGTACCACAACTGGGTTTAGCAATTCCGGTAGGCGCAGCAGGTCCGGCTTGGCCCTGCCTGCTTTGACTGCCTTTTCGGGAGTTTTAAACCTCCTACACTCGGAATATAGCCCTGATTGTGGTTTCTCTGCGTAGCAAGTTCGGACTTAAGCGGAATTAAGTATCGGCTTGTTTCGCCTGCGATAAAGATGCTTAATTCTGCGTTCGAAATATTCTGAGCGAGTCCTGGGTTAGGGATTTCTTAGAGTAACAAGTGCATGCTTCGATTCTAAGTGCCCCCTGTGAATGTGATTTCTTAGCTCTTGCAAGTCCATATTTAGTCGCAACCAGTCCTAGTATAGCCGTGCCTACGACTCCTTAGTCCCAGTAACTTTCGGTTTCATGATGACTTATCCTGCTTTACTTATGCCTGAGTTTCAAATATAGAAGTCCGGGCATGAAGGTGAAGAAGATATTTTAGGAGTAGGAAGTAGCGGTTTAGCAGTGTCTGCAGTCGCTTAGTTAGAAGTCCTGGTGAGACCGAGCAGATATTGATATAGGCCTGACAGCGTTATCACCTCTGTGAAACCACATCGTTTAGAAGTGTTTGCATTCTCTTCTTTGTAGAGTCCATTTTTCCACGTTTTGCTTAGTTTTGGATTTTCATTTGATGAATCTTCCCAAAGGTATTGTTTTCAGTGTGTATGTGTGTGTGTGTGTGTGTGTGTGTCTGTGTGTGTCTGTGTGTGTTTCAGCTAACTTGTCCTTTAACAAAAATTGTTCCTAATTTTTGTTTTGCTGACCCTCAGCTTTATGCTGCCTGGTTTGCGCTGGCCTATAATCGCCGGAACTAAATATTCTACTCTGTTGGCCTAACTGGCCTTTCGTCGATGGCATTACTGCTAGTTTTGCCCCTCTAGGGGCTCCTCGGTGGTAGCACTGCCGGTTGCTTCTGTGAGACTTGCTAGAGCCCAGGACGCTGAAGTGCTGGGTGACCCCGTTTCGGTGCAACCACTCCGAAGGTTCTCGGTTTATCCGGCTGTGTTTTGGAACAAATGCCAATTCTTTCTGGGAGCAAGTGTCTCTCAGTCGCGTTCCTGGCTGTTTTCTTCAAAAGCAGCCGTTTCTCCTGGTAGCACCGCTTGTTGGCGACGGCGGATTCTTTTCCGTGGCAGTGCTGGTCGTTTCATGGAGTGGCCGGTTTCTCACTCGCACGGTGTCGGCTGGCAGTTATTCCGTGGAGGCGCAGCTCTCAGCCGCTTCCCTTGGTTCTCGGTGTCGGCTGTCCCTGTAGCGGCGTTTGCGGCGGTATTTCTGTCACAATCGAGTCTGTGTTTTTTCGATGACAACGCCATTCATTTCTCTAAACCAGGCTATGTCTGGAATTGGCAATTTCTCTTGGTCACAGAGTCCCTGGTTTCGCAGAGCCTGTTGTTTCCAGGTTACTGGACTGCTGTTTGCTCCGTGCGAGCAATGTTGCACCCAGTACCGTTAGGTGCTCCCTGTTGGAGTTTTGAGACAGCGTTTTGAGATAGGTGCCCCAGCACTCCAGACCTGGCACCTGAAGAAAGCATTATCGTTTCAAGCTCAGTAGGGGCAATAGAATGAGTGGTGTTAGAGAAAGCAAGCAGACGCTTGAAGAAAGGGCCACTCCGCAGTAGTTTTTGGCTTTTTTTTTTTTTTTTTTCACTTTTTTTCAGACAGGGTCTGGCTGCGTCACCTTGGCTGGAGTGCAGTGGCACAAGCATAGCTCACTGCAGCCTCAACCATCCTGGGTCACGCACTCCTCCCTTCTCAGCCTCATAAGTAGTATTATATTATAATAAATTATCATATATTATATAATATATAAATTATAATATATTATATTATTGTATCATATCCGTTATATATTATATATAATATATTACATATTATATAATATATATTACATCTTATATAATATCATATATGTTAATATTATATAATGTATAGTATATCACATATTATATAATATGCAATATATTACATATTCGCTCCATATATTACATCTTATATGTCATATATTATAAAATATATATTTTATATATATATTATATATATATATATATAAATTAGACGGGGGTGGTAGCACTCACCTGTGCTCTCGGCTACTCTAGAGGCTGAGGCGGGAGGATCGCTGGATCCCAGGAAGTCGAGGCTGCGCTGAGCCAAGATGACACCACTGCACCAGCCTAGGCGACAGAGGAAAAAAGAAAAGAAAAAGACAGCAGACTTCCCTAAGCCCGTGGGGGACAGAGTGGGTAGAGCCGGTAGCACTTTGGTGGCACCGAGTGCGCAGTTGGTCGGTCGCTGCACCGTTCCTTTCCCAGCGCCGGCGGTTTCTCACTGGCAACGCCACGCCTTTGTCAGCGCTATGGGATGCTCTCTGGCGGCAACCTTCTTTCCGCCAAAAGTTGTCTTTTGCAACTGCACAGGCATTCGCTACGGGCAGGTGATCGCTGGGTCCCAGCGCCGCTGGTTTCACAACTTCGCGGGTGCCCCCCACCATCCCCAGCCCGCAGCATCATCGGTGAAGGGAGCCTGCGGTTTCTCCGCCGCGCCTTCGCCCGTTGCGTCCTGCGAAGCCAGTGGAATCGGTGGTCACAAGGTTGGTTTCACCAAGTCCGGCGTTTCTTGGCACCGGCACCGCTCTGCGCTTTTGCTGGCCCAGGCCGGTCTCAGCACCGTTAGGTGCTCTCTAAAGGCGACTGTCTGTCGTGGGTAGCAAAGCTGCTATGGGACGACAGTTTTTTAGAAGTTTCTAGTCGAGCCCATCTGGCGGTTTCTGGATCGCGGAACCACTCACTGGTTGCGCGGAGCTGGATGTACTTCTGTGGCCGCGCATGTTTCTCTGTCGTATCCCCCACGGCTGTCGTCCAAATCGCGGTGTTTCCCTGGCCCCACCGCCACGTGGGCAACTTCTTCAGTGGCTGCGGGGTTCGCTCCACTGAGTTGCTGGTTTTGATCCGCGCTTTCTCCCAGAGAGCAGACCAGACACTTTTCTGTTGGTGTCAACTGGCAGTTGTGCTGTGCACAGTTTCCTCGTCTCGGTGCCGGGCTTTCTCCATCCGAGGCCCTCTCGTGCCGGCGTCGCGGTCGCAGCACCCGGCGTTTCCGTTGGCTCTTTCGCCAGCGGCGCGGAGCCGGCGGTTTTGCTGTCACAGCACTTGTTGCACGGAGTTTCTCGGCAGCCGAACTTCTCTTTGTTTCTCAGAGTCGACGGTTTCTTGGCGACAGCACCGTTGGTCGCGCCAAAACAAATGTTGTCCTTGACAACCCCGCCGGCTGCATTCCCTTTCAGGCTCCTGGCACCGCCATTTCGCCGAGCCGTGGTCTCTTGTTCACAGCTCTGTGCCTCCATTTCTCGGTGGCGGGCAGCCCTCAGGCCGCGGATCTGGGAGATTCAAAGTCGCAGCTGCCCCAGTTGCGCCGAGTCTGGCGTTGTCGGATGGGTGCTGCAGGGCTGGGCGGGGGGAGCCCGACGCTCCTCGGAGCCGGTGACAGGGGAGCTGCAGGGGCACAGTCTCTTCCCAGCGCCGCCGCCGCCGCCGCCGCCGCCGCCGCCGCCGCCGCCGCCGCCGCCGCCGCACGGGTTCCGGCTCGGCCTCCAGAACGCAGTCCTGTGGCGGCGCCGCTGGCGTCTCTGCCGCAGGACCCCACGGTTTCGCGCGTCGTTGGCTTCTTGGTCCTAGCAAGTTTCGATTTCGCGGCGCCTGGGATTTCCAGCCCCTGTCCAAGTAGGGGAATAGCCAAAATGTGATTTCTCAGCCCAGGCAAGTCCTGACTTCAGACAAACACCGGTCTAGCCCTGGCTGCGATATCTAGGCCGTAGGAAGTCACCGTTTCCCCATGCGAAGGCGAAGTCACTCTGTGACTCATTTGTCAGCAGCTCCGGGTTTCCAGTAGCCTCGGATTTCTAATCATAACAACCATGGGGTCAGCCTAGCCTCAAGTTTCGTAGTCCTAGCAAGTTCCGGTTTCCTCCTGGTAAGACTTGCTTTAGCTGCGCAAGAAATGTTTAACTCCTGTGGAAACATGGGTACCAGCGAATGCGTTGTTTTTTGTTTTTTGTTTTTTGTTTTTTGTTTTTTAAGGTTTAGTGATGACCAGTTTAGCAGTGTCGGGAGCTCTTATACCAAGTTTGGTTTCTCAATATCGAGTCCCGTCTTAGCTATGCTTGTGTGTTTTAAAAGTCCCGTGGAAGTCAGGAAATGCCGGCGAACGCGATTTCTCAGTTTTACCAAGCTCCCTTTGACAATAGCAAGTCCGGCCCATCGAGACTTTTTCCTCCTGTAGACCAAATCGGGATATAGCAGCTACTGCGATTTTTTAGACGTAGCTAAACACGTTTAACCGTGGCCGTTTTTGTTTGTTTGTCGTAGGAAATTATGACAGGAGCAACCTGCAGGGGTTTAGATCTGACAGAAATATTTTAATGGTAGGCATTGCATCGCTTAGCCATATTTGACATTTCTTCTTTGTAGGGTTGGTTCTCTGTAATTTTTGCTTATCTTAAAATTATTTTTGTGTCTTGCTCTGAGCACAACGTTACCGATGTGTTTTTCAGTTTTACTTGCATTTCAGACTTTCATTATTTCACATTTTTATTTTTATTTCAACGTTATGTATTTTTGTTCTACTAATTTTGAGCGTCTCAGATTCGTGCTTTTTGACTTTCATTCTCTCAGGAGCCGGGGAGCCGAGCTCGGTCTTTGCCTCGCTGGTATCAGGTTCCGGGTGCTGTCTGGCGGCTCCGCTTCCTACGCGGAGCTGGCGGTTTTGTATCAGCACGTTTGCCAGTAGCGCCCACTGGGCGTTTTCTCAGTTGCTGTACCCGACGTGACATTTCCCGTTCGCGGGGCCCTTACGTTCTCCGTGCTGTCACTTTCTCGGTCCTACAACCGCTAGTATCTCCTAGGAACTTCCTGAACCCCGTTTTGCGGTGCAGAACGGTGATTGCACCGAGCCGCTGTTGCCACTAGTAATTCTGTGGTACCATTAGCCGGCGCTTTTTCTGTCACAACCCATTATAACGGGTTAAAACATATTAAACCTATCAAACACATTGAACGGATTAAAACACGTTAAAATGCCACAACAGGTTTTTCTGGTACAGCACATTGAAACGGAGTTGGTTCATTCCTCCAAACACGTTGCTTAGGTGTGGAAGCACCGCTCTTTTCTAAGAGCGCGCGGTTTCTCTTTAGCAGCACCCGGTATGCCGCCGAAACGGGTATTCGTTTGGCAATACCAGCGCTATCCGCTAGGTGCCGGCGCTTGCTAAGTCCAACGCGCCGGTTTCTCGTTCGCAAGGTGGTTAGCGCGGAGCCCTAGCGGGACAGTTTTCCGGTGGCAGCAACGCTCATTTCCCGGAAACGGGTGGTTCTTGGCCCTTGCAGCGCTCTTTAATACCTGCGTTCTGTAGCGCTAGTTGTCTGCAAGGTTTGCTTAGTGTCATTTCATTTCGGTTTCTTTTCTCGCTATGTTTTTCTGTCGGGATTACGGTTCGTTTTGGCTCTATGTACTCTCTAAAATGTTATCGTTTTTCATTTGTCTACTAATTTTCGTGCATTTGTTACTACTGAGTTTCTTAACATCTGACTGGCCTCCGCCCACGGGCTCTGGAGAGCATAAATACTCAGGCTGATGTTAGTGCGGCAGACTCTCCCTCCTTGATCAGCGCAAACGTTGGTCTGAGGCTTAAGCGATGGAGCAACATTTTCTTGGCTGTGTGAAGCGGGCTTGGGATGCCGCAGAGGTGGCGCCGGAGCCCCAGCCTCCACCTACTGTGAGTTCAGAAGATCGTGGGCCGTGGCCTCTTCCTTTGTATCCAGTACTGGGAGAGTACTCATCGGACAGCTGTGATTTGGGACTGCTTTCCAGTCCTTGCTGGCGGCTGCCCGGAGTCTACTGGCAAAACGGACTCTTGCCTGGAGTCCAGAGCACCTTGGAACCAAGTACAGCGAAGCCCACTGAGTTCAGTTGGCCGGGGACGCAGAAGCAGCAAGAGGCACCCGTAGAAGAGGTGGGGCAGGCAGAGGAACCCGACAGACTCAAGCTCCAGCAGCTTCCCTGGTGCAGGCCTCCCCATCCCGGGGACAGACAGCAGGACACCGAGGTCTGTGACAGCGAGTGCCTTTTGGAACGCCGCCATCCTCCTGCCCTCCGTCTGCGGCGCCACCTCCCGGGTTTCTCAGACTGCCTGGAGTGGATTCTTCGCGTTGGTTTTGCCGCGTTCTCTCTACTCCGGGCGTGCTGCCCACGGATCTGTGGAGCTAAGCAGCCTTAGATAGCAGCAGAAGGCTTTTTGGATTCTCCTCCTTGAAAAGATTCTCAGCTACCAAACGTCTCCACCTAGAAAATAAAAATACGTTAAGATGTGCTTTCAGGTCTCACTCCATTGCTCAGGCTGGGGTACAGTAAGCTGAAGGTCGGCTCACTGCAGCCTCAACTTCCCAAGCTCATGTGGCTCTCTGGCTCAGTCTTTCAAGTAGCTGGGACTATAGGCATGCACCACCTTGCCTACAAGTTGATTGTTGTATTCTTTTTTCACCATGTTACCCACGATAGTCTTAAACTCCTGGGCTCAAGTCATCCGCCTGCCTCACCTCGTAAAGTGTTGGAATTACAGCTCTGAGCCACAGCACCTGGCCAAAATCTTTTTAATATAGCAATTCAGCAGAAGACAAAACTGGGAGAGTGAAAGACCACATTATGGACTGGGCAACTATGCTTACCCAGCTCCTCAATAACACCCCATATCTGCTTTATACATTACCCCCAAGCTTTTCTCCTGGTAGAAATGGTTCTAGGCTCTGCTCTAGGACTAGCAATGTGATTTGGGGCAATAATGAGCTTTCTAAAGCCACGCACCATAAAAACAGCTTTTCCTCCACAGACATGGCAGTACTTTTTCCTTTCATCTGCAAAACCAATCTGTCCTAATCTAGATAATTTCACCCCAGATGGTAGGATTTTATGTTAATATCATTAATTTCCTAAGGAAATTTGCTCCTAAGACTAAAGTCATCATCCAGTTTCTTGTTATCTGGTTGGAACCACCCAGGAGAGCAGAAGAGTATAAAAACACAAATACTGGAGATTTCTAAGTTCCAGATACTCTGTCCCCAATTGTAAGATGGATGCCATCAAGCAGCACACTCCTCCTTGGGTGCAGCAGGGGCAGGACTTTCCTCTGGGGTGCATCAGGCCTGGGATTCAACAGACCAGGCACCAGGACTCCAGAGGCCAACTCTGAGCCCAGGGGATTGTGTGCCCTGTCTGCTCCATTGTATATTATTGCACACATACAACCAAATACTGCAATACTTTAAATTTAGCAATTCAGCAGTAGAAGACAATACTGGGAGAGTAAGACCACATTAAGAATTGGGCTATGACCAGCCTTGGCAATATGGTGAGACCCTATCTTTACAAAAACTACAGTAAAAAATAATGAGCCAGGTATGGTGGCACAAACTTGTATTTCTAGTTACTCTGGAGGCTGAAGGGGGAGGATCACTTGAGCCTGAGAGTTCGAGGCTGCCAAGGCCATGCCAGTGCATTCTCACCTGAGTGAAAGAGCAAGACCCTGTCTCAAAAAAAAAAAAAAAAAAAAAAAAAGAAATAAGAATTGGTCAAGTAATAGGCAAAGCATCCTAAGCAAAAAAAAAAAAAAAAGAAGAAGCAGCAGCCCGAGTTATCACATTATCCAACTTCAAACTATTCTTTAAGGATGCCATTACCCAGAGCAAATTAATGCAGAAACACATATTGCATGTTCTTACTTCTAAGTAGGGGGTAAACCTGATAAACAGGAACATAAAGATGAGAACAGGGCAGGGTGCAGTGGTTCACGCGTGTAATCCCAGCACTTTGGGAGGCCGAGGCAGAGGGGCAGGGAGGGATCACTTGAGGTCAGGAGTTTGAGACTAGCCTGGCCCACATGGTGAAACCCCATCTCTGCTAAATATATATATATAGCCTGGCATGGTGGTGGGCGCTTGTAATCCCAGCTACTCGGGAGGCTGAGGCAGGAGAATTGCTTCAACCCGGGAGGTGGAAGTTGTAGTGAGCCAAGGTCATGCCACTGCACTCCAGTCTGGGCGACAGAGTGAGACCCTGTCTCAATGAAATTAAATTAAAATAAAATAATAAAATAAAATAAAATACATGAGAACAACAGAAAACTGACGGATAAAAAAAGGAGGGAAGGAGATAAGGTGGTAGAGGCTGAAAAACTTCCTACTGAGGACTATGTTCACTCTCTGGGTGACAATATCAATAGGAGCCTTAGCATCACACAATATACCCTTGTAACCTACACATGTACCCCCTGAATCTAAAATTAAAATTTAAAAAGAGGCCACATAACACAAAATAGTATTATGAAATACCATAAAAGGCCAGGCGCGATGGCTCACGCCTGTAGTCCCAGCACTTTGGAAGGCCGAGGTGGGCGGATCACCTGAGGTCAGGAGTTCAAGACCAGCCTGGGCAACACGGTTAAACTCATATCTACTAAAAATACAAAAAATTAGCTGGGCATGGTGGCGAGCGACTGTAACCCCAGCTACTCGGGAGGCTGAGGCAGGGGAATCATTTGAATCCAGGAGGCGGATGTTGCAGTGAGCCGAGATCTTGCCATTGCACTCCAGACTGGGCAACAAGAGCAAAACTCCGTGTCAAAAGAAACAACAAAACAAAACAGGTATTTTTATTTTAAAAATTGGCGACTACTCTGGCCTGCTCCTCAGTAACATTATGACCCATCAGGCATCTGACAAGCATTGCTCTGGGGTAGAAAAGGATCCAAGTCTGCTCCAGTACTAGTAATGCATTTGGGGGCAATAATGAACTTTCTAACCAGGGTCCCCCAAAACAGATTTCCCTGCACCAGATAGTATTTTTTCTTCTCAATCCCTAAAGCAAACTATTTAACTAGATAACTTCATCTCAGATGATAGGACTTTATGTAAATCTCATTAATTCCATCTCTTGACGTAATTTGCTCCTAAGATTAAGGTTTCCACCCACCCCCCTGAAATCTGATGTGGACCCCCAGGAGGCCAGAAGAGTATAAAAACGCAAAAGATGTTGACTTCTGAGTCCCACATACCCGGCGTCAGCTGGTGAATGAAAGACGCGAAGGAGCTGCTGTGGAGCTGCTGTCTCCCCTCGGACTTTGGCAGGCCCGGGATTCTGAAAAGGAGGCGGCGGGGCCAGATGCCTCCAGCCCTGAGCTCAGCACATTCGGTGTCCTGGATGCTCCCTTCCTTTCCTTACCACTGCGAGCTCTCCTGGGACGGCCTGGATTTCCACTGGGACCTACTTTCCGCTCCCTGCGTGCGAAAACTGCCTTCTTTGCTGAAACTGCCTGCGAAAAGATCTCTTTCCCAGGCCTCAGAGCACCTTGAGGCGGGGCGCAGAGTCGCCGGCTCTGGATCCCGCGCCAGAGACCCAGGAGGATCCCCAGGAGCCCTCGCGATAGCAAGAGGCTGCATAGGGTCTCAACGTGCTGCCGCCCCCGCAGCCTCCCTCGCAACTCGCCCCTCGCTCGCTAGGCAGACAACTCCAGCCGGACAGGTCCGTCCGAGGAGACCTTTCAGAGTGTCAGCCTACTGCTGACCTCGGAGCCACCAACCAAAGTTCCAAGACTGCTGGCTGCAGATTGCATGCGCTTGGGGCAGACGCCGAAAGAATGTGTCCACCGAGCCCAATGTGTCTTTGGAGTCCTGAGCCCTGAGATTTCCGCTAAGACCTTCCATTGGACGATCTCTTGTAACAGATGTTGTTACAGTAACACGTGAGTTCGCTGAAACACGATGGAAGAAGTTTTGCCTTTCGATCACTTTGTGCCTTTTTCTTTCCCCTTCTCAATAAAATTGTACACAAATGTGAAATTCCTGTTGCCTGTGTTCCTGTTGATGTTGGGTAAGGATGAGGCTCAGGGGCGGGGTGGCTGGTTGCTGGTGTCAGGACTATCACGGGGATCCTGGATCCCCTAGATTTGCTAGTTGCAGGGCAAACAAAAAGTACAAAAAGTGTGTGTCTTATGCAGAGATTGGAGGGGAGAATAGGCCAGGGGTCGTGCATGGCTGGTGACTCACAGGCTGAGCCTACAGGAAATCCGGTGAACAGGCAGCAGACCTGAGAACTTACTGCAGGAAATTCTCCTGTTCTGAGGCCCTGGAACTTTTTCCCTCTGAAGGTTTGCACCTTTCTATCTTGAGGCCTTGCTAAACTCATAATTTCTGGAAGTTTTCTTCTGGACTCTTTAAGATTTTCTCTATAGGCTCATGTTCTGCAAGTATGGATAGTTTCATTTTTTTTTTTTTTTGAGACAGAGTCTTGCACTCTGGACCAGGCTGGAGTGCAGTGATGCCATCTAGGCTCACTGTAAGCTCCCCCTCCCGGGTTCACGCCATTCTCCTGCCTCAGCCTCCCGAGTAGCTGGGACTACAGGCGCCCGCCACCATGCCAGGCCAATTTTTTTGTATTTTTAGTAGAGGCGGGGTTTCACCGTGTTAGCCAGGATGGTCTTGATCTCCTGACCTTGTAATCCGCCCGCCTCGGCCTCCCGAAGTGCTGGGATTACAGGCGTGAGCCACCGCGCCCGGCCGATAGTTTCATTTTTTCACTTCCAACGTATATACTTTCTTACTCCTTTTCTCACCTTATTGCACTGGCGAACAATTCCAGTACCTCGTTGAATAGAAATGGTTGGAGCGAATATCTTGGCCTTGTTCCTGATTTCATGGAAAAGCATTGAGTCTGTCACGATTACATACAATTTTGCTGCAGATTTTTGTAGACGTTCTTTGCACAGTTGATGAAAATCTCTCTATTCCCACAGTGCTGAGAGTTGGTTTTTAAATTTTAAATCACGAATGGATATAGATTTTCTTAATACTTTTTGTGCATCATTTGACAGGATTATACAGTATTTCTCATTGAGCCTATCAATAGGGTGGAATATACTGATTGACTTTTGAGTATTAAACCAGACTTACATGTGGAATAAACTTTGCTTGGGCATGGTATCGTTCTTTAACATACATTTCTGATTTCTATTTGTTAGTATTTTGGTGAGGATTTCTGCATCTATGTTTAGGTGAAATCTTGGTCAGTTGTTTTCTCTTAGTGTCCTCTGTTTGCCAGGAAAATGCTGATCTCATAAAATAAGTTGGAAAGCATTCCATATTGTTTTATATTCTAGAATAAATTGTGTAGAATTTATGTTATTTATTCTTTGAATATTAGGTAAAATTAGTCAGTGAAATGGTAAGAAACTCTAGGTTTTTTTTTTTGAAGATTTTTGACCATGAATTCAATATCTTTAATAACTGCAAAAATTTACAGATTATTTTTCATGAGTTGGGTAGACTGGATCTTGCAGGATTGATGCATTTTATCTAATTTGTTGAAATTATGAGTACAGAGTTGTTTTTAGACCATTCTTAAAAGTTACCATTGTGGGCCAGGCGGGGTAGTTCATGACTGAAATTGTAGCACTTTTGGAGTCCAAGGTGGGCAGATCACTTGAGGCCAGGAGTTGGAGAACAGCCTGGCCAACATCGCAAAACCCCATTTCTACCAAAAGTACGAGAAGATTAGCCGGGTGTGGTGGTGCATGCCTGTAATCCCAGCTACTCCTGAGGCTGAGTCACAAGAATTACTTGAACCCAGGAGGCAGAGGTTGCAATGAGCCGAAATCGTGCCAATGCACTCCAGCCTGGGTGTCAGTGGGAGACTGTCTCAAAAAAAAATAAAAAAAGCTACCATTCTGAATAGGTTGATCAACATAAAGACACTGCTAGGTAGCAGTTTGCCTCTCTAGATACACTTAAGGCTCTTCAGTCAGAACTCTGTTGAGCGGGGCGCGGTGGCTCACGCTTGTAATCCCAGCACTTTGGAAGGCCGAGGCGGGCGGATCACGAGGTCAGGAGATCGAGACCATGGTGAAACTCCGTCTCTACTAAAAATACAAAAAATTAGCCGGGCGTGGTGGCGGGTGCCCGTAGTCCCAGCTACTGGGAGAGGCTGAGGCAGGAGAATGGCATGAACCCGGGAGGCGGAGCTTGCAGTGAGCCGAGATTGCGCCACTGCACTCCAGCCTGGGCGACAGAGCGAGACTCCGTCTCAAAAAAAAAAAAAAAAAAAAGAACTATCTTGCAAGAAGCAACCTGTATGGACGCACTGGAGAGCTACTTTTGCTCCCAGGCTTCTGATTGAGTTAAGGCACAGAAAGACACCAGCTGTTCAGAGATATGGATTAGTAATTTATTACCTTGTTTTGTTTCACTTAGACCTCAGGGTACTGAATTATTTTATATGAAGTCGAAAATAGGCAGCCTGTGGTGATTCACACCTGCAACGACAGCATTTTGGGAGGCCAAGGAAGGAGGACTAATTGAGGCCAGGAGTTCAAAACCATATTGGGTAATAGAAAGATAACCTGTCTCCACACACACACATACACACACACACAAACACACACAAACACACACACACACACACACACAGTAGCCAGGAATGGAGGCAGGTACCTGTAGTCCCAGGTAGCTATGAGGCTGAGAAGGGAGGACTGCATGACCCAGGATGGTTGAGGCTGCAGTGAGCTATGCTTGTGCCACTGCACTCCAGCCAAGGTGACGCAGCCAGACCCTGTCTGAAAAAAAGTGAAAAAAAAAAAAAAAAAAAAAGCCAAAAACTACTGCGGAGTGGCCCTTTCTTCAAGCGTCTGCTTGCTTTCTCTAACACCACTCATTCTATTGCCCCTACTGAGCTTGAAACGATAATGCTTTCTTCAGGTGCCAGGTCTGGAGTGCTGGGGCACCTATCTCAAAACGCTGTCTCAAAACTCCAACAGGGAGCACCTAACGGTACTGGGTGCAACATTGCTCGCACGGAGCAAACAGCAGTCCAGTAACCTGGAAACAACAGGCTCTGCGAAACCAGGGACTCTGTGACCAAGAGAAATTGCCAATTCCAGACATAGCCTGGTTTAGAGAAACGAATGGCGTTGTCATCGAAAAAACACAGACTCGATTGTGACAGAAATACCGCCGCAAACGCCGCTACAGGGACAGCCGACACCGAGAACCAAGGGAAGCGGCTGGGAGCTGCGCCTCCACGGAATAACTGCCAGCCGACACCGTGCGAGTGAGAAACCGGCCACTCCATGAAACGACCAGTACTGCCACGGAAAAGAATCCGCCGTCGCCAACAAGCGGTGCTACCAGGAGAAACGGCTGCTTTTGAAGAAAACAGCCAGGAACGCGACTGAGAGACACTTGCTCCCAGAAAGAATTGGCATTTGTTCCAAAACACAGCCGGATAAACCGAGAACCTTCGGAGTGGTTGCACCGAAACGGGGTCACCCAGCACTTCAGCGTCCTGGGCTCTAGCAAGCCTCACAGAAGCAACCGGCAGTGCTACCACCGAGGAGCACCTAGAGGGGCAAAACTAGCAGTAATGCCATCGACGAAAGGCCAGTTAGGCCAAAAGAGTAGAATATTTAGTTCCGGCGATTATAGGCCAGCGCAAACCAGGCAGCATAAAGCTGAGGGTCAGCAAAACAAAAATTAGGAACAATTTTTGTTAAAGGACAAGTTAGCTGAAACACACACAGACACACACAGACACACACACACACACACACACACACATACACACTGAAAACAATACCTTTGGGAAGATTCATCAAATGAAAATCCAAAACTAAGCAAAACGTGGAAAAATGGACTCTACAAAGAAGAGAATGCAAACACTTCTAAACGATGTGGTTTCACAGAGGTGATAACGCTGTCAGGCCTATATCAATATCTGCTCGGTCTCACCAGGACTTCTAACTAAGCGACTGCAGACACTGCTAAACCGCTACTTCCTACTCCTAAAATATCTTCTTCACCTTCATGCCCGGACTTCTATATTTGAAACTCAGGCATAAGTAAAGCAGGATAAGTCATCATGAAACCGAAAGTTACTGGGACTAAGGAGTCGTAGGCACGGCTATACTAGGACTGGTTGCGACTAAATATGGACTTGCAAGAGCTAAGAAATCACATTCACAGGGGGCACTTAGAATCGAAGCATGCACTTGTTACTCTAAGAAATCCCTAACCCAGGACTCGCTCAGAATATTTCGAACGCAGAATTAAGCATCTTTATCGCAGGCGAAATAAGCCGATACTTAATTCCGCTTAAGTCCGAACTTGCTACGCAGAGAAACCACAATCAGGGCTATATTCCGAGTGTAGGAGGTTTAAAACTCCCGAAAAGGCAGTCAAAGCAGGCAGGGCCAAGCCGGACCTGCTGCGCCTACCGGAATTGCTAAACCCAGTTGTGGTACCATTAAGTAATTGGTAGCTCTCTTAGAAGCCACGCCAAACTGTTCCAAAGAAAAAGACGCAGGAAACACTGCTAGCCCTGAGACCCATGAATAAGTCATCTTTTCAATTATTTATTTATTTCGAGACAGGGTCGCGCTCTGCTGGAGGGCCTTGGTGCTATCCGGCTCACTGCAGCCTCGACCTCCTGAGCTCAAGCAACCCGCCCACCCCAGCCTCCGGAGCAGCTGGGACTACAGGTGCGCACCACCTCACCGGGCTAATTTTTGTATTTTTTGTAGACACAGGCCTCACCCTGTTGCCCAGGCTGTTCTCAAACTCCTGAGCTCAAGCAGTCCGCATGCCTCCGCCGCTGAAAGTGCTGACATTACTGCCGTGAGCCACGCTGGCCCGCCAGAATAAGTAATATTAAGAACCGGTCATCTGTGAAGTTGTATTAATATAAGTAATTGCGTGGTCCTTCCACGAGAAATAGCAAAGATTGATAAACCTCCCAGTCTTATGACCGTGAATAAAATTCCTGAGTGTAAAACACAGTGAATTGATATACCGAAAAAAAGAAGGACCGCTGTTAAAAATAAAATTAACAATTAAAATTAAAAAGACGTTATAATAACGTAAAAGACACGATATAAAATTAAGTGTAAACAAACCATATATTTAAAAAGCAATAATTAGAAAAATAGGAATAAGATTTAAAAATACAATGGAAAAAACAAATAAATTTTAAATTTGCCAAAAACTCTTAAGAATTCTACAATCGTAAAATAGATTTCTCAAAGTTAAAACAGATACGAATGAAATATTTAATGAAATAAATATAAATGTGTAAAATGCAAGGAAACTGAAAGTAATAAGCGACGCGAAACAAGAAAGAAACGTCAGGGAAAAGAGAATTTAAAAACTGACGACCAGCAATGAAAGCACATCTTAACGTATTTTTATTTTCTAGGTGGAGACGTTTGGTAGCTGAGAATCTTTTCAAGGAGGAGAATCCAAAAAGCCTTCTGCTGCTATCTAAGGCTGCTTAGCTCCACAGATCCGTGGGCAGCACGCCCGGAGTAGAGAGAACGCGGCAAAACCAACGCGAAGAATCCACTCCAGGCAGTCTGAGAAACCCGGGAGGTGGCGCCGCAGACGGAGGGCAGGAGGATGGCGGCGTTCCAAAAGGCACTCGCTGTCACAGACCTCGGTGTCCTGCTGTCTGTCCCCGGGATGGGGAGGCCTGCACCAGGGAAGCTGCTGGAGCTTGAGTCTGTCGGGTTCCTCTGCCTGCCCCACCTCTTCTACGGGTGCCTCTTGCTGCTTCTGCGTCCCCGGCCAACTGAACTCAGTGGGCTTCGCTGTACTTGGTTCCAAGGTGCTCTGGACTCCAGGCAAGAGTCCGTTTTGCCAGTAGACTCCGGGCAGCCGCCAGCAAGGACTGGAAAGCAGTCCCAAATCACAGCTGTCCGATGAGTACTCTCCCAGTACTGGATACAAAGGAAGAGGCCACGGCCCACGATCTTCTGAACTCACAGTAGGTGGAGGCTGGGGCTCCGGCGCCACCTCTGCGGCATCCCAAGCCCGCTTCACACAGCCAAGAAAATGTTGCTCCATCGCTTAAGCCTCAGACCAACGTTTGCGCTGATCAAGGAGGGAGAGTCTGCCGCACTAACATCAGCCTGAGTATTTATGCTCTCCAGAGCCCGTGGGCGGAGGCCAGTCAGATGTTAAGAAACTCAGTAGTAACAAATGCACGAAAATTAGTAGACAAATGAAAAACGATAACATTTTAGAGAGTACATAGAGCCAAAACGAACCGTAATCCCGACAGAAAAACATAGCGAGAAAAGAAACCGAAATGAAATGACACTAAGCAAACCTTGCAGACAACTAGCGCTACAGAACGCAGGTATTAAAGAGCGCTGCAAGGGCCAAGAACCACCCGTTTCCGGGAAATGAGCGTTGCTGCCACCGGAAAACTGTCCCGCTAGGGCTCCGCGCTAACCACCTTGCGAACGAGAAACCGGCGCGTTGGACTTAGCAAGCGCCGGCACCTAGCGGATAGCGCTGGTATTGCCAAACGAATACCCGTTTCGGCGGCATACCGGGTGCTGCTAAAGAGAAACCGCGCGCTCTTAGAAAAGAGCGGTGCTTCCACACCTAAGCAACGTGTTTGGAGGAATGAACCAACTCCGTTTCAATGTGCTGTACCAGAAAAACCTGTTGTGGCATTTTAACGTGTTTTAATCCGTTCAATGTGTTTGATAGGTTTAATATGTTTTAACCCGTTTTAATGGGTTGTGACAGAAAAAGCGCCGGCTAATGGTACCACAGAATTACTAGTGGCAACAGCGGCTCGGTGCAATCACCGTTCTGCACCGCAAAACGGGGTTCAGGAAGTTCCTAGGAGATACTAGCGGTTGTAGGACCGAGAAAGTGACAGCACGGAGAACGTAAGGGCCCCGCGAACGGGAAATGTCACGTCGGGTGCAGCAACTGAGAAAACGCCCAGTGGGCGCTACTGGCAAACGTGCTGATACAAAACCGCCAGCTCCGCGTAGGAAGCGGAGCCGCCAGACAGCACCCGGAACCTGATACCAGCGAGGCAAAGACCGAGCTCGGCTCCCCGGCTCCTGAGAGAATGAAAGTCAAAAAGCACGAATCTGAGACGCTCAAAATTAGTAGAACAAAAATACATAACGTTGAAATAAAAATAAAAATGTGAAATAATGAAAGTCTGAAATGCAAGTAAAACTGAAAAACACATCGGTAACGTTGTGCTCAGAGCAAGACACAAAAATAATTTTAAGATAAGCAAAAATTACAGAGAACCAACCCTACAAAGAAGAAATGTCAAATATGGCTAAGCGATGCAATGCCTACCATTAAAATATTTCTGTCAGATCTAAACCCCTGCAGGTTGCTCCTGTCATAATTTCCTACGACAAACAAACAAAAACGGCCACGGTTAAACGTGTTTAGCTACGTCTAAAAAATCGCAGTAGCTGCTATATCCCGATTTGGTCTACAGGAGGAAAAAGTCTCGATGGGCCGGACTTGCTATTGTCAAAGGGAGCTTGGTAAAACTGAGAAATCGCGTTCGCCGGCATTTCCTGACTTCCACGGGACTTTTAAAACACACAAGCATAGCTAAGACGGGACTCGATATTGAGAAACCAAACTTGGTATAAGAGCTCCCGACACTGCTAAACTGGTCATCACTAAACCTTAAAAAACAAAAAACAAAAAACAAAAAACAAAAAACAACGCATTCGCTGGTACCCATGTTTCCACAGGAGTTAAACATTTCTTGCGCAGCTAAAGCAAGTCTTACCAGGAGGAAACCGGAACTTGCTAGGACTACGAAACTTGAGGCTAGGCTGACCCCATGGTTGTTATGATTAGAAATCCGAGGCTACTGGAAACCCGGAGCTGCTGACAAATGAGTCACAGAGTGACTTCGCCTTCGCATGGGGAAACGGTGACTTCCTACGGCCTAGATATCGCAGCCAGGGCTAGACCGGTGTTTGTCTGAAGTCAGGACTTGCCTGGGCTGAGAAATCACATTTTGGCTATTCCCCTACTTGGACAGGGGCTGGAAATCCCAGGCGCCGCGAAATCGAAACTTGCTAGGACCAAGAAGCCAACGACGCGCGAAACCGTGGGGTCCTGCGGCAGAGACGCCAGCGGCGCCGCCACAGGACTGCGTTCTGGAGGCCGAGCCGGAACCCGTGCGGCGGCGGCGGCGGCGGCGGCGGCGGCGGCGGCGGCGGCGGCGCTGGGAAGAGACTGTGCCCCTGCAGCTCCCCTGTCACCGGCTCCGAGGAGCGTCGGGCTCCCCCCGCCCAGCCCTGCAGCACCCATCCGACAACGCCAGACTCGGCGCAACTGGGGCAGCTGCGACTTTGAATCTCCCAGATCCGCGGCCTGAGGGCTGCCCGCCACCGAGAAATGGAGGCACAGAGCTGTGAACAAGAGACCACGGCTCGGCGAAATGGCGGTGCCAGGAGCCTGAAAGGGAACGCAGCCGGCGGGGTTGTCAAGGACAACATTTGTTTTGGCGCGACCAACGGTGCTGTCGCCAAGAAACCGTCGACTCTGAGAAACAAAGAGAAGTTCGGCTGCCGAGAAACTCCGTGCAACAAGTGCTGTGACAGCAAAACCGCCGGCTCCGCGCCGCTGGCGAAAGAGCCAACGGAAACGCCGGGTGCTGCGACCGCGACGCCGGCACGAGAGGGCCTCGGATGGAGAAAGCCCGGCACCGAGACGAGGAAACTGTGCACAGCACAACTGCCAGTTGACACCAACAGAAAAGTGTCTGGTCTGCTCTCTGGGAGAAAGCGCGGATCAAAACCAGCAACTCAGTGGAGCGAACCCCGCAGCCACTGAAGAAGTTGCCCACGTGGCGGTGGGGCCAGGGAAACACCGCGATTTGGACGACAGCCGTGGGGGATACGACAGAGAAACATGCGCGGCCACAGAAGTACATCCAGCTCCGCGCAACCAGTGAGTGGTTCCGCGATCCAGAAACCGCCAGATGGGCTCGACTAGAAACTTCTAAAAAACTGTCGTCCCATAGCAGCTTTGCTACCCACGACAGACAGTCGCCTTTAGAGAGCACCTAACGGTGCTGAGACCGGCCTGGGCCAGCAAAAGCGCAGAGCGGTGCCGGTGCCAAGAAACGCCGGACTTGGTGAAACCAACCTTGTGACCACCGATTCCACTGGCTTCGCAGGACGCAACGGGCGAAGGCGCGGCGGAGAAACCGCAGGCTCCCTTCACCGATGATGCTGCGGGCTGGGGATGGTGGGGGGCACCCGCGAAGTTGTGAAACCAGCGGCGCTGGGACCCAGCGATCACCTGCCCGTAGCGAATGCCTGTGCAGTTGCAAAAGACAACTTTTGGCGGAAAGAAGGTTGCCGCCAGAGAGCATCCCATAGCGCTGACAAAGGCGTGGCGTTGCCAGTGAGAAACCGCCGGCGCTGGGAAAGGAACGGTGCAGCGACCGACCAACTGCGCACTCGGTGCCACCAAAGTGCTACCGGCTCTACCCACTCTGTCCCCCACGGGCTTAGGGAAGTCTGCTGTCTTTTTCTTTTCTTTTTTCCTCTGTCGCCTAGGCTGGTGCAGTGGTGTCATCTTGGCTCAGCGCAGCCTCGACTTCCTGGGATCCAGCGATCCTCCCGCCTCAGCCTCTAGAGTAGCCGAGAGCACAGGTGAGTGCTACCACCCCCGTCTAATTTATATATATATATATATAATATATATATAAAATATATATTTTATAATATATGACATATAAGATGTAATATATGGAGCGAATATGTAATATATTGCATATTATATAATATGTGATATACTATACATTATATAATATTAACATATATGATATTATATAAGATGTAATATATATTATATAATATGTAATATATTATATATAATATATAACGGATATGATACAATAATATAATATATTATAATTTATATATTATATAATATATGATAATTTATTATAATATAATACTACTTATGAGGCTGAGAAGGGAGGAGTGCGTGACCCAGGATGGTTGAGGCTGCAGTGAGCTATGCTTGTGCCACTGCACTCCAGCCAAGGTGACGCAGCCAGACCCTGTCTGAAAAAAAGTGAAAAAAAAAAAAAAAAGCCAAAAACTACTGCGGAGTGGCCCTTTCTTCAAGCGTCTGCTTGCTTTCTCTAACACCACTCATTCTATTGCCCCTACTGAGCTTGAAACGATAATGCTTTCTTCAGGTGCCAGGTCTGGAGTGCTGGGGCACCTATCTCAAAACGCTGTCTCAAAACTCCAACAGGGAGCACCTAACGGTACTGGGTGCAACATTGCTCGCACGGAGCAAACAGCAGTCCAGTAACCTGGAAACAACAGGCTCTGCGAAACCAGGGACTCTGTGACCAAGAGAAATTGCCAATTCCAGACATAGCCTGGTTTAGAGAAATGAATGGCGTTGTCATCGAAAAAACACAGACTCGATTGTGACAGAAATACCGCCGCAAACGCCGCTACAGGGACAGCCGACACCGAGAACCAAGGGAAGCGGCTGAGAGCTGCGCCTCCACGGAATAACTGCCAGCCGACACCGTGCGAGTGAGAAACCGGCCACTCCATGAAACGACCAGCACTGCCACGGAAAAGAATCCGCCGTCGCCAACAAGCGGTGCTACCAGGAGAAACGGCTGCTTTTGAAGAAAACAGCCAGGAACGCGACTGAGAGACACTTGCTCCCAGAAAGAATTGGCATTTGTTCCAAAACACAGCCGGATAAACCGAGAACCTTCGGAGTGGTTGCACCGAAACGGGGTCACCCAGCACTTCAGCGTCCTGGGCTCTAGCAAGTCTCACAGAAGCAACCGGCAGTGCTACCACCGAGGAGCCCCTAGAGGGGCAAAACTAGCAGTAATGCCATCGACGAAAGGCCAGTTAGGCCAACAGAGTAGAATATTTAGTTCCGGCGATTATAGGCCAGCGCAAACCAGGCAGCATAAAGCTGAGGGTCAGCAAAACAAAAATTAGGAACAATTTTTGTTAAAGGACAAGTTAGCTGAAACACACACAGACACACACAGACACACACACACACACACACACACACATACACACTGAAAACAATACCTTTGGGAAGATTCATCAAATGAAAATCCAAAACTAAGCAAAACGTGGAAAAATGGACTCTACAAAGAAGAGAATGCAAACACTTCTAAACGATGTGGTTTCACAGAGGTGATAACGCTGTCAGGCCTATATCAATATCTGCTCGGTCTCACCAGGACTTCTAACTAAGCGACTGCAGACACTGCTAAACCGCTACTTCCTACTCCTAAAATATCTTCTTCACCTTCATGCCCGGACTTCTATATTTGAAACTCAGGCATAAGTAAAGCAGGATAAGTCATCATGAAACCGAAAGTTACTGGGACTAAGGAGTCGTAGGCACGGCTATACTAGGACTGGTTGCGACTAAATATGGACTTGCAAGAGCTAAGAAATCACATTCACAGGGGGCACTTAGAATCGAAGCATGCACTTGTTACTCTAAGAAATCCCTAACCCAGGACTCGCTCAGAATATTTCGAACGCAGAATTAAGCATCTTTATCGCAGGCGAAATAAGCCGATACTTAATTCCGCTTAAGTCCGAACTTGCTACGCAGAGAAACCACAATCAGGGCTATATTCCGAGTGTAGGAGGTTTAAAACTCCCGAAAAGGCAGTCAAAGCAGGCAGGGCCAAGCCGGACCTGCTGCGCCTACCGGAATTGCTAAACCCAGTTGTGGTACCATTAAGTAATTGGTAGCTCTCTTAGAAGCCACGCCAAACTGTTCCAAAGAAAAAGACGCAGGAAACACTGCTAGCCCTGAGACCCATGAATAAGTCATCTTTTCAATTATTTATTTATTTCGAGACAGGGTCGCGCTCTGCTGGAGGGCCTTGGTGCTATCCGGCTCACTGCAGCCTCGACCTCCTGAGCTCAAGCAACCCGCCCACCCCAGCCTCCGGAGCAGCTGGGACTACAGGTGCGCACCACCTCACCGGGCTAATTTTTGTATTTTTTGTAGACACAGGCCTCACCCTGTTGCCCAGGCTGTTCTCAAACTCCTGAGCTCAAGCAGTCCGCATGCCTCCGCCGCTGAAAGTGCTGACATTACTGCCGTGAGCCACGCTGGCCCGCCAGAATAAGTAATATTAAGAACCGGTCATCTGTGAAGTTGTATTAATATAAGTAATTGCGTGGTCCTTCCACGAGAAATAGCAAAGATTGATAAACCTCCCAGTCTTATGACCGTGAATAAAATTCCTGAGTGTAAAACACAGTGAATTGATATACCGAAAAAAAGAAGGACCGCTGTTAAAAATAAAATTAACAATTAAAATTAAAAAGACGTTATAATAACGTAAAAGACACGATATAAAATTAAGTGTAAACAAACCATATATTTAAAAAGCAATAATTAGAAAAATAGGAATAAGATTTAAAAATACAATGGAAAAAACAAATAAATTTTAAATTTGCCAAAAACTCTTAAGAATTCTACAATCGTAAAATAGATTTCTCAAAGTTAAAACAGATACGAATGAAATATTTAATGAAATAAATATAAATGTGTAAAATGCAAGGAAACTGAAAGTAATAAGCGACGCGAAACAAGAAAGAAACGTCAGGGAAAAGAGAATTTAAAAACTGACGACCAGCAATGAAAGCACATCTTAACGTATTTTTATTTTCTAGGTGGAGACGTTTGGTAGCTGAGAATCTTTTCAAGGAGGAGAATCCAAAAAGCCTTCTGCTGCTATCTAAGGCTGCTTAGCTCCACAGATCCGTGGGCAGCACGCCCGGAGTAGAGAGAACGCGGCAAAACCAACGCGAAGAATCCACTCCAGGCAGTCTGAGAAACCCGGGAGGTGGCGCCGCAGACGGAGGGCAGGAGGATGGCGGCGTTCCAAAAGGCACTCGCTGTCACAGACCTCGGTGTCCTGCTGTCTGTCCCCGGGATGGGGAGGCCTGCACCAGGGAAGCTGCTGGAGCTTGAGTCTGTCGGGTTCCTCTGCCTGCCCCACCTCTTCTACGGGTGCCTCTTGCTGCTTCTGCGTCCCCGGCCAACTGAACTCAGTGGGCTTCGCTGTACTTGGTTCCAAGGTGCTCTGGACTCCAGGCAAGAGTCCGTTTTGCCAGTAGACTCCGGGCAGCCGCCAGCAAGGACTGGAAAGCAGTCCCAAATCACAGCTGTCCGATGAGTACTCTCCCAGTACTGGATACAAAGGAAGAGGCCACGGCCCACGATCTTCTGAACTCACAGTAGGTGGAGGCTGGGGCTCCGGCGCCACCTCTGCGGCATCCCAAGCCCGCTTCACACAGCCAAGAAAATGTTGCTCCATCGCTTAAGCCTCAGACCAACGTTTGCGCTGATCAAGGAGGGAGAGTCTGCCGCACTAACATCAGCCTGAGTATTTATGCTCTCCAGAGCCCGTGGGCGGAGGCCAGTCAGATGTTAAGAAACTCAGTAGTAACAAATGCACGAAAATTAGTAGACAAATGAAAAACGATAACATTTTAGAGAGTACATAGAGCCAAAACGAACCGTAATCCCGACAGAAAAACATAGCGAGAAAAGAAACCGAAATGAAATGACACTAAGCAAACCTTGCAGACAACTAGCGCTACAGAACGCAGGTATTAAAGAGCGCTGCAAGGGCCAAGAACCACCCGTTTCCGGGAAATGAGCGTTGCTGCCACCGGAAAACTGTCCCGCTAGGGCTCCGCGCTAACCACCTTGCGAACGAGAAACCGGCGCGTTGGACTTAGCAAGCGCCGGCACCTAGCGGATAGCGCTGGTATTGCCAAACGAATACCCGTTTCGGCGGCATACCGGGTGCTGCTAAAGAGAAACCGCGCGCTCTTAGAAAAGAGCGGTGCTTCCACACCTAAGCAACGTGTTTGGAGGAATGAACCAACTCCGTTTCAATGTGCTGTACCAGAAAAACCTGTTGTGGCATTTTAACGTGTTTTAATCCGTTCAATGTGTTTGATAGGTTTAATATGTTTTAACCCGTTATAATGGGTTGTGACAGAAAAAGCGCCGGCTAATGGTACCACAGAATTACTAGTGGCAACAGCGGCTCGGTGCAATCACCGTTCTGCACCGCAAAACGGGGTTCAGGAAGTTCCTAGGAGATACTAGCGGTTGTAGGACCGAGAAAGTGACAGCACGGAGAACGTAAGGGCCCCGCGAACGGGAAATGTCACGTCGGGTGCAGCAACTGAGAAAACGCCCAGTGGGCGCTACTGGCAAACGTGCTGATACAAAACCGCCAGCTCCGCGTAGGAAGCGGAGCCGCCAGACAGCACCCGGAACCTGATACCAGCGAGGCAAAGACCGAGCTCGGCTCCCCGGCTCCTGAGAGAATGAAAGTCAAAAAGCACGAATCTGAGACGCTCAAAATTAGTAGAACAAAAATACATAACGTTGAAATAAAAATAAAAATGTGAAATAATGAAAGTCTGAAATGCAAGTAAAACTGAAAAACACATCGGTAACGTTGTGCTCAGAGCAAGACACAAAAATAATTTTAAGATAAGCAAAAATTACAGAGAACCAACCCTACAAAGAAGAAATGTCAAATATGGCTAAGCGATGCAATGCCTACCATTAAAATATTTCTGTCAGATCTAAACCCCTGCAGGTTGCTCCTGTCATAATTTCCTACGACAAACAAACAAAAACGGCCACGGTTAAACGTGTTTAGCTACGTCTAAAAAATCGCAGTAGCTGCTATATCCCGATTTGGTCTACAGGAGGAAAAAGTCTCGATGGGCCGGACTTGCTATTGTCAAAGGGAGCTTGGTAAAACTGAGAAATCGCGTTCGCCGGCATTTCCTGACTTCCACGGGACTTTTAAAACACACAAGCATAGCTAAGACGGGACTCGATATTGAGAAACCAAACTTGGTATAAGAGCTCCCGACACTGCTAAACTGGTCATCACTAAACCTTAAAAAACAAAAAACAAAAAACAAAAAACAAAAAACAACGCATTCGCTGGTACCCATGTTTCCACAGGAGTTAAACATTTCTTGCGCAGCTAAAGCAAGTCTTACCAGGAGGAAACCGGAACTTGCTAGGACTACGAAACTTGAGGCTAGGCTGACCCCATGGTTGTTATGATTAGAAATCCGAGGCTACTGGAAACCCGGAGCTGCTGACAAATGAGTCACAGAGTGACTTCGCCTTCGCATGGGGAAACGGTGACTTCCTACGGCCTAGATATCGCAGCCAGGGCTAGACCGGTGTTTGTCTGAAGTCAGGACTTGCCTGGGCTGAGAAATCACATTTTGGCTATTCCCCTACTTGGACAGGGGCTGGAAATCCCAGGCGCCGCGAAATCGAAACTTGCTAGGACCAAGAAGCCAACGACGCGCGAAACCGTGGGGTCCTGCGGCAGAGACGCCAGCGGCGCCGCCACAGGACTGCGTTCTGGAGGCCGAGCCGGAACCCGTGCGGCGGCGGCGGCGGCGGCGGCGGCGGCGGCGGCGGCGGCGGCGGCGCTGGGAAGAGACTGTGCCCCTGCAGCTCCCCTGTCACCGGCTCCGAGGAGCGTCGGGCTCCCCCCGCCCAGCCCTGCAGCACCCATCCGACAACGCCAGACTCGGTGCAACTGGGGCAGCTGCGACTTTGAATCTCCCAGATCCGCGGCCTGAGGGCTGCCCGCCACCGAGAAATGGAGGCACAGAGCTGTGAACAAGAGACCACGGCTCGGCGAAATGGCGGTGCCAGGAGCCTGAAAGGGAACGCAGCCGGCGGGGTTGTCAAGGACAACATTTGTTTTGGCGCGACCAACGGTGCTGTCGCCAAGAAACCGTCGACTCTGAGAAACAAAGAGAAGTTCGGCTGCCGAGAAACTCCGTGCAACAAGTGCTGTGACAGCAAAACCGCCGGCTCCGCGCCGCTGGCGAAAGAGCCAACGGAAACGCCGGGTGCTGCGACCGCGACGCCGGCACGAGAGGGCCTCGGATGGAGAAAGCCCGGCACCGAGACGAGGAAACTGTGCACAGCACAACTGCCAGTTGACACCAACAGAAAAGTGTCTGGTCTGCTCTCTGGGAGAAAGCGCGGATCAAAACCAGCAACTCAGTGGAGCGAACCCCGCAGCCACTGAAGAAGTTGCCCACGTGGCGGTGGGGCCAGGGAAACACCGCGATTTGGACGACAGCCGTGGGGGATACGACAGAGAAACATGCGCGGCCACAGAAGTACATCCAGCTCCGCGCAACCAGTGAGTGGTTCCGCGATCCAGAAACCGCCAGATGGGCTCGACTAGAAACTTCTAAAAAACTGTCGTCCCATAGCAGCTTTGCTACCCACGACAGACAGTCGCCTTTAGAGAGCACCTAACGGTGCTGAGACCGGCCTGGGCCAGCAAAAGCGCAGAGCGGTGCCGGTGCCAAGAAACGCCGGACTTGGTGAAACCAACCTTGTGACCACCGATTCCACTGGCTTCGCAGGACGCAACGGGCGAAGGCGCGGCGGAGAAACCGCAGGCTCCCTTCACCGATGATGCTGCGGGCTGGGGATGGTGGGGGGCACCCGCGAAGTTGTGAAACCAGCGGCGCTGGGACCCAGCGATCACCTGCCCGTAGCGAATGCCTGTGCAGTTGCAAAAGACAACTTTTGGCGGAAAGAAGGTTGCCGCCAGAGAGCATCCCATAGCGCTGACAAAGGCGTGGCGTTGCCAGTGAGAAACCGCCGGCGCTGGGAAAGGAACGGTGCAGCGACCGACCAACTGCGCACTCGGTGCCACCAAAGTGCTACCGGCTCTACCCACTCTGTCCCCCACGGGCTTAGGGAAGTCTGCTGTCTTTTTCTTTTCTTTTTTCCTCTGTCGCCTAGGCTGGTGCAGTGGTGTCATCTTGGCTCAGCGCAGCCTCGACTTCCTGGGATCCAGCGATCCTCCCGCCTCAGCCTCTAGAGTAGCCGAGAGCACAGGTGAGTGCTACCACCCCCGTCTAATTTATATATATATATATATAATATATATATAAAATATATATTTTATAATATATGACATATAAGATGTAATATATGGAGCGAATATGTAATATATTGCATATTATATAATATGTGATATACTATACATTATATAATATTAACATATATGATATTATATAAGATGTAATATATATTATATAATATGTAATATATTATATATAATATATAACGGATATGATACAATAATATAATATATTATAATTTATATATTATATAATATATGATAATTTATTATAATATAATACTACTTATGAGGCTGAGAAGGGAGGAGTGCGTGACCCAGGATGGTTGAGGCTGCAGTGAGCTATGCTTGTGCCACTGCACTCCAGCCAAGGTGACGCAGCCAGACCCTGTCTGAAAAAAAGTGAAAAAAAAAAAAAAAAAGCCAAAAACTACTGCGGAGTGGCCCTTTCTTCAAGCGTCTGCTTGCTTTCTCTAACACCACTCATTCTATTGCCCCTACTGAGCTTGAAACGATAATGCTTTCTTCAGGTGCCAGGTCTGGAGTGCTGGGGCACCTATCTCAAAACGCTGTCTCAAAACTCCAACAGGGAGCACCTAACGGTACTGGGTGCAACATTGCTCGCACGGAGCAAACAGCAGTCCAGTAACCTGGAAACAACAGGCTCTGCGAAACCAGGGACTCTGTGACCAAGAGAAATTGCCAATTCCAGACATAGCCTGGTTTAGAGAAATGAATGGCGTTGTCATCGAAAAAACACAGACTCGATTGTGACAGAAATACCGCCGCAAACGCCGCTACAGGGACAGCCGACACCGAGAACCAAGGGAAGCGGCTGAGAGCTGCGCCTCCACGGAATAACTGCCAGCCGACACCGTGCGAGTGAGAAACCGGCCACTCCATGAAACGACCAGCACTGCCACGGAAAAGAATCCGCCGTCGCCAACAAGCGGTGCTACCAGGAGAAACGGCTGCTTTTGAAGAAAACAGCCAGGAACGCGACTGAGAGACACTTGCTCCCAGAAAGAATTGGCATTTGTTCCAAAACACAGCCGGATAAACCGAGAACCTTCGGAGTGGTTGCACCGAAACGGGGTCACCCAGCACTTCAGCGTCCTGGGCTCTAGCAAGTCTCACAGAAGCAACCGGCAGTGCTACCACCGAGGAGCCCCTAGAGGGGCAAAACTAGCAGTAATGCCATCGACGAAAGGCCAGTTAGGCCAACAGAGTAGAATATTTAGTTCCGGCGATTATAGGCCAGCGCAAACCAGGCAGCATAAAGCTGAGGGTCAGCAAAACAAAAATTAGGAACAATTTTTGTTAAAGGACAAGTTAGCTGAAACACACACAGACACACACAGACACACACACACACACACACACACACATACACACTGAAAACAATACCTTTGGGAAGATTCATCAAATGAAAATCCAAAACTAAGCAAAACGTGGAAAAATGGACTCTACAAAGAAGAGAATGCAAACACTTCTAAACGATGTGGTTTCACAGAGGTGATAACGCTGTCAGGCCTATATCAATATCTGCTCGGTCTCACCAGGACTTCTAACTAAGCGACTGCAGACACTGCTAAACCGCTACTTCCTACTCCTAAAATATCTTCTTCACCTTCATGCCCGGACTTCTATATTTGAAACTCAGGCATAAGTAAAGCAGGATAAGTCATCATGAAACCGAAAGTTACTGGGACTAAGGAGTCGTAGGCACGGCTATACTAGGACTGGTTGCGACTAAATATGGACTTGCAAGAGCTAAGAAATCACATTCACAGGGGGCACTTAGAATCGAAGCATGCACTTGTTACTCTAAGAAATCCCTAACCCAGGACTCGCTCAGAATATTTCGAACGCAGAATTAAGCATCTTTATCGCAGGCGAAATAAGCCGATACTTAATTCCGCTTAAGTCCGAACTTGCTACGCAGAGAAACCACAATCAGGGCTATATTCCGAGTGTAGGAGGTTTAAAACTCCCGAAAAGGCAGTCAAAGCAGGCAGGGCCAAGCCGGACCTGCTGCGCCTACCGGAATTGCTAAACCCAGTTGTGGTACCATTAAGTAATTGGTAGCTCTCTTAGAAGCCACGCCAAACTGTTCCAAAGAAAAAGACGCAGGAAACACTGCTAGCCCTGAGACCCATGAATAAGTCATCTTTTCAATTATTTATTTATTTCGAGACAGGGTCGCGCTCTGCTGGAGGGCCTTGGTGCTATCCGGCTCACTGCAGCCTCGACCTCCTGAGCTCAAGCAACCCGCCCACCCCAGCCTCCGGAGCAGCTGGGACTACAGGTGCGCACCACCTCACCGGGCTAATTTTTGTATTTTTTGTAGACACAGGCCTCACCCTGTTGCCCAGGCTGTTCTCAAACTCCTGAGCTCAAGCAGTCCGCATGCCTCCGCCGCTGAAAGTGCTGACATTACTGCCGTGAGCCACGCTGGCCCGCCAGAATAAGTAATATTAAGAACCGGTCATCTGTGAAGTTGTATTAATATAAGTAATTGCGTGGTCCTTCCACGAGAAATAGCAAAGATTGATAAACCTCCCAGTCTTATGACCGTGAATAAAATTCCTGAGTGTAAAACACAGTGAATTGATATACCGAAAAAAAGAAGGACCGCTGTTAAAAATAAAATTAACAATTAAAATTAAAAAGACGTTATAATAACGTAAAAGACACGATATAAAATTAAGTGTAAACAAACCATATATTTAAAAAGCAATAATTAGAAAAATAGGAATAAGATTTAAAAATACAATGGAAAAAACAAATAAATTTTAAATTTGCCAAAAACTCTTAAGAATTCTACAATCGTAAAATAGATTTCTCAAAGTTAAAACAGATACGAATGAAATATTTAATGAAATAAATATAAATGTGTAAAATGCAAGGAAACTGAAAGTAATAAGCGACGCGAAACAAGAAAGAAACGTCAGGGAAAAGAGAATTTAAAAACTGACGACCAGCAATGAAAGCACATCTTAACGTATTTTTATTTTCTAGGTGGAGACGTTTGGTAGCTGAGAATCTTTTCAAGGAGGAGAATCCAAAAAGCCTTCTGCTGCTATCTAAGGCTGCTTAGCTCCACAGATCCGTGGGCAGCACGCCCGGAGTAGAGAGAACGCGGCAAAACCAACGCGAAGAATCCACTCCAGGCAGTCTGAGAAACCCGGGAGGTGGCGCCGCAGACGGAGGGCAGGAGGATGGCGGCGTTCCAAAAGGCACTCGCTGTCACAGACCTCGGTGTCCTGCTGTCTGTCCCCGGGATGGGGAGGCCTGCACCAGGGAAGCTGCTGGAGCTTGAGTCTGTCGGGTTCCTCTGCCTGCCCCACCTCTTCTACGGGTGCCTCTTGCTGCTTCTGCGTCCCCGGCCAACTGAACTCAGTGGGCTTCGCTGTACTTGGTTCCAAGGTGCTCTGGACTCCAGGCAAGAGTCCGTTTTGCCAGTAGACTCCGGGCAGCCGCCAGCAAGGACTGGAAAGCAGTCCCAAATCACAGCTGTCCGATGAGTACTCTCCCAGTACTGGATACAAAGGAAGAGGCCACGGCCCACGATCTTCTGAACTCACAGTAGGTGGAGGCTGGGGCTCCGGCGCCACCTCTGCGGCATCCCAAGCCCGCTTCACACAGCCAAGAAAATGTTGCTCCATCGCTTAAGCCTCAGACCAACGTTTGCGCTGATCAAGGAGGGAGAGTCTGCCGCACTAACATCAGCCTGAGTATTTATGCTCTCCAGAGCCCGTGGGCGGAGGCCAGTCAGATGTTAAGAAACTCAGTAGTAACAAATGCACGAAAATTAGTAGACAAATGAAAAACGATAACATTTTAGAGAGTACATAGAGCCAAAACGAACCGTAATCCCGACAGAAAAACATAGCGAGAAAAGAAACCGAAATGAAATGACACTAAGCAAACCTTGCAGACAACTAGCGCTACAGAACGCAGGTATTAAAGAGCGCTGCAAGGGCCAAGAACCACCCGTTTCCGGGAAATGAGCGTTGCTGCCACCGGAAAACTGTCCCGCTAGGGCTCCGCGCTAACCACCTTGCGAACGAGAAACCGGCGCGTTGGACTTAGCAAGCGCCGGCACCTAGCGGATAGCGCTGGTATTGCCAAACGAATACCCGTTTCGGCGGCATACCGGGTGCTGCTAAAGAGAAACCGCGCGCTCTTAGAAAAGAGCGGTGCTTCCACACCTAAGCAACGTGTTTGGAGGAATGAACCAACTCCGTTTCAATGTGCTGTACCAGAAAAACCTGTTGTGGCATTTTAACGTGTTTTAATCCGTTCAATGTGTTTGATAGGTTTAATATGTTTTAACCCGTTTTAATGGGTTGTGACAGAAAAAGCGCCGGCTAATGGTACCACAGAATTACTAGTGGCAACAGCGGCTCGGTGCAATCACCGTTCTGCACCGCAAAACGGGGTTCAGGAAGTTCCTAGGAGATACTAGCGGTTGTAGGACCGAGAAAGTGACAGCACGGAGAACGTAAGGGCCCCGCGAACGGGAAATGTCACGTCGGGTGCAGCAACTGAGAAAACGCCCAGTGGGCGCTACTGGCAAACGTGCTGATACAAAACCGCCAGCTCCGCGTAGGAAGCGGAGCCGCCAGACAGCACCCGGAACCTGATACCAGCGAGGCAAAGACCGAGCTCGGCTCCCCGGCTCCTGAGAGAATGAAAGTCAAAAAGCACGAATCTGAGACGCTCAAAATTAGTAGAACAAAAATACATAACGTTGAAATAAAAATAAAAATGTGAAATAATGAAAGTCTGAAATGCAAGTAAAACTGAAAAACACATCGGTAACGTTGTGCTCAGAGCAAGACACAAAAATAATTTTAAGATAAGCAAAAATTACAGAGAACCAACCCTACAAAGAAGAAATGTCAAATATGGCTAAGCGATGCAATGCCTACCATTAAAATATTTCTGTCAGATCTAAACCCCTGCAGGTTGCTCCTGTCATAATTTCCTACGACAAACAAACAAAAACGGCCACGGTTAAACGTGTTTAGCTACGTCTAAAAAATCGCAGTAGCTGCTATATCCCGATTTGGTCTACAGGAGGAAAAAGTCTCGATGGGCCGGACTTGCTATTGTCAAAGGGAGCTTGGTAAAACTGAGAAATCGCGTTCGCCGGCATTTCCTGACTTCCACGGGACTTTTAAAACACACAAGCATAGCTAAGACGGGACTCGATATTGAGAAACCAAACTTGGTATAAGAGCTCCCGACACTGCTAAACTGGTCATCACTAAACCTTAAAAAACAAAAAACAAAAAACAAAAAACAAAAAACAACGCATTCGCTGGTACCCATGTTTCCACAGGAGTTAAACATTTCTTGCGCAGCTAAAGCAAGTCTTACCAGGAGGAAACCGGAACTTGCTAGGACTACGAAACTTGAGGCTAGGCTGACCCCATGGTTGTTATGATTAGAAATCCGAGGCTACTGGAAACCCGGAGCTGCTGACAAATGAGTCACAGAGTGACTTCGCCTTCGCATGGGGAAACGGTGACTTCCTACGGCCTAGATATCGCAGCCAGGGCTAGACCGGTGTTTGTCTGAAGTCAGGACTTGCCTGGGCTGAGAAATCACATTTTGGCTATTCCCCTACTTGGACAGGGGCTGGAAATCCCAGGCGCCGCGAAATCGAAACTTGCTAGGACCAAGAAGCCAACGACGCGCGAAACCGTGGGGTCCTGCGGCAGAGACGCCAGCGGCGCCGCCACAGGACTGCGTTCTGGAGGCCGAGCCGGAACCCGTGCGGCGGCGGCGGCGGCGGCGGCGGCGGCGGCGGCGGCGGCGGCGGCGGCGCTGGGAAGAGACTGTGCCCCTGCAGCTCCCCTGTCACCGGCTCCGAGGAGCGTCGGGCTCCCCCCGCCCAGCCCTGCAGCACCCATCCGACAACGCCAGACTCGGCGCAACTGGGGCAGCTGCGACTTTGAATCTCCCAGATCCGCGGCCTGAGGGCTGCCCGCCACCGAGAAATGGAGGCACAGAGCTGTGAACAAGAGACCACGGCTCGGCGAAATGGCGGTGCCAGGAGCCTGAAAGGGAACGCAGCCGGCGGGGTTGTCAAGGACAACATTTGTTTTGGCGCGACCAACGGTGCTGTCGCCAAGAAACCGTCGACTCTGAGAAACAAAGAGAAGTTCGGCTGCCGAGAAACTCCGTGCAACAAGTGCTGTGACAGCAAAACCGCCGGCTCCGCGCCGCTGGCGAAAGAGCCAACGGAAACGCCGGGTGCTGCGACCGCGACGCCGGCACGAGAGGGCCTCGGATGGAGAAAGCCCGGCACCGAGACGAGGAAACTGTGCACAGCACAACTGCCAGTTGACACCAACAGAAAAGTGTCTGGTCTGCTCTCTGGGAGAAAGCGCGGATCAAAACCAGCAACTCAGTGGAGCGAACCCCGCAGCCACTGAAGAAGTTGCCCACGTGGCGGTGGGGCCAGGGAAACACCGCGATTTGGACGACAGCCGTGGGGGATACGACAGAGAAACATGCGCGGCCACAGAAGTACATCCAGCTCCGCGCAACCAGTGAGTGGTTCCGCGATCCAGAAACCGCCAGATGGGCTCGACTAGAAACTTCTAAAAAACTGTCGTCCCATAGCAGCTTTGCTACCCACGACAGACAGTCGCCTTTAGAGAGCACCTAACGGTGCTGAGACCGGCCTGGGCCAGCAAAAGCGCAGAGCGGTGCCGGTGCCAAGAAACGCCGGACTTGGTGAAACCAACCTTGTGACCACCGATTCCACTGGCTTCGCAGGACGCAACGGGCGAAGGCGCGGCGGAGAAACCGCAGGCTCCCTTCACCGATGATGCTGCGGGCTGGGGATGGTGGGGGGCACCCGCGAAGTTGTGAAACCAGCGGCGCTGGGACCCAGCGATCACCTGCCCGTAGCGAATGCCTGTGCAGTTGCAAAAGACAACTTTTGGCGGAAAGAAGGTTGCCGCCAGAGAGCATCCCATAGCGCTGACAAAGGCGTGGCGTTGCCAGTGAGAAACCGCCGGCGCTGGGAAAGGAACGGTGCAGCGACCGACCAACTGCGCACTCGGTGCCACCAAAGTGCTACCGGCTCTACCCACTCTGTCCCCCACGGGCTTAGGGAAGTCTGCTGTCTTTTTCTTTTCTTTTTTCCTCTGTCGCCTAGGCTGGTGCAGTGGTGTCATCTTGGCTCAGCGCAGCCTCGACTTCCTGGGATCCAGCGATCCTCCCGCCTCAGCCTCTAGAGTAGCCGAGAGCACAGGTGAGTGCTACCACCCCCGTCTAATTTATATATATATATATATAATATATATATAAAATATATATTTTATAATATATGACATATAAGATGTAATATATGGAGCGAATATGTAATATATTGCATATTATATAATATGTGATATACTATACATTATATAATATTAACATATATGATATTATATAAGATGTAATATATATTATATAATATGTAATATATTATATATAATATATAACGGATATGATACAATAATATAATATATTATAATTTATATATTATATAATATATGATAATTTATTATAATATAATACTACTTATGAGGCTGAGAAGGGAGGAGTGCGTGACCCAGGATGGTTGAGGCTGCAGTGAGCTATGCTTGTGCCACTGCACTCCAGCCAAGGTGACGCAGCCAGACCCTGTCTGAAAAAAAGTGAAAAAAAAAAAAAAAAGCCAAAAACTACTGCGGAGTGGCCCTTTCTTCAAGCGTCTGCTTGCTTTCTCTAACACCACTCATTCTATTGCCCCTACTGAGCTTGAAACGATAATGCTTTCTTCAGGTGCCAGGTCTGGAGTGCTGGGGCACCTATCTCAAAACGCTGTCTCAAAACTCCAACAGGGAGCACCTAACGGTACTGGGTGCAACATTGCTCGCACGGAGCAAACAGCAGTCCAGTAACCTGGAAACAACAGGCTCTGCGAAACCAGGGACTCTGTGACCAAGAGAAATTGCCAATTCCAGACATAGCCTGGTTTAGAGAAATGAATGGCGTTGTCATCGAAAAAACACAGACTCGATTGTGACAGAAATACCGCCGCAAACGCCGCTACAGGGACAGCCGACACCGAGAACCAAGGGAAGCGGCTGAGAGCTGCGCCTCCACGGAATAACTGCCAGCCGACACCGTGCGAGTGAGAAACCGGCCACTCCATGAAACGACCAGCACTGCCACGGAAAAGAATCCGCCGTCGCCAACAAGCGGTGCTACCAGGAGAAACGGCTGCTTTTGAAGAAAACAGCCAGGAACGCGACTGAGAGACACTTGCTCCCAGAAAGAATTGGCATTTGTTCCAAAACACAGCCGGATAAACCGAGAACCTTCGGAGTGGTTGCACCGAAACGGGGTCACCCAGCACTTCAGCGTCCTGGGCTCTAGCAAGTCTCACAGAAGCAACCGGCAGTGCTACCACCGAGGAGCCCCTAGAGGGGCAAAACTAGCAGTAATGCCATCGACGAAAGGCCAGTTAGGCCAACAGAGTAGAATATTTAGTTCCGGCGATTATAGGCCAGCGCAAACCAGGCAGCATAAAGCTGAGGGTCAGCAAAACAAAAATTAGGAACAATTTTTGTTAAAGGACAAGTTAGCTGAAACACACACAGACACACACAGACACACACACACACACACACACACACACATACACACTGAAAACAATACCTTTGGGAAGATTCATCAAATGAAAATCCAAAACTAAGCAAAACGTGGAAAAATGGACTCTACAAAGAAGAGAATGCAAACACTTCTAAACGATGTGGTTTCACAGAGGTGATAACGCTGTCAGGCCTATATCAATATCTGCTCGGTCTCACCAGGACTTCTAACTAAGCGACTGCAGACACTGCTAAACCGCTACTTCCTACTCCTAAAATATCTTCTTCACCTTCATGCCCGGACTTCTATATTTGAAACTCAGGCATAAGTAAAGCAGGATAAGTCATCATGAAACCGAAAGTTACTGGGACTAAGGAGTCGTAGGCACGGCTATACTAGGACTGGTTGCGACTAAATATGGACTTGCAAGAGCTAAGAAATCACATTCACAGGGGGCACTTAGAATCGAAGCATGCACTTGTTACTCTAAGAAATCCCTAACCCAGGACTCGCTCAGAATATTTCGAACGCAGAATTAAGCATCTTTATCGCAGGCGAAATAAGCCGATACTTAATTCCGCTTAAGTCCGAACTTGCTACGCAGAGAAACCACAATCAGGGCTATATTCCGAGTGTAGGAGGTTTAAAACTCCCGAAAAGGCAGTCAAAGCAGGCAGGGCCAAGCCGGACCTGCTGCGCCTACCGGAATTGCTAAACCCAGTTGTGGTACCATTAAGTAATTGGTAGCTCTCTTAGAAGCCACGCCAAACTGTTCCAAAGAAAAAGACGCAGGAAACACTGCTAGCCCTGAGACCCATGAATAAGTCATCTTTTCAATTATTTATTTATTTCGAGACAGGGTCGCGCTCTGCTGGAGGGCCTTGGTGCTATCCGGCTCACTGCAGCCTCGACCTCCTGAGCTCAAGCAACCCGCCCACCCCAGCCTCCGGAGCAGCTGGGACTACAGGTGCGCACCACCTCACCGGGCTAATTTTTGTATTTTTTGTAGACACAGGCCTCACCCTGTTGCCCAGGCTGTTCTCAAACTCCTGAGCTCAAGCAGTCCGCATGCCTCCGCCGCTGAAAGTGCTGACATTACTGCCGTGAGCCACGCTGGCCCGCCAGAATAAGTAATATTAAGAACCGGTCATCTGTGAAGTTGTATTAATATAAGTAATTGCGTGGTCCTTCCACGAGAAATAGCAAAGATTGATAAACCTCCCAGTCTTATGACCGTGAATAAAATTCCTGAGTGTAAAACACAGTGAATTGATATACCGAAAAAAAGAAGGACCGCTGTTAAAAATAAAATTAACAATTAAAATTAAAAAGACGTTATAATAACGTAAAAGACACGATATAAAATTAAGTGTAAACAAACCATATATTTAAAAAGCAATAATTAGAAAAATAGGAATAAGATTTAAAAATACAATGGAAAAAACAAATAAATTTTAAATTTGCCAAAAACTCTTAAGAATTCTACAATCGTAAAATAGATTTCTCAAAGTTAAAACAGATACGAATGAAATATTTAATGAAATAAATATAAATGTGTAAAATGCAAGGAAACTGAAAGTAATAAGCGACGCGAAACAAGAAAGAAACGTCAGGGAAAAGAGAATTTAAAAACTGACGACCAGCAATGAAAGCACATCTTAACGTATTTTTATTTTCTAGGTGGAGACGTTTGGTAGCTGAGAATCTTTTCAAGGAGGAGAATCCAAAAAGCCTTCTGCTGCTATCTAAGGCTGCTTAGCTCCACAGATCCGTGGGCAGCACGCCCGGAGTAGAGAGAACGCGGCAAAACCAACGCGAAGAATCCACTCCAGGCAGTCTGAGAAACCCGGGAGGTGGCGCCGCAGACGGAGGGCAGGAGGATGGCGGCGTTCCAAAAGGCACTCGCTGTCACAGACCTCGGTGTCCTGCTGTCTGTCCCCGGGATGGGGAGGCCTGCACCAGGGAAGCTGCTGGAGCTTGAGTCTGTCGGGTTCCTCTGCCTGCCCCACCTCTTCTACGGGTGCCTCTTGCTGCTTCTGCGTCCCCGGCCAACTGAACTCAGTGGGCTTCGCTGTACTTGGTTCCAAGGTGCTCTGGACTCCAGGCAAGAGTCCGTTTTGCCAGTAGACTCCGGGCAGCCGCCAGCAAGGACTGGAAAGCAGTCCCAAATCACAGCTGTCCGATGAGTACTCTCCCAGTACTGGATACAAAGGAAGAGGCCACGGCCCACGATCTTCTGAACTCACAGTAGGTGGAGGCTGGGGCTCCGGCGCCACCTCTGCGGCATCCCAAGCCCGCTTCACACAGCCAAGAAAATGTTGCTCCATCGCTTAAGCCTCAGACCAACGTTTGCGCTGATCAAGGAGGGAGAGTCTGCCGCACTAACATCAGCCTGAGTATTTATGCTCTCCAGAGCCCGTGGGCGGAGGCCAGTCAGATGTTAAGAAACTCAGTAGTAACAAATGCACGAAAATTAGTAGACAAATGAAAAACGATAACATTTTAGAGAGTACATAGAGCCAAAACGAACCGTAATCCCGACAGAAAAACATAGCGAGAAAAGAAACCGAAATGAAATGACACTAAGCAAACCTTGCAGACAACTAGCGCTACAGAACGCAGGTATTAAAGAGCGCTGCAAGGGCCAAGAACCACCCGTTTCCGGGAAATGAGCGTTGCTGCCACCGGAAAACTGTCCCGCTAGGGCTCCGCGCTAACCACCTTGCGAACGAGAAACCGGCGCGTTGGACTTAGCAAGCGCCGGCACCTAGCGGATAGCGCTGGTATTGCCAAACGAATACCCGTTTCGGCGGCATACCGGGTGCTGCTAAAGAGAAACCGCGCGCTCTTAGAAAAGAGCGGTGCTTCCACACCTAAGCAACGTGTTTGGAGGAATGAACCAACTCCGTTTCAATGTGCTGTACCAGAAAAACCTGTTGTGGCATTTTAACGTGTTTTAATCCGTTCAATGTGTTTGATAGGTTTAATATGTTTTAACCCGTTTTAATGGGTTGTGACAGAAAAAGCGCCGGCTAATGGTACCACAGAATTACTAGTGGCAACAGCGGCTCGGTGCAATCACCGTTCTGCACCGCAAAACGGGGTTCAGGAAGTTCCTAGGAGATACTAGCGGTTGTAGGACCGAGAAAGTGACAGCACGGAGAACGTAAGGGCCCCGCGAACGGGAAATGTCACGTCGGGTGCAGCAACTGAGAAAACGCCCAGTGGGCGCTACTGGCAAACGTGCTGATACAAAACCGCCAGCTCCGCGTAGGAAGCGGAGCCGCCAGACAGCACCCGGAACCTGATACCAGCGAGGCAAAGACCGAGCTCGGCTCCCCGGCTCCTGAGAGAATGAAAGTCAAAAAGCACGAATCTGAGACGCTCAAAATTAGTAGAACAAAAATACATAACGTTGAAATAAAAATAAAAATGTGAAATAATGAAAGTCTGAAATGCAAGTAAAACTGAAAAACACATCGGTAACGTTGTGCTCAGAGCAAGACACAAAAATAATTTTAAGATAAGCAAAAATTACAGAGAACCAACCCTACAAAGAAGAAATGTCAAATATGGCTAAGCGATGCAATGCCTACCATTAAAATATTTCTGTCAGATCTAAACCCCTGCAGGTTGCTCCTGTCATAATTTCCTACGACAAACAAACAAAAACGGCCACGGTTAAACGTGTTTAGCTACGTCTAAAAAATCGCAGTAGCTGCTATATCCCGATTTGGTCTACAGGAGGAAAAAGTCTCGATGGGCCGGACTTGCTATTGTCAAAGGGAGCTTGGTAAAACTGAGAAATCGCGTTCGCCGGCATTTCCTGACTTCCACGGGACTTTTAAAACACACAAGCATAGCTAAGACGGGACTCGATATTGAGAAACCAAACTTGGTATAAGAGCTCCCGACACTGCTAAACTGGTCATCACTAAACCTTAAAAAACAAAAAACAAAAAACAAAAAACAAAAAACAACGCATTCGCTGGTACCCATGTTTCCACAGGAGTTAAACATTTCTTGCGCAGCTAAAGCAAGTCTTACCAGGAGGAAACCGGAACTTGCTAGGACTACGAAACTTGAGGCTAGGCTGACCCCATGGTTGTTATGATTAGAAATCCGAGGCTACTGGAAACCCGGAGCTGCTGACAAATGAGTCACAGAGTGACTTCGCCTTCGCATGGGGAAACGGTGACTTCCTACGGCCTAGATATCGCAGCCAGGGCTAGACCGGTGTTTGTCTGAAGTCAGGACTTGCCTGGGCTGAGAAATCACATTTTGGCTATTCCCCTACTTGGACAGGGGCTGGAAATCCCAGGCGCCGCGAAATCGAAACTTGCTAGGACCAAGAAGCCAACGACGCGCGAAACCGTGGGGTCCTGCGGCAGAGACGCCAGCGGCGCCGCCACAGGACTGCGTTCTGGAGGCCGAGCCGGAACCCGTGCGGCGGCGGCGGCGGCGGCGGCGGCGGCGGCGGCGGCGGCGGCGGCGGCGGCGCTGGGAAGAGACTGTGCCCCTGCAGCTCCCCTGTCACCGGCTCCGAGGAGCGTCGGGCTCCCCCCGCCCAGCCCTGCAGCACCCATCCGACAACGCCAGACTCGGCGCAACTGGGGCAGCTGCGACTTTGAATCTCCCAGATCCGCGGCCTGAGGGCTGCCCGCCACCGAGAAATGGAGGCACAGAGCTGTGAACAAGAGACCACGGCTCGGCGAAATGGCGGTGCCAGGAGCCTGAAAGGGAACGCAGCCGGCGGGGTTGTCAAGGACAACATTTGTTTTGGCGCGACCAACGGTGCTGTCGCCAAGAAACCGTCGACTCTGAGAAACAAAGAGAAGTTCGGCTGCCGAGAAACTCCGTGCAACAAGTGCTGTGACAGCAAAACCGCCGGCTCCGCGCCGCTGGCGAAAGAGCCAACGGAAACGCCGGGTGCTGCGACCGCGACGCCGGCACGAGAGGGCCTCGGATGGAGAAAGCCCGGCACCGAGACGAGGAAACTGTGCACAGCACAACTGCCAGTTGACACCAACAGAAAAGTGTCTGGTCTGCTCTCTGGGAGAAAGCGCGGATCAAAACCAGCAACTCAGTGGAGCGAACCCCGCAGCCACTGAAGAAGTTGCCCACGTGGCGGTGGGGCCAGGGAAACACCGCGATTTGGACGACAGCCGTGGGGGATACGACAGAGAAACATGCGCGGCCACAGAAGTACATCCAGCTCCGCGCAACCAGTGAGTGGTTCCGCGATCCAGAAACCGCCAGATGGGCTCGACTAGAAACTTCTAAAAAACTGTCGTCCCATAGCAGCTTTGCTACCCACGACAGACAGTCGCCTTTAGAGAGCACCTAACGGTGCTGAGACCGGCCTGGGCCAGCAAAAGCGCAGAGCGGTGCCGGTGCCAAGAAACGCCGGACTTGGTGAAACCAACCTTGTGACCACCGATTCCACTGGCTTCGCAGGACGCAACGGGCGAAGGCGCGGCGGAGAAACCGCAGGCTCCCTTCACCGATGATGCTGCGGGCTGGGGATGGTGGGGGGCACCCGCGAAGTTGTGAAACCAGCGGCGCTGGGACCCAGCGATCACCTGCCCGTAGCGAATGCCTGTGCAGTTGCAAAAGACAACTTTTGGCGGAAAGAAGGTTGCCGCCAGAGAGCATCCCATAGCGCTGACAAAGGCGTGGCGTTGCCAGTGAGAAACCGCCGGCGCTGGGAAAGGAACGGTGCAGCGACCGACCAACTGCGCACTCGGTGCCACCAAAGTGCTACCGGCTCTACCCACTCTGTCCCCCACGGGCTTAGGGAAGTCTGCTGTCTTTTTCTTTTCTTTTTTCCTCTGTCGCCTAGGCTGGTGCAGTGGTGTCATCTTGGCTCAGCGCAGCCTCGACTTCCTGGGATCCAGCGATCCTCCCGCCTCAGCCTCTAGAGTAGCCGAGAGCACAGGTGAGTGCTACCACCCCCGTCTAATTTATATATATATATATATAATATATATATAAAATATATATTTTATAATATATGACATATAAGATGTAATATATGGAGCGAATATGTAATATATTGCATATTATATAATATGTGATATACTATACATTATATAATATTAACATATATGATATTATATAAGATGTAATATATATTATATAATATGTAATATATTATATATAATATATAACGGATATGATACAATAATATAATATATTATAATTTATATATTATATAATATATGATAATTTATTATAATATAATACTACTTATGAGGCTGAGAAGGGAGGAGTGCGTGACCCAGGATGGTTGAGGCTGCAGTGAGCTATGCTTGTGCCACTGCACTCCAGCCAAGGTGACGCAGCCAGACCCTGTCTGAAAAAAAGTGAAAAAAAAAAAAAAAAGCCAAAAACTACTGCGGAGTGGCCCTTTCTTCAAGCGTCTGCTTGCTTTCTCTAACACCACTCATTCTATTGCCCCTACTGAGCTTGAAACGATAATGCTTTCTTCAGGTGCCAGGTCTGGAGTGCTGGGGCACCTATCTCAAAACGCTGTCTCAAAACTCCAACAGGGAGCACCTAACGGTACTGGGTGCAACATTGCTCGCACGGAGCAAACAGCAGTCCAGTAACCTGGAAACAACAGGCTCTGCGAAACCAGGGACTCTGTGACCAAGAGAAATTGCCAATTCCAGACATAGCCTGGTTTAGAGAAATGAATGGCGTTGTCATCGAAAAAACACAGACTCGATTGTGACAGAAATACCGCCGCAAACGCCGCTACAGGGACAGCCGACACCGAGAACCAAGGGAAGCGGCTGAGAGCTGCGCCTCCACGGAATAACTGCCAGCCGACACCGTGCGAGTGAGAAACCGGCCACTCCATGAAACGACCAGCACTGCCACGGAAAAGAATCCGCCGTCGCCAACAAGCGGTGCTACCAGGAGAAACGGCTGCTTTTGAAGAAAACAGCCAGGAACGCGACTGAGAGACACTTGCTCCCAGAAAGAATTGGCATTTGTTCCAAAACACAGCCGGATAAACCGAGAACCTTCGGAGTGGTTGCACCGAAACGGGGTCACCCAGCACTTCAGCGTCCTGGGCTCTAGCAAGTCTCACAGAAGCAACCGGCAGTGCTACCACCGAGGAGCCCCTAGAGGGGCAAAACTAGCAGTAATGCCATCGACGAAAGGCCAGTTAGGCCAACAGAGTAGAATATTTAGTTCCGGCGATTATAGGCCAGCGCAAACCAGGCAGCATAAAGCTGAGGGTCAGCAAAACAAAAATTAGGAACAATTTTTGTTAAAGGACAAGTTAGCTGAAACACACACAGACACACACAGACACACACACACACACACACACACACATACACACTGAAAACAATACCTTTGGGAAGATTCATCAAATGAAAATCCAAAACTAAGCAAAACGTGGAAAAATGGACTCTACAAAGAAGAGAATGCAAACACTTCTAAACGATGTGGTTTCACAGAGGTGATAACGCTGTCAGGCCTATATCAATATCTGCTCGGTCTCACCAGGACTTCTAACTAAGCGACTGCAGACACTGCTAAACCGCTACTTCCTACTCCTAAAATATCTTCTTCACCTTCATGCCCGGACTTCTATATTTGAAACTCAGGCATAAGTAAAGCAGGATAAGTCATCATGAAACCGAAAGTTACTGGGACTAAGGAGTCGTAGGCACGGCTATACTAGGACTGGTTGCGACTAAATATGGACTTGCAAGAGCTAAGAAATCACATTCACAGGGGGCACTTAGAATCGAAGCATGCACTTGTTACTCTAAGAAATCCCTAACCCAGGACTCGCTCAGAATATTTCGAACGCAGAATTAAGCATCTTTATCGCAGGCGAAATAAGCCGATACTTAATTCCGCTTAAGTCCGAACTTGCTACGCAGAGAAACCACAATCAGGGCTATATTCCGAGTGTAGGAGGTTTAAAACTCCCGAAAAGGCAGTCAAAGCAGGCAGGGCCAAGCCGGACCTGCTGCGCCTACCGGAATTGCTAAACCCAGTTGTGGTACCATTAAGTAATTGGTAGCTCTCTTAGAAGCCACGCCAAACTGTTCCAAAGAAAAAGACGCAGGAAACACTGCTAGCCCTGAGACCCATGAATAAGTCATCTTTTCAATTATTTATTTATTTCGAGACAGGGTCGCGCTCTGCTGGAGGGCCTTGGTGCTATCCGGCTCACTGCAGCCTCGACCTCCTGAGCTCAAGCAACCCGCCCACCCCAGCCTCCGGAGCAGCTGGGACTACAGGTGCGCACCACCTCACCGGGCTAATTTTTGTATTTTTTGTAGACACAGGCCTCACCCTGTTGCCCAGGCTGTTCTCAAACTCCTGAGCTCAAGCAGTCCGCATGCCTCCGCCGCTGAAAGTGCTGACATTACTGCCGTGAGCCACGCTGGCCCGCCAGAATAAGTAATATTAAGAACCGGTCATCTGTGAAGTTGTATTAATATAAGTAATTGCGTGGTCCTTCCACGAGAAATAGCAAAGATTGATAAACCTCCCAGTCTTATGACCGTGAATAAAATTCCTGAGTGTAAAACACAGTGAATTGATATACCGAAAAAAAGAAGGACCGCTGTTAAAAATAAAATTAACAATTAAAATTAAAAAGACGTTATAATAACGTAAAAGACACGATATAAAATTAAGTGTAAACAAACCATATATTTAAAAAGCAATAATTAGAAAAATAGGAATAAGATTTAAAAATACAATGGAAAAAACAAATAAATTTTAAATTTGCCAAAAACTCTTAAGAATTCTACAATCGTAAAATAGATTTCTCAAAGTTAAAACAGATACGAATGAAATATTTAATGAAATAAATATAAATGTGTAAAATGCAAGGAAACTGAAAGTAATAAGCGACGCGAAACAAGAAAGAAACGTCAGGGAAAAGAGAATTTAAAAACTGACGACCAGCAATGAAAGCACATCTTAACGTATTTTTATTTTCTAGGTGGAGACGTTTGGTAGCTGAGAATCTTTTCAAGGAGGAGAATCCAAAAAGCCTTCTGCTGCTATCTAAGGCTGCTTAGCTCCACAGATCCGTGGGCAGCACGCCCGGAGTAGAGAGAACGCGGCAAAACCAACGCGAAGAATCCACTCCAGGCAGTCTGAGAAACCCGGGAGGTGGCGCCGCAGACGGAGGGCAGGAGGATGGCGGCGTTCCAAAAGGCACTCGCTGTCACAGACCTCGGTGTCCTGCTGTCTGTCCCCGGGATGGGGAGGCCTGCACCAGGGAAGCTGCTGGAGCTTGAGTCTGTCGGGTTCCTCTGCCTGCCCCACCTCTTCTACGGGTGCCTCTTGCTGCTTCTGCGTCCCCGGCCAACTGAACTCAGTGGGCTTCGCTGTACTTGGTTCCAAGGTGCTCTGGACTCCAGGCAAGAGTCCGTTTTGCCAGTAGACTCCGGGCAGCCGCCAGCAAGGACTGGAAAGCAGTCCCAAATCACAGCTGTCCGATGAGTACTCTCCCAGTACTGGATACAAAGGAAGAGGCCACGGCCCACGATCTTCTGAACTCACAGTAGGTGGAGGCTGGGGCTCCGGCGCCACCTCTGCGGCATCCCAAGCCCGCTTCACACAGCCAAGAAAATGTTGCTCCATCGCTTAAGCCTCAGACCAACGTTTGCGCTGATCAAGGAGGGAGAGTCTGCCGCACTAACATCAGCCTGAGTATTTATGCTCTCCAGAGCCCGTGGGCGGAGGCCAGTCAGATGTTAAGAAACTCAGTAGTAACAAATGCACGAAAATTAGTAGACAAATGAAAAACGATAACATTTTAGAGAGTACATAGAGCCAAAACGAACCGTAATCCCGACAGAAAAACATAGCGAGAAAAGAAACCGAAATGAAATGACACTAAGCAAACCTTGCAGACAACTAGCGCTACAGAACGCAGGTATTAAAGAGCGCTGCAAGGGCCAAGAACCACCCGTTTCCGGGAAATGAGCGTTGCTGCCACCGGAAAACTGTCCCGCTAGGGCTCCGCGCTAACCACCTTGCGAACGAGAAACCGGCGCGTTGGACTTAGCAAGCGCCGGCACCTAGCGGATAGCGCTGGTATTGCCAAACGAATACCCGTTTCGGCGGCATACCGGGTGCTGCTAAAGAGAAACCGCGCGCTCTTAGAAAAGAGCGGTGCTTCCACACCTAAGCAACGTGTTTGGAGGAATGAACCAACTCCGTTTCAATGTGCTGTACCAGAAAAACCTGTTGTGGCATTTTAACGTGTTTTAATCCGTTCAATGTGTTTGATAGGTTTAATATGTTTTAACCCGTTATAATGGGTTGTGACAGAAAAAGCGCCGGCTAATGGTACCACAGAATTACTAGTGGCAACAGCGGCTCGGTGCAATCACCGTTCTGCACCGCAAAACGGGGTTCAGGAAGTTCCTAGGAGATACTAGCGGTTGTAGGACCGAGAAAGTGACAGCACGGAGAACGTAAGGGCCCCGCGAACGGGAAATGTCACGTCGGGTGCAGCAACTGAGAAAACGCCCAGTGGGCGCTACTGGCAAACGTGCTGATACAAAACCGCCAGCTCCGCGTAGGAAGCGGAGCCGCCAGACAGCACCCGGAACCTGATACCAGCGAGGCAAAGACCGAGCTCGGCTCCCCGGCTCCTGAGAGAATGAAAGTCAAAAAGCACGAATCTGAGACGCTCAAAATTAGTAGAACAAAAATACATAACGTTGAAATAAAAATAAAAATGTGAAATAATGAAAGTCTGAAATGCAAGTAAAACTGAAAAACACATCGGTAACGTTGTGCTCAGAGCAAGACACAAAAATAATTTTAAGATAAGCAAAAATTACAGAGAACCAACCCTACAAAGAAGAAATGTCAAATATGGCTAAGCGATGCAATGCCTACCATTAAAATATTTCTGTCAGATCTAAACCCCTGCAGGTTGCTCCTGTCATAATTTCCTACGACAAACAAACAAAAACGGCCACGGTTAAACGTGTTTAGCTACGTCTAAAAAATCGCAGTAGCTGCTATATCCCGATTTGGTCTACAGGAGGAAAAAGTCTCGATGGGCCGGACTTGCTATTGTCAAAGGGAGCTTGGTAAAACTGAGAAATCGCGTTCGCCGGCATTTCCTGACTTCCACGGGACTTTTAAAACACACAAGCATAGCTAAGACGGGACTCGATATTGAGAAACCAAACTTGGTATAAGAGCTCCCGACACTGCTAAACTGGTCATCACTAAACCTTAAAAAACAAAAAACAAAAAACAAAAAACAAAAAACAACGCATTCGCTGGTACCCATGTTTCCACAGGAGTTAAACATTTCTTGCGCAGCTAAAGCAAGTCTTACCAGGAGGAAACCGGAACTTGCTAGGACTACGAAACTTGAGGCTAGGCTGACCCCATGGTTGTTATGATTAGAAATCCGAGGCTACTGGAAACCCGGAGCTGCTGACAAATGAGTCACAGAGTGACTTCGCCTTCGCATGGGGAAACGGTGACTTCCTACGGCCTAGATATCGCAGCCAGGGCTAGACCGGTGTTTGTCTGAAGTCAGGACTTGCCTGGGCTGAGAAATCACATTTTGGCTATTCCCCTACTTGGACAGGGGCTGGAAATCCCAGGCGCCGCGAAATCGAAACTTGCTAGGACCAAGAAGCCAACGACGCGCGAAACCGTGGGGTCCTGCGGCAGAGACGCCAGCGGCGCCGCCACAGGACTGCGTTCTGGAGGCCGAGCCGGAACCCGTGCGGCGGCGGCGGCGGCGGCGGCGGCGGCGGCGGCGGCGGCGGCGGCGGCGGCGGCGGCGCTGGGAAGAGACTGTGCCCCTGCAGCTCCCCTGTCACCGGCTCCGAGGAGCGTCGGGCTCCCCCCGCCCAGCCCTGCAGCACCCATCCGACAACGCCAGACTCGGCGCAACTGGGGCAGCTGCGACTTTGAATCTCCCAGATCCGCGGCCTGAGGGCTGCCCGCCACCGAGAAATGGAGGCACAGAGCTGTGAACAAGAGACCACGGCTCGGCGAAATGGCGGTGCCAGGAGCCTGAAAGGGAATGCAGCCGGCGGGGTTGTCAAGGACAACATTTGTTTTGGCGCGACCAACGGTGCTGTCGCCAAGAAACCGTCGACTCTGAGAAACAAAGAGAAGTTCGGCTGCCGAGAAACTCCGTGCAACAAGTGCTGTGACAGCAAAACCGCCGGCTCCGCGCCGCTGGCGAAAGAGCCAACGGAAACGCCGGGTGCTGCGACCGCGACGCCGGCACGAGAGGGCCTCGGATGGAGAAAGCCCGGCACCGAGACGAGGAAACTGTGCACAGCACAACTGCCAGTTGACACCAACAGAAAAGTGTCTGGTCTGCTCTCTGGGAGAAAGCGCGGATCAAAACCAGCAACTCAGTGGAGCGAACCCCGCAGCCACTGAAGAAGTTGCCCACGTGGCGGTGGGGCCAGGGAAACACCGCGATTTGGACGACAGCCGTGGGGGATACGACAGAGAAACATGCGCGGCCACAGAAGTACATCCAGCTCCGCGCAACCAGTGAGTGGTTCCGCGATCCAGAAACCGCCAGATGGGCTCGACTAGAAACTTCTAAAAAACTGTCGTCCCATAGCAGCTTTGCTACCCACGACAGACAGTCGCCTTTAGAGAGCACCTAACGGTGCTGAGACCGGCCTGGGCCAGCAAAAGCGCAGAGCGGTGCCGGTGCCAAGAAACGCCGGACTTGGTGAAACCAACCTTGTGACCACCGATTCCACTGGCTTCGCAGGACGCAACGGGCGAAGGCGCGGCGGAGAAACCGCAGGCTCCCTTCACCGATGATGCTGCGGGCTGGGGATGGTGGGGGGCACCCGCGAAGTTGTGAAACCAGCGGCGCTGGGACCCAGCGATCACCTGCCCGTAGCGAATGCCTGTGCAGTTGCAAAAGACAACTTTTGGCGGAAAGAAGGTTGCCGCCAGAGAGCATCCCATAGCGCTGACAAAGGCGTGGCGTTGCCAGTGAGAAACCGCCGGCGCTGGGAAAGGAACGGTGCAGCGACCGACCAACTGCGCACTCGGTGCCACCAAAGTGCTACCGGCTCTACCCACTCTGTCCCCCACGGGCTTAGGGAAGTCTGCTGTCTTTTTCTTTTCTTTTTTCCTCTGTCGCCTAGGCTGGTGCAGTGGTGTCATCTTGGCTCAGCGCAGCCTCGACTTCCTGGGATCCAGCGATCCTCCCGCCTCAGCCTCTAGAGTAGCCGAGAGCACAGGTGAGTGCTACCACCCCCGTCTAATTTATATATATATATATATAATATATATATAAAATATATATTTTATAATATATGACATATAAGATGTAATATATGGAGCGAATATGTAATATATTGCATATTATATAATATGTGATATACTATACATTATATAATATTAACATATATGATATTATATAAGATGTAATATATATTATATAATATGTAATATATTATATATAATATATAACGGATATGATACAATAATATAATATATTATAATTTATATATTATATAATATATGATAATTTATTATAATATAATACTACTTATGAGGCTGAGAAGGGAGGAGTGCGTGACCCAGGATGGTTGAGGCTGCAGTGAGCTATGCTTGTGCCACTGCACTCCAGCCAAGGTGACGCAGCCAGACCCTGTCTGAAAAAAAGTGAAAAAAAAAAAAAAAAAGCCAAAAACTACTGCGGAGTGGCCCTTTCTTCAAGCGTCTGCTTGCTTTCTCTAACACCACTCATTCTATTGCCCCTACTGAGCTTGAAACGATAATGCTTTCTTCAGGTGCCAGGTCTGGAGTGCTGGGGCACCTATCTCAAAACGCTGTCTCAAAACTCCAACAGGGAGCACCTAACGGTACTGGGTGCAACATTGCTCGCACGGAGCAAACAGCAGTCCAGTAACCTGGAAACAACAGGCTCTGCGAAACCAGGGACTCTGTGACCAAGAGAAATTGCCAATTCCAGACATAGCCTGGTTTAGAGAAATGAATGGCGTTGTCATCGAAAAAACACAGACTCGATTGTGACAGAAATACCGCCGCAAACGCCGCTACAGGGACAGCCGACACCGAGAACCAAGGGAAGCGGCTGAGAGCTGCGCCTCCACGGAATAACTGCCAGCCGACACCGTGCGAGTGAGAAACCGGCCACTCCATGAAACGACCAGCACTGCCACGGAAAAGAATCCGCCGTCGCCAACAAGCGGTGCTACCAGGAGAAACGGCTGCTTTTGAAGAAAACAGCCAGGAACGCGACTGAGAGACACTTGCTCCCAGAAAGAATTGGCATTTGTTCCAAAACACAGCCGGATAAACCGAGAACCTTCGGAGTGGTTGCACCGAAACGGGGTCACCCAGCACTTCAGCGTCCTGGGCTCTAGCAAGTCTCACAGAAGCAACCGGCAGTGCTACCACCGAGGAGCCCCTAGAGGGGCAAAACTAGCAGTAATGCCATCGACGAAAGGCCAGTTAGGCCAACAGAGTAGAATATTTAGTTCCGGCGATTATAGGCCAGCGCAAACCAGGCAGCATAAAGCTGAGGGTCAGCAAAACAAAAATTAGGAACAATTTTTGTTAAAGGACAAGTTAGCTGAAACACACACAGACACACACAGACACACACACACACACACACACACACATACACACTGAAAACAATACCTTTGGGAAGATTCATCAAATGAAAATCCAAAACTAAGCAAAACGTGGAAAAATGGACTCTACAAAGAAGAGAATGCAAACACTTCTAAACGATGTGGTTTCACAGAGGTGATAACGCTGTCAGGCCTATATCAATATCTGCTCGGTCTCACCAGGACTTCTAACTAAGCGACTGCAGACACTGCTAAACCGCTACTTCCTACTCCTAAAATATCTTCTTCACCTTCATGCCCGGACTTCTATATTTGAAACTCAGGCATAAGTAAAGCAGGATAAGTCATCATGAAACCGAAAGTTACTGGGACTAAGGAGTCGTAGGCACGGCTATACTAGGACTGGTTGCGACTAAATATGGACTTGCAAGAGCTAAGAAATCACATTCACAGGGGGCACTTAGAATCGAAGCATGCACTTGTTACTCTAAGAAATCCCTAACCCAGGACTCGCTCAGAATATTTCGAACGCAGAATTAAGCATCTTTATCGCAGGCGAAATAAGCCGATACTTAATTCCGCTTAAGTCCGAACTTGCTACGCAGAGAAACCACAATCAGGGCTATATTCCGAGTGTAGGAGGTTTAAAACTCCCGAAAAGGCAGTCAAAGCAGGCAGGGCCAAGCCGGACCTGCTGCGCCTACCGGAATTGCTAAACCCAGTTGTGGTACCATTAAGTAATTGGTAGCTCTCTTAGAAGCCACGCCAAACTGTTCCAAAGAAAAAGACGCAGGAAACACTGCTAGCCCTGAGACCCATGAATAAGTCATCTTTTCAATTATTTATTTATTTCGAGACAGGGTCGCGCTCTGCTGGAGGGCCTTGGTGCTATCCGGCTCACTGCAGCCTCGACCTCCTGAGCTCAAGCAACCCGCCCACCCCAGCCTCCGGAGCAGCTGGGACTACAGGTGCGCACCACCTCACCGGGCTAATTTTTGTATTTTTTGTAGACACAGGCCTCACCCTGTTGCCCAGGCTGTTCTCAAACTCCTGAGCTCAAGCAGTCCGCATGCCTCCGCCGCTGAAAGTGCTGACATTACTGCCGTGAGCCACGCTGGCCCGCCAGAATAAGTAATATTAAGAACCGGTCATCTGTGAAGTTGTATTAATATAAGTAATTGCGTGGTCCTTCCACGAGAAATAGCAAAGATTGATAAACCTCCCAGTCTTATGACCGTGAATAAAATTCCTGAGTGTAAAACACAGTGAATTGATATACCGAAAAAAAGAAGGACCGCTGTTAAAAATAAAATTAACAATTAAAATTAAAAAGACGTTATAATAACGTAAAAGACACGATATAAAATTAAGTGTAAACAAACCATATATTTAAAAAGCAATAATTAGAAAAATAGGAATAAGATTTAAAAATACAATGGAAAAAACAAATAAATTTTAAATTTGCCAAAAACTCTTAAGAATTCTACAATCGTAAAATAGATTTCTCAAAGTTAAAACAGATACGAATGAAATATTTAATGAAATAAATATAAATGTGTAAAATGCAAGGAAACTGAAAGTAATAAGCGACGCGAAACAAGAAAGAAACGTCAGGGAAAAGAGAATTTAAAAACTGACGACCAGCAATGAAAGCACATCTTAACGTATTTTTATTTTCTAGGTGGAGACGTTTGGTAGCTGAGAATCTTTTCAAGGAGGAGAATCCAAAAAGCCTTCTGCTGCTATCTAAGGCTGCTTAGCTCCACAGATCCGTGGGCAGCACGCCCGGAGTAGAGAGAACGCGGCAAAACCAACGCGAAGAATCCACTCCAGGCAGTCTGAGAAACCCGGGAGGTGGCGCCGCAGACGGAGGGCAGGAGGATGGCGGCGTTCCAAAAGGCACTCGCTGTCACAGACCTCGGTGTCCTGCTGTCTGTCCCCGGGATGGGGAGGCCTGCACCAGGGAAGCTGCTGGAGCTTGAGTCTGTCGGGTTCCTCTGCCTGCCCCACCTCTTCTACGGGTGCCTCTTGCTGCTTCTGCGTCCCCGGCCAACTGAACTCAGTGGGCTTCGCTGTACTTGGTTCCAAGGTGCTCTGGACTCCAGGCAAGAGTCCGTTTTGCCAGTAGACTCCGGGCAGCCGCCAGCAAGGACTGGAAAGCAGTCCCAAATCACAGCTGTCCGATGAGTACTCTCCCAGTACTGGATACAAAGGAAGAGGCCACGGCCCACGATCTTCTGAACTCACAGTAGGTGGAGGCTGGGGCTCCGGCGCCACCTCTGCGGCATCCCAAGCCCGCTTCACACAGCCAAGAAAATGTTGCTCCATCGCTTAAGCCTCAGACCAACGTTTGCGCTGATCAAGGAGGGAGAGTCTGCCGCACTAACATCAGCCTGAGTATTTATGCTCTCCAGAGCCCGTGGGCGGAGGCCAGTCAGATGTTAAGAAACTCAGTAGTAACAAATGCACGAAAATTAGTAGACAAATGAAAAACGATAACATTTTAGAGAGTACATAGAGCCAAAACGAACCGTAATCCCGACAGAAAAACATAGCGAGAAAAGAAACCGAAATGAAATGACACTAAGCAAACCTTGCAGACAACTAGCGCTACAGAACGCAGGTATTAAAGAGCGCTGCAAGGGCCAAGAACCACCCGTTTCCGGGAAATGAGCGTTGCTGCCACCGGAAAACTGTCCCGCTAGGGCTCCGCGCTAACCACCTTGCGAACGAGAAACCGGCGCGTTGGACTTAGCAAGCGCCGGCACCTAGCGGATAGCGCTGGTATTGCCAAACGAATACCCGTTTCGGCGGCATACCGGGTGCTGCTAAAGAGAAACCGCGCGCTCTTAGAAAAGAGCGGTGCTTCCACACCTAAGCAACGTGTTTGGAGGAATGAACCAACTCCGTTTCAATGTGCTGTACCAGAAAAACCTGTTGTGGCATTTTAACGTGTTTTAATCCGTTCAATGTGTTTGATAGGTTTAATATGTTTTAACCCGTTTTAATGGGTTGTGACAGAAAAAGCGCCGGCTAATGGTACCACAGAATTACTAGTGGCAACAGCGGCTCGGTGCAATCACCGTTCTGCACCGCAAAACGGGGTTCAGGAAGTTCCTAGGAGATACTAGCGGTTGTAGGACCGAGAAAGTGACAGCACGGAGAACGTAAGGGCCCCGCGAACGGGAAATGTCACGTCGGGTGCAGCAACTGAGAAAACGCCCAGTGGGCGCTACTGGCAAACGTGCTGATACAAAACCGCCAGCTCCGCGTAGGAAGCGGAGCCGCCAGACAGCACCCGGAACCTGATACCAGCGAGGCAAAGACCGAGCTCGGCTCCCCGGCTCCTGAGAGAATGAAAGTCAAAAAGCACGAATCTGAGACGCTCAAAATTAGTAGAACAAAAATACATAACGTTGAAATAAAAATAAAAATGTGAAATAATGAAAGTCTGAAATGCAAGTAAAACTGAAAAACACATCGGTAACGTTGTGCTCAGAGCAAGACACAAAAATAATTTTAAGATAAGCAAAAATTACAGAGAACCAACCCTACAAAGAAGAAATGTCAAATATGGCTAAGCGATGCAATGCCTACCATTAAAATATTTCTGTCAGATCTAAACCCCTGCAGGTTGCTCCTGTCATAATTTCCTACGACAAACAAACAAAAACGGCCACGGTTAAACGTGTTTAGCTACGTCTAAAAAATCGCAGTAGCTGCTATATCCCGATTTGGTCTACAGGAGGAAAAAGTCTCGATGGGCCGGACTTGCTATTGTCAAAGGGAGCTTGGTAAAACTGAGAAATCGCGTTCGCCGGCATTTCCTGACTTCCACGGGACTTTTAAAACACACAAGCATAGCTAAGACGGGACTCGATATTGAGAAACCAAACTTGGTATAAGAGCTCCCGACACTGCTAAACTGGTCATCACTAAACCTTAAAAAACAAAAAACAAAAAACAAAAAACAAAAAACAACGCATTCGCTGGTACCCATGTTTCCACAGGAGTTAAACATTTCTTGCGCAGCTAAAGCAAGTCTTACCAGGAGGAAACCGGAACTTGCTAGGACTACGAAACTTGAGGCTAGGCTGACCCCATGGTTGTTATGATTAGAAATCCGAGGCTACTGGAAACCCGGAGCTGCTGACAAATGAGTCACAGAGTGACTTCGCCTTCGCATGGGGAAACGGTGACTTCCTACGGCCTAGATATCGCAGCCAGGGCTAGACCGGTGTTTGTCTGAAGTCAGGACTTGCCTGGGCTGAGAAATCACATTTTGGCTATTCCCCTACTTGGACAGGGGCTGGAAATCCCAGGCGCCGCGAAATCGAAACTTGCTAGGACCAAGAAGCCAACGACGCGCGAAACCGTGGGGTCCTGCGGCAGAGACGCCAGCGGCGCCGCCACAGGACTGCGTTCTGGAGGCCGAGCCGGAACCCGTGCGGCGGCGGCGGCGGCGGCGGCGGCGGCGGCGGCGGCGGCGGCGGCGCTGGGAAGAGACTGTGCCCCTGCAGCTCCCCTGTCACCGGCTCCGAGGAGCGTCGGGCTCCCCCCGCCCAGCCCTGCAGCACCCATCCGACAACGCCAGACTCGGCGCAACTGGGGCAGCTGCGACTTTGAATCTCCCAGATCCGCGGCCTGAGGGCTGCCCGCCACCGAGAAATGGAGGCACAGAGCTGTGAACAAGAGACCACGGCTCGGCGAAATGGCGGTGCCAGGAGCCTGAAAGGGAACGCAGCCGGCGGGGTTGTCAAGGACAACATTTGTTTTGGCGCGACCAACGGTGCTGTCGCCAAGAAACCGTCGACTCTGAGAAACAAAGAGAAGTTCGGCTGCCGAGAAACTCCGTGCAACAAGTGCTGTGACAGCAAAACCGCCGGCTCCGCGCCGCTGGCGAAAGAGCCAACGGAAACGCCGGGTGCTGCGACCGCGACGCCGGCACGAGAGGGCCTCGGATGGAGAAAGCCCGGCACCGAGACGAGGAAACTGTGCACAGCACAACTGCCAGTTGACACCAACAGAAAAGTGTCTGGTCTGCTCTCTGGGAGAAAGCGCGGATCAAAACCAGCAACTCAGTGGAGCGAACCCCGCAGCCACTGAAGAAGTTGCCCACGTGGCGGTGGGGCCAGGGAAACACCGCGATTTGGACGACAGCCGTGGGGGATACGACAGAGAAACATGCGCGGCCACAGAAGTACATCCAGCTCCGCGCAACCAGTGAGTGGTTCCGCGATCCAGAAACCGCCAGATGGGCTCGACTAGAAACTTCTAAAAAACTGTCGTCCCATAGCAGCTTTGCTACCCACGACAGACAGTCGCCTTTAGAGAGCACCTAACGGTGCTGAGACCGGCCTGGGCCAGCAAAAGCGCAGAGCGGTGCCGGTGCCAAGAAACGCCGGACTTGGTGAAACCAACCTTGTGACCACCGATTCCACTGGCTTCGCAGGACGCAACGGGCGAAGGCGCGGCGGAGAAACCGCAGGCTCCCTTCACCGATGATGCTGCGGGCTGGGGATGGTGGGGGGCACCCGCGAAGTTGTGAAACCAGCGGCGCTGGGACCCAGCGATCACCTGCCCGTAGCGAATGCCTGTGCAGTTGCAAAAGACAACTTTTGGCGGAAAGAAGGTTGCCGCCAGAGAGCATCCCATAGCGCTGACAAAGGCGTGGCGTTGCCAGTGAGAAACCGCCGGCGCTGGGAAAGGAACGGTGCAGCGACCGACCAACTGCGCACTCGGTGCCACCAAAGTGCTACCGGCTCTACCCACTCTGTCCCCCACGGGCTTAGGGAAGTCTGCTGTCTTTTTCTTTTCTTTTTTCCTCTGTCGCCTAGGCTGGTGCAGTGGTGTCATCTTGGCTCAGCGCAGCCTCGACTTCCTGGGATCCAGCGATCCTCCCGCCTCAGCCTCTAGAGTAGCCGAGAGCACAGGTGAGTGCTACCACCCCCGTCTAATTTATATATATGTAATATGTAATATATATTATATAAGATGCAATATATAGAGGGAATATGTAATATATTACATATTATATAATATGCAATATATAATACATAGTATATGACATATAATATTACTATTATATCATAATAAATCATCATATAATATATAATATATAAATTATAATATATTATATAATATATAAATTATAATATATTATATAATATATAAATTATTAGATATAATTATATTATATAATATATAAATTATAATATATTATATAATCATAATTTATAATATATAATTTGTAATATATTATATAATCATATTTTATAATATATACATTATAATATATTATATAATCATATTATATGTTGTATTTTATATATTACACATAATATATTACATCTTATATAATATATATTACAGTCTAATATTATATATCATATGCTATATGTTATATTTACTATATTATATGTTATATATTATATTTAGTATATTACATTTTATAGAATATATATTACGTCTTATATAATATCATATTAGCGCAGAGCTGTTTGTACTTCTGTACATGTTTTTGTCGTATCCCCACTGCTGTCGTCCAAATCGCGGTGTTTCTCTGGCCCCACTGCCACGTGGGCAACTTCTTCAGTGGCTGCGGGGTTCGCCCCACTGAGTTACTGGTTTTGATCAGCGCTTTCTCCCAGAGAGCAGACCAGACACTTCCTGTTGGTGTCAACTGGTAGTTGTGCTGTGCACAGTTTCCTCGTCTCGGTGCCGGGCTTTCTCCATCCGAGCCCCTCTCGTGCTGGGCATCGCAGTCGCAGCACCTGGCGTTTCGGTTGGTTCTTTCGCCAGCGGCGCGGAGCCGGCGCTTTTGCTGTCACAGCACTTGTTGCACGGAGTTTCTCGGCAGCCGAACTTCTCTTTTTTTCTCAGAGTCGACCGTTTCTTGGTGACAGCACCGTTGGTCGCGCCTAAACAAATGTTGTTCTTGACAACCCCGCTGGCTGCATTCCCTTTCAGGCACCCGGCACTGCCATTTCGCCGAGACGTGGTCTCTTGTTCACACCTCTGTGCCTCCACTTCTCGGTGGTGGCCTGACCAACATGGTGAAACCCCGTCTTTACTAAAACTACAAAATTAGCCGCGCGTGGTGGCACATGTCTGTAATCCCAGCTATTCGGGAGGCTGAGGCAGGAGAATTGCTTGAACCCAGGAGGCCGAGGTTGAGGTGAGTTGAGATCGCCCCATTGCACTCCAGCCTGGGCAACAAGAGCAAAATGCCGTCTAAAAAAGAAAGAAAGAAAAAAGATTTCAACACTTCTGCTTGTGTGTAATAGCAAGAAGTCTCAGGCCCCACTGGCTAAGTTACAGAGAGGTTACATGGCATTCTAGATGTGTGAACCTCTGTAATTTATCTAACCCCGTAGCCTTTATTTTAACCACCTCCGAAATGGAAGCCAAATGTGCTCTCATTTTACGCAACTATCAGGGATACTTTTGATGGAAAAACTTAATGTTTGGACAGTATCTGGTTGAAAGTAATTAGGTCAGTTTTTAACAATATTATCATTATTGATTTTATCATAAACTGAAAGATATTCTTAATCAGAACGAATGTAAAATGAATCCTTCTTTGTTGTATTCTTTCTGTGGATTTTTTTTCCTTTTCATATCCTCTGTGTAACTGGAATTTGTCTGAGTTAAACATGCTATTTGCAAAGCATCAGTGGATACAATTATAGAATTATCTAATTAAACATTGTTTACTATTGTAAAATCTGATTGATCCCAACATTTAGCAAGTATGTTTTGATACTCTATCGTATTCCAGGGGCTATAAAGGGAGCCACAAATACAAAGATGAGGAACTGGCTGCAGTTTTCACAAGTCTTACTAATGAGAGAGTAAAGACTGTCAGGAGATCATTCAGAACACAGCTAACTCTGTGTTTATTCCAGGAGCTGATTTGAAGACCAAAAGTAAAGGTCTGAATGGAAGCTTCCCTTCAAAGCTATGCTTCTTTTTACTAGAAAAAAGGAAAATATACAACTATACAACAGGAAGTGAAAAAAATGAAACAGAATGAGAACGACAGGATAGATACAGAAGGCAGAAGATTGAAAGCTCTTGTTAGGTGAAAGGTTTATGGACTCCAGGTGTCTGGAGAATGGATCCTGAGAGCAGGAGCAACTCCTACCTGCCAGTATTATTCGAGAAGTACCAGTGGTGATCCCAGAAAACTAGCTTTAGCATTTTTTTTTTTTTTTTTTTTTGAGGTGGAGTCTCCCTCTGTCGCCCAGGCTGGAGTGCAGTGGCGCCATCTTGGCTCACTGCAAGCTCTGCCTCCTGGGTTCACGCCATTCTCCTGTCTCAGCCTCCCAAGTAGCTGGGACTACAGGCACCCGCCACTACACCTGGCTAATTTTCTGTATTTTTAGTAGAGGTGGGGTTTCACCGTGTTAGCCAGGATGGTCTCCATCTCCTGACCTCGTGATCCGCCAGCCTCGGCTTCCCAAAGTGCTGGGATTACAGGCGTGAGCCACCGCGCCCAGCCTCTTTAGCATTTCTTCGAGCATGTAGCCTGGATGTGTCTCTCTAGATGTGAACAGTGGATGGAACCTTGCATTGTAGAGAGTTGGCAGTGCTCTGCATGGGTATAACACACAGAGTAGTGACCATTCCCAAAGGAGACCCATGTCACACAGGCAGAGACCTGCTGTCCAGCCTCTTATGCAGACATGCTTCTCCCTCCAACGTGTTTAAAGGAATGTACTATTTCTTTTCAACTTCCCCAGACAAAAACTGTTAAGGCAGGTGATACTTTCTTAGCGAATGTTGATTTACACAAACTGCAATTATAATATTATCTGAAAAAAAAAAAAGAAATCTGAAGTGATTTGAGGGTAAATGCTGCAGTTGCAAGCCCCACTTGCAAGTATTCTCAGGACAAATGGGAAATGGGTTAAATGATTGCCTATAGTAGTTTGCTTTTACACTTTATTTATATTATGTTACATCCTGCAAGAATTAGCATGTCATAACTTAGAGAATAAAGAACTCAGCTGATATAGGGGTCAACTAATCTGATAAACTTAGGAAGAAAATGTAGAAATATACCATCAAGCGTTATCAGTTACAGCTTTCTTACAAATGCCTTCGCTACATCTTTGGCCAACCTGATAATTTATGGAGTCAATATCATATACGTGGGCACTGTATCATCAGTAGTTTAACAATTCAATCAAAACCAAATCAAAACTTCCATCTTTATCTAATCATGTATGATGTTTGCCTGGAGGCCAGCAGGCCATCTTGGGCAGAAGACTACAAGATTTTTTTAGTCTAGATACCTCCCATTTGGTTCACTGAAAGCCATTAATTGCTTTCTCTTTGTCCGTGGCTGTAACAAACATTTTTATTTTGGAGGCAAGGTTTCACTCTGTAGCTCAGGCTAGAATGCAGTGGTATCATCACAGCTCACTTCAGCCTTGAACTGCTGGGCTCAAACAATTATGTTGCCTCAGCCTCCTGTGTGGCTGGGACTACAAGCAGACACCAACACATCCAGCTAATTAAATTTTTTTTTTTTTTTACTAGAGATGGTATTTTACTATGTTGCCTGGGCTGGTTTTGAGTTTTTGGCCTCAAGTGATCCTCCAGTCTCAGCCTCCCATAGTGCTGGGATTACAGGCATGAGCCACTATGCCCGGCCCATAATAAAGTTTTCTAATCTTAGAATCTTTGTACTTTATATTCTCTCATGATGGTAACTCCACCTTTTTTTTTTTTTTTTTTGAGACAGGGTCTTGCTCTGTTGCCCAGGCTGGAGTACAGTGGTGTGATCTCAGCTCACTGCAAGCTCTGCCTCCCGGGTTCAAACGATTCTCTCGCCTCAGCTTAACTTGAGATTACAGGTGTGGGCCACCACGCCCAGCAAATTTTTTTATATTTTTAGTAGAGATGGCATTTCACCGTGTTGGCCAGGATGGTCTTGAACTCCTTGCCTCGAGTGATCCGCCTGCCTTGGCCTCCCAAAGTGCTAGGAGTACAGGTGTGAGCCACTGCACCTAGCCTAGGTTTGTTTGTTTGTTTTTTGGTGGTGTTCACTGCATTACTCATATCGAAGTGGAAGTACCTGTGACAATTCTATCGTTACTATAGTAGCTAATATAGCATCCTCCTAGTTACCTTTTCAACTAAGTTGGATTAAGTTTCTTGATACCATTTATCATATAAACACTGTTTTATTTATTTGTTGTCATGCTATTTTTTTTTTTTTTTTTACAATCCATGAAGGTGTCAAACACGTTATGGCCAAGTCCATGTCTGCTTGTTGATTACTTATCTCTGGGACCTTGTTCACTATGTAGTACAATATAGACACTTGGTATTTGTTAATGAAGACACGATAAATGTATTAAAAGGTTGGGTGTGGTGGCTTATGCCTGTAATCCCAGCACTTTGGGAGGCTGAGGTGGGAGGATTGCTTGAGCCCAAGAGTTTGAGATCAGCCTGGGCAGCATAGGGAGACTCTATCTCTACGAAATGTTTAAAATTAGCTGAGTGTATGGTGCGTGCCTGTAGCCTCAGCTACTTGGTAGGCTTAGGTGGGAGGATTGCTTGAGTCTAGGAGATTAAGGCTGAAGTGAGCAGTGATTATGCCACCACACTGCAGTATAGGTGACAGATTGAGACCCTGTCTCAAAAAGCAAACAAACAAACAACAACAACAACAACAAAACAAAGAGTAGTCTCAGAGCTCTATAACTGATTATAAAACACACTACGAAAGGATCAAAGTAAAACAATAATTGTAGATGACAAAAGTCTTACAATAGCCATGGTTTAAGACACAACTGACAAAGAAATGTGGTTATATCTATGATATATGACATTTGAATATAATAATCATAATTAGCTCTGAAAACATAGACCAAGACATATCACAATCGTAAGAATCTCATACAATTTTAAAACACTAATAACACATTTACATAAATACAATGCAAAGATGGTTACATATCATTTTATATTTGATAATACTTCTTGTGTGATTATACCAACTAAGCCAAGTATGTCTCTTTGGATTTCAGGGGACTCAATGTCAAAAAAAATTAATGAGATAAAAATGACTGAATTTAGAATTGGATTTTGGAAAGTTTGTCAAACATCAAAGACTTAAAACACTTGATATCACAAAACAGGATCACAGGTCATTGTAAAATAAGTCATTCATTTAGTTAAGCAGTAACTCAAAGTTTTCAAAAACTAAAAGCCAAAACCTTTTACTCTTTGAGACTTGCTTTCCCAAACAATAAGAGCTAATAAAGACAGCATGAAGCCAATTACATCTTTCTCAAATATTATAGACAAATCTAATAAATTTTAATCATCTTGACCATAAGATACAACTTTTATAACCCTTTTCATAACCTTTCATAATTTTTTAATAAGAATGGGTTAATAATCCATGAAAACATTGTTAATCTGACATGGGGTCCCACATGCTGGTTTTGCATCATTGTTCCTTTGATATTAACGTTTACTTTATAGGCTGGCTGTGGTGGCTCACACTTGTAAACTCAGCACTTTGGGCGGTCTAGGCAGGCAGACTGTTTGAGCTCAGGAGTTTGAGACCAGCCTGGGCAACATGGTGAAACACTATGTCTACAAAAAATACAAAAATTAGCCATGTGTGTTGGTGCACATATATAGTCCCAGCTACTTAGGAGGCTGAGGTGGCAGGATCGCTTGAGCCTGGGAGGTGGAGGTTGCAGTGAGCTAGGACTATGCCACTGTACTCCAGCCTGGGTGACAGAGCCAGACCTTATCTGGAAAAAAAAAAACAACTGTTTAAATTAAATTCTCTATAAATTATAGAGAAACTGGACTACTTTTATCTGTTAAAATAGGTCCTTACAAGCTTACACACCCACTTCTTCTTCAATAGTCCCTGGGACTAGAGGGTTTGAATAGTCTTAATTTCTGGCCCCATGTCTCATGACTGCAGCTTATTCTGATTTTCGTCTTCTCCCAGATCTGAAGATGAGGCTTCAATTGCTCTCAATTTAGCGGGAGTTTGTGACCTTTTTAGACTCAGGAGTCAAAGCCCTGAAAATTAGTAGTGCAAGAACTTTAAAAGAAATACAGAAAGTTACATGGATATAATAACCTTAATTAACCTTAATTTTTTTTAAATCTCAGTTTTCTTTTCTTTTTCTTTTTTCTTATTTCTTTTTTTTTTTTTTTTGAGACAGAGTCTCATACTGTTGCCCAGGCTGGTATGCCGTGGCTCGTTCTCGGCTTACTGCAAACTTTGCCTCCCAGGTTCAAGGGATTCTCCTGCCTCAGCCTGCCAAGTAGCTAGGATTACAGGCACCCGCAACCATGTCCAGCTAAATTTTGTATTTTTAGTAGAGCTGGGTTTCACTATGTTGGCCAGGCTGGTCTTCAACTCCTGACCTCGTGATCTGCCCGCCTCAGCCTCCTTAAATCTAAGTTTTTCTGAGCAAATTAAAACCTAGTAATGACATAGGAATTATTTTGATAAAATGTAAAATATGTTATTCTCAGGCTGGCTACCAAAAGGCAAAAAAGTACATGCTTTTCCATATGGAGATTCCATTTAGACAACCTTCAAGTCAAAACTAACGAAAAGGGCACTTGAATTAATTAGACAAAGAAGAGTGTGTCCCAGGACATAAGTGAAGTTTTTTGGTTTCATAGAACAATTTAGATATATTTTAAAAAGTCAAGAGCACAGAATGTTGTATTGGAAGAAAACGTTTCGTTTTGATCCTAAAGATGAAGTGTTTTTTAGCATCAGACCACAAACGACAGTTAAAACCTAAGGAAAAAAGTTACAGGAGCTGACAAAAAAATTGAAGGAGGGAGTTATTATCTCAGGCCTTAAAAAGGAGACAGGCCCGGCGCGGTGGCTCAAGCCTGTAATCCCAGCACTTTGGGAGGCTGAGGCGGGCAGATCACGAGGTCAAGAGATTGAGACCACCCTGACCAACATGGTGAAACCCCATCTTTACTAAAAATACAAAAATTAGCTGGGCGTGGTGGTGTGCGCCTGTAGTCCCAGCTACTTGGGAGGCTGAGGCAGGAGAATCGCTTGAACCTGAGAGGTGGAGGTTGCAGTGAGCCTAGATCTCGCCACTGCACTCCAGCCTGGTGACAGAGCGAGACTCCATCTTAAAAAAAAGAGAGAGAGAAAATAATGATAATGATAACAATAATAATAATTATAATAATAAATAAAAAATAAAGAGAGAGAAAGCTGAAAACATTGAGATGCAATAAAAGTTGAAAATTTAGGTAAATTAAAATATCTTATAACTTAAGAGTAAATAATATTTTACAAAAATGTTGTTCTAACCAAGTCTTTTGAGTATTAATATATTTTTTATATCAAAGCCCAATCTCTAGAAAGACTATTATAATTTCCCGTTATTTATAGCCAACTAGATAACATAATTTTTTTTTTTTTTGAAATGGAGTCTTGCTCTGTCGCCCAGGCTGGAGTGCGGTGGTGCGATATCAGCTCACTGCAAGCTCCACCTCCCAGCTTCACGCCATTCTCCTGCCTCAGCCTCCCGAGTAGCTGGGACTACAGGCGCCCACCACCATGCCCTGCTAATTTTTGTGTTTTTAGTAGAGACGGGGTTTCACCATGTTAGCCAGAATGGTCTCGATCTCCTGATCTCGTGATCCGTCTGCTCGGCCTCCCAAAGTGTTGGGATTACAGGCGTGAGCCACTGTGCCTGGCCTAATTTTTGTATTTTTATCAGAGACGGGGTATCACCATATTGGCCAGACTGGTCTTGAACTCCTGATCTCAAGTGATCTGCCTTCCTTAGCGTCCCAAAATGCTGGGATTACAGACTACCACACCTGGCCTATCTCTCTCTCTCTCTTTTTTTCTGGTTTCTTTTATCTTGTTTCACAAATAATCTGTGAATTAGACAAAATTATTATTATTATTATTATTACTATTATTATTTTATTTTTTTGAGACGGAGTCTCGCTCCTGGCTGGAGTGCAGTGGCGCGATCTCGGCTCACTGCAAGCTCCGCCTCCCGGGTTCACGCCATTCTCCTGCCTCAGCCTCCCGAGTAGCTGGGACTACAGGGATATTTTTGTATTTTTAGTAGAGACGGGGTTTCACCGTGTTAGCCAGGATGGTCTCGATCTCCTGACCTCCTGATCCGCCCGCCTCGGCCTCCCAAAGTGCTGGGATTACAGGCGTGAGCCACCACGCCCGGCCGGTACTCCGAAGCCCTCAGATCGGCGACCTGGGGGCTGTAGCCACCGAGAAAATACAGGCACCGAGCCAGGAGCAGTTCCGCAACCAAGAGACCTCGGCTCGGCGAAATGGCGGTGTCTGGAGCCCGTGAGTGACGCCAGCCGTTGGGGCTGTCAAGGAGAACATTCGTTACGGCGCAACCAACGGCACTGTCACCAAGAAACCGTCGTCTCTGAGAAAAAAAACGTTCGGCCGCCGAGAAACTCCGTACAAGTGCTGTGACAGAAAAACCGCCGGCTCCGCGCAGCTGGCAAAAGAGCCAACGGGAACGCCGGGTGCTGCGACCATGACGCCGGCACTGGAGGACGTGGGATGGAGAATGGGACACACGGAGCGAGAAGGGAAACGTTTCATGCAGACCAACTAGCGCCGCCGCCATCGGAAAACTCACCCGCCAGTGCTGCCAATGAAGTGCGTGTGATAAACCGATGATTGGTGGGAGGAGCAGCGCTGGGCGCTGGACCCGCGAGTGTGAGAATCTGGCGGCGCTAGGACCCTTCAGGCGCGGGCACGAGGCGAAAGCCAGCGCTGTCGCTAAAGACAAATGCGCGTTCTTTTGGGCGCCATCAACGGTGCAGCCAGCGATCACTCCCAGGCTCTGAGAAACTAGAGATGTCAGCCACAAACCCTCCGTTCAGGGAAAGGTGCGGCGCCGTGACGGATCGACTGGCACTGGGTGCAACATTCTCTGTGGCCTAGAGACTAGAATATAAAAACAAAAAACGAAATACAAAACTGCTGCTGGCATTACTCCTACTCTCCCCCCTCAAGTCAGTGGCTTCAGGCTTAAGAAAACCTGTATTTTTCTTGGCTGTGCCATAATCCGCAATTACCGAGGCCCCCAGCGACCCACCCAGTGTGATTCGCAGAGGGAAAGGAGCTGGAATAAGGACCGTGAATGGGGCGGATGTGGTTCGTCCTGGGAGAGAACTAAAGCTTGTGCGGGTCGCAAACAGCTTTACACTGCAGGAAACTGCTCTTCCAATGGCCGTGGCTGGGTCCTTCCACACCATCCCTCTGCCCTAGACCTTAGTCCCCGTTCAGAGCTATCAGAGATTCTAGGAGAGCCGTCGACAACCGCATCTCTTCGGAACTTGGAAACTCTAGGTTCAAGATCTCCGTGGAGAATGAAAGGCACAGTGTCGCCTGACCCAGGCATCAGGCTTGCCCCGCACATCAAGTCCCTCCGCTACTGGATGGAACTCTGTGGCAATCGCTCCTTATTCTGATGGTTCACTCTGTCAGATAGCCTTGATATTTGGGGATAGTAGTTCAAAAACCGCCGGGGAGGAAAATGGGCTGAAAGACTCCAGCGTTGGATGTAGAATTGACAGCGAGACATACATCTCCTCTCTAAGCCCAGAGAAAAGCTCAAGTTGTGGTTCTCTGTCTCTAGCAGCACGATCTTCAAAACGCATCATTGATTTCTTTCTATCTTCTGGGAAATGCAATGCAGGTGAACTTGTAAGTGCTCAAATCCTCCATCTCCTCACTTTTCAGACTGAGGCCTATTTTTTTTTTCATCTGAGAAGAAATATGGGACTGCCACTGCTCAGTAGGAAAATGTCCTTTCCCCCAAGCATTCATATTTCAATAAAAATCTGCACTTGGTGAGTTGAGCCCCCTCAAACAGACCTACAGACCCTGCCACGAGCATCTCCGTCCACACTCATCATTTCCCATTTTCATCACTGCTGCTCCTGTGCAAACCAAACTATCCTTTCCCTGGGGGATCCTAGGTAGAGGCCATGCCAGGACAAAGGCAGAGATATGCCCTGCCTGGTAAGGAAATCCATTTTGGCCTTGTAATTCTCACCCTCTCCCAAGATGTTTGCCTCAATATCTCCTTCCCACCTTACCCCGTCTTCAGCTAGCCAAAACATTCCCTGGCATTTGAGGCCCTTCCAATTCCCTCCTGGTTTTGTGGATGGGAGAATAAAGAAAAAACTGCACTGTTCCCACCCACATAGTTACAGCCACTTTATCAAATAGATGAGCAGTCTGGAGCCATTGCAAAGCAAAATACCTGCCACGACTCCTCTCTTCTCATTTTGACTCCAGCTTTTCATCTTAGCAAAAAACTTGCAATCAGCAACCCCTAGATGGAAGGAATATCCTGTCTTAATGGGAGTCCATAGGAGGCTGCAGGCTGCTCCCCTACAGAGACTGACATCAAGGTAGTTGCAGAATTCAGATTCTAATTCCGGTGTGGTTGGAGGCGGGGTGGATTCCAGGGAGGTCAGGAAGAGGTAAAGTACAGAATTGAGCTTCTTGGGAGGAGGTCATAGGAACTTTGCAGCATGACAATGGCTAGAGATCGGGTAGAATTGAGCAGGCTGGCAATGGCAGTTTTGTGGGGGTGGTAGGACCCAGGATTCAAACTTGAGGGCAAATTGTGGAGCACATACGACAAATGATGTAGAGCCTTTCCTATTTCCCTTCCTGGTGTGTCATCCAAAACAATAAATAATAAAGAATTAACAAAGACTGATATTTTTGTTCAATTTCATGAAGAAAAATCTCATCAAACTAATTATAATGGCAAATCTTGTTAGAATATTATTAACCAAATGAAAGCGACACAAAACAGAAAAATGGTGGGGAGTGGGAGGGACCAAGAAAGAAAAAGTCCCCAACACTCACGAGGTGTGTACAGGTGAATCTTCTGGTCAGTTGGTATGTTGCAGAAAGCTGGGCAACTAATAAATTAGGAGGCAGTAATTCATATTAATACCTTCCTGATACAGAGAAACTCTTGGTTTTAACGATCTACTTCTTTGTCAGGTATTGGTTCTTGATTTGAGGCTCAGAAAAGATGGTAACAGTTATAACTGTAGTAGAGCAGGTAAAAACAAAGATCATGCAAGAGTCTAGACAGAAAGTACAAGGTAAAAATGTCCCAGGGTAAGTAATCTAGACTAAGACAATGAAGAATTCTGCTTGGTGCCAACAGAGGGCTCCACCATGCCTCTGGTTCACCTACAAAAAGTGAACCATTTGCTATTGGTCTCTGGGATTGAAGATTCACCCTCCCAATTTCCTGCCTGTCCTAAGCTTACCTGTAACTTAGAGGGTTTTGTGTTTGTTTTTCTTGTTTGTTTTGTTTGTTTGTTTTGTAAAGCACTCTCTACAAATGTTTGATAGATTATAAACTGCAGGATCCACTAGACCCTGCAAGGTGCAGGGGAGCCCTGTGACTACCACTCCAATGCACCTCCACACATGTTCTTCCTGCTGGTTCCTCCACAGAATTTCTTCTTCCTGGTTCCATTTGCTGTAGTAATTTGGGGCTGTATTCACGGACAAGTTCCAAGAGTTTACCCAATTTTGGTGACCGATAAACTCTTGACTAACAATTATGTGTGTGTGTGTCTGTCTTTCCTGTAGGAGGAAATCAGTGGTGCTTCAGGATATTGTGAATTTGGGCTTCTGAAAGCAGAATTCTGATTTAACAGTATAATGGAATTCATGAAAGTCACGGTGCTAATTTGAACCAGCAAGCAGCCTTGTGAGAGGAATCTGCTTTTCCTCAAGTCTGAAGAACACCAGGAGAATCTTTCTGGATGGAGTTACCAGGAATCCTCTGCTGAGGAAAGTGAAAGGGAAGACGCAATTTCTCCTGGGAAGGGGGGATGCTGATGTAGAGGGTGACAAGCAACATGCCATGAAGCACTCAGTCACCTGGTTAGATTTAGAATTAGAGTTATGGTTAAGGAAGAAGGAAGGAAAAAAGGGAGAAGAGGAAGAAAGGAAGCAAGAAAAGACAAAATTTATTCTAAGATAAAATTTGTGAATTTTGCTAAACTATATATATATATATTTATTTTATTTTATTTTATTTTTTGCTGTCATTAGCCAAGATAAGGAATCTTCAAGTTCAGTAAGACTGGATTTAGAATTGTCTGGGGGCTTTCAAAAGAGCCATTCAGTAAATAAGAAAGAATACAGGCCTGCAGCATCAGAGTCTGAGCTGGGGGAATAGGTTTGTGTGAATTTGGGCATGGTGGCTCAGGTCTATAATCCCAGCACTTTGGGAGGCTGAAGTTGAGGATTGCTTGAGCTCGGGAGTCTGAGACCACCCTGGGCAACATGGGGAGAGCCCATCTCTACAAAAAAATAAAAAATATTAACCCAAGGTGGTGGCATGCACCTTGCTGCCAGCTGCTGTGGAGGCTGAGGTGAGAGGAATGTTTAAGTCCAGGATGTCGAGACTGCAGTGAGCCCTGTCTGTGGTACTGCACTCCTGCCTGGTCCACAGAGGGAGACTCTGACTGAAGGTGGGGAAAGAAAAGATTTGTATGAATTTGGTGCTGCTTTGTATTTCAAAATAGGAAAGTGGATATATGAATATATGGCATAAAAGGTCCAGATACTGGACCCCAGTGAACTCAATTGTTTTCAAGGTCTGACTTTAACCTTGCTAGGCTGAAGAATCTGGAATGGCTCAGATGTTTCTAGTGCAGCTATAACTTTTGCCTCCTTTAGAGTAAGTCTGTGGAGGACTTGAGTATACTCAGAGTGGATCTGAGAGGTACCTGCTTCCAGAATGAATTAGAATTCCTGGATTTGAGTCATAATCAGATGGCTGTTAACGGGTTATTGTAGACATATGGCTCTTAAGTTCACAATATTGAATTCAGGTGAATATCATAAATATTTGTAAGTTGGATTATATTATGAAGCACTTGGTAAAAATTGCCATGCAGGGATAAATGTAGGAAGGGGATTGCAGAGTCTGATATCTAAAAAATAAGTGGAGCAGCATTTGGAAACTCCTGTTCACATTTCCGATCCCTTTTCTCTCATTAGAACCTAACTGCTATCCTCTAATCCCTACTTTTGAAAAAATGTATTTAAGGCCGGGCGCGGTGGTTCACGCCTGTAATCCCAGCACTTTGGAAGGCCGAGGCGGGTGGATCACGAGGTCAGGAGATCGAGACCATCCTGGCTAACACGGTGAAACCCCGTCTCTACTAAAAACACAAAAAATAGCCGGGCGTGGTGGTGGACGCCTGTAGTCCCAGCTACTCAGGAGGCTGAGGCAGGAGAATGGCAGTGAACCCAGGAGGCGGAGCTTGTAGTGAGCCGAGATCGCGCCACTGCACTCCAGCCTGGGCGACAGAGTGAGACTCTGTCTCAGGAAAAAAAAAAAAAAAAGAAAAAATGTATTTAAAAACTCAGCAAACATTAATGGAGATATTCCAAGAGCCAGGCTCCTGGTTCCAAGACCCCACTCAGAGGACTAAGCTCAAATCTAATAAGATGTGTAGGCTTGGGGCCAGTGGGGCGAGGGGATATCCACAGGAGGGCCAGTCGAACAAGGCCTCAGACTCATGAGCCTCAAATGTAGATGTCAGATTTTTCCTCCAATTGAGATTGTACCTACAGCCACAGAGCTTCATGGATGTGAATGAAAATGGTCATGTCTCAACTTTTAAACCGTGCTCAATTAGAGGAACTCATTGCCTATGGCATAGTGTCATGTAATAAAATGGTTTTTTGTTGTCTAATCTTGTAGTTAGTACAGTGATAGTACATTGGGTTTTTGTGTTAAAAGAAGTCATTTGTTATCCCAGCACTTTGGGAGGCCGAGGCGGGCAGATCACCTGAGGTCAGGAGTTCAAGACCAGCCTGACCAACATGATGAAACTCCATCTCTACTAAATTAGCCAGGCGTGATGGCGCATGCCTGTAATCCCAGCTACTCGGGAGGCTGAGGCAGGAGAAAGGTGTGGACCCGGGAGGCGGAGGTTGCAGTGAGTTGAAATCCCGCCACTGCACTCCAGCCTGGCAACACAGCAAGACTCCATCCCCCCCCAAAAAAAAATCATTTTTAAAATTTAGCTTTTAAAACACATTTAGTTTTTATTTTACTGTCTTTATTCTTCGTGGTCAGGCACATTTATGCCTTTTTGTTTCCTCCCTTGAGTTGTGGGCCTGGACTCCTAAAACCTCCATTTCTAAATTTGCCTTACCAACAGGGTCATAATGGTAGGCAGACTTGGTGGGACATGAGGCAATAAAAAGATGAACAGTCATTCTGGTTATGGCTTGGCAGTGGGATGGCAGCACATTAGCTTGGCTCTCACAGTGTGGGCTGCTTTGGTTTCTTTTCCTATCTGAACTCTGATAGGTAGAGTCCTCATGTCCAGGAATAATTCCAGAAAACAATAAAAAAAAGAAACAAATTGGTTTTCAGACCAGGACATAAACATAACCATAGTGGATGAGGGTTCATGCATTTACTAAACTTGAATGTGGTTATTACTTCATTGCTATTGTAATCCAAAAATAAAATTTGAAGCCCCCAGCCACCAACGTCTGATTGGACCCCTCTTCTCAGCCAAGGGCATTCCAAAGTTAGCCTGAAAAAGTAGTTTCAAGCCATGCTGGGAAGGGGGAGTCAGACATGCCTCATTATATTCTCCTGTCTTTTAAAATTATTGATAGAACAGACTCTTTAAGTCTGGTTAGAAACATTTACAATCTGTCTCTCTGAAGTCTTCCACCTGGAGGCTTCATCTGCGACACCTTTGCCTCTGGAACACCTTATGGCAACCCAGGCATTCCTTTCTGGAGATAATAGTTATTGCAACAAATTGCCGATCATAAAATGTTTGAACCTCTCCAACTTGAAGGATCGGGCTTCCGGTTATACTGCCTTTCTGGACGGAACCAATGTACACCTTAGATGTATCGATCTCATGACTTCCTAAAATATATATAAACCAAGTTGTGTGCTGACCACCTGAAGCACATGTTCTCAGGATCTCCTGATGGCAGTTTCATGGGCTAATGGTCACTCACATTTGGTTCACAATAAATCTCATCAACTGTTTTGCAGAATTTGACCCTGTGTCTGCTGGACCTCCCAGAAGAGCAGCACGTGTGCTGATTTCTCTGGGTTTCAAAATTGACAACACTCAATGGAAAACTGGATTCCAAATTCTACCAGGGAATACTGTGCCAGGTGCTTTCTGTGGGACCCTTGCTGTCTCTGGGATTTCAAGTGCTATTACAATGGTCTCCCCCAGGGCACATTAAATGACTGTTGAGATCCCTAACTGGCATGGCTCCAGAAGTGATGTGGAATTTAGGAAACTCAGGCAGTCATTGATTTCCCGGCCCCACTGATGCTTTTCCTCTATCTCCTGGCTGAGAAAAGAAGACCAGGAAGAGCCATGAGGGACTTCCAGGGTGGCATGTGGCTGTCTCCAGCACACGTAGATAACCTGGATTCTATCTGTAACAGGCTATGCTGATGGATCAGCAGGTTAAACCTAGCTGAAAAAAGCAGTCAAGCACTTCCTTTGGTGTGTGAGGCAGAAACCAGGACATCTGTTGGTCCACCAGGGGACAAAAATCAATCCTATTTCACCAATTTGTCTCCTCCGTGTGGGGAGCATAGGGCATGGAAGGTGGATGAGAATCACCATCCACCTTCTGCTGCACAGGAAAGACAAGGGAAGACTCCAGGGAAGACAGAGGAGGAAAACGTCGAGCAGCCCCAGGTGGATGTCTCTCTCTCTCTCTCTCTCTTTCTCTCTGTGTGTGTGTGTGTGTGTGTGTGTACCTTGACAGTGGGTAGAGGAAGGGAGAAGAGGTTTGAGGTCTTCCCACTAGAGGAGTGAAATGAGCAGAACTGAGAAAAGAGGTCAGAGAAAAGAAAGAGGAACCTACAAGCCACCACAGAACTTTCTTTCCCCAGGGAATGGTCTCTTCCCCTACTAGGGGCTGGGTATCCTTGTGAAGTCGCTGGAGGTTTTCAAGGGGTGGGCTTCCTGGCTTCAGTAGACTCAAGGTCCCTAGGGTCCAATTAGGATAGGCGCCTGTGAGGGCTCCCGAGTTGGAATAAGAGTCGGAAGAACTGACAGGGCTGGGGACGCACTAAGCACACTCTACGCCTGAGAGTTGAGGGTGGGGATGTTGGAGGGAAAAAGGGCTGCTTTTTCCTGCGTGCAGGCTTCAGATTCACAGGGGGTGTGAGGAGAGGGCGGAGGAGGAGGAGGCAGCGGCTATTTATGCTGGGAAGATGGCTCAATTGAGAAGTGAGGCAGATGTGGCCTCGGAGGGTCTGGCGGATGGCTGCCGGGATCACCGGGGGCTGGACTTTGAGACGTCCAGGACGAACTGTTGCCCTTTCAGTGCTGCCCTCCCTGTGTCTGCTGGAACTGTTGGAGCCGCAGTGCAGCCTAATTTTGACTTCAGGTAAAATAATTCAATATACTGAGGCCCAGGGGGAACAAAGCAAGGTCTACTCCATATCTCTGGACAGCTGGTGTCTTTCAGTGCCTAAACTCAATCAGAAGCCTGGGAGCAAAAGTAGCTCTCCAGTGCAGTCCATACAGGTTACTTCTTGCAACATAGAGGTGACTGAAGCATGGTTAGCAGATCTAGAAAGGCAAATATCTCTAGCAGATCTAGAGAGTCTAGCCAATGTTAGCTAGCAGTGTCTTTATGTTGATAAACCTATTCAGAATGTTAACTTTGTTTGTTGGTTTGTTTGTCCGTTTTTGTCTCCCAGGCTGGAGTGCAGTGGTGCGATCTCGGCTCACTGCAACCTCCAGTAATTCTCCCGCCTCAGTCTTTCCAGCAGCTGGGACTACAGGCTCCCCACCGCCACACCCAGAATTTTTTGTAGAGACGGGGTTTCGCCATGTTGCCCGGGCTGCTCTCAAACTCCCGATTTCTTAGTCTGACCAAGTCAGAGTTTAGCTATTTCTTAGCGTAGCAAGTTGAGATTTATTCCAGTTTCGATTTCTAGTTGTAACAATGCTGGCTTTAACCGCGCCTACATATTTGTAGTCCTTGCAAGTTCCTGTTTTGTAATAGGAACCCCCATTATAGCCGTGCGTGCGGTTTTTAAGTCTTGTAGAAATCTGGGTACTGGAGAATGTAATTAAAAAAAAAAATTAGCAGTGCCTGAAATCTTTTAGTCATACCAAGTGTGATTTCACAATAGAGATTCTCGCCCTGGCTGTGCTTGTGATTTTTCACTCAGGCAGAAGTTGAGGTGTCTAGGCTACAGGAACTTTTTGGTGTCGCAAGTATCGGTTTAGCCATGGCTGTTTCTTCTTAACCCGAGGAAATTTCGGATAGGCGCAAGAGGCACAGGTTTAGTGCTAATACAAATATGGCCGTAGGATCGCACCGTTCAACACTGCAATTTCTTTGTAGGGTTATTTGTATGTTTTGTATACTCAAAAAAATTTTTTTTGATGTGTCTTTTTCTGGGAGCGAGGTTACTGGTGTATTTTATTTTCATTTCTGTTTGCTTTACAAATTTAATTATTTTACTTTTTATTTAAATGTTATGTATTTTATTTTTTCTTACCCACTGCCTTCCCCAGGAGAGTAAATGTGGCATAATTTCTTCTACGGATTTTGAGTATTATGTCTCAGCTTCCTACTAACTAGCCTTCTCCCGTGAGCCGGGGAGCAGGGCTGGTGCCTGGTCTCTAGGGTTCTCTTCCGCTGCTCTGTGCCTATGTGGAGTCAGCAGTTTCGCATCAGCACTTTCGCCAATAGCGGAGACTCAGTGTTTTCTCGGCTGCGCACCTTTGGAAGAGCTGAACAAAACAGAACGTTTCGGCTGGGCGCTGTGGCTCACGCCTGTGATCCCAGCACTTAGGGAGGCCGAGGCGGGTGGATCACTCGAGGTCAGGAGTTCGAGACCAGCCTGGCCAGCGGGTGAAACCCCGTCTCTACTAAAAATACAGTAATTAGCTGGCCGTGTTGGCGCGTGCCTGTAATCCCAGTTACTCGGGAGGCTGAGGCAGTATGCTTGAACCCAGGTGGCGGAGGTTGCAATGAGCCGAGATTGCGCCACTGAACTCCAGCCTGGGCGACAGAGCGAGACTCCTTCTCAAAAACAAAACAACCCAGAACGTTTCTCGTTCACAAGACTCCGAAGTGCTTTGTGGTAACGCTTCCTCTCTCCTAGCACCGCCACTTTCCCGGGCTGGCTGTCTCAGGGTCTCAGCCCAGTGATTGGCCGAGGAGGCGCTCTTTCAGCACTTTCGCTGGAAGGGCTTGGGCTCGGTTTGTCTGCCACAGGCGCTTCATTGGGTAGCTGCTTTCTCGGTGGAAGCACCGTACAACCTTCCAAGCCCCGATATTTCTTAGAGACGGCGATTTCTTAGTGGCAATACCTTAACTGCGCCAAAAGTAAAGTTTGCCGCTGGGTACGCCGCTAGTCGTTCAGTGTGGGCATTTGCTATTGATGCAGGATTTTTGCTTCTAAGCTCAGCTATATCCGGGTCCTTGTCTCACGATCAGGAGGAAGTGGGCACGCGGATATCGAAGAGTGAGTGGAGTAGAATTTATTAAGCGTAAACGAAAGCTCTCATCAAAAACAAGGGTCCTGAAAGCAGGTTGCCGGTTGCTCCCTTAACAGTTGAATACCAAGGCTTTTATGTGAAAGCTGATGAGGCTGGGTTCCCTGTTTGTATAAGGCGAGAATTCCTGGTGGCGCCATCCCATTCCCCCAGTGCGCATGCGCGCTCTTAGTCCGCAGCAGGCATGTTTAGGCAAGTCCCCTGTGCAAGTTCCCTTATCTGCACAAAACACCAGTCGGAGGTTCTCTGGGGACCCTTCCCTTACAGTCTCCCTAAAGCTGGCTAACTCCTTTCACTATGTCCCAGTACCCCTGGTTCCTCGGACTGGCACTTTCTCAGTCATAGCACCGCTCATTCGTCCAAGCAGGACTGATCTCGGTGGCAGCACCGCTGGTGGGTCGAGCCTGCAGCTTCTCCTGAGCAGTTTCGTTAGTTTTTGGGTCCTAGCACCGCTAGTGGTACCATAGCGGCTCTTCATGGGTTGCAGGACGTTTGCCGACTCCACCCCACGCTGCCTGCCTAGGTTCGGCTACGGGGCAAAAAGAACAGACTCCTGGAAAGGAACAACCCCGAGGGTTGGATATTTAGGAACGACGTCCTTTGCAGTGCCAAGTCCGCGGATGCTGCACTTGGCTTTCTCCTCCCTCCTGGGGAAGAATTGATGTTTACTTCTCCCCAAGCTCCGGGCTGCATTATCCAGGGATTTTGGGGACTAGACTACCTGAGATTTTAGAGCTTCTACTGGATCATCCTTTTGGAAACAATTATCAGTTACAATAATGTCTATCCGGGCCGGGTGCGGTGGCTCACACCTGTAATCCCAGCACTTTGGAAAGCCGAGGAGGGTGGATCACGAGGTCAGGAGATCGAGACCATCCTGGCCAACATGGTGAAACCTCGCCTCTACTAAAAGTACAAAAATTAGCCGGGGGTGGTGGCGCCCACCTGTATTCCCAGCTACTCGGGAGGTTAAGGCAGGAGAATCGCTTGAACCGGGAGGACTAGGTTGCAGTGAGCCGAGATCCTGCCACTGCACTCCAGCCTGGCAACAGAGCAAGACTCCGTCTCAGTAATAATAATAATAATAATAATGTTCTTTAAAAAAGTTTGCCTTCACGATTCTTTGTCAACGTTTAGTTGTCTTTCTCAATACGATAACAGAGAAACATCAAATGACTTTTGTTTCTTTTGTTTTGTTTGACTGTTGTTGTTTTAGGATTAAGACCAAGTCAGAAGTCTGTTGCTGGGTAAGTAGTGCAGGTAGGAAGGAAGCCAGGACTCCTCCCACTTACATTCCTTGATTCCTCAACCCAAGCACATACTTGGTAGGACTGTCTTTGGCCGAAAGCTCTTATCTTTCCAAGTTCTTCCTGGGCTCTGACAAGTGCCTGGGAAGTGGTACTGTAGTCCCCAACTCTACAAATTGCTGTTCTGGAGGGTGGGTTGGCAGAAATGTTGACTAGTTGAAATGTGAGTGGGGCAGCTTAGGTAGGCAATGATTACCTAAAGACTGTAAAGCCAGGCGACTAGACCTGTATACCTTGGTGGTGAAGACCTAGGAAACCAGGTCTCCATCACTTATACGCTATAAGGTCTAACATTTAAAAAGTAAACTGAAATCTTATGCTTCATATTCCTTTTCAGTAAACTCAGTGGCATATTACACTAAACATGGTGTCCACTTTTTTCCTGAGTTATATAGTATTGAAAGATCTTAGAACACTCTAGCACAATGTAAATGTTCATTATATATTAATTACAATTACTTTATATAATTGTTCTTTTTCAGTGACTTTTTTTAATACCTCAAATCAGCAAACACAAGCCTGAATCCACTAAAATGTCCTTTCTAACACCCTCATTTTGAGACAGCTCGTGGTTCTCCATGATAAGTTCTTGGGTGAGGAGTAACAAATCTAGTTTCTTCAACTGCAAATTCAGTTTCTGATGGTCTTTGGCTAAAGCATGTTCACACATATGAGGAATTGATGAAAATGACATCTAGCAGAGAGGTTCATGGTTCTTAAATACTTTGGGTTCATTTCTGATTGGCCTTTATTTATTTATTTATTTTTATTATACTTTAGGTTTTAGGGTACATGTGCACAATGTGCAGGTTTGTTACATATGTATCCATGTGCCATGTTGGTTTGCTGCATCCATTAACTCGTCATTTAGCATTAGGTATATCTCCTAATGCTGTCCCTCCCCCCTCCCCCTACCCCACAACAGTCCCCGGAGTGTGATGCTCCCCTTCCTGTGTCCATGAGTTCTCATTGTTCAGTTCCCACCTATGAGTGAGAACATGCGGTGTTTGGTTTTTTGTCCTTGCGATAGTTTACTGAGAATGATGTTTTCCAGCTTCATCCATGTCCCTACAAAGGACATGAACGCATCATTTTTTATGGCTGCATAGTATTCCATGGTGTATATGTGCCACATTTTCTTAATCCAGTCTATCGTTGTTGGACATTGGGGTTGGTTCCAAGTCTGTGCTATTGTGAATAGTGCCACAATAAACATACGTGTGCATGTGTCTTTATAGCAGCATGATTTATAGTCCTTTGGGTATGTACCCAGTAATGGGATGGCTGGGTCAAATGGTATTCCTAGTTCTAGATCCCTGAGGCATCGCCACACTGACTTCCACAATGGTTGAACTAGTTTACAGTCCCACCAACAGTGTAAAAGTGTTCCTATTTCTCCACATCCTCTCCAGTACCTGTTGTTTCCTGACTTTTTAATGATGGCCATTCTAACTGGTGTGAGATGGTATCTCACTGTGGTTTTGATTTGCATTTCTCTGATGGATTGGCCTTTATTTCTAATAAAGGTATCTGAGGCTGGGCACAGTGGCTCACGCCTGTAATCCCAGCACTTTGGGAGGCCGAGGCGGGCGGATCAGGAGGTCAGGAGATCGAGACCATCCTGGCTAACACAGTGAAACCCCGTCTCTACTAAAAATACAAAAAATTAGCCGGGCGTGGTGGTGGGCGCCTGTAGTCCCAGCTACTCGGGAGGCTGACGCAGGAGAATGGCGTGAACCCGGGAGGCGGAGCTTGCAGTGAGCCGAGATTGCGCCACTGCACTCCAGCCTGGGCGACAGAGCGAGACTCCATCTCGAAAAAAATAAAATAAAATAAAATAAAATAACATGAAATAAAATAAATAACAAAAATAAAAATTAGCCAGGCGTGGTGGCGCTTGCCTGTAATCCCAGCTACTTGGGCTGAGTCAGGAGAATCACTTGAGCCTGGGAGGTGGAGGTAGTTTGTGGTGAGCCGAGATTGCACCACTGCACTCCAGTCTGGGTGACAGAGTGAGGCCGTGTCTAAAAAAAAAGTATCTGAGAAAGGCAAGAAAGAAGAAAGTTTAGAGGGTGCCAGGAATTTTTAAAAAATCTTTACTTCTCCCAGATTTGGAGAGTAATACTTCATCATTGGGAAGGGGAAGTAGTTTCAAATATTTCTGTAATTATTTGAAAGTGGAAGTATCAAATAGAGTCCCATAAGAAGTTTCCTTATTAACAACTTGGAAGTTCCTAGAGTTTTGAAAGGTAATGTTTTGGATTTTTTTAATAGAGTATAAATTTTGTATCTATACTCATTTGCAAGGAGATCCTGCCCTGAACTATGATAAGGCTATGTATTGTGATTATTGTTTTCTTATTGTTAGAAAGTCTTCTCTCTTCAAGTTTTGTCTGTCACCATTCTTTCCATGTGGGAAAGTCTTTAAAGGATACAGTCCTCAAAGAAAAAAAAAAAACCCTCTGATTATGATTGTGTATGATAAGTTTAATTGATACTCCTATATTGTCCTTGAAAATATAGTACTTAATTCGTAAAATACTTGTCAAAACTAGAGTGTATTTTGCCCCACATCTTCAGTAACATTGGGTATAATAATTTAAATGATCTCTGTAGTTGCTGAGGCAAAATTGTACAAATACTTGTGTAGAAATAGAGTGTATTTTGCCACACATCTCTAGTAATATTGGGTATAATTAAATGATCTTTGTAGTTTCTCAGGGAAAATATACATGTTGGTTTTAACTTTCACCCATTCAATTTGGAAGCATCACATTTCTACAGGCATAAGCCACCTCACCAGGCCTTTTCTTCTTCATTTTTTTAGTAAAGAAAGATAAAAATAATGTCCATTCTTTGTAAGATACTGGAAAATAACTTGGTTTCCAAAGAGTTTCCATCCAGTCCCAAATTTGGAGAAATGAACCTGCACACTCCAGTGCAATGTCAAATCTAGACAAACAAGAGGCAAATGTTATTAACATTAGAAAACATATAGTCTCCATTAAAAGGAAGAGTGGGAATTCCTTGGGACCAGAAATGCAAAGAATTCCTGGAAGTGGACTCTAGGTGTCTGCAGAATGAACCCTGAGAGAAGCGATAGCCCTAGATGGCAAGTGCTTATTGGGGGAATTCTCCTGGTGACCCCAGGAAGCTGGCTTCAGCTTCTTGCAAACTCCAGTTCTTGCAAACCACTATTCTACTTTGTCTCTATAAATTTGTGTACTCTAGGTACCTCACACAAGTGAATCATGCAGTATTTGTCCTGTTTGACCGGCTTGTTTTACTTAACATGTTGTCTTCCAGGTAAATCCATGTTGCAGCATGTGTGAGAATTTTCTTCCTTTTTGAAGCTAAATAATGTTCCGTTGTATATACATACTCCATTTTGTTTATTTATTCATCCATTGATGGACACTTGGGTTGCCTTCATATTTTTGGCTTTTGTGAATAGTGCTCCTATGAACACAGGTTTATAAATATCTATTCAAGTGCCTGCTTTCAAATGTTTGTGTATATCCCGAGCAAGAGAATTGCCGGATCTCATGCTAATTCTATTTTTAATTTTTGGAGGAGCTGTTATGCTGTTTTCCATCGTGGCTGCATCATTTTATGTTCCTACCAACAGTGCACAAAAGTTCCAAGTGCTCCACATTCTTCTGGTTTTCTTAATAGTCATGCCAGTGGGTGTGAGGTAGTTACATTCATTTTTGCACTTGGAAAACTGGGGGCAAAAACCAAGGGCATGGCAAAGTATAATAAAATGTGTAAAAAAAAAAGAAAAAACTTATGATGTATTTATTTATTTTGAGATGGAGTTTCGCTCTTGTTGCCCAGGCTGGAGTGCAATGGCATGATCTTGGCTCACTGCAACCTCCAGCTCCCAGGTTCAAGCAATTCTCCTGCCTCAGCCTCCTGAATAGCTGGGATTACAGGTGCCTGCCACCACGCCTGGCTAGTTTTTCTATTTTTAGTAGAGATGAGGTTTCATCATGTTGGTCAGGCTGGCCTCAAACTCCTGACCTTAGATGATCTGCCCACCACGGCCTCCCAAAGTGCTGCGATTACAGGCATGAGCCACCGCACCCGGCCAGCATTACCATTTGTATCTCAGCAGGGGCAAGAGAATGAGTGGTGTTCGAGAAAGCAAGAAACTGCTAAAGGAAAGGGTCACTCCTCAGTATTATTTTCTTTCTTTTTCTTTCTTTTTTTTTTTTTTTTTTTTTTTTTTTTTGAGAGAGAGAGGGTCTCACTCTGTCACTCAGGCTGGAGTGCAGTGGCACAAGCATAGCTCACTGCAGCCTCAACCACCTCAGCTCACGGAGACTCCTAGGTGGCGGAGACTACAGGTATGTGCCACCATGCCTGGCTAATTCTTTAATTTTTTGTGGAGACAGGATCTCACTCTGTTACCCAAGTTGGTTTTGAACTTCTGGCCTCAATTGATCCTCCTGCCTCAGCCTCCCAAAGTGCTGTGATTTCAGGCATGAACCACCACAGCCAGCCTATTTTTGACTTTAGATAAAATAATTCAGTACCTTGAGGCCAGGGGGAACAAAGCAAGGTAATAAATTACTACTCTGTATCTCTGAACAGCTGATGTCTTTCAGTGCTAAACTCAATCAGAGGCCTGGGGGGAAAAGTAGATCTCCAGTGCCGCCTATTTAAGTTACCTCTTGTACCATAGTGCTGACTGAAGAGTGGTAAGCAGATCTGGAGAGGCAAGCTGATATTAGCTACCAGTGTCTTCAGGTTTATCAACATATACATAGCGGTAACTTTTTTTTTTTTTTTTTTTTTTTTTTTTTTGAGATAGAGTCTCACTCTCTCACCCAGGCTGGAGTGCAGTGGTACAATCTTGGCTCACTGCAAACTCCACCTCCTGGGTTCCAGTGATTCTTGTGATTCAGCCTACTGAGTAGCTGGGATTATAGTCATGCATCACTATGCCTGGCTAATGTTTTTGTATTTTTAGTAGAAATGGGGTTCCCCTACGTTGGCCAGGCTGGTCTTGAACTCCGGGCCTCAAGTTATCCACCCACACTAGCCTCCCAAAGTGTTGGGATTACAGGTGTGAGCCACCCTGCCTGGCCTACACGGGTAACTTTTTAAAATGGTCTAAAAACAACTCTATACTCATAAAGTTAACAAATTAGATAATATGGATCAATCCTGCAAGATCCACAGTCTACCCAACTCACACAAAATAATCTGTAAATGTTTGAAATTATTAAAGATACTGAATTCATGGTCAAATGTCTTCCAAAAAACAAACCTAGAGGTTTTTACAATTTCACTGACTAATTTTACCTAATATTCAAGGAATTAATAAGATGAATTCTACAAAATTTATTCTAGAAAATAGAAGAATATGGCATACTTCCCAACTTATTTTATGAGAGCAGCATTTTCCTGGCAAACACAGTACACTAGGAGAAAACTACTGACTAATATTGCACCTAAACATAGATGCAGAAATCTCCACCAAAATACTAACAAATAGAAATCTGAAATGTACGTTAAAGAACAATACCATGCCCAAGTAAGGTTTATTCCACATGTAAGGCTGGTTTAGTACTCAAAAGTCAATCAATATGATTCACCCTATTGATTGCCTAGGTTGGAAACATCAGGCTCCTGCGGCTCCTCCTGAATTGCCTGCGCCGGATCCAGTGCGGGCGACCCTGCGCCCCGCCTCAAGGTACTCTGAAGCTTGGGAAAGAGATCTTTTCGCCGACAGTTTCAGCGAGGAAGCACTCAGGGAGCGGAAAGTAGGTGGCAGTGGAAATCTAGGCCGCCCCAGGAGAGCTCGCAGTGGTAAGGACAGGAAGGGAGCATCCAGGACACCGAATGTAGTGAGCTCCGGGCTGGAGGCATCTGGTCCCGCCGCCTCCATTGCAGAATCCCGGGCCTGCCAAAGTCGGAGGGGAGACCGCAACTCCAGCGCGTCCTTTCACCAGCGGATACAGGGTATCAAGGACTCATAAGTCAATAGCTTTTGCGTTTTTGTAACCTTCTGGTCTCATTGGTGGTCCAAATCAGATTGCAGGGAGGTGGGTGTGAACCTTATTCTTAGCAGCAAGTTACATCAGGACATGGAATTAATGAGATTAACATAAAGTCCTATCATTTGAGATGAAGTTATCTAGTTAAATAGTTTGCTTTAGGGATTGAAAAGAAAAAATATTACCTTTCTTGTACAGAGAAAGCCCTGTTGGGGGACCCTGGTTAGAAAGTTCATTATTGTCCCCAGATGCATTGCTAGTACTGCTATAGCAGACTGGATTCCTTTCTGCCTCAGAGTAATGCTTGTCAGATGCCTAAAGATCGCGATGTTACTGAGGAGCAGGCCAGGGTAGTTGCCCATTTTTAAAACTAGAAGGTCATTTTTTGAGGAGATATTTTATTATTTTATTATTCCGTGTTATGTTGACTCATGTTACATTTTAATTTTAGATTCAGGGGGTACCTATGTAGGTTTGTTACAAGAATATATTGCGTGATTCTGAGGCTTCCATGGATCCCATGACCCAGAGAGTGAACTAAATCCACAGGAGGAAATTTTTCAGCCTCTACCCCCTTATGTCCCTCCCTCCCTCCTTTTGGAGTCCTCAGTGGTCTATTGTTCTCATCTTTATGTCCCTGTACACCAGGCTAAGCTCCCACTTCTAAGTGAGGACATGCAATATTTGTTTCTGCATGAATTTGCTTAGGATAATGGCATCCTTATAAAATAGTTTGAAGTTGGATAATGTGATGCTTTGGGCTTCTTTATTTATTTATTTATTTATTGCTTGAGATGCTTTGCCTATTCATTGTCTTTTTTTTTTTTTTTTTTTTTTTTTTTTTTTTTTTGAGACAGCGTTTTTGCTGTAGCTCAGGTGGGAATGCAGTGTCATGCTCTTGGCAACCTGGACCTCCCAGGCTCAAGGGATCCTCCCCGTCAGCCTCCAGAGTAGCTGGGTGATCCTCCCCGCTCAGCCTACAGAGTAGCTGGGAATACAAGAATGTGCCACCATACCTGGCTAATTTTTCTTGTATTTTTTGTAAAGATGGGGTTTCACCATGCTGCTAGGTTGGTGGTTGCCTCAGCCTCCTGAGTGGCTAGGACTACAGGCAGCTGGGACTGCAGGCAGGAACCACCACACCTAGCTAATAATTTTTTTTTTTTTTTTGGTAGAAATTGTGTTTCACTATGCTATCTGGTTTGGTCTTGGACTTCTGACCTTAAGTGATCCTTCTTCAGCCTCTCAAAGTGCTTGGATTACAGATGTTAGCCACCATGCCTAGCCCGTAATAAAGTTGTTCTAGTCTTAGATTCTTCTCTCATGATGGTAACTCCACCTTCACACTCATGATGGTAACTCCACCTTCAGTTTTTTTTGTTGTTGTTGTTCGTTTTTTTTCTTTTTTCTTTTTTTACAACATCTTGCTCTGCTGCCCAGGCTGAAGTGCAGTGGCAGGATCCCAGCTCACTGCAACCTCTAGCCCCTGGGTTTAAATGATTCTACCACCTTAGCCTTCCGTGTATCTGAGATTACAGTTTCATGCCACCATGTCTGGCTAATGTTTGCAGTTTTAGCAGAGAGGGGGTTTTACTATGTTGGCCAGGCTGGTCTCAAACTCGTGGCCTCAAGTGATCCTCCTGCCTCGGCCTTCCAAAGTGCTAGGATTACAGATGTAGGCCACTGCACCTGGCCCAGATTTTTTTTTCTCTTTGTTCATTGCATTATTCATATCAAAGTGGAAGTATCGCGGATAATTCTAGTCTTTCTATACTAGCTAATATAGCATCCTACTACTTATCTTTCCAATACACTTATGTTAAGTTTCTTGATAGCATTTATTAGGGCCGAGCGCAGTGGCTCATGCCTGTAATCCTAGCACTTTGGGAGGCCGAGGCCGGTGGATCACCTGAGGTAAGGAGTTCGAGACCAGCCTAGCCAACACGGCTAAGCCCTGTCTCTACTAAAAATACAAAAATTAACCCGGGATGTTGAGCGCCTGTAGTTCCAGCTACTCGGAAGGCTGAGGCGGGAGGATCGCTTAAATTCAGGTGGCAGAGGTTGCAGTGAGCCGAGATCATGCCACTGCACCCCAGCAGTGGAAACAGAGTGAGACTGTCTTTAAAACAAACAAACAAACAAACAACAACAGCAACAAAAAGCATTTATTATATAAATACTGTCTTATTTATTTATTTGTTGTCCTGTTTACTGTCTTTTTTCAACTCATGAAGGTGTCAAACACTTTATGGCCAAGTCCATGTCTACTTGTTGATCACTTATCTCTGGGACCTTGATCCCTTTGTAGCACAATATAGACACTTAGCATTTGTTAATGAAGAGACAATAAATGTATTAAAAGACTGGGTGTAGTGGCTCATTCCAGAAATCCTGGCACTTTGGGAGGCTGAGATGAGAGGACTGCTTGAGCCCAGGAGTTTGAGCCGAGTCTGGGTAACATAGGGAGACTCTACCTCTACGAAAAATTTAAAAATTAGCTGGGTGTGTGGTGTGCACTTGTAGTCTCAGCTACTTGCGAGGCTGAGGTAGGAGGATTGCTTGAGCCTAGGAGATTGAGGGTAAATTGAACAGTGATCATGCCACCACACTGCAGCCTGGGTGACAGAATGAGACCCTATCTCAAAAAAAAGAAAAAACCAAAAAACAAAAAATAGTAGTCTCAGAGGTCTATAGCTGATTACAATCCTATAAAAGGATCAAAGTGAAACAATAATTGTCGATGGCAAAAGTATTAGAATAGCAGTGGTTAAAGATGCAAGGGGCAAGGAAATTTGGTTATAGCTATGGCATACAACAGTTTAATATAACGATCATAATTAGTTCTGATAACATACACTAACACATTTCAGAATCACAGGAATCTCATACAATTTTGTAATACATACTAATAAGACATTCACATAAATACAATCCAAAGAAAGTTAAATATCGTTTCATGTTTGATAATGCCTCTTATGTGATCTTATTATGCAAAATAAGCCAAGATCTTATGTGATCTTATTATGCCAAATAAGCCAAATATATCTCTTTGGATTTCAGGGGACTTAATGTCAAAAAAATTAATGAGGTAAAAAAGACTGAATTTGAATTGGATTTTAGAAAGTTTGTCAAATACTTAAAACAAGGTCAATGTTTAAAACACTTGATATCACAAAATAGAATCACAGGTCATTGTAAAATAAGTCAGTCGTTTAGTCAAAGTGGTAACTCAAATATTTCAAAAACAAAAAGGCCAAACCTTTTACTCTTTGAGACTTACTTTCCCAAAAAATAAGACCTAATGAAGATAGCATGAAGCCAATTAAACCTATTTCTCAAATCTTATAGACAAATGTATTAAATTTTAATCATCTTGACCAGAAGCTATAATTTTATAAACCTTTCATAACCTTTTATAATATTTTAAAAAAGAATGGGTTAATACCTCAAGAAAACATTGTTAATCTGACACAGGGGCCCACAGACTGGTCTTGCGTCAGTGTTCCTTTGATATTAATCTTTAATTTATGGGCTGGCCATTGTGGCTCACATCTGTAATCTCAGTACTTTGAGAGGCATAGGTGGGTGGATTCCTTGATCTCAGGAATTTGAGACTAGCTTTGGCAACGTGATAAAACACTGTCACTATAAAAAAATACAAAAATTAGCCAGGCATGGTGGTACACACCCACAGTCCCAGCTACTCAGGAGGCTGAGGTGGCAGGATCGCTTGGGTCTGGGAGATGGAGGTTGCAGTGAGCCGGGATCATGCCACTGCATTCCAACCCAGGTGACAGAGCTAGTCCCTGTCAAAACAAAACAAAACAAAACAAAACCACTGTTTATAGAGAAATACTGAACTAACTTTGTCTCTTAAAGTAGGTCCTTACAAGCCCAAACACCCACTTCTTCTGCAATAGTCCCTGGGACTAGGGGGTTGAATAGTTTAATTTTCTGGACCCAGGTCTCATGAATGCAGCTTCTTCTGATTTTCATCTTCTCTTAGGTCTGAAGATGAGGCTTCAGTTGCTGTTAATGTTTAAGATTTAGCAGGAGTTGGTGACCTTTTTCAACCCAGGAGTGAAAGCCCTGTAACTTGGTAACACAAAAACTTTAAAAGAATTACAGAAAGTTATGTAGATATAATAACCTTTTTTAATCTCAGTTTTTCTAAGCAAATAAAAACCTAGTAATAGTTACATAGGAATTATTTTGATAAAATGTATAGTATGTTTTTACCTTTTTCTTAAATAACCTTTGAATTAGATAAAATTATTTTCATTTTAATAATAACACTTTTTCTTTGGAAAAGTGTTTGCCTACAATACTTTTGTAAGGTTGAAAATGACCCAGACATTTAATGACTATCTATTATTTCATATAATATAACTCTAAGATTTTTTTTTTTTGATGGAGTCTCAGTCTGCCTAGGCTGGAGGACCGTGGCACGATCTCAGCTCACTGCAACCTCTGCCTCCGAGTTCAAGAGATTCTCCTGCCTCAGCCTCCTGAGTAGCTGGGATTGCAGGCATGCACCATCACCGGCTAATTTTTGTATTTTTAGTAGAGATGGGGTTTCACCACTTGGGCCAGGCTGGTCTCCAACTCCTGACCTCAAGTGATCTGCCCATGCTGGCCTCCCAAAGTGGTGGCTCACACAGTAATACCACAGTCTTCTGAATTCAAAATAGGTGGAGGCTGGAGCTCAGGCACCACCTCTGCGGAATCTCAAGCAGGCTTCACATCGCCAAGAAAATGTTGCTCCATCGCTTAATTAAGCCTCAGAGCAGGAGGACATAAGCGTTTGAGCTGACCGACGAGAGGAAGCAGAACTTTTAGCACTACCATCAGCCTGGGTATGGTAGTGCTCTCCGGAGCTCGTGGGCAGAGGGCACCCAGATATTATGAAACTCAATAGTAACAAATGCACGAAAATTAGTAGACAAATGAAAAATGATAAAATTCTAAAGAGCACATAGAAACAAAACAAATCGTAATTCCGACAGAAAAACATGGCGAGAAAAGAAGTCGAAGTGAAACGGATACTAAGCAAACCTTACAGAGAACGAGCGCTACAAAACGCAGGGATTAAAGAGTTCTTCAGGGGCCAAAAACCGTCTGTGTCCGGGAAATGGAAAACTGTCCGCTAGGTCTCTGCACTGCTCTGGACCTCGCTAACAAGAACCTGGCGGCGCTGAGACTGAGCAAGCGCCGGCACCTAGCGGATAGCGCTGGTATTGCCAAACAAATATCCGTTTCGGCGCCATAACGGTGCTGCTAGAAAGAAACTGCGGATTCTTAGGAGGGGTGCTTCCACCCCGAAACATACTGTCTGGAGGAATGGACCGACTCGGTTTAAATATGTTGTGACGTTTTAATGTGTTTTAATCCGTTTAATGTGTTTTAACATGTTTCAATGTGTTGTGACAGGAAAAGAGCCGGATTACGGAAGTACTAGTTGGTACAGAGGCTCGGTGCAATTACCGTTCTGCACCGTAAAACGGGTTAAGGAAGTTCCTAGGAGATATTAGCGGTGCGAGAACCAAGAAAGTGACAGCACAGACAACTTATGGACTCCGCGTACGGGAAACGTCCCGTTGGGCGCTAAGAACGGTGCAGCAACTGAAAAAACGCCGAGTGGGCGCCACTGGGGAAAGCGTTGCTGCAAAACCGCCAGCTCCGCATTAGAAGCAGAGCCGCCAGACAGAACCCGGGACCTGACACCACCGAGGCGGAGACCGAGCTTGGCTCCCCAGCTCCTGAGAGAATGTAAGTCAAGGAGTACGAAGCTGAGGCACTCAAACTTAGTAGAAGAAAAATGAATAACATTTAAATAAGATAAAATTTTAAAATAATAAATTCTAAAATTCAAATAAAAAGGCAAAGCAAACACACTGGAAACTACCGCTAACATTGTTCTCGGAGCAAAAGACACAAAAAGAGAATTTAAAAATAAGCAAAAATTAGAGAGAACCAACCCTACAAGGAAGAAATAACAAGTATTGCTAAATGAAGCAATTCTATGATTAGGATATCCCTGTTAGATCTAAACCGGTACATGTTACACCTAAGTCTACATTTCTTAAGACAAAACCAAAAACAAACAACAACAACAACAACAAACCAACAAAACTCAGTCACGGTTAAACCTGTATACAACTAAAAAATCTTAGTAGCTGATACATCCAGACTTGGTCCACAAGAGGAAAAAGTCGCATTCGGCGGAAATTGCTATTGTCAAACCGAGCTTCCTAAACCAGAAATCGCGTTTGCCGGCATTTCCTGACTTCCATGGGAGTTTAAAAAACACCAACATAGCTAAGGCGGGACTTGATATTGCGAAGTTAGTCTTGGTGTAAGAGCTCCCACGCACTGCTAAACTGGTCATCGCTAAACCTAAATGAATCTCATTCGCTGGTACACAGATTTCTACAGGAGTTAAACATCTCCTGCGCAGCTAAAGCAAGGCTTACTGTAGGAAGCCGGAACTTGCCACGACTTAGAAACTTGAGGCTTTGGGAGGGCGAGGCGGGTGGATCATCTGAGGTCGGGAGTTTGAGACCAGCCTGGCCAACGTGGCAAAACCCCGTCTCTACTAAAAATACAAAAATTAGCCGGGTGTGATGGCGGGCGCCTATAATCCCAGCTATTTGGGAGGCCGAGGCAGGAGAATCACTTGAACCCGGGGGGTGGAGGTTGCAGTGAGCCGAGATCGCCGAGATCGTGCCACGGCATTCTAGCCTGGGCGAAAGAGCGAAACTCTGTCTCAAAAAAAAAAAAAAAAGAAAAAAGAAAAAAAAGAAAGAAAAAAAAGAAAAAAGAAACTTGAGGCAGGGCTAACTCCGGGTTTGTTATGATTAGAAATCCGAGGCTACAGGAAACCCGGAGTTGCTGGGAAATGAGTCACAGGGTCACTCAGCCTTTCTGTGGCGAAACGTCAACTTCCTACGACCTGGAAATCGCCGCCAGGCCTAGACTGGTGTTTGTCCTAAGTGGGGACTTGCTTGGGTTGAGAAATCACATTTTGGCTATTCCCCGGCTTGAACCAGGGGGTAGAAATCGTAGTTACCGGCTGGCGCAGCGGCTCGTGCTGTAATCCCGGCAGTTTGGGAGGCCGAGGCGGGCAGATTATTGAGGTTAGGAGTTCGAGACCAGCCTGGTCAATATGGTGAAACCCCGCCTCTAGTAAAAATACAAAAATTATCCGCGCGTGGTGGCTCGCGCCTGTAATCCCAGCTACTCTGGAGGCTGAGACGGGAGAATCGCTTGAACCTGCGGGGCAGAGGTTGCAGTGAGCCAAGATCGCGCCACTGCCATCCAGCCTGGGCGACACAGCGAGACTCCGTCTCAAAACAAAACAAAAGGAAAAGAAGAGAAAAGAAAAGGAAACGCAGGCACCCTAAAATCGAAACTTGTTAGGACCAACAAGCCAACGACAGATGAATCCGCGGGGTCCTGCGACAGACACGCCAGCGGCGCCGCCACAGCACAGGGTTCTGGAGGCCGAGCTGTTCTGCGGGTTCTGCGGCGGGGCTGGCGGCGCTGGGAAGAGACGGCGCCCGGGCAGCTCCCCTGCCACCGGCTCGGAGGAGGGGCGGGCTCCCCCAGCCCAGCGCCGCCGCGGCCGCCCGGGGAACGCCAGGCTCAGCGCAGCTGGGGAGGCTCCGAATCCCTCAGATCCGCGACCTGAGTGCTGTCGCCCCGAGAAAATGGAGGCACCGGGCAGCGAGCTGCGCTGAGACCGAGAGACCTCAGTTCTGCGAAATGTCGGTGCCCGGAGCTTGCGAATGACTGCAGCCGGCGGGTTGTCAGGGACAACATTCCTTATGGCGCAACCAACGGCGCTGACGCGAAGAAACGGTGGACTCTGAGAAAAAAGAGGGGTTCGGCCACCGAGAAACTCCGTGCCACATGTGCTGTGACAGCAAAACCGCCCGCTCCGCGCCGCTGGCGAAAGAGTCAACGAACGCCGGGTGCTGAGACCGTGACACCGGGACTAGAAGGCCTCGGACGGATAATGGGACGCCCAGAGCAAGCAGGAAAACGTTTTGTTTGGCTCAACTAGTGCTGTCGCAACCGGAAAACTGTCAGGCCAGTGCTGCCGCGGAGGTGCATGTGAGAAACCGGTGATCCGAGGGAGGAGTGGCGCTGGGCGCTGGACTCGCTGGTGTGCGAATCTGGCTGCGCTAGGACCCGGCAAGCGCGGGCACCAGGCGAACGCCAGCGACTTTGCCAGACAAATGCATGTCTTTTTTGGTCGCCATTCAAAGGTGCAGCCGGCAGTCAGACCCGGCTCTGAGAAACAAGTGGAGGTGTCAGCCATAAACCCTCTGTTCAGGGAAAGGAGCGTCGCCGCGACGAATCGTCTGGCCGTTGGGTGGAACTTTCTTTGGTGGCCTAGTGACCAGAAAATAAAAACGAAAACGAAATAAAAAACTGCTACTGGCGTTACTCCCACGCTCCCTTCTCAAGTCGGTGGCTTCAGGCTTAAGAAAACCTGTATTTTTCTTGGCTGAACCGTGATCCCTAATTACTGAGGGCCCCGCGACCGACCCAGTGCGATTCGCAGAGGGAAAGGAGCCGGAATAAGGATCCAGAATGGGACGGATTTGGCTCCTCCAGGAAGAAAGCAAAACAAATGCAGGTCGCGAACACTTTACAATGCAGGAAGCTGCTCTTCCAGTGGCCGCGGCTGGGTCCTTCCACACCACCTCTCTGTCCTAGGCCTTCGTCCCGGTTCAGCCCTCACGGATTCTAGGCTAGAGGTCAACAACCGCATCCCTTCGGAACCTGGAAACTCTAGGTCCAAGATCTCGGTGAAGAATGAAAGGCACAGTGCCGCTCAACCTAGGCTTCAGGCCTGCCCCGCTGGTCCCGTCCCTTCCCTGTGGGATGGAACTCTGTGGGAATCGCTCCTTATTCTGATGGTTCACTCATTCAGATATCCTTGATATTTGGGGATAGTTCTAAAACAGCTGGGGAGAAAAATGGACTGCGAGACTCCGGCTTTGGACGTGAAATTGACAGCGAGACATCCGCCTCTAAGCCCAGGGAAAAGCTCAAATTGTGGTTCTCTGTCTCTAGCACCGTGATCTTTGAAATGCATTATTGATTTTTTTCTTTCTTCTGGGAAATGCAATGCAGGTGAACTTGTAAGTGTCGAATCCTCCCTCTCCTCACTTTTCAATCAGACTGAGGCCTACTTCCTTTCTGAGAAGAAATATGGGACTGCCACTGCTCAGTAGGAAAATGTCCTTTCCTACAAGCATTCATATTTCAATAAAAATCTGCACTTTGTGAGTTGAGCCCCCTCAAACAGACCTACAGACCCTGCCACGAGCATCTCCATCCACACTCATCATTTCCCATTTTCACCACTTCTGCTCCTGTGCAAACCACTACTATCCTTTTCTGGGGGATCCTAGGCAGAAGGGGATGGCAGGACAAAGGCAGAGAAGGCACTGCCAGGTAAGGAAATCTATTTTGCCCTTGCAATTCCCTCTCCCAAGGCATTTGCCTCAGTATCTCCCTCCCACCATACCCCTTCTTCAGCTGGCCAAAACCTTCCCTGCTATTTGAGGCTCCTCCAATTGCCTCTTGGTCCTGTGGTTGCGAGAATAAAGGAAAAACTGCACTGATCTCACCCACATAGTTACAGACACTATCAAATAGAAGAGCAGTCTGGAGTCATTGCAAAGCAAAATACCTACCATCAGTTCTCTCTTCCTATTTCTTTTTCTTTTCTTTTCTTTTTTTTTTCTTTTGAGACAGTCTTGCTCTGTCACCAGGCTCCAGTGCACTGGCGCAACCTCGGCTCAGTGCAACCTCTGCCTCCCGTGTTCAAGGATTCTCCTGCCTCAGCCTCCTGAGTAGCTGGGACTATAGGAGCGTGCCACGATGCCCAGCTAATTTTTGTATTTTTAGTAGAGATGGGGTTTCACCATGTTGACCAGGATGGTCCCGATCTCTTTACCTCGTGATCTGTTCACCTCGGCCTCCCAAAGTGCTGGGATTACAGGCGTGAGCCACCGCGCCCCGCCCTCTCTTCCCATTTCTACTCCAGCTTCCCATCTTAGTAAAAAATCTGTGAGCAGCACCCTGCAGCGGGAATATGTAACCTGCTTTGATGGGAGTCCATAGGAGGCTGCAGGCTGCTTCCCTACAGAGACTGATACCAAGATAGTGGCAGAATTTAGATTCTAAGCCTAGTGTGATTGGAGGTGGGGTGGATTCCAGGGAGGTCAGAAAGGGATCAAATACAAACTTGTGCTCCTTTGGAGGTGGTCATAGAAACTTTGAAGTATGACAATGGCTAGTAATTGGGTAGAATTGGAGCAGGCTGACAATGGCAGTTTTGTGTGGGTGGTAGGACCTAGGAATCAAACTTGAGGGCAAATTGTGGAGCACGTATGACCAATGATGTAAAGCCTTTCCTATTTCCCTTTCCAGTGTGTTATCCAAAACAATAAAGAATTAAGAAAGGCTAATATTTTTATCAGTCTCATTAAGAAAAATTGCATCGAATCAAGATAACTATAATGATAAATATTGTTAGAATATTATTAACCAAATGAAAGTGACACAAAACAGAAAAACTGGGTGGATGGTGGGAGGGATCAAAGAAAAGCAAAGTCTCCAACACTCCGGCGATTTGCACAGGTGAATCTTCTGGCCAGTTGTTATGTGGCAGGAAGCTGTGCAACTAATGAATGAGGAGGCAGGAATCCATATTAATACTTTCCTGATACAGAGAAATTCGTGGATTTAACAATCTGCTTCTTTGTCAGGTACTGACTTTTGATTATAGGCTCAGAAAGGATGATAACAGTTATAATCACTTAGTCTAGTAGAGTAGGTAAAAGAAAGACTGTGGAGGAGGCTAGACAGAAAGCACAAGGTAAAAGTGCCCCGGGGTAAGTCATCTAGAGTTGAAAGTGAAGAACTGTGCTTGGTACCAATGGAGGACTCCACCAGATCAGGTTAACCTACAAAAAATGAACGATTGGCTGTTGATCTCTGGGACTGAAGATCCACCCTATGCCATTCCTGTCTAGCCTCAGCTTTACATTCACTGTGTAGCTCAAAGGTTTTGTTTTTTTTTTGTAAAACACTCTCCACAAATGTTTGATAGATTATAAAACCCTGTCCTAAGACTTTGTCATCCACAGACAATTGTCTTATTTTTAGTCCTCTTCAAAAGGTCGTTTATAATTAGCTATTGGACTTTGATAGGTGTTTTTGAATGCAGGTTTCTAATTACTCTGGAGATTGTGACATTAGAACAAAGGAAAATGTGACATGAGTCTGCTTGGGAAATTTTTTTTTAAAAAAGTAGAAAAGAGGAGTAAACTTTTAGGACTCTCATGGAGAACTGAGATATTTGTGAATATCAAACAGAACAGGAGTTAATTGCATGGACCGAACAAATAGAAGACTGAAGTGATATTGTTGACTTTTTTGCTAAAAAATTGCTGATCCTTAAAAAATTGCTGATCCTTTGTTATGTTTTTCTGAGTCAAGGAAACTTTACTTTTGAGCTATTGACAGCTTTTAATTCAGTAAAGTATACTCCGATGAACAAAATTTAGAGCATATTTGTTTCTCTTTACCTGATCTCTCCAGAATTTGGAAACCATTTGTGAATATTCTTAATTTATGTCAACGTAGTTATTTGCATAAGTGCAATAAGAATGTTTTCTTTTGCAACAGAACACCATTGGAGAAACTGGTTATTTTACCAAGGCTTTGACTGAAATGGTGCACTTTTCTTTAAGGAGTCAAACTTGACTTACAGAGCCAATAAAAGCCCCTTGGGAAAACAGGCCCCAAACCTTGTCTACACAGTCCCTATACAGGGTTTCTGACTTGTGGTAGGTAAAGAATGTCACTTTCTGACAAGCCCAGGAGCCCCAAGTCATCTTGGGACCTCAAGAGGAGGGGAATTTACCCAACTCATATGTATTCGATGGTACAAAGCCATGGCTGGGCTCGGCTTTTAAAAAGTCTTATCTGAGACTTTTTCTATGGAACAAAGTTCCATCAAAGTCATTTAAAAAGCCTTGTGTGAAAAATAATTGTTCTTGCGGCACTTTATACAAATAATTAGGCCAAGTATAATAAAGCAAATAGGTCCTACCATGATTTCTCTTCAGTAAAAATGGGAAACTAGAGAGAGAAAAATTATGTTTCAACAACTATAGTATACATGTTGTTAGATTCTAGTCTTGCCTGATGTTATTTAATTTTTATTATTTTCTACAGTTTGGACTGAATTCCAAATTTTTTTTCTGGCTAAAAGTCTCCAAAATAATGTTTTCAATTCTTATTTCTTTTCCTTTGCCCTCCCCATTTTTCCTAATTTGAAATCACTGAAAAGTAAACTGTGCTTTCTTAAAGCCCTGCAAAATGAAGCTAGACAACTTAAACTTCAGAAGTAAGTAAGAACAACCTACATACATCCATAAACCACTCTCATACCTGCCTGCTGATGTATGGACTTCAAAGTATTATGGCCCATATCGATTTTCCAGAATTATCTTTTTTTGTTTGTTTGTTGCTGTTTTTCTCCTTTCCTACCCGTATTTTCTCTTCATAGGTTGTGAGACTTCACAACCTGCTAAAAATGAGCTCTCCTAATAATGTGGGTCCTACCCAACTGGGAATAAACCATTGTAGCCATGAGAGATCAGATGACTCTTCTCCTCCAAATATCATGTTAGAGGAGACTCACTTTCTTGTAAAATGCTTTATCTGAAAGAATTTAAAAAGAAAAGGGAGGAAACGTGAAAGGAAAATAAATCCAGGGACCCCCAAATCACTAAGCCAAAGGGAAAAGTTAAGCTGGGAAGTTTAGGGCAAACCTGCCTTCCATTCTATTCCTAAAGAATGTAGCTGCTAAGTTGAAAAAGCTACATACCGGCCAGGCAAAGTTGCTCACACCTATAATCTCAGCACTTTGGGAGGCTGAGGTGGGCGGATCACCTGAGGTCGGGAGTTTGAGACCAGCCTGACCAACATGGAGAAACCCCGTCTCTACCAAAAATACAAAATTAGCCGGTTGTGATGGCACATGCCTGTAATCCCAGCTACTCGGGAGGCTGAGGCAGGAGAATCGCTTGAATCTGGGAGGTGGAGGTTGTGGTGAGCTGAGGTCCTGCCATTGCACAGCAGTCTGGGCAACAAGAGCAAAACTTGCTCTCAAAGGAAAAAAAAAAGCCACATACCTCCCTCACCCTCGCAAGGAATTTCCTTGTGGACAAAGCACAGATAGAACTCGAAGTCATCCCTGTGCTCACTGAGATAAATACATATCTGATTGCCTCCTTTAGAAAGGCTAATCAGAAACTCAAAAGAATGCAACTGTTTGTTTTTTACCAATCTGTGACCTGGGAGCCCCCTCCCGATTTTGAGTTTTTCCGCCTTTCCGGACGGAACCAATGTACATCTTACGTATATTGATTGATGTCTCATGTCTCCCCAAAGTATATAAAACCAAGTTGTGCCATGACCACCTTGGGCATATGTGGTCAGGACCTCCCTGAGGCTGTGTTATGGGTGCGTGCCCTTAACTTTAGCAAAATAAACTTCCTAAATTGACTGAGACCTGTCTCAGATATTTGATGTTCACACTATAATGGATAACTGAGACTGATTAAATTATAAAGAAAAGATTTTTATTTTGGCTCACAGTTTTGTGCTGTACAAGTATGACACTAGCGTTTTCTATTGAGGGTGTCAGGAAGCTTCCACTTATTGTGGAAGACAAAGGAAAAACATGTGTATCACATGGTGAAAGAAGGAGCAAGAGACAGAGGGAGAGGTACCGGGCCTCCTTTTAAACAACTTGATCTCCTGTAAACTCATTATGGCGGGGAGGGCACCAAGCCATTCATGAGGGATCTGCCCCCATGACCCAAACACCTCCTACCAGACCCCATCTGTATATTGAGGATTACATTTCAACATGATATTTGGAGGAGAAATGTCATCTAAACTTTATCAGAGAGAAATGAATGTAAACTCAGCATGTAGCATGTATTAGGCCATTACTGCATGCTATAAAGAAATACCTGAGACTGGGCATTTTGTAAAAAACAAAACAAAACAAAAGAAGGTTTAATTGACTTATGGTTCTGCAGGCTGTACAAGGAAGCATCGTGGCGTCTGCTTCTGGGGAGACTTCAGGAAGCTTCCAGTCATGTTGTAAGGCAAAGGAGGAGCAGGAACATCACATGTCAGAGCGCAAGCAAGAGAGAGAGAGAGTGGTGGAGAGTTGTCACACACTTTTAAATGATGAGATGGTGCGAAAGCTTACTATTGCAAAACAGCATCAAGCCATGGAGGAATCCACTCCCATGACCCTATATCTCCCACCAAGCCCCATCTTTAACATTGGGGATTATAAGTCACCATGAGATCTGAGCAGGGACAAACATCCATACTATATCCCAGCACACTCAGCATTAATCATTAGGTCAACTTGTCCCTGACTGGCTTCCTTATAGTTGTTTGCTGCCTATTTCCTCAGAAGTATGTAGGCTCTGCTACAAGATTATTGTTCCCCTCAACTACTTTATAGATAACAACTTAAATATTAAGGAAACATTAAGTTTTCCCTTTGAAATATTGTTTCAGGTCCTGCATGCCAGTAAAACTACTCATGCCAGCTGTTCCGCAGGATCCCATGAGAAGGTGAGTCACCAGAAATGCAGTTTCCACATCCTGATGATTTCATCTCCCTACCCCAACTGATCAATTTCTCCAATTTTCCAGCCTCTCACCCTCCACAATCCCCTTAAAAACTGTAGCCCAGAACTCTCTGGAATGATGAATTTGAGGGTTTGCTCCTGTCTCCTCACTCAGTAGCCTGTAATCATTAAACTCTTTCTCCGATGCAAACTCTGCTGTCTCAGTGTAATTGGTATGTTAGTGTGCAGCAGGCATATGAATCTGTTGGTCCTGTAACAGTTGGGATGCAGTGGCACAATTGTAGCTCACTGTAATCTCTACCTCCCACACCTAAGGGAAACTTACCACCTCAGCACCCGGAATAGCTAGGACTTTAGGTCTGTGTGCTACCACCCATGGCTAATTTATAAGATAATTTTTTTTGTAGAGACAGGATCTTTCTATGCAGCCTGGGCTGGTCTTGAACTCCTGGCCTCAATGTATCCTCCCCACTCTGCTCACAAAGAGCTGTCATTACATGTGTGAGACACCATACCCTGCCCACGGTAGAATATTAACACATGGGTGTGAAATGTTGGCTTCAGTCTGGCATGTTATTACTTTATTAACAGTAAAGAATAATATCTGATCATGAAATTCTGTTTTTTTGTAAATAGAATATTTTCTATTTACGCCGATGCTTTTGTAAGTAGAATATTTGACTCTGATGAAGACATATTATAATTTCACTATGGATATGACCTGAAATGGAAAAAATTGACTTACAGAAAAAATACACCAAAGAAGTCACCATTTTATATTTGTTTTTATTACAATTATCTTTCAAGCCATAAAAAACAAAAATTAATGATTTTATTAACAACTGAGATTATTTTCTGCCAAGCAATCTCTAAACATTAACTTTTACTAGGAATGTATTCATGAAAGGGACTTTGTAAAATAGGAGCCAATTTGACCTCTTATGTAATCATTCAGAGATGAAATAAAATATAATACATTATTTGAAAAGATATCCAGGAAACAGGAAGTACAGTCAGGGATCCCAGGAATGGGTGTGGTGATGTCTGTTGCACCAGGGCTTAGAGGGCAGGATCTTTCCTCTAGAAACTCTGTGTGTCAGGCATGCCTAGACAAAATACACTTATATTTGATGTTTTAGCATATCCAAGAGGTATTGCTTGGTTTAAAGATGAGGCTCAGTGAATTTACACCACAGTCCAAGATCACAAAGATAGTTCATGCTGGAGCTGGATTGAAGTCCCAGGTTATCAGGCATTCATATCAAGTAGGGAAATGAGTAAAGAAATAATTAGGTTGGGTTTTGAAAAAGAAGAATCCTATGCCTTACATAAAATTGTACCTTAAAAATTTTTTTTGGCTGGGCGTGGTGGGTCTCGCCTGTAATCCCAGCACTTTGGGAGGCTGAGGTGGGCAGATCACAAGGTCAGGAGATCGAGACCATCCTGGCTAACACGGTGAAACCCCGTCTCTACTAAAAATACAAAAAATTAGCCGGGCATGGTGGCGGGCGCCTGTAGTCCCAGCTACTCAGGAGGCTGAGGCAGGAGAATGGCGTGAACCCGGGAGGCGGAGTTTGCAGCGAGCAGAGATCGCACAATTGCACTCCAGCATGGGTGACAGATCGAGACTCCGTCTCAAAAAAAAAAAAAAAAAAAAAAGGGCAAATATGTTGAGCTAATATGATGCTTTTTACAGTATTTTTTTGCAAGACCCTTATATGTTATGTGATTATATGCATTTTTTTAAGTTATTCTCCTTCCTCTATTATTCCTACTTCCACTGCAGTTCCTCTCATCAGTAACTACCAATTTTAACATTTCAGTATCCGGAAAAGAGGTGGATGGAGTCTCGGCTGCATATGCTCATGTTGCACCATGGACGAGGGATGTAATGCCTTTTGCCATTTTGCATTTCCAAATATATTCTCAAATTTATTCCTAACAATGGTGTTTGCTATGCAATGAAATAATAGAAATAAAATATAATACGTTATTTGAAAAGATATCCATTTTAAAATTTTTCCTTAAAATTAATTTCCGAATGGATATGACAGTCATGAAACCATTCCTATAAACTTTATAAAGTTAATCAGGGAAAATGGGAGAAGGAGAATAAAAAATATATCAAGCCTGCAGTACATTCAGCATTAATGGTTAGGTCACCTTGCTCTCTGGCCTTCTTGCTCATAGTTCTTTGGTGCTCATTGCCCCAAATTATGAGAATAATTATGCAGAATAATTATACCCTGTCAGAATTATGCAGACCCTATCACAAGATTATAGTTTCCCTTAACTGCTCTGTGGAGAACACCTTGAACATTGTAAAATGCCAAGGTTTTCATTTGAGATATTCTTTTATGTCCTGAAGACTGATAAAACTATTGATGCCAGCTAGTCTGAAAGACCCCATGAGGAGGTGGCTCACCAAAGAATGCAGTTTCTATATTTTGATGATTTCATCCCCTTTACCCCAAACAATCAATGACCCCAATTTTTCAGTCTCTTGCTCTCCACAATCTCCTTAAAAACTCCAGACCTGGGCTGGGCACAGTGGCTCACTCCTGTAATCCCAGGACTTTGGGAGGCTGAGGTGGGCAGATCAGGAGGTCAGGAGTACGAGACCAGCCTGACCAACATGGTGAAACCCCATCTCTACTAAAAATACAAAAATTAGTCTAGTGTGGTGGTGCACACCTGTAATCCTAGCTGTTCAGGAGGCTGAAGCAGGAGAAGGTTAAGGCAGGAGAATCGCCTGAACCCGGGAGGCAGAGGTTGCAATGGGCCAAGATCACACTGTTGCACTCCAGCCTGGATGATGGAGCAAGATTCTGTTAAAAACAAAACAAAACAAAACAAAACAAAGCAAAAACAAACACCTCCAGACCAGAATTTCTCAGGGAGGTGGATTTGAGGGTCCCTCCTGTTTCCTCACCTGGCTGCCCTGCTATCATTACATTCTTTTTCTGCTGCAAGCCCTGCTGTTTCAGTGTTTTGGTGTATATTTATGTTTCCGCACAGCAGGTATCCAAACCTGTTGGTCCTGTAACAATCAGACACATCTTTTGTGTTGGTTTGTCCTGTTTTTTTTTTGTTGTTGTTTGTTTGTTTCAGATGACCTAATTGGATTATTTCAGCAAGCCAAGTAATTTGAAGACAGAGGCTAAGCCAAAGTAGTACTAGAGCTACACTGGCCTTCTTTGGCTTAACATTTGTCTAGAATTATAATTTCCTCAATCTAAGAAACTAGTCATTGTAAGATGTGTCATTATTGCAATACTACTAAGAAAAATCTGCTAATTAAACTACGTCACAGTCCTGAAAGACTACCAGATTTAAAATATATACCTGTTTCAGAGATATGAAAATGGCAAACGACTTATCTTATGACTTATCTTACAATTGATTAAATTCAGGTATTCAGTTCTTTATTTTTAATTCTTGGTGTCATTTTATTTTGTTTACTTCTTGTCAATAACAAGGAGCTTAGAGTTGTAATTTTTAAAATATATTAATATGATTGCATTTGTCTTTTTACAGAGTAGTTCAAAACATTGAAAAAAATTGTTTATGTGGGGAAATCATTTCCCCCCTCCAATTTCCATAAAGTAACTTCTCATAAGCAATTTTATATTCTTGCCCCATTTTTTAGTTCCCCCCCAAGATTGAGTAGTTCATATTGAATGGTGATTTGTGACAGGCCCTCTGCCAAGTGTAGTTTCTACTTTACCTTATTTACTTCTCAACTAGAAATCATGACACAGAGAATTACCTAACTCAAATATTGTCTGATGTAGAGTTTGGGAGCGGACCTGGACATAAAAAGTTTGGTCCCTCCAATTCTGTTCCCTTTCTTTTAGCCAGCTTTGCTTGGAAAATACACTTTGTGGTAGTTTTGTAGTGTGCTTGCTTTTCCATTTTCTCTGTTTTGTAGAGGCACAGCCTCACTCAGGGAGATTTTAGGTGGCGCAGTTTTGTTTGTGGATGGATGGGTAAATGTGATTTCGCCATTCAGCATTAAGAAATTCATTTTTGGTGTAAATTTAAGGTCTATCTTTCAATTTAATTTTTTATGGATATGATTTTTTGTATCCCTTCTCCCAACTGTCTAAATCAACATAACCAATGTGAATTCTGAGTTTGTTATTCAATTGCTTATTTTTAATTTAGATTTATTTATCAATATGTATCTACATATTTTAATGGGCATTTTTAAAATATTAACTTTATAAAATATAACCATGCTCTATGTAGTCTTATCAACCATTTTTTTTTTTTTTTTTACTGAACATTATATTGTTATGGTGCAACCAGACTTTTGAGTAATTTGATTTACTTATTTGGACTTTGTAAAATATTCCATTTTGAAAATATATCGTAATAATTTTCATCCACTCTCCTAATAATGGAGTTTTGGATCCTCCCTTTCCGTCAGGTTTTTGTTACTGTTAAAAGCGAAGATACCAACATTCTTTTACATATTTCCTGGTATGCATTTATGTGCAAGAACTTTTTTTGGGAGTGTGCTCTGAAATGGAATTGGTAGGTTTTGAGATATGTGACTTGCAGCTTCATAAGACAACAGATTCTTTTTCAAAGTGATGGTACCACACATGTTCCCACTTACAATACATAAGATACTCTAAAGTTTCATATACTCTCTAACACTTGGTATTGCCAGGTATTTTAACATTTAATCACTGAAAGGGTGAAAACAGCAGCGTCCCACAATTGTTGAGTCAGGCAACTTCACCCCACATGGATGTTGTTGATCGCCACAGGATTCCCTCCACAGATGCCCATTCCTGATTCATCATTTTGATTTATCAGATTCTGTTCATGATTACAATTGTTATGAGATAATCCTGGCACTGTAACATCTTCCCAAACTGAGAAGAAGCTAAGGCCCATTTTCGTGCTCTTACCGTTTGTAATACTGCTAACTCAAGACTATGGGAGAGCTTGTTTTTTGTATGCAGTTCAGCCAGTTCTATAAGAAGTAAACATTGGAAACGTATTTGAAACAAACAAAACAAAGGTTGAAAAAAGTTTTAAAAATAAAACTGCTTTGGAAACTGCTTTACCCAAAGTTTTTGTCCACAGCATTAATTGGATTACCTATCAGGGCAGATAAAGTTTAGCCATGAGGATAGGTCCCAGTTTTGTCAGAAATAATTTGGATCCAGCTGTCTTCTGTAAAATAATGAGTTTATGATGCCATGTCATGGCTAGAGATTCACGGTAACATCGATTTGATCTTTGTGTGTATGGATACATGTTTCTGTGTATGTTACATGTATTATACGTTATGTCTACAATGGCACCACATTGGTTTATAAGTAAATGAGTGCTCATAAATTTAGTAAGAAAGCCCAAATGCTTTTCAAATTTATGTGAGTTTAGTAATCTTGAATAATAAGCTTGCCTTAAAATTATTGACAAAATAAAAATAGAAATGTCTTCAGAATTGTCAGCATACATTTTTGTCTGGGTTTGCTAATTAGATGAGTTTTATATTTGCCTTTGCTAGATATTTTGAAGTGCAAGGATTTAATATGAATATTATAAGACCATAAACTCAACCAAAAACCGAATACTCTTTCTTTGAATGACTTTTTTGATAAATAAGACTAATTTAACATTGTTGGTTCCATAAGAACAGCTAATTTTTCTGAATTATCAGCAAAAATGCCTGTGTGTTTAAGATTTTTGCTTAGGCAAACACCTGATATTCACAGGCTATGCAAATGGTTAACAAAAAAAAAAAAACTTTGAGCGATGATTATCTTTGTCTAATGTCTCAGTTCTAACAACTAATCTAGATAAACTGCTACAAATGAAGAAAATAAAACCAATGCTTGTAGGTGAACTTTTTTTTTTTTTTTTTTTTTGAGATGGAGTCTTTCTCTGTCGCCCAGGCTGGAGTGCAGTGGCGTGATCTCGGCTCACTGCAAGCTCCGCCTCCCGGGTTCACGCCATTCTCCTGCCTCAGCCTCCCGAGTACCTGGGACTACAGGCGCCCGCCACCACGCCCGGCTAATTTTTTTGTATTTTTTAGTAGAGAGGGGGTTTCACCATGTTAGCCAGGATGGTCTCGATCTCCTTGACCTCGTGATCCACCCGCCTCGGCCTCCCAAAGTGCTGGGGTTACAGGCGTGAGCCTCCGTGCCCGGCCAGTGAACTTTTAATGTAACTTAAAATCTTAAATTATTTCAGATACCATTGAGTGTCTGAGTCATTTGCGAGTTAAAAAGAATTATCACATAGGGCATTGGTCACACTTTTGAACCCATTAATGTGAAATAAAATCTATGCTACGAGTTAAGCATTAGTGAATCTCAATAAGGTCCCAGTCTGGAAGGTAATCAAGGAATAAACAGGGATGGACCCAATGGATGCCTGTATACTTGCCCCCATATAGGCAAGCAATGAATGTGAAACAATACCACCTGCCAGAGGGACACTCTGAAATAACCCAAATAATCCAGGGTGTTAGAGTGAGACACTATCTCAAAATTAATTAATTGTTTTATTACAATAAATTAATAATAAATTTGTAAATAAATAATTTAGTGTCAACATCTAGTTTATGGGTGTTAATCAGAACCCATAAACTAGATGTTAACATTAATTAATTTATTAATTAATGCATTTGAGGGAAGAGAGTTTAAAAGTCCCAAATGAATGTATTCTCTATGGCACATTTTTATATCACAGTCTTCTGAAATGGCTGCAGAAAGAAATGAGTCTTAGTTGCTGCAGGTCCTGAGATGGGCAGAGATTATGAGAGCAAGCATCACGTAGACTTGGTGCTATGGACTGAATCGTGTTCCCCAAAATTCTTGATAATTTTGTTTAGCTAATCCACAAGGTGATGGTATCTAGGGATGGGGCCTTTGGGAGACAATTGTGTTTAGATGAGGTTATGAGGGTTGGGCTTTCATAATGGGATTAGTGCCCTTATGAGAAGGGGAAGAGATATTATGTCTCCCTCATTCTCCACCCTTCTCCGTCTCTCACTTTCTCTCCCTTTCTGTCTCTCCGTTTTTCTCTGTGCCATGTGAGAACACAGCTACAACATGGCGATCAGCAAGACAGGAAGACAGCCCTCACCAGGAGCTGAATCACTGGCGCATTGATCTTGCACTTCCAGATCCTGGGCAAGACTCACCAGGGGAGACTTCTGTAGCTGTCCGGAATTGTCTGATCTGGAATTAATTCCCTGGAACGCTGTGGTTGTTAACTCGGAAGGCACAAGGCTAAGAATCTTCCTCTGGTCCTCTTTAATCTGCCCCCACTCCTTGTTATTTGTCTTATTTTGATTTTCAAGTAAGGGATTTATTTTTCCAGTTAACATAACCAACCAGCCCATGCCACAGCATATTAAATCACGAAGTACAAATCCAAGGAAGGTAATGTCTTTATTGGGTTGCAAAACTTTGGGAAACCAATATAGTACTTTTTATTACAATAAAAGCATACTTTTATTAGAGACATATATTATTTTAGTGATAATTTTCGCTCCAAATATACTTAAGTACTAAACCAAAACACTGGTTTTTAATAATGGTTTATAGCAGAGCAAGTTATTTTATACGAATTAAGGTCTTTGAAAACTACATAGTTTCTCCTTTTAAATTGAATTCCCTCATGCAAGCTGTTGAAGTTTACAGCAACACGGCAATTGTGTGTATATAAGAGATGGCTCTGCTTTGTTCTGGCATGGGACCAAAGCCAGGTAGGGGTGCAATGTGTGAAAACTTTTAAAATTCTATCTTGATTCAACATCAATGTCACCTTCCAAGCACTTTAAAAAATGTTAAAATTTTGTTTATATGCCGTTAGTGAGTGTAAATTATTTCAAACTTAGTGAAAAACAGTGTGGTAATTACTCAAAGACCAAAAAACAGACATATCATTTGACCCACAAATCCCATTACTGGATATTACCCAAAGGAGTATAAATTGTCATATCATAAAGACACACGCATGTGGATGTTCATTGCAGCACCATTCACAATAGCAAAGACATGGAATCATCCAAAATGCTCATCAAAGGTAGAATGGATGAACAAAATGTAGTACGTATACACTATGGAATACAATGCAGCCATAAAAAAGAACAGGATCATGTCTATTTCAGGAACATAGAGCTGGAGGCCATTATCCTTAGCAAACCAATGCAGGAACAGAAAAGCAAATACCATATGTCCTCACTTATAAGCTGGAGCTGAATAATGAGAACACATGGACACAAAGAGGGGAATAACAGACACTGGAGCCTATTGAAGGTGGATGGTGAAAGGAGGCAGAAGATTGGGAAAGATAACTAATGGGCAGGAGGCATCCTACTTGGGTGATAAAATAATGTGTACACAAACCCCTGTGACAAAAGTTTATCTATTTAACAAAGCTGTACATGCACCCTGAAGTTAAAATGAACGTTAAAAAGGATTGCTTTCAAAAAATCGTTAGGAGTCCTCAAAATCAGACAGTCATTTCAAACAACACGAATTTCAGCTGATCCCTTTTATTTAGAGGCCATGCATCTCTTTTTTTTGATGTAATGTCACATTCTTATATCAGCCTACTTCAAAAAATTCTACTTAAAACATATTTATATTTTTAAAATAAATATATTGCCAGCTTGGAGAGACGTGGGGTTCTTGACGTTGTCTTCACACGTTCATTATCAATTCTCTACAAATGCTGCTGCCGCCGCAGCCATCGAAGTTGTTAGGCTTCCTCTTGGCGGAAGCTGTCAATTCTTCAGTCTTAACATGTAATTTCTGTATGACGCATTTCAGTGCTTCTCGGCCTTTATTAGCATTTGAAGGTATCGTTCTTGCCATCAGTCCTTCAAGGTAACTGCTGAGGCTACCTCTTTTCAGTGATTGTGGCTTCTTGAGTCAAAATAGTTTTTTTGGGGGGTCCCGATGATGTGCTTTGTGTATAAATCTCTCATCTACTGAAATCATGTTTGTAAGTGAAATATTAGTAGATTTAAGTTCCATTGTTTTCTCTACAGGATTAACTACAGAATATTCTAGTACATATGTTTTGGGTTTTGCTGCACCAGTAAGAGGTTTGCAGTTCCCACTGTGCGGAGAAGTCTGTAGCTGTGCAACTCTCTGGAGGGATCTATACGTCTGTTGAACACGTCAACCCACACCATGCTCGGGTTCACAGCGCTTCGATATTTCTGCATTGCAGCTGTTGTAACAGTTTCCCACGGGTGCTAAAAACGTGCTCTGAAGCCCACATCTTGATGCTGCAGACAGTCCGAGAGACGTCTGGGCAGCGCAGGGGAAAATGAGGCAAAGAGGTTACATCTGCCCCACGCCATAAAGAGCACTCCAGCCAGCCTCGCAGTATGCGGGCACCATCGGCCTCACGCGAAGGACATCCCAAACCCCTCTTTCACCCCTTATGACAACGTAACCTTTAAACCATCTAAAGCGGGGATCCCCAAGTCCCCAGGCAGCGAACCGGCAGCGGTCGGTGGCCTGTCAGGAAACCTGCGGCACAGCAGGAGGTGACTGGCAGGCAAGCGAGTACTACAGCCTGAGCTCCGCTTATCTGACTGACGACTGACGTGACTTACATTCTCAGAAGAGCGCCAACCCTATTGTGAACTGCGCATGCGAGGGATCTACCTTGCGCGCTTCTCCTGAGAATCTGACGCCTGATGATCTGAGGTAGGACAGCTTCATCGCCAAATCATCCCTGTCTCCCCAACCCCCACCCATGGAAAAATTGCCTTCCCTAAAACCAGCCTCTGGTGTCACAAAGGTTAGGGACCCCTGATGTAAAGAACACTGTTAATGTCTATTTCCTGGCTTCATCTGGAGGGCCACAGTCAGTTTTGAAGCAACTCCAGCAAGTGATCCACCCAGCTGTCCCCTCCCACTCTGTTAGTATCCACAGCTCCTTAAAGGCCCCCTGGAATTTAGACTAAAGCAAGATTGCGCCACTGCACGGAAGCCTGGGAGACCCAGCCAGCAAGAGACCATCAAAAAAAAAAAAAAAAAAAAAAAAAAAAGCCTCTGAGCTGGGTCCCTGCCCCCTTTCTGTCTCCTTCAGGCCCATCTATACCAATGTTGATTGACCAGCTTGAAATCAATTCCACAGGTGGAGAATAGGGGAAGGCTTTATTCAATACATGTGCAGTTTCCATGGAAGAGCCACAGCAATTTTGAGTACATTTGCAAGAAGAGTTCTTTAGCAGATTGCATATTATTCACTCCATGAAGAGAGTTTCTCTAAATGAAAAATGTTTAGGAGGTTGAGGAGAGGAAGAACAAATTAAGGAATGATCTCCACAGCAGAGACCTCAAGACTCTTGTGCGTGCAGGGCACAGTTCCAGCGTAAAAGTCCGCAGGGACAGAATGAGGGTCCTCACTGGGGTGCCTCGGGCTCCTTCCGGGGCAGTGTTCATTGAAGCAGGTCGTGCCGCAGGCTTGCAGAAAGGCTGGGGTTCCCCTCCTTTCCGAGTTCCTTCCTGATGGAACCCTGGGTTTTCCGCAGCTTCCGGGGGCGGCCTGAACTGCAGAGGGCGCCATGGGCTTGTGTCCTTCCACCTCCGCAGGCGCTGGCATCTCCAGGCTGCATCAGGCCGCTTTGGACCTCGCCGTCGGTAGCATTTGCGTCTTCTTGAGGTGCCTGGAGCCCGTCTGTGGTTTCAGCCGTTGATTCCTCGACATGGCAGTCTCGAGGCCGTTTTTGGCCCCTCTCATCTCCGGGAAGGGCTCCGTGCCCGGTGGAGGCGCAGTGCAGCAGCCAGCCCGCAGCAGAGCTCCCACAGAGCTGATGGCATTGGCAGGAGTGGCGGCTCAGCACAGGGAAGTTATCCAGTGCCCAGGCCCAGGCTTGCTCTCGGTTCAGGTCCCATGGCATGTGGGGCTCTGGACCTGCCTGCCTCCAAGACAGCTCTTCCAAGGTTGATGGATGGAACTCCATAGCTTCAGCCTTCCAAGGCTTGACCAGGCCTAGCTGGTCTAGGAATAGAGCAAATGGCTCAGTCCATCCCTGACTGTGGGTTTTTATAGCATTCTGTCTTGTACAGGAAGTCGGACATAATCCAATCATGTGGGGATTAACACTTATTTGCCTTGCTTATTGCTTCAGACCGTGAAAGGATTATGGTGCAAATGTTATCATTTCGGAAGGCCTTATTGAAAGTCCTTGGGTTTTTATTGGATCAGGTGGTAATAGGGCGGGGCAGGGGGTGAGAAAATGGGTCCAGGTATTGGCATTTTTTTCATTTCAATAAGAAATTGGCAGTTTTCAATATTTCACGATTAGATGAGATGTTAGGTGTACACCTCTTATAGATATGCTTTATCAAATTAAGGGAATTCTCTTTTTCAATTTACTATGATGATTTTTATATTAATAATGAAGCAGGGTTGAATTTTCAAAAAGCTTTTTTGTATCTTCTGAGATTATCATATATTTTTTCTACTGCTAATATGGACAATAACAAATTGATTTTCAAATGACAGACCCAAGTTGACTTCCTGAAAACTCCATTAGATTATGACGCATTTTTTTAAAGTATATTACTGGATTCAGAATGCTAACATATTATGATTTTGCCCTGTAATTTTGAGAAGTATTCCCTGATGAAAAAACTGAGGAGGGGGCACTAGAGTGATGAATGAAATGTGCATATAAATACTTAAACTTGTTGATATTTAGAAAGGCCTTTCTGTGTATGTGATTGTTCCACTCAGTCAAAGACTTTTCAAATACAGGGGACATGTTTCATTTGCAGCATGTCAACAGTCAAGATTGGCCTCAGTCAATTCTATTTTTGAAGAGACTTTGAAACAAATTTTAATACAGAATGAATTTTTGAGTATTCCAACAGCAGGGGAAAAGCACTGAGGTATATGAGGTGAGCAGAGAGACATATTTTATTTGCCTGGCTTTCCCCTCAAAATATTACTGACATAAACACTCATGTGAGATTGCTTTATTAAAGAGTGCTGTCCTTAGAAAGTGGGAGTGAGAAGAAAGAGGAGAGGGGCAGGGATGAGCATATTCAATGCTGTGCTTCCTAGTTGCTCAATCTTGTATCAAGCATGACCAGAGGTGACTTTATTATCAAACCAATAAAGTTTAACTTTAAGGCAAACTTCCAAAGAGTTTGTAAAACATTTGACCTAAAACATTTTTGTAATTCTGTCAAAGAAAATCCCCTACTACCTGTATGAATACTGATTCCACAAATTTGAACCCACTCTGAACACCACTGATTTTTCAATCTTATGAACCATCTTCTGAGAGGCCGTATGAATAACTTCTTCTCAGCACGGTCCACTCAGGAGGAATAAAAGGATGGAATATATCCACTGTTGGAGAGATAACACAATTCTCCCAACAAACGACCCCAGTGTACCAAGTAGAAGAGAGAGGGAATGCTAGTATTGAGTTGGCATTTAACATGCATGTAAGGTAGTCTGAGAACTACAAAGTTAGGCCTCATCTCATACATTTTCAGCAGAGCAGGGGGAAGCAGGATGAATTCTTTTCTTTCTTCAAATAGAGAACACCTTACAATAGTATCTTGCTATCTGCTGAGAGACCCTCAGCTCATTCTAGGGGTACTTTTAAGAAATGTCTACATATTATTTGTCCCATAACCTTGGATAAATTGCTACATTGTAAAAACTTGAGATTCAGCTTTACCTTTAGAAGGACTAATCTAAATTCCAGTGGCTCAACTACAGATTAAGACTCACCATATTAAATGTGATGTTACTGTTGCATTTTTATATGGTGTGTAGGAAAAGAAACAAAACACTCTCAATAGTATAAGCATAAAAAGATTTATTATGGGATAAAAGTCACTTAAAATCTGATAAAAAGGTGTAGACACAGATTTTAGGCTGAATGTCAGGGAATGATTTTCTGAACCACATTACAAACTGGTTCCCTAAAAGAATTGCTGTCAGAAATTAGTAAACACTGTAATTAAGCAATTCAATGAAAACTAAATCAAAACTTCCATCTTTATCTAATTACGTATCATGTTTGCCTAGAAGCCAGTAGGCCATCTTGTGCAGAAGACTACAAGATTCTTTTAGTCTAGTTACCTCCGTGTAGGGACCAGCCCCACAGAGTCAGTGGGCTTCTCCCTGTGTGCGGCGAGGAGAGTGTAGAAATAAAGACACAAGACAAAGAGATAAAAGAAAAGACAGCTGGGTCCGGGGGACCACTACCCCCAATGCACGGAGACCGGTAGTGGCCCCGAATGTCTGGCTGCGCTGTTATTTATTGGATACAAAGCAAAAGGGGCAGGGTAAAGAGTGTGAATCATCTCCAATGATAGGTAAGGTCACGTGGGTCACGTGTCCACTGGACGGGGGACCCTTCCCTGCCTGGCAGCCGAGACAGAGAGAGAGAGGAGACAAAGAGAAAGACAGCTTACGCCATTATTTCTGCATATTAGAGACTTTTAGTACTTTCACTAATTTACTACTGCTATCTAGAAGGCAGAGCCTGGTGTACAGGATGGAACATGAAGGAGGACTAGGAGCGTGACCACTGAAGCACAGCATCACAGGGTGACGGTTAGGCCTCCGGATAACTGCGGGCAAGCCTGACTGATGTCAGGCCCTCCACAAGAGGTGGAGGAGCAGAGTCTTCTCTAAACTTCCCCGGGGAAAGGGAGACTCCCTTTCCCCGTCTGCTAAGTAGCAGGTGTTGTTCCTTGACACTTTTTGCTACCGCTAGGCCACGGTCCGCCTGGCAACGGGTGTCTCCCAGATGCTGGCGTCACCGCTAGACCAAGGAGCCCTTCTGGTGGCCCTGTCTGGGCATAACGGAAGGCTCACACTCTTGTCTTCTGGTCACACCTCACTATGTCCCCTCAGCTCCTATCTCTGTATGGCCTGGTTTTTCCTAGGTTATGATTATAGAGCGAGGATTATTATAATATTGGAATAAAGAGTAATTGCTACAAACTAATGATTAATGATATTCATATATAATCATATCTAAGATCTAGATCTGGTATAACTATTCCTGTTTCATATTTTATTATACTGGAACAGCTCGTGTCCTCGGTCTCTTGCCTCGGCACCTGGGTGGCTTGCTGCCCACACCTCCCACTTAGGTCACTGATAGCCATTATTTGCTTTCTCTCTGTCCATGGCTGTAATAAACTTTTTAAAACATTATTATTTTTTTATTATGCTGTAAGTTTTAGGGTACATGTGCACAACGTGCAGGTTAGTTACATATGTATACATGTGCCATGTTGGTGTGCTGCACCCAGTAACTCGTCATTTAACATTAGGTATATCTCCTAATGCTATCCCTCACCCCTCCTCCCACCCCACCACAGGCCCCGGTGTGTGATGTTCCCCTTCCTGTGTCCATGTGTTCTCATTGTTCAATTCCCACCTATGAATGAGAACATGCCGTGTTTGGTTTTTTGTCCTTGTGATAGTTTGCTGAGAATGATGGTTTCCAGCTTCATCCACGTCCCTACAAAGGACATGAACTCATCCTTTTTTATGGCTGCATAGTATTCCATGGTGTATATGTGCCATATTTTCTTAATCCAGTCTATCATTGTTGGACATTTGACTTGGTTCCAAGTCTTTGCTATTGTAAATAGTGCCGCAATGAACATACGTGTGCATGTGTCTTTATAGCAGCATGATTTATAACCCTTTGAATATATACCCAGTAATGGGATTGCTGGGTCAAATGGTATTTCTAGTTCTAGATCCCTGAGGCATCGCCACACTGACTTCCACAATGGTTGAACTAGTTTACAGTCCCACCAACGTGTGAAAGTGTTCCTATTTCTCCATATCCTCTCCAGCACCTGTTGTTTCCTGACTTTTTAATGATCAGCATTCTAACTGGTGTGAGATGGTATCACATTGTGGTTTTGATTTGCATTTCTCTGATGGCCAGTGATGATGAGCATTTTTTCATATGTCTTTTGGCTGCATAAATGTCTTCTTTTGAGAAGTATCTGTTCATATCCTTTGCCCGCTTTTTGATGGGGTTGTTTGTTTTTTTCTTGTAAGTTTGTTTCAGTTCATTGTAGACTCTGGACATTAGCCCTTTGTCAGATGAGTAGATTGCAAAAATTTTCTCCCATTCTGTAGGTTGCCTGTTCACTCTGATGGTAATAAAATTTTTTTTTTTTTTTTTGACGGAGTCTCGCCTTGTCATCCAGGCTGGAGTGCAATAGTGTGATCTCGGCTCACTGCAACGTCTGCCTTCCGGTTTCAAGCGATTCTCCTGCCTCAGCTTCCTGAGTAGCTGGGATTACAGGTGCCTGCCACCATGCCCGGCTAATTTTTTGTATCTTTAGTAGAGACTGGGGTTCACCGTGTTGGTCAGGCTGGTCTCCTGACCTTGTGATCCACCCGCCTTGGCCTCCCAAAGTGCTGGGATTACAGGCGTGAGCCACTGCGCCCAGCCAACTTTTTTTTTTTTTTTTTTTTTTAAATTTTAGAGACCGGGCCTCTCACTCTGTAGCTCAGGCTAGAATGCAGTGGTACCATAATAGCTCACTTCAGCCTCCAACTCCTGGGCTCAAGCAATCCTTTTGCCTCAGCCTCCTGAGTGGCTGGCACTACAGGCAGACACCACCACATCCAGCTAATTAAACACTTTTTTTGTGTGTGTAGAGATGGGGTTTCACCATGTTTCTTGGGCTGGTTTTGGGATTCTAGCCTCAAGTGATCCTCCTGCCTTAGCCTCCCAAAGTGCTGGGATAACTGGTGTAAGCCACTATGCCCAGCCCATAATAAAGTTGCTCTAGTCTTAGAATCTTTGTAATTTATATTCTCTCATGATGGTAACTCCACCTTCAGATTTTTTTTTTTTGAGACAGAGTCTTGCTCTCTTGCCCAGCCTGGAGTGCAGTGGTGTGATTTTGACTCACTGCAACCTCCACTTCCCATATTCATACGATTGTCTCACCTCTGCCTATTGAGTAGCCGGGATTATAGGTGTGGGCCACCATGCTCAGCTAATTTATTTGTATTTTTAGTAGAGATGAGTTTTCATCATGTTTGTCAGGCTGGTGTCAAACTCCTGGCCTCAATGATCTGCCCACCTTGGCCTCCCAAAGTGCTAGGATTACAGGTGAGCAGTGCACCAGGCCGGGATTTTTTTTTCTTTGCTTTGTTCATTGCATCATTCGTATCAAAGTGGAAGTATCTCTGATAATTCTGTTTTTACTATACTAGCTAATATAGCATCCTCCTAGTTACCTTTCCATCTAACTTGCGTTAGTTTTCTTGATAGCATTTATCACATAAACACTGTCTTATTTATTTGTTGTCATGCTTACTGCTTTGTTTTTTTTCAGTCCCTGATTGTGTTAAACACTTTATGGACAAGTCCATTTCTGCTTGTTGATCACTTATCTCTGGAACTTTGATCACTTTGTAGCACAATATAGACACTTACTATCTGTTAATGAAGAGACAATGTATTAAAAGGCTGGGTGTGGTGGCTCATGGCTGTAATCCCAGCACTTTGAGAGGCTGAGGTGGCAGGATTGCTTGAAGCCAGGAGTTTGAAACCAGCCTGGGTAACATAGGGAGATTCCATCTCTACAAAAATTTTAAAAATTAGCTGGGTGTGTGGTGTGCGCCTGTAGTCTCAGCTACTTGGGAGGCTGAGGTGGGAGGATTGTTTGAGCCTAGGAGACTGAGGCTGAAGTGAGCAGTGATGCCACCCCACTGCGGACTGGGTGACAGAGCGAGAACCCATCTCATAAAAAAAAAAGCAAAAGAAAAAGAAAGAGTAGTCCTCAGAGCTCTATAACTGACTATAAACCACCCTAAAGAAGGATCAAAGTAAAACAATGATTGTGGGTGACAAAAGTATTTGAACAGCCATGGTTAAAGACACAATTAGCAAGGAAATTTGGTTATATCTATGGCACATAACAGTTTAATATAATAATCATAATTAGTTCTGATAACATAGTCTAAGACATATCAGAATCACAAGAATTTCATACAATTTTGGAACACATACTAATAACACATTTACACAAATACAAGCCAAAGAAGGTTACACATCATTTCATATTTGATAATGATGATTTTATTATAGCAATAAGCCAAATATGTCTCTTTGGATTTCAGGGGATGTAATGTCAAAAAAATTAATGAGACCAAAACACTGAATTTAGATTTAGAGTTTGGAAAGTTTGTCAAACATCAAAGGTTGAAAACACAATATCACAAAATAGCATCACAGGTCATTGTAAAATAAGTCACTCATTTAGTCAAAGTGGTAACTCAAATATTTTAAAAACAAAAAGTCAAAAACTTTACTCTTTGAGACTTACTTTCCCAAACAATAAAACCTAATAAAGACAGGATGAAGTCAATTAAATTTTACAGACAAATCTATTAAATTTTCATCATCTTGAGAATAAGATATAATTTTTGTAAACCTTCTCATAACCTTTCATAATTTTTAAGTAAAGAATGTGTTAATGCTCCAAGAAAACATTGTTAATCTGACACAGGGACCCACATGCTTGTCTTGCATCAGTGTTCCTTTGACATTAATGTTTAATTTATAGGCTGGCCACGGTGGCTCATGCCTGTAAACTCAGCACTTTGGAAGGCCTAGGCAGGCGGCTATCTTGAGCTCAGGAGTTGGAGACAAGCTTGGGCAACATGGTGAAACCTTGTCTCTATAAAAATACAAAAATTAGTCAAGCATGGTGGTGCACCCCCGTAGTCCCTGCTACTTGGGAGGCTGAGGTGCCAGGAGTCTTGCCAGGCAGAGGTTGCAGTGAGCCAGGATAATGACACTGCACTCCAGCTCGGATGACATAACTGGACTGTCTCAAAACAACAACAAATGCAACTGTTTAATTTATAGAGAAACTCTGAACTAATTTTATCTCTTAAAATGGATCCTTACAAGCTCACACACCCACTTCTTCTGCAATAGTCCCTGGGACTAGAGGGGTTGAAGAGTTTTAATTTCTGGACCCATGTCTCATGACTGCAGCTTACTCTGATTTTCATCTTCTCCTAGGTCTGAAGATGAGGCTTCAATTGCTGTCAATGTTTAAGATTTAGCCAGAGTTGGTGACTTTTTTAGATCCAGGAGTCAAAGCCGTGTGACTTAGTAGCACAAGGAGTTTAAAAGAAATACAGAAAGTTACATGGATATAATAACCTTAATTTTTACAAATCTTCCCAAAGAATAAGTGTGATGGGGAGGTTGGGGAGAAGAGGTTGAGGGAGGAAGCAGGTCACAATTGAATTCTTGGCTGTTCCAGGATAGCTGGCACGAGTATGAGGGCCACACAAGAAATAGAAAGTGAGAGGACAGGCCCCAGAATATACTGAGCTCAGGGCTTGCAGTGTCTGGGGTTTCCGGTCCTCTTCTGCAGAACCACAGGCCTCTGGCACATGGGGAAGAAAGTGCTGCGCTATCGCTTGTGTCCAGGAAAACCAGGAACTCTTGGACTCAGGAGCCACCAGCTTTTGCAATTTTATACTCTTCTGGCCCTGCGTGTTCCACATAGGTTAGGAACCTGGCTGGTGACATTAATCCTAGAAGCAAATTGCATATGAAAATGGAATTAATGACATTAACATCAAATTCTATCATCTCATGTGAAAACTATCCAGAGTCAAATAGTTTGTCTCAGGGGATGAAAAAAAAAATTAGTACTGGGCCTATGAAGAGAAAGCTGTTGTGGGGGACTCTGGTTTATACAAAGTTTATCATTTCCCCAAATCAGATTGCTACTCCTGAGCAGAGACTGGAATTCTGTTCTGCCAGGAGAAAAACGCTTTGGGCGACTATCTATAAATGAACATTTGGGATGTTAGTGAAGAGAATGCAAGAGCGAGTGCCCAGTTCTCTCTCTCTCTCTGTAAAATACACATAAAATTTACCATCTTAACCATTAAGCCTACAGTTCATAATGCTTTGCAACAATTGTCATCATCCATCTCCACAACTCTTTGTGTCTTCTAAAAGTGAAACTCTGTATCCTTTAAAGAATAACTCCCCACTTTCCTCTCCCCCATCCCTGGCAACCACCATTCTACATTGTGTCTATGATGTTGACTACCCTAAGTACCCCATGTAAGTGGAATCATACAGTATTTGTCTTTTTGTGACTGGCTTATTTCGTTTAGCATAATGTCCCTTAGGTTCATCTGTGATGTAGCCTGTTAGCATTTCCCTCTTTTTAAAGGCTGACTGTCTATATGTACCATGTCTTGCTTATCCTTTCATATGTGAATGGACACTTGAGTTGCTTCTTCATCTTTGCTATTATGCATAATGCTGCTATGAACCTGGGTGTACAAATATCTTCCTGAGACTCTGCCTTAAATTATTTTGAGTATATGTCCAGAAGTGAAATTGCTGGGTCATATGGTAATTCTATTTTTAATTTGTTGAGGAAGGTTCTGTTTTCTACATTGGCTGTACCAATTTACATGCCTACAACAGTGCATACATAGGGGTTCCAAACTCCTTGTATCCTTGCCAACTCTTGTTATCTTTTGTTTTTTTAATAGTAGCCATCCTAGCGGATGTGCAGTGGTACCTGTATCTCATTGTAGTTTTGATTTGCATTTCCCTAAGAATTAGGGATGCTGGACATTTTTCTTTCATGTGCTATTGGCCATTTGTATGTCTTTTTTGGAGAAATGTCTATTCAAGTCCTCTGCCTGTTTTTGAAATGGGTTGTTTGTTTTTTGATGATGAGTTTTAGAAAGTGTTAATTTATTCTGGATAGCAATCCTTCATCAGACATATGTTTAAAAATATTTTTCCCATTGTAGAATTGTATTCAAACTCTATCAGTGGTTATTGGCAAGCAGTCTATTATCAGTGCATTCAGGGCTATTCATTCTTTCTCTACTCCCTCAGCACACCCCATTGATCAGTTATTGTTTCAGAAACCAGAAAGTAAGAGGCAAGGGGAAAAGTACACAAGGGAATTTCTGGCAATTTTTCATCTTTAATGATTTTTCTCTTTATCCCCCACCATTTTTTTTTTAACATGTATTCCCTTAGGGTCTTAGGCCTGCCAAAAGAACATTTCTCTCTCTCTCTCTCTTTCTTAAGACGGAGTCTTGCTCTGTCACCAGGCTGGAGTGCAGTGGCACCATCTTGGCTCACTGCAACCTCCGCCTCCCTGGTTCAAGTGATTCTCCTGCCTTAGCCTCCAGAGTAGCTGGGATTACAGGTGCGCACCACCACACCAAGCTAATTTTGTATTTTTAGATGCTCTTGATCTCTTGACCTCGTGATCCACCCGCCTTGGCCTCCCAAAGTGCTGGGATTACAGACATGAGCCATGGTGCCTGGCCGAACGTTTCTCTCGTAAATGTATTTTTCTGACACCCCTCTTCCTGTCTGTTGTCCTATCTCCCAGACCTTAGAATGAGATCTTAGGTAAGGAGGTCTTACTAATTAACTGCACTGTTATTGCTCATTTTTTTTGCTTTTGAAAACTAGGTCAGACAAAATTCAAGCTATTTAGAGAGAAGTACCACAGTTTCTCTCACCCCTACTTCACAAGTTGGTAACAATTATGAGCCCACAAGTTGGTGACAACTATGAGAAAAACGATAAAACCAGAAAATCAATGTATTTAAATAAAAGCACATCAGTGCCTACAACATGTAACAAACTTATCTGTCCCTCAAGTGGTCCCTGTTTCATAAGCAAACACGAACTGGAGGTATCAGAATTGAGGATGAGATAGCAGAAGTATCATCCCGTGATTAAACATGTGAACACTAGCAATGCTCTTACAATTTACTGTGAAATGCCTGATGATTATTTTCCGGACATGATACAGCCACAGAGAATGTTGGTGACAGGAAAAGATGGAAAGGGTAAGGTGGATATCTTAGTTAATAAAGAGGTAGGGTGAAAGGGGTTTAGAAAGTAGCTTCCAGAGAAGAAAGTCTGAGCTTTCACGCACTATAGAACTAATACTGGGGAAAACATAGCCCCTAGAATTGCTGGAAAGGAGTAATTAGAATAAAATCCTAGTTAATGTTTATTATTTTAAATGGTGCTAGACTATGCTTAAGGAAGGATACCCATTAACCTCACTGATATAATGAGTACTGCAATTATATCTGGTTTTACTAACAATGGAAATGAAACACAAGGATTAAACTAACTTCTCAAAGTCAAAGAGGAGAGAAATTTGAACCACAGCAAGATCATGCCAGAATCCTAACATTTAAACCACCAGCCTACAACAGGCTAAGTATCTGATTTACCATGTCTGATTTCACCTTTGTCCCAGAACTCACTCTCATTCCAAGACTGGGATCCCCAGACCACAGAGGCACCTGTGACTTCCTCAGACTTCCAGGAGACACTGGATAGGAGGCTTAACCTTATGTGTGGTTTTTCTGGAGTGGGAGGGAGGGGGTGGGAAAGGGAGGAAGCTTTCAGAAAACACTGGTGGTGATGACAGAACAATCTGAAGATGCTAGGAGAGACCCTTAACACACTCTAATAGGAAATCTCTTAGGCCTGCCAAAAGAACATTTTTCTCTTAAATGTATTTTTCTGACATCTTTCTTCCTGTCTGTTGTCCTATCTCCCAACCTTAGAATGAGATCTTAGGGAAGGAGTTCTTGCTAATTAACTGCCCTCTTATTGCTCATCTTTTTGGTTTTGAAAAGTAGGTTAGACAGGGCCGGGCACCATGGTTAACACCTGTAATCCCTGCACTTTGGGAGGCTGAGGCAGGTGGATCACCTGAGGTCAGGAGTTTGAGACCAGCCTGACCAACATGGAGAAACCCTGTGTCTACTAAAAAATACAAAATTAGCCAGGCGTGGTGGTGCATGCCTGTAATCTCAGCTACTTGGGAGGCTGAGGCGGGAGACTCTCTTGAACTGGGGAGGTGGATGTTGCAGTGAGCCGAGATCGCGCCATTGCACTCCAGCCTGGGTAACAAAGAAACACCGAAAAAACAAAAAAAGGAAAGAAAGAAAAATAAAACTAGGTCAGACAAAATTCGAGCTCTTTAGAGAGAAGAACTACAGTTTCTCTCACCCCTAGTACACAAATTGTGACAACTATGAGCCCACACCGATTAAAGGAAAAGGTATAATTTGACAAATCTGGAGAAACATAGCACTGGTCACTGCATAGAATCAGTAAATATGCTGACTCTAACTTGAAGCACTGTTTTGCACTATAAGTAGAACTAACTCTATAGAAGTTCAGTTTCTCCAGAGGATGATATGGTACTCTCAGCAATGATAACTTTACTTCAGCAATGATAACTAGGAACTTATGCTGCAGTGTAGGCTCTCTTTAAGTTGACTTACCTGGACATTTTCATAAGGAATCTCAAAAGACTTTTAAAAGCGTCCAGATGCTAGGAAACCAAACCAGGATCTTGCTATCATACTTCACCTGCAATACCTAGAGATTTGGATGAATTCTTCTTTTGTTAAGATTCTCCAAATATCCTGATGTTCCTGGTCCCGTCAGGAAGTGACAATTGTTACTCACCTGTAAGGAAAGGAACCCTTTTAAACCAGGACAGTTTTTCATGTCTGAGTGTGTTTCTGTTCCTAAAAACCATGAAGGAAACAAAACAGTGATATTACATTCAACATGGTAACTCTAAATCCTTGTTCTACCAGTAGAAATATAATATCTCTAGGGATTAAGCCCGGTCTCCAGAGTTTACCCAAGACCATAGGAAAATAACATCCAGATGTTTTTAAAAAGCACCCACAGGATGAGCTGAGGGTCTCTCAGTATACAGGAAACTGTCACAAGGTGTGCCTGCTTTTCTTTTGAAGCAGTAAAAGAAGTTCTCATAATTCCCGAGGCTTTGCTCAGAACACATGAGATATGGCCCAGCTTTATAGTTGTTGTCATGCTATCTTATGTGCATGTAAATCTGTTAAGGCTAACTCAATATTAGTGTTCTCTCTCTCTATTGGGTACTGAGGGGCCTTTTCGTTGTCAGGATTGTTTTATTTCTCCCACAGTGGATATATTCTTCTCCTTTCTTTCCTTCTAAATGGATTATTCTTAGAAGCAGTCATAGATAGGGCTTCCCAGAAGATAGTTCCATGTGATCAAGCAAACAGTTGTGTTCAGGGTGGGTTCAGTTCATAGAACCTAATGTTCATACAAGTAGTAGAGGATTCTCTTTTTAAAAAAGATGGTCGGGTGCGGTGGCTCACGGCTGTAATCCCAGCACTTTGGGAGGCCAAGGCAGGTGGATCACCTGAGGTCAGAAGTTCAAAACCAGCCTGACCAATGTGGCAAAACTCTGCCTCTACTAAAAATACAAAAATTAGCCGGGCGTGGTGGTAGGCACCTGTAATCCCAGCTACTGGGAGGCTGAGACACAAGAATCACTTGAATCTGGGAGGTGGAGGTTGCAGTGAGCCGAGATCACGCCACTGCACTCCAGCCTTGGTGACAGAGTGAGACTCCAACTCAAAAAAAAAAAAAAAGAATAAAAATTTACAGTACAAAATTACAGACCTGTTCGAAGGACTTCTAAAAGCTAAGCTTCCTTACCTGCATGGTAAATTTGCCTGTGGCCCTGCATGATACCCCACATGGGCCAATGAGGTAGCACAGCATTGAATTGCCCCTTACTCCCTCCTGTTCCACTTCCCTCTCTTAAATTCCACTTTCTTAAAAAAAAAAAAACTACTTTTGACTTAAAAAGTCTCACATAAGTTTTCACTTTAGCTAATGCTTCCTGGGGAAGCCAGACCAATAAAATATGCTGCTCTGCTTACCTTACATGCTTTAACTTTTTTCCTCTGCTGTCTGAATCCCCAATAATTCAATCTGTATTGCAAAGATAATGAGGATGCCTACAAATGTGGAATGATTCAGATTAATATTGACCTTTGAACAGTCTGAATGAGACCTCTTGCCAGAAATTAAAAAGTCTGCTTGAGTGGAGCAGAAAAATACATTAAAAGGCCTTTTTAAGTATCAAGCAAGTATGAATATTTGTAAGCCCATTTTGTTTGTTACTCTAGTCAATTTCCCATTTTTGGTCAACCAATGTCTCTCATGATCACAGATGTTAAAAATTATGAACAATGTATTAGCATACTGAATCCAGCAATATATATATTTTAAAAATACATCATGATCTAGTGGGATTTACTCCAGGAACTCGCATTTGAAAATCAATCAATATTATTCACCGCATTAACAGTAAAAAGAAATAAAACCGCATGATAATATCAGTAGATGTAGAAAACCTTTTTAAAAGTTAACCTCTCTTCTTTATTAAAACAAAAAATGTCTTAACAAATTAGAAAAAGTGGATTCCCTTATTTATTTAAAAGTGTATCTATAAGAGACGTACGCTTAATATTCCACTTTGAAAGAAATAAAAACGTTTTACCCCAAAATCTATTTCTTTGACATATTTTGAGATGGCTGTCAGAGGCAGCAAAAGAAGCAGCTCTGCAATGCCATCGTGCATTGATATATACAGGCCTTCTCTTTTCCAGATGTAGGAAGGATTAATGAGAGTCTGACACCTTTAAAGGTCTTAAGGAAACAGTTCCCTGAGGAATGCTATCTGTGAGGTTTCATGTACATAACAAGACTACCATTGCTAGCAGACCTCATCTTCTCTCCCTCCTGTAACCAGTTCTGCCATGATCCACTTCTTTCTGTAACCTCAAGATGGTATACAAGCTCCTGCACCTCACTGGGGGGTTGGGCAATCATACATTTTGTCCCCTGTTAATCTTCTGTTTTTGTGAGTCGATTTTACAACAAACTTTCAGAGTGCTAAGAAAAAGATTTCCCTTGGCCCCTAGAAATTTGGTGTTGTAAGCAGGAACCCAAAGGTTGGCTCTTTTGGAAGCCCACAGTTAAGGAAAACCAGGAGCTAATCAGCCAGCCTAAGGATAAGAATTTCTTACCAGTCAGATTCCAAGCCCCTCTCTGTGGAATTTGGTCAAGTAGACAGTAAATATCACTCTTTGTTCATTTTTCCTGTCCAAAATCTTGACTGATGGGAGAAAAGGATTTGTGTGACCGGTGCTGGTGTATTGACTCTGGTGTACTTTCTGGTACTTTGTGGTAAGAATCATATTGTTTCATCCATTTCCTCCTAGAGTAGTCTTTTCTTTGTCTTTCTCTTTCTGTGTTGTTCTGTCATAAAGAGGTGTACAGATTGACGTTTTTCTCTCATGTCGTTTTGTTTTGTTTGAGATGGAGTCTTGCTCTGTTGCCCAGCCTGGAGTGCAGTGGTGCCATCTTGGCTCACTGCAACCTCCGCCTCCTGGGTTGAAGCAATTCTCAGCACGAAGTCGCCTGTTTCTGATCCGCACTTTCTCCCGGATGGCCGACCAGACGGTTTTCTGCTAGTTGTGCTACACATAGTTTCCTGGTGTCCGTGCGCCGCTTTCTCCATCCAAGACCCTCTAGTGCCGGTGTCACGGTCGCAACGCCCGGCGTTTCCATTGGCTGTTTTGCCAGTGGCACGGAGTCGGCGGTTTTTCTGTCACAGCCCTTGTCGTACGGAGTTTCTCCGTGGCCGAACTTCTGTTTTTTCTCAGAGTCGATGGTTTCCTGGTGACGGCGCCATTGGCTGCGCCAAAACGAATGTTGACCTTGACAACCCCGGCGGCTGGCGTCACTCGCAGGCTCCCGGCACCGCCACTTCGCCAGCCGAGGTGTCTTGGTCGCGGCACAGCTCGTCGGTCTGCGCCTCCATTTTCTCAGTGGCCGCAGCACCCAGGTTGCAGATGTGAGGGATTCGGAGTCGCAGCTGCCCCAGTTGCGCGGAGCCTGGAGTTACCGGGCGGCGGCGGCGCTGGGCTGGGGGAGCCAGCCGCTCCTCGGGGCCGGTGGCAGGGGAGCTGCCGGGGCGCCATCTCTTCCCAGCGCCGCCGCACGGACTCCGGCTCGGCCTCCAGACCCAGTCCGGTGGCTGCGCTGCTGGGGTTTCTGTGACAGGACCCCACGGTTTCGGGCGTCGTTGGCTTCTTGGTCCTAGCAAGTTTCTATTTCGTGGTGCCTGCGATTTCTACCCCTTGTTCAAGTCGTGGAATAGTCACAATATGATTTCTCAGCCCAAGCAAGTTCCGACTTAGGACAAACACCGGTCTGGCCCTGGCTGCGATTTCTGGGTAGTAGGAAGTTACTGTTTCATCGTAACGAGGCTGAGTCACCCTGTGACTCAGATCTCAGCAATTCCGGTTTTCCTGTAGCCTCGGAACTCTAATCCTAACAACCCCGGGTTAGCTCTGCCTCAAGTTTCTTAGTCATTGCAAGTTCTGGTTTCCTACTAGTAAGCTCCGCTTTAGCTGCGCAGGAGACGTTTAACTCCTGTAATCTGGGCACCAGCGAATGCGATTTTTTTTTTGGCTTGGCGATGACCAGTTTAGCAGGGCCTGGGAGCTCTTATACTAAGTTTGGTTTCACAATAGCGGGTCCCGCCTTAGCTAGGCTTGTGTTTTTTAAACTCCCCTGGAAATCAGGAAATGCGGGCAAACGCGATTTTTCAGTTTTGCCAAGCCCCGTTTGACAACCGCAAGTCCCGCCGAAAGCGACTTTTTTTTCTACCATTTTATAGTCTAAGCTAAACAGGTTTAACCATGACTGTTATTTATTTATTTATTTATTTAATTTGGTAGGATATTTAGACTTAGGTGTAACATGTACCGGTTTAGATCGGATAGGGATATCCTAGTCGTAGGACTGCATTACAAACATTTGTAATTTCTTCTTTGTAGGAATGGTTCTCAGTAATTTTTGCTTGTTTTTTAATTGTCTTTTTGTGTCTTGCTCTGAGAACGACATTACCGATGTGCTTGCCTTTCATTTCTATTTGCATTTTAGGCTTCTATTATTTTTAAATTGTATTTCTATTCAAATGTTATGTATTTTTTTCTACTGATTTTAAATGTCTCAGCTTCGTGCTCCTTGACTTGCATGCTCAGGACGCGGGGAGCCGATCTCGGTCTCAGCCTTGCTGCTGCCAGTTTCCGGGTTCTGTCTGGCGACTCCGCTTCTTATGCGGAGCTGTCGGTTTTGGGTCAGCACTTTTGCCAGTAGCGCCCACTGGGCGTTTTCTCAGTTGGTGCACCGTTCTTAGCGCCCAACAGGTCGTTTCACGTTCTCGGGGCCCGTAAATTCTCTGTGCTGTCTCTTTCTGGGTCCTAGCAACGCTAATGTCTCGTAGGAACTTCCTGAACCCCTTTTTACGGTGCAGACCGGTGACTGCACCCAGCCGCTGTGCTCTCTAGTAATTCCACAGTACCGTTAGCCGGGGCTTTTTCTCTCACAACACATTACAACGGGTTAAAACATATTAAAGGACTTAAAACACAGTAAGATGCCACAACACATTTTTCTGTCACAACACACTTAAACACAGTCAGCTCATTTCTCCAGACAGGAGTCCTATCTAAGAGCCCGCAGTTTCTTTCTAGCAGCACCATTTATGGACATGTTTGGTATCACCAGGGCAATCCGCTGGGTGTCTGTTCTTGCTGAGTCCCAGCGCCGCCAGATTATTGTTAGCGAGGTCCTTAGTAGTGCCGAGCCCTAGCGGACAGTTTCCTGGTGGCACCAATGCTCATTTCCCGGACACAGATGGCTCTTGGCCCCTGAAGCGCTCTTTAATCCCTGCGATCTGTAGGGCTAATTCTCTGTACGGTTTGCTTAGTGTCAGTTTCATTTCGGTTTCTTTTCTCGCTGTTTTTCCGTCGGAATTATTACGGTTTGTTTTGGTTCTATGTGCTTTCTAAAATTTTATCGTTTTTCATTTTTTTGAGACAGAGTCTCGCTGGAGTGCAATGGTGCAATCTCGGCTCACTGCAACCACCACCTCCCGGGTGGTGTACTAATTTTGTGTACTAATTTGTGTACTCATTTGTGTACTAATTTTGATGCATTTATTAATATTGAGTTTCATATTTGGCTTGCCTCTGCCCACGAGCTCCGGAGACGTAAATACCCAGGCTGATGGTAGTGCTGGTGTATTATAGTAAGGTTAAATTTTCTGCAATTGATAACTGTACTGTGCTACTGTGTAAGGTTATGAAAGACAATATCCCTGTTCTTAGGAAATGCACACTAAATATTAAAGTTTACTGGCCATAAGTTGTATAATCTTTTTACAATTAAAAAAAAATTTTGCTCTGTCGCCCATGCGTGTGCAGTGGTGTGATCTCGGCTCACTACAACCTCTGCCTCCTGAGTTCAAGCAATTCTTCTACCTCAGCCTCCCAAGTAGCTGGGATTACAGGTGCATGTCACCAAACCCGGCTAATTTTTGTATTTCTGGTAGAGATGGAGTTTCACTATGTTGATTATGCTGGTATCGAACTCCTGACCTCTGGTGATCCACTCACCTTGGCCTCCCAAAGTGCTGGGATTACAGGTGTGAGCCACTGTGGTGGCCCCAAATTCTTTAAAGAGGGGAGGGGAGGGAATATGGATAAAAGGTATGCTGCAGCTGGGTGCGGTGGCTTGCTCCCGTAATCCGCGCACTTTGGGAGGCAGAGGTGGGAGGATCACCTGAGGCTGGGAGTTCGAGACCAGCCTGGCCAGCATGGTGAAACCCCATCTCTACTGAAAATACAAAACTTAGCTGGGCATGGTGGCTCATGCCTGCAGTCACAACTACTCAGGAAGCTGAGGTAGGAGAATGGCTTGAACCCGGGAGGTGGTGGTTGCAGTGTGCCGAGATTGCACCATTGCACTCCAGCGAGACTCTGTCTCAAAAAAAAAAAAAAAAGTATGCTGGATTTCTGTGGTTCCTTCTTGCATTTTTTCTTGTAAATTTTAAATTATTTTAAATAAAAGGTTAAAAACGTAACATAAGGACTGTATATTCATTATCTCCAATTTTCACATCCCAGTGAATCCTGTATAATGAATCTTTCATTCCACAATTTCATTTTCCTGTTCCCACAAACATCAACCTCTCTTCAGCATTTTGTATAGCAAATGTTTTTCTTCAGCTTCCATGACATGTCACTGTCCTTTTCTTTTGCTTCAGCAGACACTCAGTCTGTTTGCTCTGGCACATCAACTTTCTTTGTCCAAACTCTGAAATGCCCCAGGATGAAATATTTTGCTTTGCTAAATATTTTGGAGTAATTTTATACTTGCCAGTGGAATCTGTGTTATCCACGTTGGTGCATAAAATGAATGCCCAAAAAGGGGTAGTTGAGAAGTGTTTAATAAAGTAACTGACTACTTACAATCAGCATTTGTGGACAGGTAAAAGGAAACAAACAAGAGGTAGGGAGCACTCCAGACCTTGCACCAGAAGAAAGCATTACCATTCCTAGCTAAGTAGGGGCAAGAGAATGAGTGGTGTTAGAGAAAGCAAGCAAGTGCTGGAAGGGCCACTCCACAGTATTTTTGGCCTTTTTTTTCCCTTTTATTTTTCTGAGACCGGGTCTCACTCTGTCACCCAGGCTGGAGTGCAGTGGTACAATTATAGCTTATTGCAGCCTCGGCCACCTCAGCTCATGCAGTCCTCCTTCTTCAGCCTCCCAAGTAGCTGTGGCTACAGGTACATGTCACCATGCCTGGCTTATTTATTTATTTATTTATATATTTTTTTTATGAGATGGAGTTTTGCTCTTGTCGCCCAGGCAATGGTGCAATCTCGGCTCAGTGCAACCTCCGCCTCCTGGGTTCAAGTGATTCTCCTGCCTCGGTCTCTCCAGTAGCTGGGATTACAGGTGTCTACCACCACGCCCTGCTAATTTTTGTATTTTTTAGTAGGGACAGAGTTTCACCATGTCAGCCAGGCTGGTCTTGAACTCCTGACCTCAGGTGATCCACCCGTCTTGGCCTCCCAAAGTACTGGGATTACAGGTGTGAGCCACCGCACCCAGCCTAATTTTTTTATTCTTTGTGGAGACAGGTTCTAACTCTATTACCCAAGTTGGTTTTGAACACCTGGCCTCAAGGGATCCTCCTGCCTTGGCCTCCCAAAGTGCTGTGATTGCAAGCATGAGCCACCATAGCCAGCCTATTTTTCACTTTACATAAAATAATTCAATACCCTGAGCTCCAGGGGGAGCAAAGCAAGGTAATAAATTACTACTCCATATCTCTGAACAGCTGGTGTCTTTCAGTGCCTAAACTCAAACAGAAGCCTGGGGGCAAAAGTAGCTCTCCAGTGCAGTCCATAACGGTTACTTCTTGCAACATAGAGCTGGCTGCAGACTGGTAAACAGATCTAGTGAGGCGAACTGATGTTAGCTAGCAGCGTCTTTATATTGATCAATGTATTCACGAAGATAACTTTTTTTTTTTTTTTTTGAGAAAAGTCTTGCTCTGTCGCCCAGGTTGGCATGCAGTGGCCTGATCTTGGCTCACTGCAACCTCCACCTCCTGGGTTCAAGTGATTCTTGTGATTCAGCCTCCTGAGTAGCTGGGATTAGAGGCGTGCACCACCACGCCTGGCTAATTTTTTGTATTTTTAGTAGAGATGGGGTTTTGCTATGTTGGCCAGGCTGGTCTTGAACTCTGGGCCTCAAGTGATTCACTCACCTTGGCCACCCAAAGTGCTGGGATTACAGGGGTGAGCCACCCCACCTGGCCCACAATGGTGACTTTTTAAAATGATCTAAAACCAACTCTATACTCATAAATTCAACAAATTAGATTGAATGGATCAACCCTGCAAGATCCACAGTCATCATTAATGATATTGAATTCATGGTCAAAAAATCTTCCAAAAAACAAACCTAGAGTTTCTTACAATTTCACTGACTAATTTTTACCAAATATTTAAAGAATAAATAAGTTGAATTCTACATGATTTATTCTAGTAAATAAAAGAATATGGAATACTTCCCAATTTATTTTATGAGATCAGCACTTTCCGGGCACACACAGCACACTAAGAGAAAACTACTGACCAATATTGCACCTAAGCATAGATGCAGAAATCCTCACCAAAATACTAACAAATATCAGTCAGAAATATATGTTAAAGAACAATACCATGCCTTGGGCCAGGCGCAGTGGCTCACGCCTGTAATCCCAGCACTTTGGGAGGCCGAGGCGGGCGGATCACGAGGTTAGGAGATCGAGACCATCTTGGCTAACACAGTGAAACCCTGTCTCTACTAAAAAAAAAACACAAAAAATTAGCAGGGCATGGTGGCGGGTGCCTGTAGTCCCAGCTACTTGGGAGGCTGAGGCAGAAGAATGGCGTCAACCCGGAAGGAGGAGCTTGCAGTGAGCCCAGACCGCACCACTGCACTCCAGCCTGGGTGACAGAGCAAGATTCCGTCTCAAAAAAAAAAAAAAAAAAAAAGAACAATACCGTGCCCAAGTAAGATTATTCCAGATGGAGGGCTAGTTTAATGCTCGAAAGTCAAACAATGTAATTTCCCTTATTGATAGCCTAGATGAGAAACACCGTATAATCCTATCAAATGATGCACAAAAAGCACTTAAAATCTATACCATTTCTGATTTAAAATTTAAAAACCAACTCTCGGCATCATGGGAATAGAGGGAATTTCCTCAACCAAAAACAAAAGTCTACAAAAACCTATAGCAAACATTGTATGTAATGACAGACTCAACGCTTTTCCCATGGAATCAGGAACAAGGCACAAATATCCACTCTCACCATTTCTATTCAACAATGTACTGGAATTGTTTGCCAGTGCAATAAGGTGAGAAAATGTGTTAAAAAGCATAAAAATTGGAAGCGAAAGAATGAAAATATCCATACTTGCAGAATATGAGTCTATGAAGAAAATCTTAAGGAGTCTAAAAGTTCCAGCACTCATGAGTGAGTTTAGCAAGCTCTCAAGATATAACAGTGCAAACCTTCAGAAGGAAAAAGTTCCAGGGACTTGGAACAAGAGAATTTCCTGCACTAAGTTCTCAGGCCTGCTGCCTGTTAACCCCATTTCCTGTAGGCCCAGCCTGTGAGTCACCTGCCATGCACAACCCCTGGCTGATCCTTCCCTCCAGTCTCTGGATAAGACACACTACTTCTGCCCTGCAATCAGCAAACCTTGGCGACACAGAGTCCCGGCAGTCCTGGCACCAGCAACCAGCCGCCCGGCTCCTATGCTCCGTCCTTACCAAACATCATCAGCAGGAACCCAGGAAACAGGAATTTAACATTTGTGTCCTATTTTGTTTCATTTTATATTTTTGAGACGGAGTTTTGCTCTTGTTGCCCAGGCTGGAGTGCAATGACACCATCTCGGCTCACTGCAACCTCTGCCTCAGGGTTCAAGCGATTCTCCTGCCTCAGACTCCCGAGTAGTTGGGATTACAGGCATGCGTCACCATGCCCGGCTTATTTTGTATTTTTAGTAGAGACGGGGTTTCACCATGTTGGTCAGGCTGTTCTCGAACTTCTGACCTCAAGTGATCCACCCGAATGGGCCTCCCAAATTGCTGGGATTACCGGCGTGAGCCACCGCGCCCGGCCACATTTGTGTACAATTTTGAGAAGGGGAAAGAAAAAGGCACAAACTGATCTGAAGGCAAAATTTCTTCCATCGCGTTTGAGAGAACTCAGGTATTACTGTGACATCATCTGTTACAAGACGATCGTCAATGGAAGGATCTCAGCGAAAATCTCAGGGCTGAGGACTCCGAAGGCGGCGGTGGACACCTTCTTAGGGCGTCTGCCCTCAAGCGCATGCAATCTGCACCCAGCAGTCTTGGAACTTCGGTTGGTGGCTTCTGCGGGACAGTAGTAGGCTGACACTCTGAAAGGTCTCCTCGGACGGACTTCTCCGGCTCCAGTCGTCTGTCCACGAAGCAAGGGGCGAGTTGAGAGGGATGCTGCGGGGGCAGACGTCCGTTGGGACCCTCTGCAGCCTCCAGCTCTCCGGAGGGCGCCTGCGGCTACTCCTATTTGCCGGCGAGGATTCAGAGCCGGCGACTTTAGGCCCCGGCTCAAAGTGCGCTACGGTCTGGGAAAGAGATCTTTTCGCCTGCAGTTTCAGCAAAGAAGCACTCAGGAAGCGGAAAGTAGGTCGCAGTGGAACCTAGGAGGCCGCCCCAAGAGAGCTCGCAGTGGTAAGGACAGGAAGGGAGCATTCAGGACACCGAATTTACTGAGCTCAGGGCTGGAGGCGTCTGGCCCCGCCGCCTCTTTTGTGGAATCCCGGGCCTGCCAAACTCCGAGGGGAGACAGCAACTTCATCGCGTCCTTCTTTCACCAGCTGACACCGGGTATCTGGGACTCAGAAGTCAACATCTTTTGCGTTTTTATACTCTTCTGGTCTCATGAGCGGTCCAAATTAGATTAATCTCCTTAATCTTAGGAGCAAATTACATCAAGACATGGAATTAATGAGATTTACGTAAAGTCCTAACATCTGGGATGAAGTTATGTAGTTAATACTTTGCTTTAGAAATTGAAAAGAAAGAGTACTAACTTCTTGTGCAAGGAAAGCTGTTTTGGGGGACCCTGGTTAGAAAGTTCATTATTGCCTCCAAATGCATTGCTAGTACTGGAGCAGACTGGATTCATTTCTGCCCCAGAGCAATGCCTGTCAGATGCCTAAGGATGGGGATGTTACTGAGGAGGAGGCCAGGGTAGTTGCCCATTTTTTAAATCAAAAGATCATTTTTGTGGTATTTCATTATATTATTATTCTGTGATATGTTGACCTTTTTACATTTTAATTTTAGATTCAAGGGGACATGTGTAGGTTTGTAACAAAAATGTATTGCGTGATGCTGAGGCTTCTATTGACCCATCACCCAGAGAGTGAACATAGTCCCCAGTAGGAAGTTTTTCAGCCTCTACCTCCTTATGCCCCTCCTTCCCTCCTTTTGGAGTCCCCAGTTGTCTATTGTTCTCATCTTTATGTCCCGGTACACCAGGCTAAGCTCCCACTTACAAGTGAGACGAACATGCAATATTTGTTTCTGCATTAATTTGCTTAGGATAATTGTATCCTTACAGAATAGTTTGAGGTTGAAGTTGGGTAATGTGATGCCTCGGCTTTTTTTTTTTTTTTTTTAACCGGGTTTTTCTCTGTAGATCAGGTGGGAATGCAGTGGCATGCTCTTGACAGCCTCGACCTGCAGGCTCCCCTCTCAGCCTCCAGAGTAGCTCCAAAGTAGCTGGGAAAACGAGTGTGTGCCCCTCATGCCTGGCTAATTTCTTTTTGTAGTTTTTCTAAAGATGGGGTTTCTCCATGTTGCCCAGGCTGGTCGTTGCCCAATTTTTGTTTTTTTTTGTTTTCTTGGGACGGAATCTTGCTCTGTCTCCCAGGCTGAAGTGCAGTGGTGCAATCTCCGCTCACTGCAAACTACACCTCCGGGGTTCAAGTGATTCTCCTGCCTCAGCCTCCTGAGTAGCTGGGACTACAGGCACGTGCCACCACACCTGGCTAATTTTTTTTTTTTTTTTTTGTATTTTTTTTTTGGTAGAGACAGGGTTTCGCTGTGTTAGTCAAGATGGTCTTAATCTCCTGACCTCGTGATCTGCCTGCCTTGGCCTCCCTAAGTGCTGGGATTACAGGTGTGAGGCGCTGTGCCCGGTCCCCAATTCTTAATGTGGTCTTTCACTCTCCCAGTTTTGTCATGTACTGTTGAATTGCTAAATTTAAAGTATTGCAGAATTTGGGTGTATGTGTGCAATAACATACAAGGGAGCAGACAAGGCACACAATGGCCTGGGCTCAGGGTTGGCAGCCTCTGGAGTCCTAGAGCCTGGTCTGTTGAATCCCAGGCCTGCTGCACCCCAGGAGGAAAGTGCTGCTTCATTGCATCCATCTCACAACTAGTGACAGAGTATCTGGAACTCAGAAATCACCAGTATTTGTGTTTTTATAGTCTTCTGCTCCCTTGGGTGGTTCTAGCCAGATAACAAGAAACTGGGTGTAACTTTAGTCTTGGAGCAAATTTCCTCAGAAAATGGAATTAATGATATTAACATAAAATCCTATCATCTGGGATGAAATTATCTAGATTAGTGTCAGATTGGTTTAGCAGATGAAAGGAAAAAGTGGCTGCACAGTGGCCTATAATCCCAGCACTTTGGGAGGTGGAAGCAAGTGGGTCACCTGAGGTCAGGAGTTCGAGACCAGCCTGGCCAACGAAGTGAAACCCCGTCTCTACTAAAAATACAAAATTAGCCTGGTGTGGTGTCACATGCCTGTAATCCCAGCTACTTGGGAGCCTGAGGCAGGAGAATCACTTGAACCTGGGAGGCACAGGTTGCGGTGAGCCGAGATCACGCCATTGCACTCCAGCCTGGGCAACAACAGGGAAACTCTGTCTCAAAAATAAAGGAAAAAGTACAACTATGTCTGTGGAAGAAAAGCTGTTTTTATGGTGCCTGGCTTTCTTATAGAAAGTTCATTATTGCCAAAATCACATTGCTTGTCTTAAGAGCAGACACTGAAACCTTTTCTACCAGCAGAGAAAAGCTTGGGGGGAATGTGCAAGGGATGATTTGGGATGTTATTGAGGAGCAGGGTAAGGATAGTTGCCCATTGTTAGTGTGGTCTTTCACTCTCCCAGTTTTGTGTTCTACTGAATTGTTATATTAAGAAGATTTCAGTCAGGTGCAGTGGCTCACACCTGTAATCTCACACTTTGTGAGGCCAACACAGGCAGATCACTTGAGCCCAGGAGTTGGAGACCAGCCTGGACAGCATGGCGAAAGGCTGTCTCTACAAAAAATGCAAAAATTATTCAGGTGTGATGGCCTGTGCCTGTAGTCCCAGCTACCCAAAAGACTGAGGCAGGAAGACTGAGGCAGGAGAATTACCTGAGCCCAGAAAGTTGAGGCTGCAGTGAGCCGAGATTGAGCCACTGTACTCCAGCCTGAGCAATGGAGTGAGACCCTGTCTCAAAAAAAAAAAACAAAACAAAAAAAGATTTCAGCATCTCTGTGTACAACAGCAGGAAGCTAAAGGCTCAGGCCCCACTGGCTGACTAAGTTACAGACAGGTTATATGCCTTTCTAGATGAGTGACCCTCAACATGTTATCTAACCCTGTAGCCTTTATTAACCACCTCTGAAATGGAAGCCAAATGCGCTCTCATTTTACAAAGTAAATACCAGGAATACTTTTCATAACAAAAGTTAATGTTTAGACAGTATCTGGTTGGAAGTAATTTGCTCAGTTTTTAACAATATTATCATTGTGGATTTTATCATGGAATGAAAGATAACCTTAATCAGAACAAATGTAAAATGGATCATTCTTTGTTGTGTTCTTTCTGTGGATTATTTTTTTCCTTCTCATATCCATTGTGAAATAGGAATTCCTTTGAGTCAAACATGCTATTTACAAAGCATCAATGGATATGATTATATAATTACTTAATCAAATATTATTGTTTACTATTATAAAATCCGATTAATCCCAATATTTAGCAAGCATGTTTTGATACCCTACCATGTTTCAGGTGCTGTAAAGGGAGCCACAAATACAAAGATGAGACACTAGCTGCAGCTTTCACAACTCTAACTGCTGAGTGAGTAAAGACGCTGTCAAGAGGACATTCAGAACACAGCTAACTCAGTGTTTATTGCAGGAGCTGATTTGAAGACCAAAAAGACAAGGTCTGAATGTGATGCTTCCCTTCAAAGCCATGTTTTTTTTTACTTGAAGTGAGGAAAATATACAACTATAGAAAACTAAAGGAAAAAATAAAGAAACAGAATAAGAATGACAGAATAGATATGGAAGGCAGAAGATTGAAAGTTCTTGTTAGGTGAAGGTTTATGGACTGTAGGTGTCTGGAGAGTGGATCACGAGAGCAGGAGCAACCCCTACCTGCCAGTAATTACTGGTGATCCCAGAAAACTAGCTTTATCATTTCTTTGAGCACGTAGCTGGGATACGTCTCTCTAGGAGTGAACAATGAATGGAAACTTGCATTGTAGAGAGTCGGCAGTGCTCTGGATGGGTATAACACACATAGGAGTGACAGTTCCCAAAGGGGATCCGTGTTACCCAGGCAAAGACCTGCTGTCCAGCCATTAATGCAGACATGCCTCTCCCTCCAAACTGTACAAAGGAATGTAGTAGTTCTTTTCAGCTACCCTAGACAAAAACTGCTAAGGCTGGTGATGCTTTATTAAGGAATTTTGATTTACACATACTAGAATTATACTATTATACTTAAATCTAAGTTCTAGTAGCCTCCAGTAACTGTGAAAGAGACCTTTAACCCCATCTCTAATAAAAATGCAAAAATTAGCTGGGTGTGGTGGTGTGCACCTGTAATCCCAGTTTCTCAGGAGGCTGAGGCAGAAGAATTGCTTGAACTCAGAAGTCAGAGGTTGCAGTGAGATGAGATGGCACCATTGCACTCCAGCGTGGGTGACAAGGGCAAAACTCCTCTAAAAAAAAAAAAAAAGGAAAGAAAAAGAAGGAATCCATGAATGGTCTCGGTAAATGCGGTACCTGCATGTGCCACCTGCCAGTATTCTCAGGGCAAAGAAGAAATGGGTTAAAGAATTGCCTATAGTATTTTGCTTTTACACTTTATTTTCTGTTATATCCTGGAAGATTAGTGTGTCACAACCTAGAGGATAAAGAGGTCAGCTTATATATGGGTCAACTAATCTGATATACATAAGGAGAAAATGTAGAACACACCATCAAGCATCATCAGTTACAGCTTCCTTAAAAATGCCTTGGCTATATCTTTGGCCAACCTCATAATTTATAGAGTCAATATCATGTATGTGGGCATTGTATCATCAGCAATCAATCAAAACTAAATCAAAACTTCTATCTTTACCTAATCATGTATTATGTTTGCCTGGAGGTCAGCAGGCCATCTTGGGCAGAAGACTAGAAGATTGTTTTAGTCTAGATACCTCCCACTTGGGTCACTGAAAGTGACTATTTTTTTTTTATCTCTGTTCATGGCTGTAATATTTTTTTTTTAAATTTAGATGCAAGGTCTCACTCTATAGCTTAGACTAGAATGCAGTGGTACCATCATAGCTCACTTCAGCCTCGAACTCCTGGGCTCAAGCAATCCTCTTGCTTCAGCCTCCTGAGTGGCTGGGACTACAGGCAGAAACCACCACATGCAGTTAATTAAAAGCTTTTTTTTTCTCTCCTAGAGATGGTGTTTCGCTATGTTGCCTGGGCTGGTTTTGGGTTCTTGCCGCAAGTAATCCTCCTGACTCAGCCTCCTAAAGTGCTGGGATTACAGATGTCAGCCACCATGTCCAGCGCATAATAAAGTTGCTCTAGTCTTAGAATCTTGTCTCATGATGGTAACTCCACCTTCAATTTTTTTTTTTTTTTTTTTGAGACAGGGTCTTGCTGTGTTTCCCAAGCTGGAGTACAGTGGCTCAATCTCAGCTCACTGCAACCTCTGCCTCCAGGGTTTAATTGATTCTCCCACCTTAGCCTCCCAAGTAGCTGGGATTACAGGAGTGTGCCACCACTCAGGACAAATGTTTTTTGTATTTTTAGTAGAGATGGGATTTCACCATGTTAGCTATTGTGGGATCTGGCCAGCAATCCGCAATGCAATAGGGCTCTTTCTTTGTTCCCAGGTGGATTGGCAGGTCGAGAAATAATAGACACACACAAAATCGTGAAAGCTGGGTCCAGGGGGGTCACCGCCTCTGGTCCTGTGATGCCGCCAGTGCACTGGATATACCAGTATTTATTATTAAGTTTAGTGAGGGCGGGGGTAGGTTAGTGAGGGATTTAGAGTCGTTTGATTATGAGGTGAGATGTTCACGTGGGGATGAAGTAATTCTTTAACATAACATCGGTATGCAGACGTACAGTATACACAGATAAGAATTTACAATATAGTGTGTGCATCACTAATTTCTAACAGAGCCTTAAAACAGAAACACAGTCTTTCCATAACCTAGGATTAGGAAGATTTTTTTTTATTATACTTTAAGTTTTAGGGTACATGTGCACAACGTGCAGGTTAGTTACATATGTATACGTGTGCCATGTTGGTGTGCTGCACCTCTCAACTTGTCATTTAACGTTAGGTATATCTCCCAATGCTATCCCTCCGCCCCCCCCACCCTACAACAGGCCTCCATGTGTGATATTCCCCTTCCTGTGTCCATGTGTTCTCACTGTTCAATTCCCACCTATGAGTGAGAACATGAGGTGTTTGGTTTTTTGTCCTTGCGATAGTTTGCTGAGAATGATGGTTTCCAGCTTCATCCATGTCCCTACAAAGGACATGAACTCATCCTTTTTTATGACTGCATAGTATTCCATGGTGTATATGTGCCACATTTTCTTAATCCAGTCTATCATAGTTGGACATTTGGGTTGGTTCCAAGTCTTTGCTATTGTGAGTAGTGCCACAATGAACATAGGTGTGCATGTGTCTTTATAGCAGCATGATTTTTAATCCTTTGGGTATATACCCAGTAATGGGATTGCTGGGTCAAATGGTATTTATAGTTCAAGATCTCTGAGGAATCACCACACTGACTTCCACAATTGTTGAACTAGTTTACAGTCCCACCAACAGTGTAAAAGTGTTCCTATTTCTCCACATCCTCTCCAGCACCTGTTGTTTCCTGACTTTTTAATGATTGCCATTTTAACTGGTGTGAGATGGTATCTCATTGTGGTTTTGATTTGCATTTCTCTGATGGCCAGTGATGATGAGCATTTTTTCATGTTTCTTTTGGCTGCATAAATATCTTCTTTTGAGAAGTATCTGTTCATATCTTTTGCCCACTTTTTGATGGGGCTGTTTGTTTTTTTCTTGTAGATTTGTTTGAGTTCATTATAGATTCTGGATATTAGCCCTTTGTCAGATGAGTAGATTGCAAAAATTTTCTCCCATTCTGTAGATTGCCTGTTCACTCTGATGGTAGTTTCTTTTGCTGTGCAGAAGCTCTATAGTTTAATTAGATCCCATTTGTCAATTTTGGCTTTTGTTGCCATTGCTTTTGGTGTTTTGGACATGAAGTCCTTGCCCATGCCTATGTCCTGAATGGTATTGCCTAGGTTTTCTTCTAAAGTTTTTATGGTTTTAGGTCTAACATTTAAGTCTTTAATCCACCTTGAATTAATTTTTGTATAAGGTGTGAGGAAGGGATCCAGTTTCAGATTTCTACATATGGCTAGCCAGTTTTCCCAGCACCATTTATTAAATAGGGAATCCTTTCCCCATTTCTTGTTTTTGTCAGGTTTGTCAAAGATCAGATGGTTGTAGATATGCAGCATTATTTCTGAGGGCTCTGTTCTGTTCCATTGGTCTATATCTCTGTTTTGGTACCAGTACCATGCTGTTATGGTTACTGTAGCCTTGTAGTATAGTTTGAAATCAGGTAGCATGATGCCTCCAGCTTTGTTCTTTTAGCTTAGGATTGACTTGCCGATGTGGGCTCTTTTTTGGTTCCATATGAACTTTAAAGTAGTTTTTTCCAATTCTGTGAAGAAAGTCATTGGTAGCTTGATGGGGATGGCACTGAATCTATAAATTACCTTGGGCAGTATGGCCATTTTCACGGTATTGATTCTTCCTACCCATGAGCATGGAATGTTCTTCCATTTGTTTGTATCCTCTTTTATTTCATTGAGCAGTGGTTTGTAGTTCTCCTTGAAGAGGTCTTTCACATCCCTTGTAAGTTGGATTCCTAGGTAATTTATTCTCTTTGAAGCAATTGTGAATGGGAGTTCACTCATGATTTGGCTCTCTGTTTGTCTGTTATTGGTGTATAAGAATGCTTGTGATTTCTGCACATTGATTTTGTGTCCTGAGACTTTGCTGAAGTTGCCTATCAGCTTAAGGAGATTTTGGGCTGAGACAATGGGGTTTTCTGGATATACAATCATGTCATCTGCAAACAGGGACAATTTGACTTCCTCTTTTCCTAATTGAATACCCTTTATTTCCTTCTCCTGCCCTATTGCCCTGGCCAGAACTTCCAACACTATGTTGAATAGGAGTGGTGAGAGAGGGCATCCCTGTCTTGTGCCAGTTTTCAAAGGGAATGCTTCCAGTTTTTGCCCATTCAGTATGATATTGGCTGTGGGTTTGTCCTAGATAGCTCTTATTATTTTGAGATACGTCCCATCAACACCTAATTTATTGAGAGTTTTTAGCATGAAGTGTTGTTGAATTTTGTCAAAGGCCTTTTCTGCATCTATTGAGATAATCATATATTTTTTGTCGTTGGTTCTGTTTATATGCGGGATTACGTTTATTGATTTTCATGTGGTGAACCAGCCTTGCATCCCAGGGATGAAGCCCACTTGATCATGGTGGATAAGCTTCTTGATGTGCTGCTGGATTCGGTTTGCCAGTATTTTATTGAGGATTTTTGCATTGATGTTCATCAAGGATATTGGTCTAAAATTCTCTTTTTTTGTTGTGTCTCTGCCAGGCTTTGGTGTCAGCATGATGCTGACCTCATAAAATGAGTTAGGGGGATTCCCTCTTTTTCTATTGATTGGAATAGCTTCAGCAGGAATGGTACCAGCTACTCCTTGTACCTCTGGTAGAATTCAGCTGTGAATCCATCTGGTCCTGGACTTTTTTTGGTTGGTAAGCTATTAATTGTTGCCTCAATTTCAGAGCCTGTTATTGCTCTATTCAGAGATTCAAATTCTTCCTGGTTTAGTCTTGGGAGGGTGTATGTGTTAAGGAATTTATCCATTTCTTCTAGATTTTCTAGTTTCTTTGTGTAGAGGTGTTTATAGTATTCTCTGATGGTAGTTTGTAATTCTGTGGGATCCGTGGTGATATCCCCTTTATCATTTTTTATTGCGTCTATTTGATTATTCTCTCTTTTCTTCTTTATTAGTCTTGCTAGTGGTCTATCAATTTTGTTGATCTTTTCAAAAAACCAGCTCCTGGATTCATTGATTTTTTGAAGGGTTTTTTGTGTCTCTATTTCCTTCAGTTCTGCTCTGATCTTAGTTATTTCTTGCCTTCTGCTAGCTTTTGAATGTGTTTGCTCTTGCTTCTCTAGTTCTTTTAATTGTGATGTTAGGGTGTCAGTTTTAGATCTTTCCTGCTTTCTCTTCAGGGCATTTAGTGCTATAAATTTCCCTCTACATACTGCTTTAAATGTGTCCCAGAGATTCTGGTATGTTGTGTCTTTGTTCTCACTGGTTTCAAAGAACATCTTTATTTATTATTTCTGCCTTCATTTCGTTATGTACCCAGTAGTCATTCAGGAGCAGGTTGTTCAGTTTCCATGTAGTTGAGCGGTTTTGAGTGAGTTTCTTAATCCTGAGTTCTAGTTTGATTGCACTGGGGTCTGAGAGACAGTTTGTTATAATTTCTGTTCTTTTACATTTGCTGAGGAGAGCTTTACTTCCAACTAAGTGGTCAATTTTGGAATAAGTGTGGTGTGGTGCTCAGAAGAATGTACATTCTGTTGATTTGTGGTGGAGAGTTGTGTAGATGTCTATTAGGTCTGCTTGGTGCAGAGCTGAGTTCAATTCCTGGATATCCTTGTTAACTTTCTGTCTCGTTGATCTGTCTAATGTTGACAGTGGGGTGTTAATGTCTCCCATTATTATTGTGTGGGAGTCTAAGTCTCTTTCTACATCTCTAAGTATGTGCTTTATGAATCTGGGTGCTCCTGTATTGGGTGCATATATAGTTAGGATAGTTAGCTCTTCTTGTTGAATTGATCCCTTTACCAGTATGTAATGGCCTTCTTTGTCTCTTTTGATCTTTGTTGGTTTAAAGTCTGTTTTATCAGAGACTAGGATTGCAACCCCTGCTTTTTTTTGTTTTCCATTTGCTTGGTAGATCTTCCTCCATCCCTTTATTTTGAGCCTATGTGTGTCTCTGCACGTGAGATGGGTTTGCTGAATATAGCACACTGATGGGTCTTGACTCTTTATCCAATTTGCCAGTCTGTGTCTTTTAATTGGAGCATTTCGCCCATTTACATTTAAGGGCAATATTGTTATGTGTGAAATTGATCCTGTCATTATGATGTTAGCTGGTTATTTTGCTCGTTAGTTGATGCAGTTTCCTCCTAGCCTTGAAGGTCTTTACAATTTGGCATGTTTTTTCAGTGGCTGGTACTGGTTGTTCCTTTCCATGTTTAGTGCTTCCTTCAGGAGCTCTTTTAGGGCAGGCCTGGTGGTGACAAAATCTCTCAGCATTTGCTTGTCTGTAAAGCATTTTATTTCTCCTTCACTTATGAAGCTTAGTTTGGCTGGATATGAAATTCTGGTTTGAAAATTCTTTTCTTAAAGAATGTTGAATATTGGCCCCCACTGTCTTCTGGCTTGTAGAGTTTCTGCCAAGAGATCCGCTGTTAGTCTGATGGGCTTCCCTTTCTGAGTAACCCGACCTTTCTCTCTGGCTGCCCTGAACATTTTTTCCTTCATTTCAACTTTGATGAATCTGATAATTATGTGTCTTGGAGTTGCTCTTCTCGAGGAGTATCTTTGTGGCGTTTTCTGTATTTCCTGAATTTGAATGTTGACCTGCCTTACTAGATTGGGGAAGTTCTCCTGGATAATATCCTGCAGAGTGTTTTCCAACTTGGTTCCAGTCTCCCCGTCACTTTCAGGTACACCATTCAGACGTAGATTTGGTCTTTTCACATAGTCCCATATTTCTTGGAGGGTTTGTTCATTTCTTTTTATTCTTTTTTCTCTAAACTTCTCTTCTCACTTCATTTCATTCATTTGATCTTCCATCACTGATACCCTTTCTTCCAGTTGATTGAATCGGCTACTGAGGCTTGTGCATTCTTCACGTAGCTCTTGTGCCTTGGTTTTCAGCTCCATCAGGTCCTTTAGGGACTTCTCTGCATTGGTTATTCTAGTTAGCCATTCATCTAATTTTTTTTCAAGGTTTTTAACTTCTTTGCCATGGGTTTGAACTTCCTCCTTTAGCTCAGAGTAGTTTGATCTTCTGAAGCCTTCTTCTCTCAACTCGTCAAAGTCATTCTCCATTCAGCTTTGTTCCATTGCTGATGAGGAGCTGCGTTCCTTTGGAGGATGAGAGATGCTCTGATTTTTAGAGTTTCCAGTTTTTCTGCTCTGTTTTTTCCCCATCTTTGTGGTTTTATCTACCTTTGGTCTTTGATGATGGTGATGTACAGATGGGGTTTTGGTTTGGATGTCCTTTCTGTTTGTTAGTTTTCCTTCTAACTGTCAGGACCCTCAGCTGCAGGTCTGTTCGAGTTTACTGGAGGTCCACTCCCGATCCTGTTTGCCTGGGTATCAGCAGCGGAGGCTGCAGAATAGCAGATATTGGTGAACAGCAGATGTTGCTGCCTGATAGTTCCTCTCTAAGTTTTGTCTCAGAGGAGTACCCGGCCGTGTGAGGTGTCAGTCTGCCCCTACTGGGGGGTGCCTCCCAGTTAGGCTACTCAGGGGTCAGGGACCCACTTGAGGAGGCTGTCTGTCTGTTCTCAGATGTCCAGCTGTGTGCTGGGGGAACCACTACTCTCTTCAATGCTGTCAGACAGGGACATTTAAGTCTGCAGAGGTTTCTGCTGCCTTTTGTTTGGCTGTGCCCTGCCCCTAGAGGTCGAGTCTACAGAGGCAGGCAGGCCTTCATGAGCTGCTGTGGGCTCCACCCTGTTCGAGCTCCCTGGCCGCTTTGTTTACCTATTCAAGCCTCAGCAATGGTGGGCACACCACCCCTAGCCTCACTGCTGCCTTCCAGTTTGATCTCAGACTGCTGTGCTAGCAATGAGCGAGGTTCCGTGGGCATAGGACTCTCTGAGCCAGGAACAGGATATAATCTCCTGGTGTGCTGTTTGCTAAGACCATTGGAAAAGTGCAGTATTAGAGTGGGAGTGACCCGATTTTCCAGGTGCTGCTGGAAAAGCTCAGTATTAGGGTGGGAGTGACCCGATTTTCCAGGTGCTGTCTGTCACCCCTTTCTTTGACTAGGAAAGGGAATTCCCTGACCCCTTGCACTTCCCAGTTGAGGTGATGCCTCGCCCTGCTTCAGCTCACACTCAGTGAGCTGCAGCCACTGTTCTGCACCCACTTTCTGACACTCCCCAGTGAGATGAACCCAGTACCTCAGTTGGAAATGCAGAAGTCACCCGTCTTCTGCGTTGCTCACGCTGGGAGCTGTAGACTGGAGCTGTTCCTTTTTGGCCATCTTGGCTCCACCCCCTCGATTAGCAAGATATTAATCAGCAGTAACAGTTGCAGCAAAAGCTGCTTACAAACAATCAATAGAAACAGGACATGAAGCTAGACAACCAGTTAGACCAGAAATTCTCAGAAGGGAGTATGCCTTAACCTAAAGAGGCCTAGAAGAACTGTGGCAAGATGAGGGCTTTTACAGCCCTATCTTATCCATATGAACAGGCACCCCCCATGCCTCTGTTTATAGGCTCTCCACAAGGGTCACATTCCATTCCCAGAGCTATGAACATCTGCTTTTCTGGGATAGGAATCTTGGTGAAGTGAAACCTCCCTGACTGCACATCTGTTCATAGGCTCTCTGCAGGGGGAAGCACATCACATGCTGTTGGCTCATTCTGGCAGTCCAACCTGGCATTGTCTTTACACAATCCTGCATGCAACTTTGTATTTACAATAATCAGGAGCATTTCATCTTTTATTCCATAGCAATAGTTTCAGGGGGTCTCCCTACAGTTGGCAAGCCTGGCCTCAAGTGATCCTACCGTATCTGCCTCCCAACATGCTAAGATTACAGGTGTGAGTCACTGTGTCTGGCTCAGATTTTTTTTTCTTTGTTCATTGCATTATTCATATCAAAGTGGAAGTATCTCTGATAATTCTATCCTTACTACACTATCTAATATAGCATCCTCCTAGTTACCTTTCCAACTAACTTGCATTAAGTTTCTTAATAGCATTTACATATAAACACTGTTTGTTTATTTATTTATTTGTTGTCATGTTTACTGTCTTTTTCAACCCATGAAGGTGTCAAACACTTTATGGCCAAGTCCATGTCTGCTTGTTGATCACTTATCTCTGGGACCTTGATCACTATGTAGCACAATATAGACACTTAGTATTTGTTAATGAAGAGACAATAAATATATTAAAAGACTGGGTGTGGTGGCTCATGCCTGTAATCCCAGCACTTTGGGAGGCTGAGGTGGGAGGTGAGGCTATGTTGCCAGAAGCTGTGCAACTAATGCATTAGGAGGCAGGAATCCATATTAATACTTTCCAGATACAGAGAAACTCTTGGTTTTAACAATCTGCTTCTTCGTCAGGTATTGACTCTTGATTTTAGGCTCAGAAAAAAATTTAACACTTATAACCAGTAAGTCTAGTAGAGTAGGTAAAAACAAAGACCATAGAGGAGGCTAGACAGAAAGTAAAAGGCAAAAATGCCCCAGGGTAAGTCACCTAGAATTAGAAAGTGAAGAATTATGCTCGGTGTCAAAGCAGGACTCCACTAGGTCACTAGGTTCACCTACAAAAAAATGAACCATTTGCTGTTGGTCTCTGGGATTGAAAATTCCCCCTTCCTCCTTCCTGTCTGGCCTCTGCTTTACATTCACTGTGTAGCTGAAAGTTTTCTTGTTTGTTTGTTTCTGGTTTTTTTTTGTTTTTTTTTTGTAAAACATTGTCCACAAATGTTTGATAGATTTTAAAACCCAGGATACACTAGACCCTGCAGGGTACTGAGGAGCCGTGTGACTACTACTCCAATGCACCTCCACACATGTTCTCTTTCCTGTTTCTTTGCAGACTTTCTTCTTCCTGGTTCCATTTGCTTCTAATAATTTAGGGCTGTATTCACTGACGGGTTCCAAGAGCTCCTGATAAACTTTTGACTAACAGTTACTTACATGTGTGTGTCTTTCCTGTGGGAAGAAATCAGTGGTGATTTGGGACATTATGAACCTAGGATTCTGAAAGCAGAATTCTGATTTAACAGTGTAACAGATTTCATGAATGTCATGGTGCTAATTTGAACCAATAAGCAGCCTTGTGAGAGGCACATGCATTTCCTTAAAATCTGGGGAACACCAGGAGAATCTTTCTGGATGGACTTACCTGGAAACCTCTGCTGGGCAAAGTGAAAGGGAAGATGCAATTCTCCTGGGAAGGGGGGATGCTGATGTAGAGGGTGACAAGTTATATGACATGAAGTATTCACTCAACTGGATAGATTTAGGCTTAGGGTTATGTTTAAGAAAGAAGGGAGAAAAAAGCGAAGAAGACGAAGAAAGGAAGCAAGAAAAAATAAAATTTATTCTAAGATAAAATTTCTGCATTGTACTAAACTACTTTTTCTGGCTGCCATTAACCAAGATAAGGAATGCTCAAGTTGAGTAAGACTGGATTTAGAATTGTCTGGGGGCTTCCAAAAGAGGCATAAAGAAATAAGAAGGAATATAGGCCTGCAGCATCAGAGTCTGAGCTGGGGGTATAGATTTGTGTGAATTTCGATAGGCATGGTGGCCCAGCCTGTAATCCCAGCAAGTTGTGAGGCTGAGGTGGAGAACTGCTTGAGCTCACGTGTTTGAGACCAGCCTGGGTAACATGGGAAGACTCCATCTCTATGAAACATAAAAAATAATAACCCAAGATGGTGGCATGCACCTTGGTGCCAGCTGCTGAGGAGGCTGAGGTGAGAGGACTGTTCAAGTCCAGGAGGTCGAGACTACAGTGAGCCGTGTTTGTGGCACTGCACTCAGGCCTGGGCCACAGAGTGAGACTCTGTCTCAAGTGGGGGAAACAAAAGATTTGTGTGAATTTGGTGCTGCTTTGTATTTCAAAATAAGGAAGTGGATATGTGAATATATGGCATAAAGGGGTCGAGATGCTGGACCCCAGTGAACTCAATTGTTTTGAAGGTCTGACTTTAACAAGGCTGGACATCTGGAGTGACTCAAATGTTTCTTTCTAGTGCAGCTAGAACTTTGCCTCCTTTAGAGTGAGCCTATGGAGGACTTGAATATACTCAGAGTGCATCTGAGAGGTATCTGCTTCCAGAATGAATTAGAATACCTAGATTTGAACCATAATCAGATAACTGTTAAGGGGTTACTTAAAGAGATATGATTCTTAAGTTTACAGTATTGAATTCAGCTGCATATTATAAATATTTGTAAGTTGGATTATATTATGGAAGTACTTGGTACAAATGGCCATGCAGAGAAATAGGTAGGAATGAGACTGCATAGTCTGATATTTAAAAAATAAGTGGAACAACATTGGGAACCCCCTGTTCAAATTTCAGATCTCTATTCTCTCATTAGAACCTAAATGCTATCCTCTGGTCCCTATTTTTGAAAAAAAAAATGTATTTAAAAATCTGAAAAAACATTGATGAAGATATCCCAAGAGCCAGCCTCCTGGTTCCAAGACCCCAATCAGAGGACTAAGCTTAAATCTAATAAGATGTATAGGCTTGGAGCCAATGGGGTGAGGGGATATCCATGGAAGTTCCGATTGGCCAAGGCCTCAGACTCAAGAAGAACCTCAAATTTAGATGTTAGATTTTTCCTCCAATTGAGATTGTACCTACAGCCACAGAGCTTCATGGATGGGAATGAAAACGGTCGTGTCTCAATTTTTAAACTGTGATCACTTAGACGACCTCATTGCCTATGGCACTGTGTCATCTAATAAAATGTTTGTGTTGTCTAATCTTGTAGTTAGTCCAGTGATAGTGCGTTGCATTTTTGTGTTAAAAGAAGACATTTGTTAAATGTAGCTCTAAAAACACACCTGGTTTTTGTTTTACTGTGTTTATTCTTTGTGCTCAGGCACATTTAGGCCTTTCTGTCTTCTCTGTTGAACTGTGGGCCTGGACTCCTAAAACCTCCATTTCTAAATTTGCCTTGCCAACGAGGTCACAGTTAGTCTTTGTCAATGGTAGCCTGACTTGGTGAGACAGGAGATACTAAAAAGATGAACAGTCATTCTGGTTATGGCCTGGCAGTAAGGTGGCAGCGCATTAGTTTGGCTCTCACGGTGTTGGCTGCTTTGGTTTCAGTTCCTGTCTGAAGTCTGACAGGTAGAATCCTTTTTTTTTCCTTTCTTTTGTTTGAGACTGAGTTTCGCTTTTGTCACCCAGGCTGGATCCAGTGCAATGGCACGATATCGGCTCACTGCAGCCTCCGCCTCCCTGGTTCACGTGATTCTCCTGCCTCAGCCTCCCGACTAGCTGGGATTATAGGCATGCACCACCATGCCCAGCTAATTTTGTATTTTTAGTAGAAACGGGGTTTCTCCATGTTGCTAGGCTGGTCTGGAACTCCCAGCCTCAGGTGATCCACCCACCTCAGCCTCCCAAAGTGCTGGGATTACAGGCATGAGCCACTGGGCCCAGCCTGTAGAGTCCTTGTATCCAGGAATAGTTACGAAAACAATTTAAAAATGAGAACTGGGATTGGTTTTCAGACTAGGACATAAATATAACCACAGTGGATGAGGGCTCAATCATTTGCTAAACTTGTATATGGTTATTACTTCATTGTTACTGTAAAGCAAAAATAAAATTTGAAGACCCCACACAAACATCTGAATGGACCCCTTCTCTCAGCCAAGGGGATTTCAAAGTTAGCCTGAAAAAGTAGTTCCTGCCCCCCAGCCTCCCCACCGCATGGTAGCTCACGCCTGTAATCCAAGCACTTTGGGAGTCCAAAGGGGGCGGATCACCTGAGCTGAGGAGTTAAGACCAGCCTGACCAACATGGTAAAACCCCAACTCTACTAAAAATACAAAAATTAGCTGGGTGTGGTGGTGAGCACCTGTAATCCCAGCTACTAGGGAGGTTGAAGCAGGAGAATCGCTTGAACCCAGGAGGCAGAGGTTGCAGTGAGCCAAAATCGTGCCACTCCACTCCAGCCTGGGTGACAGAGCAAGAGTTGGTCTCAGGCTGGGTGTGGTGGCTCACGCCTGTAATCCCAGCACTTTGGGAGTCCAAGGCGGAAGGATCACGAGGTCAGGAGATCCAGACCATCCTAGCTAACACGGTGAAACCCCGTCTCTACTAAAAATACTAAAATATTAGCCAGGCGTGGTGGCAGGCACCTGTAGTCCCAGCTACTTGGGAGGCTGAGGCAGGAGAATGGCGTGAACCCGGGAGGCAGAGCTTGCAGCGAGCGGAGATCACGCCACTGCACTCCAGCCTGGGCTAGAGAGCAAGACTCGGGAAAAAAAAAAAAAAAAAAAAGAGTTGGTTTCAAAAAAAAAGGAGTTTCAAGCCATGATGGAACGGGAGATCCAGACATGCCCCATAATATTCTCCTCTCTTTTGGAATTAATGATAGAACAGACTCAGTCTGATGAGAAACATTTACTATCTAGCTCTCTGAAGACTGCTACCTGGAGGGCTTCATCTGCATGGTAAAACCTTGGTCTCCACAATACCTCAAGGTAACCCAGACACTCCTTTCTAGTGATAATAATTGTTTAACCAAATTGCCAATAAGAAAATCTTTGAATCTGCCTTGGACTTGGAAGATCCTGCTTCCAGTTATACTGTGTTTCTGGACTGAACCAATGCACATCTTTCATGTATTGATCCCATGTCTTCCTAAAATATATATAAACCAAGTTGTGCCCTGAACGCCTAAAGCAGATGCTTTCAGGATCTCCTGAGGGCTCTTTCATGGGCCATTGGACACTCATGTTTGGCTCAGAATAAACGTCTTTTACTATTTTACAGATTTTGACCCTGTGTCTGCTAGAACCTTATAAAGCACAGCACCTGTGCTGATGCCTTTGCGTTTCAAAGTTGGCAACAGTCAATGGGAAACTGGATTCCAAATTATGCCAGGGAATATTGGGCCAGGAGCTTTCAGCAGGACCCTTACCGTTTCTGGAATTTCAAGGGCTAATACAATGGTCTCGTCCAGGACGCATTGGATGACTCATGAGATGCCTAACTGACATGGCTCAGGCAGTGATGTGGAAGTGAGGAAACTTAGGCAGTCATTGATTTCTTAACCCCGCGGATGTTCTTCTTCTGTCTCTGGGTGAGAAAAGAAGACCAGGAAGAGCAGTGAGGGACTTCCAGGGTGGGGTATGACTGTCTCCATCACAGGTAGATAATCTGGGTCCTATCTGTGATAGGTTATCCTGGTGGATCAACAGGTTACCAAAGCTGAAAAAAGCATTCAAGCACTTCCTTTGGAGTGTGAGGCAGAAACCAGGACAGCTGCTCGTCCACCAGAGGACAAGATTCAATCCCATTTTACTACTTTGGCTCTTCAGTGTGGTGAGCACAGGGCAGTGAAGGTGGATGAGCAACAACATCCACCTTCAGCTATACACAGAGACAACAGAAGACTCCAGGCAGGACAGAGGAGGGCAACGGCAACATGGGGGCAGCCCCAGGTGGATGTATCCCTGTGTGTGTGTGTGTATGTGTGTGTGTGTGTGTGTATGTGTGTATGTATGTACTGTGACAGTGGGCAGAGGAAGGGAGGGGAGGGTTGAGATCTTCCCAGTAGAGAAGTGAAAAGCACAGAACTGAGTAAAGAGGTCCCAGAAAAGAAAGAGGAGCCTACAAGCCACCACAGAAGTTTCTTGCCCAAAGGAATGGTCTTTTGCCCCACTTGGGGCTGTGTATGTTGTGAAGTCCATGGAGGTATCCAGGGTGTGGGCGCTCTGGCTCCAGTAGACTCAAGGTCCCTTTGAACTAGGGAGGAAAGGGGCCTGTAAGGCTTCCCCAGTTGGAATAAGCGTCGGAATAAAGCACATCCTGACAGGGCTGGGGGGCACTAAGTAAACTCTATGGCTGGGAGTGGGAAGGGGGAGGTGGGGACAAAGGGCTGCTTTCTCTGTGTGCAGGCTTGAGATGCACAGGGGGTTTAAGGAGAGTCTGAGAAGGAGGGGGAGAAGGAAAAGAAGCAGGACCAGGAGAAGGATGGTAAGTTTTCTGGGATGGACCTGGTGCTCCAGGTAGACAGGAAGCCTGGGCTGCTCAGTGTGTTTGGAGGAAGGTGGATGAAGGCGCGCCCTTTGGCCCGGGAGGCCCTGGCTCCCTCCCTGCTGCCTGGCCGGGAAGCCTGAGAATGTCCGGCGTTGGCGTTGTTCGGGACAGCACAGGGATCCCCAGTCAGACCAGCCCTTGCATTGGTCCATCCATCCCCAAAAGCTAGGCCAGAAACACACGCGATGCAGACTTTTGCCTTGGCGTTGAATTTTATTCCGAGAACAGACTACAGAGAATAATGTGTCCGAAGCGCTGCTCAGCCACAGCCTCTTGAGTGGCGTGGGAACAGAGCAGAGGCATTACGGAAACCCAGTTCTTGGGCAGAGGGTCAGGTACCCAAGGGCCCCGTTGGACATCTCCTGGCTTCTGAGCGCCCAGGGCGGCCGTCCCAGGCAGGCTGCGGTCTTCTTGGCAGACAGGCGGCCTATGCTGCACAAGGAAGCCTCCAGACTGAGCCCGGTGGCCGCCAAGGCTCAGTAGCAGGGCGACGACGCTCCGAGAGGTCCCCCTCGTCAGACCTCTCTGGTTGCTGCGGCCAGTCTTCGAAGAGGGCCGATCGCAGCGCGTGTGGCGGCCGCGGAGCGCAGTGACCGGGCTCCTCCGACGAGGCTGCGGCCGCCACTCCTGCCTGCGCCTGGGGCTCCTCCTGGGTGGCAGGCGTGGACTCGGTCCGAAGGCTGTGCACGCCGCACCAGGGGAATCCAAAGAACGCGCTCCTGTCCCGTGGTGAAGCCCCAGTACAGCTGATCCTGGTTCTCAGAGTGGGGGCCCAGCGGTGTTGGAAGGTAACGCGCCGCCCCACGAATTCGATCTTCTGGGTCTCCGGGTGGTTCCCACTGGGGCTCTCGCGCTGTCTCTCCGGAACCAAAAACCCCCCTCACACGGCTTCGCCAGTGCATCGCTTCTTCCAGTGGAAGTTTACAGAGACAAGGGGATTCAGAAGCTCAAGCTTGTGGGGCCCCCCGCCTTTTATGCTCCTCCTGCTTACGAGGCGGTCCAGCCCGGAGAGATCCAGGAGAACTGGGCGGTGAGCTAACTGAGAGCTAACTACATCAGAAGAGGAACCGCCCCAGTCGCCTTCAGTGTCCACGTAGGCCTCTCCTGGAGCAAGTTGTGGGAAGTGAGTCTAGTGAAGACAGATAGGATTAGCAGTGGAAAATCCAAGAGACCTCCGGACGCCTAAGGAGGGAAGCTCTTTTGAGAGACGGGGAAGTGTAGATATCCGATTTCTGACCCCAAACGTTCTGGTAGTAGTACAGGAGAGACCGAGAGCCAGGGCTGTGGGAAAGACGTAAGTCTGTATCTTTGAGCTAGAGTGTGTGCGTTTGGTAGGATGGATACTAGGCTGAAGGCAGGGTGTGGGTGTGGTGTTTGCAATGAAGGGGAATGGGAGGGAAGCTCAAAGGATTATTCCGGAGGGAGCTTGGAGGTGGTTAGGGAAAATGTCCCAGTTCTAAAGATTAATTCCCAAAGTGTTGGGATTACAGGCGTGAGCCCCGTCAGGAGTCTGAGACTAGCCTGGCTAACATGGTGAAACCCCGTCTCTACTAAAAGTACAAAAAGTAGCCAGGTGTGGTGGCGCCCGTAGTCTCAGCTACTTGGGAGGCTGAGGTAGGAGAATCGCTTGAACCTGGGAGGCGGAGGTTGCAGTGAGTCGAGATCAGGCCACTGCACTCCAGCCTGGGCGACAGAGCAAGACTCCGTCCCAAAAATAAATAAATATTTAAACTGAATAGTTGTTTCTATCATATCCCGGGGTTCAAAAAGAGCAGTGATGTAAGACCGATGCCCAGTAATTTGTGAAAGATCAGAAAATTGTAAGTGTGAAGCAGGTTAACTGTGCACTGCTTACCAACTTCTTTGAATCAACTGAGACATAAGATATTCATAAGCAAGTTATACGAAACAAATTCATACTTACAGACAGGGAGCAAGGGATAGCAAGACTAGGTTTCATTGTGTGTTGGTCCCTTGCAACTCAGAAAGCTGCCTATGGTAGATGGTGTCTTAACTGCACATGCTCTTCTTGCACCACAGCTGAGGGACCCCAACAGGCAGCTCACCTTGCACACTGGGCTAAAGGGTTGAAGGACATCTTGTGCTAGGTGGAGACAGGAATAGAGGCCAGGCTGTTTCAGCCACTTCCTCCTTATTTTAGGATGTTGCACTCCCAGCACATTCTACAGTTATTCTTGAGAACTACAAGCAAGAAAGTGGGGGAACTGAGTTGGTCCAAAGCCACGAGCAAACTTTTCTGCAATCAGTTCAGTTATTGTATTGAAAAGACATTTCTTAAAAGAAGACATACAGATAGCCAACATATATAAAAAATGCTCTTTATTACTAATCATCAGGGAAACGGAAATTAAAACCTCAGTGAGAACCTTTGGATCCTCCCTCCCCACCAGGTTTTTGTTACTGTTAACAGCACAGGTATTAATATTCTTTTACATATTTCCTAGTGTATATGTATGTGCAAGGATTTTTCTTGGGTGTGTACTCTGAAATGGAATTGGTAGGTTTTGAGATATGTAACTTGCAGCTTCATAAGACAACAGATTGTTTTTCAAAGTGATAGTACCAATACATGTTACCACTTACAATATATAAGATACTCTGAAGTTTAATATGCTTTCTAACACTTGGTATTGTCAGGTATTTTAACATTTAATCATTGAAAGGGTGAAAATAGCAGCGGCCCACAATTATTGAACAGTCAGGCAATTTCACCCTATATGGACATTGTTGATTGCCGCATGATTCCCTCCAGAGATGCCCCTTCCTGATTTATCCTTTTGGTCTCTCAGATTCTGTTCATGATTACCATTGTGATGAGATAATCCTGGCGCTTTAACATTCTCCCAAACTGAGAAGGAGCTAAGGCCCATTTTTGTGTATGCACCGCTTATGATAATGCAAATTGAAGGCTATTGGAAAGTTGTTTTTTTTTTTTGAGACAGAGTCTGGCTCTGTCGCCCAGGCTGGAGTGCAGTGGCGGGATCTCGGCTCACTGCAAGCTCCGCCTCCCGGGTTCACACCATTCTCCTGCCTCAGCCTCCCAGAGTAGCTGGGACTACAGGTGCCTGCCACCACTCCCGGCTAATGTTTTGTATTTTTTTAGTAGAGACGGGGTTTCACCATGTTAGCCAGGATGGTCTGGATCTCCTGACCTCGTGATCTATCCGCCTCAGCCTCCCAAAGTGCTGGGATTACAGGCGTGAGCCACCGTGCCCGGCCTGGAAACTTTGTTTTTTGTATGCAGTTCAGCCAGTTCTAGCTAAGATGTAAACATTGGAAACTAATTTGAAACTGAAGGAAAAAATGGTTTAAAAAAGTTTTACATATAAAACTACTATGGAAACTGCATTAGCCAAAGGTTTGGTCCACAGCACTAATTGGATTACCTATCAGGGCAGATAAAGTTTAGCCATGTGGAGAGGTCCCAGTTTTGTCCTGTCCTGAAATAATTTGGATCCACTCCAGCTGTCTTTTGTAAAATAATGAGTTTATGATGCCATGTCATGGCTAGAGTTTCACGGTAACATCGATTTGATCTTTGTGTGTATGGATACGTGTTTCTATGTGTTTCTATGCATGTTACATGTATTATGTTATATGTTATGTCCAAAGTGGCATCATATTGGCTTATAAGTAAATGAGTGCTTATAAATTTAGCAAGAAAGTCCAAATGCTTTTCAAATTTGTGTGAATTTAGTAATCTTTAATAATAAGCTTGCTTTAAAATTATTCACAAAATAAAAATAGAAATGTCTTTGGAATTGTAAGCATACATTTTTGTCTGGTTTTACTAATTAGATGAGTTTTATATTTGCCTTTGCTAAATATTTGAACATGCTAGAATTTTACATGAAGGTTATAAGACCATAAACTCAACCAAAAACAGAATAATCCTTCTTTGAATGACTTTTTTGATAAATAAGACAAATTTAATATTGTTTGTTCCATAAGAACAATTAATTTTTCTGAATTATCAGAAAAACATGCCCATGTGTTTAAGATTTTTGTGTAGGTGAACACCTGATATTCACAGGCTATGCAAATTGTTAACAAAGAAATAACTTGGAGTGATAATTATGTTGTCTAATGTCTTAGTTCTAAAAACTAATCTAGATAAACTGCTACAGATGAATAAATTGAATAAATATAAATGGAATCAATGCTTGTAGGTGAACTCTTAATGTAACTTAAACTATTAAAATTATTTCAGATACTATTGAATGTCTAGGTCATTTCCAATTAAAAAAGAATTGTGACATTGGGCATTGGTCACACTTTTGAATCCATTAATGTGAAATAAAATCTATACTATGAGTTAAGCATTAGTGGACCTCAATGAGCTGAGTAAGAATAAGATCTGAGTCTGGAAAGTAATCAAGCTACGAAAAGGGGATTGGCCCAATGGATGCCTGTGTACTTGCCCCCATACAGGCAAGCAATGAATGTGAAACAATACCACCTGCCAGAGGGGCACTGAAGTAACCCAAATAATCCAGGGTGCTGGAGTGAGATGCTGTCTCAGAATTAATTAATTAATTAATTAGTCAGTGCATTGTATTCTCTGCTGCCCCCCACCCCTTTTTTTTTAATCTCCGTCTTCTGAAATGCCCGAAGAAAGAAATGAGTCTCAGTTGATGCAGGCCCTGAGATGGGCAGAGATTATGACAGCATCACATAGACTTGGTGCTATGGACTGAATTGTGTCCCCCAAAATTCATAATGATTTTGATCAATCCACAAGGTGATGGTATTTAGAGATGGAGCCTTTGGGAGACAAGTACGTTAAGATGAAGTTATGAGGTTGGGGCTTTCATAATGGGATTGGCGGCCTTCTGAGAAAAGGAAGAGATACCATGTCCTTCTTGTTCTCTCCCCTTCTCCCTCTCTCCCTCTCTCCCCCTTTCTCCCCCTTTCTTTCCCTCTGTGCCATGTGAGAACACAGCTACAACATGGCCATTGGCACGACAGAAAGAGAATCCCCACCAAGAGCTGAATCTGGTGCTTTGATCTTGGACTTCCAGATCATAGGCAAGACTCACCAGGGGAGACTTCTGTAGCTGCCTGGAATTGTCTGATCTGGAGTTAATGCCCTGGAACTCTGTGGTTGTCAACTCAGAAGGCACAAGGCTACAAATCTTCCTGTGGTCCTCTTTAATCTGCCTCCACTTTTTGTTTTGTTTGGATTTTCAAGTAACAAATTTATTTTTCCAGTTAACATAACCAGTCCATGGTACAGCATGTTAAATCACAAACTACAAATCCAAGGACCTTTTGCAACCTTTACTAGGTTGCAAAACTTTGGCAAATCAATATAGTACATTTTATTACAATGAAAGCATTTTTGTTAGAGTCATATATTATTTTAGTGATCATTTTCACTCCAAATATACTTAAGTAGCAAACCAAAACACTGGTTTGTTTGTTTGTTTTGTTTTGTTTTTGAGACAGAATCTCGCACTGTAGCCCGGGCTGAAGTGAAATGGTGTGATCTGAGCTCACTGCGACCTCAGCCTCATAGGTTCAAACGATTCTCCTGCCTCGGCCTCCCAAGTAGCTGGGATTACAGGTGCCTGCCACCAAGCCTGGTTAATTTTTTGTATTTTTAGTAGAGACTGGGTTTCACTATGTTGGCCAGGCTGGTCTCAAACTCCTGACCTCGTGATCCGCCCTCCTTGGCCTCCCAAAGCACTGGGATTACAGGTGTGAGCCACCGCACCCGGCAAACACTGGCTTTAATGATGGTTTAAAATAACTTGCAGAGCAAGTTACTATTATGAAACAAATTAGTATGTTTGAAAGCTATACAAGTTCTCCTTTTAAATTGAATTTCCTCATGCAAGCTGTGGAAGTTTACAGCAGCAGGGCAATTATTTGTATGTAAGAGAAGGCTCTGCTTTGTTCTGGGTTTGGACCAAAGCCAGGTGGGGTTCCAAAGTATGAAAAGCTATAAAATTCCACCTCAAGATGATTCAATGTCAATGCAAACTTCCAAGTACTTTTTAAGAAAATGTTAAAATTTTGCTTATACACTATTGGTGAGAGTGTAAATTAGTTCAACCATTGTGGAAAACAGCAACAATGTTTTCATGGATTATTAACCCATTCTTATTAAAAAATTATGAAAGGTTATGAAAAGGGTTATAAGGCCGGGCGCAGTGGCTCATGCTTGTAATCCCAGCACTGTGGGAGGCCGAGGCGGGCGGATCACGAGGTCAGGAGATCGAGACCATCCTGGCTAACACGGTGAAACCCCGTCTCTACTAAAAATACAGAAAATTAGCCAGGTGTAGTGGCGGGTGCCTGTAGTCCCAGCTACTTGGGAGGCTGAGGCAGGAGAATGGCGTGAACCCCGGGAGGCGGAGCTTGCAGTGAGCCAAGATCACGCCACTGCACTCCAGCCTGGGCGACAGAGGAAGACTCCGTCTCAAAAAAAAAAAAAAAAAAATGCTAAAGCTGGTTTTCTGGGATCACCACTGGTACTTCTCGAATAATACTGGCAGGTAGGAGTTGCTCCTGCTCTCAGGATCCATTCTCCAGACACCTAGAGTCCATAAACCTTTCACCTAACAAGAGCTTTCAATCTTCTGCCTTCTGTATCTATTCTGTCATTCTCATTCTGTTTCATTTTTTTCACTTCCTGTTGTATAATTGTATATTTTCCTTTTTTCTAGTAAAAAGAAGCATAGCTTTGAAGGGAAGCTTCCATTCAGACCTTTTCTTTCTGATCTTCAAATCAGCTCCTGGAATAAACACAGAGTTAGCTGTGTTCTGAATGATCTCCTGACAGAGTCTTTACTCTCTCATTAGTAAGACTTGTGAAAACTGCAGCCAGTTCCTCATCTTTCTATTTGTGGCTCCCTTTATAGCCCCTGGAACAAGGTAGGGTATCAAAACATGCTTGCTAAATGTTGGGATCAATCAGATTTTACAATAGTAAACAATAATGTTTAATTAGGTAATTCTATAATTGTATCCATTGATGCTTTGCAAATAGCATGTTTAACTCAGACAAATTCCAGTTTCACAGAGGATGTGAAAAGGAAAAAATCCACAGAAAGAATACAACAAAGAAGGATTCATTTTACATTCGTTCTGATTAAGAATATCTTTCAGTTTATGATAAAATCAATAATGATAATATTGTTAAAAACTGACCTAATTACTTTCAACCAGATACTGTCCAAACATTAAGTTTTTCCATCAAAAGTATCCCTGATAGTTACTTTGTAAAATGAGAGCACATTTGGCTTCCATTTCGGAGGTGGTTTAAATAAAGGCTACCAGGTTAGATAAATTACAGAGGTTCACACATCTAGAATGGCATGTAACCCTCTCTGTAACTTAGCCAGTGGGGCCTGAGACTTCTTGCTATTACACACAAGCAGAAGTGTTGAAATCTTTTTTCTTTCTTTCTTTTTTTAGATGGCATTTTGCTCTTGTTGCCCAGGCTGGAGTGCAATGGGGCGATCTCGACTCACCACAACCTCAGCCTCCTGGGTTCAAGCAATTCTCCTACCTCAGCCTCCCGAGTAGCTGGGACTACAGGCATGTGCCGCCACGCCCAGCTAATTTTGTATTTTTAGTAAAGACGGGGTTTCACCATGTTGGTCAGGCTGGTCTCGAACTCCTGACCTCAGGTGATCCTCCCTCCTTGGCCTCCAAAGGTGCTGAGATTACAGACGTGAGCCACCGTGCCCAGCCTAAATCTTTTTTCTTTTTGTTTTTTGAGACAGGGTCTCACTCCATTGCTCAGGCTGGGGTACAGTAAGCTGAAGGTCGGCTCACTGTAGCCTCAACTTCCCAAGCTCAGGTGGCTCTCCGGCTCAGTCTTTCAAGTAGCTGGGACTATAGGCATGCACCACCTTGCCCAGTTGATTCTTGTATTCTTTTTTCACCATGTTACCCAGGATACTCTTAAACTCCTGGGCTCAAGTCATCCGCCTGCCTCACCTCGTAAAGTGCTGGAATTACAGCTCTGAGCCACTGCACCTGGCCAAAATCTTTTTAATATAGCAATTCAGCAGAAGACAAAACTGGGAGAGTGAAAGACCACATTATGGACTGGGCAACTATGCTTACCCAGCTCCTCAATAACACCCCGTATCTGCTTTATACATTACCCCCAAGCTTTTCTCCTGGTAGAAAGGGTTCTAGTCTCTGCTCTAGGACTAGCAATGTGATTTGGGGCAATAATGAGCTTTCTAAAGTCACGCACCATAAAAACAGCTTTTCCTCCACAGACATGGCAGTACTTTTTTCTTTCATCTGCAAAACCAATCTGTCCTAATCTAGATAATTTCACCCCAGATGGTAGGATTTTATGTTAATATCATTAATTTCCTAAGGAAATTTGCTCCTAAGACTAAAGTCATCATCCAGTTTCTTGTTATCTGGTTGGAACCACCCAGGAGAGCAGAAGAGTATAAAAACACAAATACTGGAGATTTCTAAGTTCCAGATACTCTGTCACCAATTGTGAGATGGATGCCATGAAGCAGCACTTTCCTCCTGGGGTGCAGCAGGGGCAGGACTTTCCTCTGGGGTGCATCAGGCCTGGGATTCAACAGACCAGGCACCAGGACTCCAGAGGCCAACTCTGAGCCCAGGGGATTGTGTGCCCTGTCTGCTCCATTGTATATTATTGCACACGTACAACCAAATTCTGCAATACTTTAAATTTAGCAATTCAGCAGTAGAAGACAATACTGGGAGAGTAAGACCACATTAAGAAGTGGGCAATGACCAGCCTTGGCTGCATGGTGAGACCCTATCTTTACAAAAACTACAGTAAAAAATAATGAGCCAGGTATGGTGGCACAAACTTGTATTTCTAGTTACTCTGGAGGCTGAAGGGGGAGGATCACTTGAGCCTGAGAGTTCGAGGCTGCCAAGGGCATGCCAGTGCATTCTCACCTGAGTGAAAGAGCAAGACCCTGTCTCAAAAAAAAAAAAAAAAAAGAAAAAAGAATTGGTCAAGTAATAGGCAAAGCATCCTAAGCAAAAAAAAAAAAAAAAAAAAAAAAAGAAGCAGCAGCCCGAGGCATCACATTATCCAACTTCAAACTATTCTGTAAGGATGCCATTACCCAGAGCAAATTAATGCAGAAACACATATTGCATGTTCTCACTTATAAGTAGGAGGTAATCCTGATACACAGGAACATAAAGATGAGAACAGGGCAGGGTGCAGTGGTTCATGCCTGTAATCCCAGCACTTTGTGAGGCCGAGGCAGAGGGGCAGGGAGGGATCACTTGAGGTCAGGAGTTTGAGACCAGACTGGCCCACATGGTGAAACCTCATCTCTACTAAATATATATATATATAGCCTGGCATGGTGGTGGGCGCTTGTAATCCCAGCTACTCGGGAGGCTGAGGCAGGAGAATTGCTTCAACCCGGGAGGTGGAAGTTGTAGTGAGCCAAGGTCATGCCACTGCACTCCAGTCCGGGCGACAGAGTGAGACCCTGTCTCAATGAAATTAAATTAAATTAAAATAAAATAAAATAATAAAATAAAATAAAATACATGAGAACAACAGAAAACTGAAGGACAAAAAAAGGAGGGAAGGAGATAAGGTGGTAGAGGCTGAAAAACTTCCTACTGAGGACTATGTTCACTCTCTGGGTGACAATATCAATAGAAGCCTTAGCATCACACAATATACCCTTGTAACCTACACATGTACCCCCTGAATCTAAAATTAAAATTTAAAAAGAGGCCACATAACACAAAATAGTATTATGAAATACCATAAAAGGCCAGGCGCGATGGCTCACGCCTGTAGTCCCAGCACTTTGGAAGGCCGAAGTGGGCGGATCACCTGAGGTCAGGAGTTCAAGACCAGCCTGGGCAACACAGTGAAACTCGTATCTACTAAAAATACAAAAAATTAGCTGGGCATGGTGGCGAGCGACTGTAACCCCAGCTACTCGGGAGGCTGAGGCAGGGGAATCATTTGAATCCAGGAGGCGGAGATTGCTGTGACCCAAGATCTTGCCATTGCACTCCAGACTGGGCAACAAGAGCAAAACTCCGTGTCAAAAGAAACAAAAAAACAAAACAGGTATTTTTATTTTAAAAATTGGCGACTACTCTGGCCTGCTCCTCAGTAACATTATGACCCATCAGGCATCTGACAAGCATTGCTCTGGGGTAGAAAAGGATCCAAGTCTGCTCCAGTATTAGTAATGCATTTGGGCGCAATAATGAACTTTCTAACCAGGGTCCCCCAAAACAGATTTCCCTGCACCAGATAGTATTTTTTCTTCTCAATCCCTAAAGCAAACTATTTAACTAGATAACTTCATCTCAGATGATAGGACTTTATGTAAATCTCATTAATTCCATCTCTTGACGTAATTTGCTCCTAAGATTAAGGTTTCCACCCACCCCCCTGAAATCTGATGTGGACCCCCAGGAGGCCAGAAGAGTATAAAAACGCAAAAGATGTTGACTTCTGAGTCCCACATACCCGGCGTCAGCTGGTGAATGAAAGACGCGAAGGAGCTGCTGTGGAGCTGCTGTCTCCCCTCGGACTTTGGCAGGCCCGGGATTCTGAAAAGGAGGCGGCGGGGCCAGATGCCTCCAGCCCTGAGCTCAGCACATTCGGTGTCCTGGATGCTCCCTTCCTTTCCTTACCACTGCGAGCTCTCCTGGGACGGCCTGGATTTCCACTGGGACCTACTTTCCGCTCCCTGCGTGCGAAAACTGCCTTCTTTGCTGAAACTGCCTGCGAAAAGATCTCTTTCCCAAGCCTCAGAGCACCTTGAGGCGGGGCGCAGAGTCGCCGGCTCTGGATCCCGCGCCAGAGACCCAGGAGGATCCCCAGGAGCCCTCGCGATAGCAAGAGGCTGCATAGGGTCTCAACGTACTCCCGCCCCCGCAGCCTCCCTCGCAACTCGCCCCTCGCTCGCTAGGCAGACAACTCCAGCCGGACAGGTCCGTCCGAGGAGACCTTTCAGAGTGTCAGCCTACTGCTGACCTCGGAGCCACCAACCAAAGTTCCAAGACTGCTGGCTGCAGATTGCATGCGCTTGGGGCAGACGCCCTAAGAATGTGTCCACCGAGCCCAATGTGTCTTTGGGGTCCTGAGCCCTGAGATTTCCGCTAAGACCTTCCGTTGGACGATCTCTTGTAACAGATGTTGTTACAGTAACACGTGAGTTCGCTGAAACACGATGGAAGAAGTTTTGCCTTTCGATCACTTTGTGCCTTTTTCTTTCCCCTTCTCAATAAAATTGTACACAAATGTGAAATTCCTGTTGCCTGTGTTCCTGTTGATGTTGGGTAAGGATGAGGCTCAGGGGCGGGGTGGCTGGTTGCTGGTGTCAGGACTATCACGGGGATCCTGGATCCCCTAGATTTGCTAGTTGCAGGGCAAACAAAAAGTACAAAAAGTGTGTGTCTTATGCAGAGATTGGAGGGGAGAATAGGCCAGGGGTCGTGCATGGCTGGTGACTCACAGGCTGAGCCTACAGGAAATCCGGTGAACAGGCAGCAGACCTGAGAACTTACTGCAGGAAATTCTCCTGTTCTGAGGCCCTGGAACTTTTTCCCTCTGAAGGTTTGCACCTTTCTATCTTGAGGCCTTGCTAAACTCATAATTTCTGGAAGTTTTCTTCTGGACTCTTTAAGATTTTCTCTATAGGCTCATGTTCTGCAAGTATGGATAGTTTCATTTTTTTTTTTTTTTTTTTGAGACAGAGTCTTGCACTCTGGACCAGGCTGGAGTGCAGTGATGCCATCTCGGCTCACTGCAATCTCCCCCTCCCGGGTTCACGCCATTCTCCTGCCTCAGCCTCCCGAGTAGCTGGGACTACAGGCGCCCGCCACCATGCCAGGCCAATTTTTTTGTATTTTTAGTAGAGGCGGGGTTTCACCGTGTTAGCCAGGATGGTCTTGATCTCCTGACCTTGTAATCCGCCCGCCTCGGCCTCCCGAAGTTCTGGGATTACAGGCGTGAGCCACCGCGCCCGGCCGATAGTTTCATTTTTTCACTTCCAACGTATATACTTTCTTACTCCTTTTCCCACCTTATTGCACTGGCGAACAATTCCAGTACCTCGTTGAATAGAAATGGTTGGAGCGAATATCTTGGCCTTGTTCCTGATTTCATGGAAAAGCATTGAGTCTGTCACGATTACATACAATTTTGCTATAGGTTTTTGTAGACGTTCTTTGCACGGTTGACGAAAATCCCTCTATTCCCACAGTGCTGAGAGTTGGTTTTTAAATTTTAAATCACGAATGGATATAGATTTTCTTAATACTTTTTGTGCATCATTTGACAGGATTATACAGTATTTCTCATTGAGCCTATCAATAGGGTGGAATATACTAATTGACTTTTGAGTATTAAACCAGACTTACATGTGGAATAAACTTTACTTGGGCATGGTATCGTTCTTTAACATACATTTCTGATTTCTATTTGTTAGTATTTTGGTGAGGATTTCTGCATCTATGTTTAGGTGAAATCTTGGTCAGTTGTTTTCTCTTAGTGTCTTCTGTTTGCCAGGAAAATGCTGATCTCATAAAATAAGTTGGAAAGCATTCCATATTGTTTTATATTCTAGAATAAATTGTGTAGAATTTATGTTATTTATTCTTTGAATATTAGGTAAAATTAGTCAGTGAAATGGTAAGAAACTCTAGGTTGTTTTTTTTTTTGAAGATTTTTGACCATGAATTCAATATCTTTAATAATTGCAAAAATTTACAGATTATTTTTCATGAGTTGGGTAGACTGGATCTTGCAGGATTGATGCATTGTATCTAATTTGTTGAAATTTTGAGTACAGAGTTGTTGTCAGACCATTTTTAAAAGTTACCATTGTGGGCCAGGCGGGGTAGTTCATGACTGAAATTCTAGTACTTTGGGAGTCCAAGGTGGGCAGATCACTTGAGGCCAGGAGTTGGAGACCAGCCTGGCCAACATCGCAAAACCCCATTTCTACCCAAAATACGAGAAGATTAGCCGGGTGTGGTGGTGCATGCCTATAATCCCAGCTACTCGGGAGGCTAAGTAACAAGAATTACTTGAACCCAGGAGGCAGAGGTTGCAGTGAGCCGAAATCATGCCAATGCACTCCAGCCTGGGTGTCAGTGGGAGACTGTCTCAAAAAAAAAAAAAAAGCTACCATTCTGAATAGGTTGATCAACATAAAGACACTGCTAGGTAGCAGTTTGCCTCTCTAGATACACTTAAGGCTCTTCAGTCAGCACTATGTTGCAAGAAGCAACCTGTATGGACGCACTGGAGAGCTACTTTTGCTCCCAGGCTTCTGATTGAGTTAAGGCACAGAAAGACACCAGCTGTTCAGAGATATGGATTAGTAATTTATTACCTTGTTTTGTTTCACATAGACTTCAGGGTACTGAATTATTTTATCTGAAGTCGAAAATAGGCAGCCTGTGGTGATTCACACCTGCAACCACAGCATTTTGGGAGGCCAAGGAAGGACGACTACTTGAGGTCAGGAGTTCAAAACCATCTTGGGTAATAGAAAGAGAACCTGTCTCCACACACACACATACACACACACACACACACACACACACACACACACACACACGGTAGCCAGGAATGGTGGCACGTACCTGTAGTCCCAAGTATTTATGAGGCTGAGAAGGGAGGATTACATGACCCAGGATGGTTGAGGCTGCAGTGAACTATGCTTGTGCCACTGCACTCCAGCCTGGGTGACACAGCCAGACCCTGTCTCAAAAAAAGTGAAAAAAAAAAAGCCAAAAACTACTATGGAGTGGCCCTTTCTTCAAGCGTCTGCTTGCTTTCTCTAACACCACTCATTCTATTGCCCCTACTGAGCTTGAAACGATAATGCTTTCTTCAGGTGCCAGGTCTGGAGTGCTGGGGCACCTATCTCAAAACGCTGTCTCAAAACTCCAACAGGGAGCACCTAACGGTACTGGGTGCAACATTGCTCGCACGGAGCAAACAGCAGTCCAGTCACCTGGAAACAACAGGCTCTGCGAAACCAAGGACTCTGTGACCAAGAGAAATTGCCAATTCCAGACATAGCCTGGTTTAGAGAAATGAATGGCGTTGTCATCGAAAAAACACAGACTCGATTGTGACAGAAATACCGCCGCAAACGCCGCTACAGGGACAGCCGACACCGAGAACCAAGGGAAGCGGCTGAGAGCTGCGCCTCCACGGAATAACTGCCAGCCGACACCGTGCGAGTGAGAAACCGGCCACTCCATGAAACGACCAGCACTGCCACGGAAAAGAATCCGCCGTCGCCAACAAGCGGTGCTACCAGGAGAAACGGCTGCTTTTGAAGAAAACAGCCAGGAACGCGACTGAGAGACACTTGCTCCCAGGAAGAATTGGCATTTGTTCCAAAACACAGCTGGATAAACCGAGAACCTTCGGAGTGGCTGCACCGAAACCGGGCTCAAGCAACCCGCCCACCCCAGCCTCCGGAGCAGCTGGGACTACGGGTGCGCACCAGCTCACCGGGCTAATTTTTGTATTTTTTGTAGACACAGGCCTCACCCTGTTGCCCAGGCTGTTCTCAAACTCCAGAGCTCAAGCAATCCGCATGCCTCCGCCGCTGAAAGTGCTGACATTACTGCCGTGAGCCACGCTGCCCCGCCAGAATAAGTAATATTAAGAACTGGTCATCTGTGAAGTTGTATTAATATAAGTAATTGCGTGGTCCTTCCACGAGAAATAGCAAAGATTAATAAACCTCTCAGTCTTATGACCGTGAATAAAATTCCTGAGTGTAAAACACAATGAATTGATATACTGAAAAAAAGAAAGACCGCTGTTAAAAATAAAATTAACCATTAAAATTAAAAAGATGTTATAATAACGTAAAAGACATGATATAAAATTAAATGTAAACAAACAATATATTTAAAAAGCAATAATTAGAAAAATAGGAATAAGATTTAAAAATACAATGGAAAAAACAAATTTTAAATTTGCCAAAAACTCTAAGAATTCTACAATCGTATAATAGATTTCTCAAAGTTAAAACAGATAGGAATGAAATACTTAATGAAATAAATTTAAATGTTTAAAATGCAAGGAAACTGAAAGTAATAAGCGACGCGAAACAAAAAAGAAACGTCAGGGAAAAGAGAATTTAAAAACTCACGACCAGCAACGAAAGTACATCTTAATGTATTTTTATTTTCTAGGTGGAGACGTTTGGTAACTGAGAATCTTTTCAAGGAGGAGAATCCGAAAAGCCTTCTGCTGCTATCTAAGGCTGCTTAGCTCCACAGATCCGTGGGCAGCACGCCCAGAGTACAGAGAACGCGGCAAAACCAACGCGAAGAATCCACTCCAGGCAGTCTGAGAAACCCGGGAGGTGGCGCCGCAGACGGAGGGCAGGAGGATGGCGGCGTTCCAAAAGGCACTCGCTGTCACAGACCTCGGTGTCCTGCTGTCTGTCCCCGGGATGGGGAGGCCTGCACCAGGGAAGCTGCTGGAGCTTGAGTCTGTCGGGTTCCTCTGCCTGCCCCACCTCTTCTACGGGTGCCTCTTGCTGCTTCTGCGTCCCCGGCCAGCTGAACTCAGTGGGCTTCGCTGTACTTGGTTCCAAGGTGCTCTGGACTCCAGGCAAGAGTCCGTTTTGCCAGTAGACTCCAGGCAGCCGCCAGCAAGGACTGGAAAGCAGTCCCAAATCACAGCTGTCCGATGAGTACTCTCCCAGTACTGGATACAAAGGAAGAGGCCACGGCCCACGATCTTCTGAACTCACAGTAGGTGGAGCCTGGGGCTCTGGCGCCACCTCTGCGGCATCCCAAGCCCGCTTCACACAGCCAAGAAAATGTTTCTCCATCGCTTAAGCCTCAGACCAACGTTTGCGCTGATCAAGGAGGGAGAGTCTGCCGCACTAACATCAGCCTGAGTATTTATGCTCTCCAGAGCCCGTGGGCGGAGGCCAGTCAGATGTTAAGAAACTCAGTAGTAACAAATGCACGAAAATTAGTAGACAAATGAAAAACGATAACATTTTAGAGAGTACATAGAGCCAAAACGAACCGTAATTCCGACAGAAAAACATAGCGAGAAAAGAAACCGAAATGAAATGACACTAAGCAAACCTTGCAGAGAACTAGCGCTACAGAACGCAGGTATTAAAGAGCGCTGCAAGGGCCAAGAACCACCCGTTTCCGGGAAATGAGCGTTGCTGCCACCGGAAAACTGTCCCGCTAGGGCTCTGCGCTAACCACCTTGCGAACGAGAAACCGGCGCGTTGGACTTAGCAAGCGCCGGCACCTAGCGGATAGCGCTGGTATTGCCAAACGAATACCCGTTTCGGCGCCATAACGGGTGGTGCTAAAGAGAAACCGCGTGCTCTTAGAAAAGAGCGGTGCTTCCACACCTAAGCAACGTGTTTGGAGGAATGAACCAACTCCGTTTCAATGTGCTGTACCAGAAAAACGTGTTGTGGCATTTTAATGTGTTTTAATCCGTTCAATGTGTTTGATAGGTTTAATATGTTTTAACCCGTTTTAATGGGTTGTGACAGAAAAAGCGCCGGCTAATGGTACCACAGAATTACTAGTGCCAACAGCGGCTCGGTGCAATCACCGTTCTGCACCGCAAAACGGGGTTCAGGAAGTTCCTAGGAGATACTAGCGGTTGTAGGACCGAGAAAGTGACAGCACTGAGAAAGTAAGGACCCCGCGAACGGGGAATGTCACGTTGGGTGCAGCAACTGAGAAAACGCCCAGTGGGCGCTACTGGCAAACGTGCTGATACAAAACCGCCAGCTCCGCATAGGAAGCGGAGCCGCCAGACAGCACCCAGAACCTGATACCAGCGAGGCTAAGACGGAGCTCGGCTCCCCGCCTCCTGAGAGAATGAAAGTCAAGGCCGGGCGCGGTGGCTCTAGCCTGTAATCCCAGCACTTCGGGAGGCCGAGGCTGGCGGATCACGAGGTCAGGAGATCGAGACCATCCTGGCTAACACGGTGAAACCACGTCTCTACTAAAAATAAAAAAAAAATTAGCCGGGCGTGTTGGCAGGCGCCAACTAGTCGGGAGGCTGAGGCAGGAGAATGGCCTGAACCAGGGAGGCGTAGCTTGCAGTGAGCCCAGATAGCGCCACTGCACTCCAGCCTGGGGGACAGAGAAAGACTCCGTCTCAAAAAAAAAAAAAAAAGAGAATGAAAGTCAAAAAGCACGAATCCGAGACGGTCAAAATTAGTAGAAAAAAACATAACATTGAAATAAAAATAAAAATGTGAAATAATGAAAGTCTGAAATGCAAGTAAAACTGAAAAACACATCGGTAACGCTGTCCTCAGAGCAAGACACAAAAATAATTTTAAGATTAGCAAAAATTACAGAGAATCAACCCTACAAAGAAGAAATTTCAAATATGGCTAAGCAATGCAATGCCTACCATTAAAATATTTCTGTCAGATCTAAACCCCTGCAGGTTGCTCCTGTCATAATTTGCTACGACAAACAAACAAAAATAGCCACGGTTAAACGTGTTTAGCTACGTCTAAAAAATCGCAGTAGCTGCTATATCCCGATTTGGTCTACTGGAGGAAAAAGTCTCGATGGGCAGGACTTGCTATTGTCAAAGAGAGCTTGGTAAAACTGAGAAATCGCGTTCGCCGGCATTTCCTGACTTCCACGGGAGTTTTAAAACATACAAGCATAGCTAAGACGGGACTCGATATTGTGAAACCAAACTTGTTATAAAAGCTCCCAACACTGCTAAACTGGTCATCACTAAACCTTTAAAAAAAAAAAAAAGCGCATTCGCTGGTACCCATATTTCCATAGGAGTTAAACGTTTCTTGCGCAGCTAAAGCAAGTCTTACCAGTAGGAAACCGGAACTTGCTAGGACTAAAAAACTTGAGGCTAGGCTGACCCCATGGTTGTTATGATTAGAAATCCGAGGCTACTGGAAACCCGGAGCTGCTGAAAAATGAGTTACAGAGTAACTTCGCCTTCGCATGGGGAAACGGTGACTTTCTACCGCCTAGATACCGCAGCCAGGGCTAGACCGGTGTTTGTCTGAAGTCAGGACTTGCTTGGGCTGAGAAATCACATTTTGGCTATTCCCCTACTTGGACAGGGGGTGGAAATCCCAAGGCCGCGAAATCGAAACTTGCTAGGACCCAGAAGCCAACGACGCGCGAAACCGTGGGGTCCTGCGGCAGAGACGCCAGCGGCGCCGCCGCAGGACTGCGTTCTGGAGGCCGAGCCGGAACCCGTGCGGCCGCGGCGGCGCTGGGAAGAGACTGTGCCCCTGCAGCTCCCCTGTCACCGGCTCCGAGGAGCGTCGGGCTCCCCCCGCCCAGCCCTGCAGCACCCATCCGACAACGCCAGACTCGGCGCAACTGGGGCAGCTGCGACTTTGAATCTCCCAGATCCGCGGCCTGAGGGCTGCCCGCCACCGAGAAATGGAGGCACAGAGCTGTGAACAAGAGACCACGGCTCGGCGAAATGGCGGTGCCAGGAGCCTGAAAGGGAATGCAGCCGGCGGGGTTGTCAAGGACAACATTTGTTTTGGCACGACCAACGGTGCTGTCACCAAAAAACCGTCGACTCTGAGAAACAAAGAGAAGTCTGGCTGCCGAGAAACTCCGTGCAACAAGTGCTGTGACGGCGAAAGAGCCAACGGAAACGCCGGGTGCTGCGACCGCGACGCTGGCACGAGAGGGCCTCGGATGGAGAAAGCCCGGCACCGAGACGAGGAAACTGTGCACAGCACAACTACCAGTTGACACCAACAGAAAAGTGTCTGGTCTGCTCTCTGGGAGAAAGCGCGGATCAAAACCAGCAACTCAGTGGAGCGAACCCCGCAGACACTGAAGAAGTTGCCCACGTGGCGGTGGGGCCAGAGAAACACCGCGATTTGGAAGACAGCCGTGGGGGATACGACAGAGAAACATGCGCGGCCACAGAAATACATCCAGCTCCGCGCAACCAGTGGTTCTGCGATCCAGAAACCGCCAGATGGGCTGGACTAGAAACTTCTAAAAAACTGTCGTCCCATAGCAGCTTTGCTACCCACGACAGACAGTAGCCTTTAGAGAGCACCTAACGGTGCTGAGACCGGCCTGGGCCAGCAAAAGCGCAGAGCGGTGCCGGTGCCAAGAAACGCCGGACTTGGTGAAACCAACCTTGTGACCACCGATTCCACTGGCTTCGCAGGACGCAACGGGCGAAGGCGCGGCGGAGAAACCGCAGGCTCCCTTCACCGATGATGCTGCGGGCTGGGGATGGTGGGGGGCACCCGCGAAGTTGTGAAACCAGCGGCGCTGGGACCCAGCGATCACCTGCCTGTAGCAAATGCCTGTGCAGTTGCAAAAGACAACTTTTGGCGGAAAGAAGGTTGCCTCCAGAGAGCATCGGATAACGCTGACAAAGGCGTGGCGTTGCCAGTGAGAAACCGCCGGCGCTGGGAAAGGAACGGTGCAGCGACCCACCAACTGCGCACTCGGTGCCACCAAAGTGCTACCGGCTCTACCCACTCTGTCCCCCACGGGCTTAGGGAAGTCTGCTGTCTTTTTCTTTTCTTTTTTCCTCTGTCGCCTAGGCTGGTGCAGTGGTGTCATCTTGGCTCAGCGCAGCCTCGACTTCCTGGGATCCAGCGATCCTCCCGCCCCAGCCTCTAGAGTAGCTGAGACCACAGGTGAGTGCTACCACCCCCGTCTAATTTATATATATATATTATATATATTATATATTACATATTGTATATAACATATAATATATAATATAATTATATAATATATGATAATGCATATATTATATAATATATAATTTATATATCATATACTATATAATATATCACGTATTATATATTACATATAATATGTCATACATGACATCATGTTATATATAATATATGATATATAATATATAAATTATATCATGTATTATATAATATATAACATATTGTGTATGTAATATAAAATATTATATAATAAACATTATAATATAGTTTATTATATAATATAATAAACTATTATATATGATGTGTCATATATGATATATTATATATGATATATCATATTATATATGATCATATATATCATAAATATCATATTATATATGATCATATATGTCATATATATCATATTATATATGATCATATATATCATATTATACATGATCATATATATCATATTATATATGATCATATATATCATATTATACATGATCATATATATCATATATATCATTTTATATATGATATATATTATATATGATCATATATATCATTTTATATATGATATATATATCATATATGATATATTATATATTATATGTGTATTTGTGACGGGGGTCTCGCTATGTTGCCCAGGCTGGTCTCGAACTCCTGAGCTCAAGCGATTCGCCCGCCTGGGCCTCCCAAAGTGCTGGGATCACAGGCGTGGGCCACCGAGGCCCGCAGGAAGTCTGTATTGTTCTTGCATTCCACCCAGTGCATTGCGCAGGTGTAGAGTAGTCGGCTTATGCGCCGAGAACCAAGCAGATCCTGTTGGTCCCAGGAACAAAGTATAAACCATTCTGGTTGCCAACAGCTTCCCATGCCGGAAACAGCCATCTAACCTCCGTGATTTGGCTTTTCCAGGCCACCCCTCGCTCCCAGGCTCTCCTCCCGGTCCAGAGCCCACAGGATCCTACAGGAGGAGCCGACAAGGGCTTGCCCTTGAAACTTGAAAGTCTCGGGCTAAGGTTCCCTAGGAGCGTTTAAGGCACAGCGTTTTCTGACCGCAGCTTCAGGTCTCCCCGGCCTGTCCCGGTACCTCTCCTGCGGGACGGAACTCTGTGGGAACCGCTCGTTGATTCTGATGGTTAGCTCTGTCATATGTCCTTGATATTGGGCATAGGAGTTGGAAGAGGGCAGGACAGAAAAATGAACTGCAAGACTCCAGCACAAGAGGTGGGATTGATGGCAGACGTCTGCTCCCTCTCCAAACCTAATGAACATCTCAAAGTGCCATCCACTTTCCTATACCCTTGATCTGTGAAATGGATCACTGACGCTTTCTCTGTCTTTCTAGAAATGCAAAACAGGTGAATTTTCAAGCGCTTGAATTCTCTCTCACACTTTTCAGTCAAGAGTGGGGCTATAAACTCCTTCCTCATAGGAAATAAGGAACTGCCACTGCTTGGAAGAAAAACATATTTTTCCCATAAGTTTTCACATTTCCCCCAAAAAAATTATACATCCAGATGTAATCCCCCCAAGAGACTTAAAGACCCTACCAGGAGCGTTCCCACGCGAACGCATCATCTCCCAATCGCATCCTGAAAACACCATGCAACCAATTCCACCCTTTTCTGGATGAACCTGGGCAGAGGACAGGTGCAGAGGAGCCCAGAGATGGGCCTTGACAAGTCAGGAGACCCAATTTGGGGTCGCAATTCTCACTCCCCAGGCGTTTGCTTTGAGCTTCCCCTCCCACTATACTACTACTTCTGCTACCTGGTTTCTCCCTGGTATTTGAGTATCCTCCAATTGCCTTCTGGTCTTACAGACGGGAGAATAAAGGAAAAATGGCATCGTTTCCACCTTAAAAGTTACAAGCACTTCACCAGATGGAACAGCCTAGGTAGAGCCTTTTTAAACAAATGCCCGCCCACTGCTTCACCCTCCTCATTTCCACCTCAGCAAAGCATTTTAGCAGAAAAGCTGACCCAGAGCAGTAGCTCCCTCCTGTAATCCCAGTACTTTGGGAGGCTGAGTCAGGAGGATCTCTTTAGCCCAGAAGTTCAAAACCACCCTAAGCACAAAGTGAGATCCTGCCTCTACCAAAAAAAAAAAAAATTGAAAAATTAGTCGGATTTGGTCTTGAGTGCCTGTAGTCCCATCTACTCGGGAAGCTGAAGTGGGAGGATCTCTGGAGCCCTAGAGATCCAGGCTGCAGTGAATGATGATCTGGGACTGCACCACTGCAGTTCAGTCTGGGTGACAGAGGGAGACGTTGTCTCAGAAAATAAAATAAAAAATAATATAGCTGGGATTACAACCTCTGTAAGAAGGGGTCACCTGAGACATTATTACATATACCATTAACAGAGGAAAATGCTGCAAATTATACCGTGTCCCAATGGTAAGAGGCCACCCACTTAAAAATATGTACATATTTCAGAGATACTAAATGAGAAGGCCGGGCGCGGTGGCTCATGCCTGTAATCCCAGCACTTTGGGAGGCGGAGGCGGGTGGATCATGAGGTCAGGAAATCAAGACCACGGTGAAACCCCGTCTCTACTAAAAAAAATACAAAAAATTAGCCGGGCGTGGTGGCGGGCGCCTGTAGTCCCAGCTACTCGGAGAGGCTGAGGCAGGAGAATGGCGTGAACGCGGGAGGCGGAGCTTGCAGTGAGCCGAGATCGCGCCACTGCACTCCAGCCTGGGCGACAGAGAGAGACTCCATCTCAAAAAAAAAAAAAGATAAAAAAATAAATGAGAAAAAAATTTACCCTAGAATTGATTAAATTCAGGTATCCACTCCTTTATTTTCAATCTTTAGTGCCATTTTTTAGTTTGTTTATGTCTTGAAAATAGCAGAGAGATTAGAGTTGTGATTTTTTATTTTTTAAATTATTTTTATTTTGTTCACTTGTTTGTTTATTTTTGAGACAGAATCTTGCTCTGTCGCCCAGGCTGGAATGCAGTGGCACGATCTAAGTTCACTGTAACCTCTGCTTCCCAGGTTCAAGCCATTCTTGTGCCTCAGCCTCCAGAGTAGCTGGGACCACTGGCTCCTGCCACAACACCCGGGTAATTTTTGTATATTTAGAAGAAACAGGGTTTCACCATGTTGGCCAGGCTAGCCTCGAACTCCTGGTCTCATGTGATCCACCCACCTCGGCCTCCCAAAGTGCCAGGATTACAGGCATGAGCCACCATGCCAAGCCGAGTTGTAATTTTTTGAAACCTATTTTTTTTTTATTGCATTTGTTTTTTTCACAGTGTAGCTCAATACACTGAAATGGTTGGGTAAGTGGGAAAATCATCTTCCCCACTCCTCCAGTATCTGTAAGGTGCAATTTCTCATAAACACTTTCAGCTTCCTGCCTCTCCTTTTAGTTCTCCTCACATATTGTGTGGTTTGTGGCATGAAAATCATTATTTGTGACAGACACCATGCAAACTATATTTTGTGCTTTATCTTGTTTCATTCTCAACCAAAAAATGTGGTGAGCACATGCTTTGTGCTGGGCTTGCTTCTCAGTTCTCTCCATTTTGTAGATGCACAGCCTCACTCAGGGAAGTTGGAGTGTATATAGCTCTGTCTGTGGCTGAATAGATAAATGTAATTTTAGCATTTGGAGTTAAGAAATCAATTATTGGTGCAAATTTAAGGCTCATCTTCTAATGTAGTGTGTTTGTGTGTGTGTGATTTTACTGTGTCCCTTCTCCCTAACACTCCAGTTCAAGATAGTAACCTACGTTCTGAGTTGATTATTCTGGACACACTCTCTCAAAATATGACTGTTGGACACCAGAATACACCACCTCAATATACCAATATACCAATATACCTCTGGCATATTGATTAGTTCGGGCCTAGCATGGTAGCTTACACCTGTAATCCTAGTGCTTCGGGAGGCCAGGAGTTCATAAGCAGGCTGGGCACATAGGGAGTCCCATCTCTACAAAAGTATTTTTTAAAAATTAGCTGGGTATGGTGGCATGAGCCTATAGTCCTGGTTACTAGGGAGGCTAAGGCAGGAGGATGGCTTGAGTCCAGAAGTTTGAAGTTACAGAGAACTATAATCATGCCACTGCATTTCAGCCTGGGTGAAAGAGTAAGACCCTGTCTCTAAAACAAAAACAAAATAGGGCTGGGAACTGGTGGCTCACGCCTGTAATCCCAGCACGTTGGGAGGCTGAAGTGGGCAGCTCACTTGAAGCCAGGAGTTTGAGGCCTGGCCAGCATGGTGAAACCCAGTCTCTACTAAAAATATAAAAATTAGCTGGGTGTAGTGGTGCATGCCTATAATCCCAGCTACACAGAGGTTGAGGCACGAGAATTGTTTCAACCCAGGAGGCAGAGGTTGCAGTGAGCCCAGATCATGCCACTGCACCCCACCCTGGGCGACAGTGCAAGACTCTGTCTAAAAAAAAAGAAATTAAATTTAAAAAAAACAAGATGAGAGAAAACCTTCATCTGTACTGTACTGCTGTACTCCTTACTCCTCTTTATGACAGAACAACACAGAAAGATAAAGACAAAGAAAAGACTATTCTGGGAGGAAAGGGGATGAAACAACATGATTCATACTACAAAGTACCAAAAAGTACACCAGAGTTGATACACCAGCAGTAGTCACACAAATCCTTTTCTCCCATCAGTCAATATTTTGGACAGGAAAAATACAGAGTGATATTTACTGTCTACTTCACCACATTCCACAGAGTGGGGCCTGGAACCTGGCTGGTAAAAATTCTTTATCCTTATGCTGGCTGATCAGCTCCTGGTTTCCCTCAACTGTGGGCTTCCAAAAGAGCCAAACTTTGGGTTCCTGCTCACAGCACCAAATCTTCAGGGGCCAAGGGAAATCTTTCTCTTAGCACTCTGAAAGTTTGCTCTAAAATCAACTCACAGAGGTAGATTAACAGAAGAAAACACATATAAAATGTATGATTGCCCAGCCCCTCAGTGAGGTGCAGGAGGTTATATACCATCTTGAGGTTACAGAAAAAAGTGCATCATGGCAAAACAGGTTATAGGAGAGAGAAAATTTTTAAGGTTTCAGGCTCTGTTAATCCTTCCTAGATCCAGACAAGAGAAGGCCTGTATGAATCAATGCAGATTTTCTACAGATGCAGATTTTTCCCGCAAACCACAGCATTGCAGGGCTACTTATTTTGCTGGTTCTCTGACAGCCATCTGAAAATACGTCAAATAAATATATTTTGGGGTTAAACATTTTTATTTCTTTCAAGATAGAATATTAACTGTGTATGTCTCTTATAGATATAGCTTTAAATAAATAAGGGAATCCACTTTTTCTAATTTGTTAAGATATGTTTTATTTTAATAATGACAAGGGGTTAAATTCTTAAAAGATTTTCTGCGTCTACTGATATTATCACATGGTTTACTTCCTTTTTAATGTTAATGTGTTGACTAATATTAACTGATTTTCAAGTGCTAAACCAATATTGAGTTCATGGAATAAATCCCACTAGATCATGATGTATTTTTAAAAACATATATTGCTGGATTCAGTATGCTAATACATTATAATTTTTAACACCTGTGATCATGAGCGCTCTTGGCTAACCAAAAAATTGGGGGATTGACAAGAGTGATATACAAAATGGGCATACAAATATTCATACTTGCTTGATACTTAAAAGGGCCTTTTAATTTTTCTGCCCTGCTCAGGCAGACTTATTAAATACTGGCATCATGTCTCATTCGGGGCCATTCAAAGGTCAATAGTGACCTGAATCATTCTATTTTTGTAGGCATCCTCATAATATTTTCAATACAGATTGAATTATGTAGGATTCAGTCCGCAGAAGAAAAAAGTCAAAGCATATAAGGTAAACAGAGAGGAATATTTTATTGGCCTGGCTTCCACAGGAAGCATTAGCTAAAGTGAAAACTTATGTGACACTTTTTAATTCAAAAGTGGTTTTTTTAAGAAAGTGGGAGTTAAAAGACAGGGTAATTGGAATAGGAAGGAGTAAGAGACAATTCAATGGTGTGCTACTGAGGCAAAAAATTTAAAAATAAATATGCATTCATTCACTCCAAGAAAGGTAACAGGCAGGGCAAGGATTAAAAAGAAAAGAACAAGTTTTCTTCTGCCTAGCAAGCTCACTTCAAGGACCCCTGTCTAGAAAGCCAAGGCCAAAGGAATGGACTCCAGACACCCACCCCTGCCGCAGAGCAAGGTTGAATGAAAAAAAAAAAAGAGAGAGAAAGACAAATTCTTTTACCGTTACTCCTCTTCCAGGCTTCTTAAGCAAGATTATGTTTTATAAATGTCTGTATTTAGCCAGTTCTTGTTTTTCTTTCAATACAGGCACAAGACCACCAGCTATGCAAGGCCACAAGTTATGCTATGCTATAGATTATGTGACCTATCATATGATTAGCTGCTTTTGTTTTACTTTTGTAAGCCAGCTTATAAAAACCCCACTCTGTCTTTGTTCTAGGCTCAGCTTTTTGGATGCAAATCCACTGAGCCAGTGCGTACCTAAAATAAACAATCCTCCTGTTCTCCATATCAGTCTCTCTGGTCCTCAGTTTCCCGCAATACTACCTCATTGGCCCATACTGGGTATCACGCAGGGTCAGAGGCGAATTTACCATGCAGCTAAGGAAGCTTACCTTTTAGGATCCATTTGAACAGGTCTGTAATTTTGTACTCAAAATTTTTATTCTTTTTCTTAAAAAGAATCCCCCACTACTTTTATGAACACTGGGTTCTATTAACTGAACCTACCCTGAACACAACAGTTTGCCTGATCACATGGAACTATCTTCTGGGAAGCCCTGTCTATGACAGCTTCTAAGAATAATCCACTTAGGATGAAACAAAGGGGAAGAATATATCCACTGTGGGAGAAATAAAACAATCCTGACAACAAAAAGACCCCTGTGTACCCAACAGAAGAGAGGGAGAACACTAGTATTGAATTAGCCTTAACAGATTTACATGCATATAAGGTAGCATGACAACTATAAAGCTGGGTCATATCTCATATGCTTTGAACAAAGAATGGGGAAGAATGAGAACTTCTTTTACTGCTTCAAAAGGAAAGAGGGTATACCTTGTGACAGTTTCCCCTATACTGAGAAACCCTCAGCTCATCCTTGGAGGTGCTGTTAAAAAACATCTGGATCTTATTTTCCTATGGCCTTCGGTACATTCTGGAGACCGGGCTTAATCCCTAGAAAGATTATATTTCCACTGTTAGAACAAAGATTCAGAGTTGTTACCATGTTGAATGTAATATCACTGTTTTGTTTCTTTTGTGGTTTTTAGGAACAGAAACAACACACTCAGACTTGAGAAACTGGTCTGGTTTAAAAGGGTTCCTGGCCTTACAGGTGAGTAAGAAATGTCACTTCCTGGCAGGCCAAGGAACATCAGGATATTTGGAGGACCTTGACAAGGGAAGAATTCACTGAAATCTATAGGTATTCCAGGCAAAGTGTGATAGCAAGATCCTGGTATGGTTTCCTAGCCTTGAGAGGCTTTTCAAAGTCTAATTTGAGATTCCTTATTAAGAGATCCAGAAAAGCCAACTTAAAGACAGCCTATGTGGTAAAACACTATTCCTGCTGCACTTGTGTAAATATTAGGCCAATTTTAAAGACACTAAATTTATTTTGCAAACAAATTACTCTTACTAATACTTTGATAATGTTTGATAAAAAGGGAGTAAGTATAGAGAAAAAAATTTCAGAGAAAAAAACTATAGTGCACCTGTTATTAGACTCCAGCTCATTGTTTTTCAGGTTTTGTCACCTACCTGAAATCTAGACTGGATCTTGAATTTTTTGTTTCCTGTAATATCTGGCAATGGGCTGCGTGTCAGAGCTCACACCTGCAATCCCAGCACTTTGAGAGGTCGAGGTGGAAGGATTGCTGAAGCCCAGGAGTTCGAGACCAGCCTGGGCAAAAGGTGAAACACCGTCTCTACAAAAAGTTCAAAAATTTGCTGGGCATGGAGGCATGTGCTTGTGGTTGCAGCTACTTGGAAAGTAGGTGGAAAGATTGCTTGAGCCAAGGAGGTTGAGGCTGCAGTAAGCCTTGTTTGTGCCACTGCACTCCAGCCTCAATTACAAAGCAAGGACCCCATCTCAAAAAGAAAAAAAAGGCTGGATGCATTGGCTCATGCCTGTAATCCCAGCACTTTGGTAGATTGAGGCAGGTGGATCACTTGAGGCTAGGAGTTCGAGGCCAGCCTGGCCAACATGGTGAAAACCCATCTCTACAAAAAATACAAAAATTAGCTGGGTGTGGTGGTGCGCGCCTGTAATTCTAGCTACTCGGGAGGCAGGGGCAGGAGAATTGCTTGAACACAGAGGTGAATGTTGCAGTGAGTGGAGATGGTGACACTGTACTCCAGCCTGGGTGACAGAGCAAGACTTAACCTAAAAAAAAAAAAAATCTAGCTATGGCTCTTAAAACTAATATTTCTGATTTTTCTTCTACCCTTCTGCCTTGAACTGCTGAAATTAAACTACAGTTTTCCTGAAGTCTTGTCAGCTGAAGCTGGATGGGTTAATAGAGACTGCAGAGAAATACCACCACTCATACGTGGACTACTCAGAAATTTCACCAGAACACCTCATGCAAACTGCAAACCAGGAAATTCTGTCAGATTGCCACTGCCTGCCCCCATTCAAACTGAAGATACTTCAAGCTCAACATCTAAAAATTTCTGACTGGCTGCCCTCTGGACTAAAAAAACTGAGTTTATAGTCAGTTCCAAACATTAACCTTTGTTTTTCTCGTTTCAATGAAATTTTTTTTTTTTTTTTTTTGAGACAGAGTTTTGCTCTTGTTGCCCAGGCTGGAGTGCAATACTACAATCTCGGCTCATTGCAACCTCCACCTTCCGGATTCAAGTGATTCTCCTGCCTCAGCCTCCTGAGTAGCTGCAATTATAGGAATGTGCCACCACGCCTGGCTAATTTTGTATTTTTAGTAGAGACAGGGTTTCTCCATGTTGGTCAGGCTGGTCTCAAACTCCCTAGGTGATCCACCCGCCTCGGCCTCCCAAAGTGCTGGGATTACAGGCATGAGCCACCACACCCAGCTGGAAATATCTCTTATTAAATGAATGATTGCTTAGGCCTAACTTTGGTGGATGCCATTCTGCAGTCCCACCACCTGACTTGAGACAGTCCTGTTAACTGTTTAACTGGACTGCCCTATTCTCAGGAGTGAGAAACTGGTATAATGACTAGATAATACAGCGACCCAGTTCCTGAACTGAGAAACTTTATAAGGAGGTTTCATGGTACCTTGGCAATTGAGAAAACCACAGAAGCAAGAAGGTCAGTATTACCACAACCACTATGCCTTTCTGTGTAGCAGCTGGCTATAAAGGAATGCTCTGACCTACCTCTCCTGAAAGTAGGGCATAAAGCCCTTATTCCAGAGGAGTACTTCCTTACCCAGAAGCCAAAAGAATCTGAGCAGAGAGCCATTTCTGGGTTCCCCAGTGTCCATTTATTAGCACTAGATAATACACTTATTGTCCAATCATACTTCTACATGACTTGTCCATAGAATCCAAGCCTAAAAATACATACTTTTCATTGGGTCTTTGGTCCTCATTTCTGAGGGCTCCCTTGTCATGGAAAACTTTGTTAAATAATTTTTTAATGGTTTTCTCTCGTTAATCTGTGTTTTGTTGTAAGATTGCAAGCCATAACCCTGGCAATGGGTGACAAAAAACTATTAACTTCTTCTCTCCTACAATAGACACTGTTAGTAACTGGACTCTACCCTCCCATGGAATTTCCCTCACTTCTTCTTTCTTGTCTGATTCAATCATAACAACCCTGCTGACTTTCAATTGTGCCTACAGTTTTCACCTTAATCCTACCAGGTCCTGAAGAAATTTTTCCAGACAAATTAGTGATCATCTCCCAACTATTTGGATTTTGGTGTCTGCCATTCTGTATATGACAGAACATACTATAAAAGCACAGTCTGTACTGGACAGAATCATATACTCTCTTTCCTAGACAAGCCACATAGCTTGGCCTGATCTGGAGGCTAAAATATGGAGCCCCATTCATCATCTTTGGAAGAGCTGTCTTGAAGGCAGCATGTCCAGAGCCCCACATGCCACCTGGCTTAAGCCTAAAGTAAGCTAGGATTGGGCACAGGACAACTTCACTGCACTGAGCCACCACTGCCAATGTCCCCAGTTCTGTGCACATATGAAGTGCAGTGCATTCAGGCTGCCATGCTGGGCTTACATAGGCTAGAGTCATTTCTGAAGTTTAAAGGGGACAAAAATGTTGTTGAGACCCACACTCTGGGGCCAATGGCTGAAACCACAGAAGAGCTATACTCACTTGAAAAATAAGTGTATGCTGAGATCATTCGAAGATGGCTGAATAGGAACAGCTCCAGTCTAAAGCTCCCAGTGTAAGCAACACAGAAGACGGGTGACTTCTGCATTTCCATCTGAGCTTTGAAGAGAGCAGTGGTTCTCCCAGCACGGAGTTTGAGATCTGAGAACGGACAGACTGCCTCCTTAAGTGGGTCCCTGGCCCCCAAGTAGCCTAACTGTGAGACACAGCCCAGTAGGGGCCGACTGACACCTCATACAGCTGGGTGCCCCTCTGAGACGAAGCTTCCAGAGGAAGGATCAGGCAGCAACATTTGCTATTCTGCAATATTTGCTGTTCTGCAGCCTCCACTGGTGATACCCAGGCAAATAAGGTCTGGAGTGGACCTCCAGCAAACTCCAACAGACCTGCAGCTGAGGTTACTGACTGTTAAAAGGAAAACTAACAAACAGAAAGGAATAGTATCAACACCAACAAAAAGGACATCCACACCAAACCCCATCTGTAGGTCACCATCATCAAAGACCAAAGTTAGATAAAACCACAAAGATGGGGAGAAACCAGAGCAGAAAAGCTGAAAATTCTAAAAATCAGAGCATTTCTTCTCCTCCTAAGAATCACAGCTCCTCGCCAGCAACTGAACAAAGCTGGACAGAGAATGACTTTGACGAATTGACAGAAGTAGGCTTCAGAAGATCGGTAATAACAAAATTCTCCGAGCTAAAGGAGGATGTTCAAACCCATCGCAAAGAAGCTAAAAACCTTGAAAAAAGATTAGACGAATGGCTAACTAGAATAAACAGCATAGAGAAGACCTTAAATGACCTGATGGAGCTGAAAACCATGGCACAAGTACTATGTGATGCATGCACAAGCTTCAGTAGCCGATTTGATCAAGTGGAAGAAAGGGTATCAGTGATTGAAGATCAAATAAATGAAATGAAGTGAGAAGTTTAGAGAAAAAAGAATAAAAAGAAATGAACAAAGCCTCCAAGAAATATGGGACTATGTGAAACGACCAAATCTACATTTGATTGGTGTACCTGAAAGTGACAGGGAGAATGGAACCAAGTTAGAAAACACTCTTCAGGATATTATCCAGGAGAACTTCCCCAACCTAGCAAGGCAGGCCAACATTCAAATTTAGGAAACACAGAGAATGCCACAAAGATACTCCTCGAGAAGAGCAACCCCGAGACACATAATTATCAGATTTACAAAAGTTGAAATGAAGGAAAAAATGTTAAGGGCAGCCAAAGAGAGGTCAGGTTACCAACAAAGGGAAGCCCATCAGACTAACAGTGGATCTCTCAGCAGAAACTCTACAAGCCAGAAGAGAGTGGGGGGGGCCAATATTCAACATTCTTAAAGAATTTAAGAATTAAAGAATTTTCAACCCAGAATTTCATATCCAGCCAAACTAAGCTTCATAAGTGAAGGAGAAATAAAATCCTTTACAGACAAGCAAATGCTGAGAGATTTTGTCACCACCAGGCCTGCCTTACAAGAGCTCCTGAAGGAAGCACTAAACAACTGGTACCAGCCACTGCAAAACATGCCAAATTGTAAAGACCATTGGTGCTAGGAAGAAACTGCATCAGCTAACAAGCAAAATAACCAGCTAACATCACAATGACAGGATCAAGTTCAAATACTAACCTTAAATGCAAATGGGCTAAATGCCCCAATTAAAAGACACAGACTGGCAAATTGGATAAAGAGTCAAGACACATCAGTGTGCTGTATTCAGGAGACCCATCTCACCTGCAGAGACACACATAGGCTCAAAACAAAGGGATGGAGGAAGATCTACCAAGCAAATGGAAAACAAAAAAAGCAGGGGTTGCAAACCTACTCTCTGATAAAACAGACTTTAAACCAACAAAGATCAAAAGAGACAAAAGAGAAGAAGAAGGCCATTACATAATGGTAAAGGGATCAATTCAACACGAAGAGCTAACTATCCTAAATATATAGGAACCCAATACAGGAGGACCCAGATTCATAAAGCAAGTCCTTAGAGACCTACAAAGAGACTTAGACTCCCACACAGTAATAATGGGAGACTTTAACACTCCACTGTCAAAATTAAACAGATCAACAAGACAGAAAGTTAACAAGGATATGCAGGACTTGAACTCAGCTCTGCACCAAGCGGACCTAATAGACATCTACAGAACTCTACACCCCAAATCAACAGAATATACATTCTTCTCAGCACCACCTCGCACTTATTCCAAAATTGACCACATAATTGGAAGTAAAGCACTCCTCAGCAAATGTAAAAGAACAGAAATTATAACAAACTGTCTCTCAGACCCCAGTGCAATCAAATTAGAACTCAGGATTAAGAAACTCACTCAAAATCACAAAACTACAGGGAAATTGAATAACCTCCTCCTGAATGACTACTGGGTACATAACGAAATGAAGGCAAAAATAAAGATGTTCTTTGAAACCAATGAGAACAAAGACACAACATACCAGAATCTCTGGGACACATTTAAAGCAGTGTGTAGAGGGAAATTTATAGCACTAAATGCACACAAGACAAAGCAGGAAAGATCTAAAATTAACACCCTAACATCACAATTAAAAGAACTAGAGAAGCAAGAGCAAACACATTCAAAAGCTAGCAGAAGGCAAGAAATAACTAAGATCAGAGCAGAACTGAAGGAGATAGAGACACAAAAAACCCTTCAAAAAATCAATGGAATCCAGGAGCTGGTTTTTTGAAAAGATCAACAAAATTGATAGATCACTAGCAAGACTACTAAAGAAGAAAAGAGAGAAGAATCAAATAGATGCAATAAAAAATGAAAACGAGGATATCACCACGAATCCCACGGAAATAGAAACTACCATCAGAGAATACTATAAACACCTCTATGCAAATAAACTAGAAAATGTAGAAGAAATGGATAAATTCCTGGACACATCCACCCTCCCAAGACTAAACCAGGAAGAAGTTGAATCCCTGAATAGACCAATAACAGGCTCTGAGATTGAGGCAATAATTAATAGCCTACCAACCAAAAAAAGTCCAGGACCAGACGGATTCACAGCCGAATTCTACCAGAGGTACAAAGAGGAGGTGGTACCATTCCTTCTGAAATTATTCCAATCAGTAGAAAAAGATGGAATCCTCCCTAACTAATTTTATGAGGACAGCATCATCCTGATACCAAAGCCTGGCAGAGACACAACAAAAAAAGAGAATTTTAGACCAATATCCCTGATGAACACCGACGCAAAAATCCTCAATAACATACTGGCAAACTGAATCCAGCAGCACATCAAAAAGCTTATCCACCATGATCAAGTTGGCTTCATCTCTAGGGTGCAAGGCTCATTCAACATACACAAATCAATAAACATAATCCATCATATAAACAGAACCAAAGACAAAAACCACATGATTATCTCAATAGATGCAGAAAAGACCTTCGACAAAATTCAACAGCCCTTCATGCTAAAAACTCTCAATTAACTAGGTATTGATGAGACTTATCCCAAAATAATAAGAGCTATTTATGACAAACCCACAGCCAATATACTGAATGGGCAAAAACTGGAAGCATTCCCTTTGGAAACTGACACAAGACAGGGATACCCTCTCTCACCACCCTTATTCAACATAGTGTTGGAAGTTCTGGCCAGGGCAATCAGGCAGGAGAAAGAAATAAAGGGTATCCAATTAGGAAAAGAGGAAGTCAAATTGTTCCTGTTTGCAGATAACATGATTGTATATCTAGAAAACCCCATCGTCTCAGCCCAAAATCTCCTTAAGCTGATAAGCAACTTCAGCAAAGTCTCAGGATACAAAATCAATGTGCAAAAATCACAAGCATTCCTATACACCAATAACAAACAGAGAGCCAAATAATGAGTGAACTCCCATTCACAATTGCTTCAAAGAAAATAAAATACCTAGGAATCCAACTTAAAAGGGATGTAAAGGACCTCTTCAAGGAGAACTACAAACCACTGCTCAATGAAATAAAAGAGGATACAAACAAGTGGAAGAACATTCCATGCTCATCGATAGGAAGAATCAGTATCGTGAAAATGGGCATACTGCCCAAGGTAATTTATAGATGTTTTTTCTGTTTTGTTTTGTTTTGTGAGATGGAGTCTCCCTTTGTCGCCCAGGCTGGAGTGCAGTGGCTCGATCTCGGCTCACTGCAAACTCCGCCTCCCGGGTTCATGCCATTCTCCTGCCTCAGCCTCCCGAGTAGCTGAGACTACAGGTGCCCACCACAATGCCCGGCTAATTTTTTTGTAGTTTTGTTTAGTAGAGACAGGGTTTCACCGTGTTAACCATGATGGTCTCGATCTCCTGACCTCATGATCCGCCCACCTCGGCCTCCCAAGGTGCTGGGATTACAGGCGTGAGCCACCGCGCCCGGCCGGTAATTTATAGATTTAATGCCATCCCCATCAAGCTACCAATGACTCTCTTCACAGAATTGGAAAAAGCTACTTTAAAGTTCATATGGAACCAAAAAAGAGCCCATATTGCCAAGACTGTGGGAGAAAGAAAGAGAGATCAGGCTGTTACTGTGTCTATGCAGAAAGAAGAAGACATAAGAAACTCCATTTTGTTCTGTACTAAGAAAAATTATTCTGCCTTGAGATGCTATTAATCTGTAACCCTAGCCCCAACCCTGTGCTCACAGAAACATTTGCTGTGTTGACTCAAGGTTTAATGGATATAGGGCTGTGCAGGATGTGCTTTGTTAAAAATGTGTTTGCAGGCAGTATGCTTGGTAAACGTCATCGCCCTTCTCTAGTCTCGAGTACCCAGGGACACAATGCACTGTCAAAGGCCGCAGGGATCTCTGCCCAAGAAAGCCTGGGTATTGTCCAAGGTTTCTCCCCACTGAGACAGCCTGAGATATGGCCTCATGGGAAGGGAAAGACCTTACCATCCCCCAGCCCGACACCCATAAAGGGTCCGTGCTGAGGAGGATTAGTGAAAGAGGAAGGCCTCTTCGCAGTTGAGACAAGAGGAAGGCATCTGTCTACTGCTCGTCCCTGGGAATGGAATGTCTTGGTGTAAAACCCGATCGTACATTCTATTTACTGAGATAGGAGAAAACCGCCTTATGGCTGGAGGTGAGCCATGCTGGCGACAATACCACTCTTTACTGCACCGAGATGTTTGTGTAAAGTCAAACATAAATCTGGCCTACGTGCACATCGAGGCACAGCACCTTTCCTTAAACTTATTTATGACACAGAGTCCTTTGTTCACGTTTTCCTGCTGACCCTCTCCCCACTATTACCCTATAGTCCTGCCACATCCCCCTCACCAAGAGAGTAGAGATAGTGATCAATAAATACCGAGAGAACTCAGAGACTACAGCTGGTGTGGGTCCTCCATATGCTAAGCGCTGGTCCCCTGGGCTCACTGTTCTTTCTCTATACTTTGTCTCTGTGTCTTATTTCTTTTCTCAGTCTCTCATCCCACCTGACGAGAAATACCCACAGGTGTGGAGGGACTGGCCCCCTTCAAAGACAATCCTAAGCAAAAAGAACAAAGCTGGAGGCATCATGCTACCTGACTTCAAAGGATACTACAAGGCTACAGTAACCAAAACAGCATGGTACTGGTACCAAAACAGAGAGATAAACCAATGGTACAGAACAGGGCCCGCAGAAATAATACCACACATCTACAACCATCTGATCTTTGACAAACCTGACAAAAACAACAAATGGGGAAAGGATTCCCTATTTAATAAATAGTGCTGGGAAAACTGGCTAGCCATATGTAGAAAGCTAAAACTGGATCCTTTCCTTACACCTTATACAAAAATTAATTCAAGACAGATTAAAGACTTAAATATTAGACCTAAAAACCATAAAAACCCTAGAAGAAAACCTAGGCAATACCATTCAGGACATAAGTATGGGCAATGACTTCATGACTAAAACACCAAAAGCAATGGCAACCAAAGCCAAAATAGACAAATGGGATCTAATTAAACTAAAGAGCTTCTGCACAGCAAAAGAAACTATCATCAGAGTGAACAGGCAACCTACAGAATGGGAGAAAATTTTTGCAATCTACCCATCTGACAAAGGGCTAATATCCAGAATCTACAGAGAACTTAAACAAGTTTACAAGAAAAAATCAAACAACCCCATCAAAAAGTGGGCAAAGGATATGAACAGACACTTCTCAAAAGAAGACATTTACGCAGCCAACAGACACATGAAAAAATGCTCATTATCACTGGCCATCAGAGAAATACAAATCAAAACCACAATGAGATACCATCTCACACCAGTTAGAATGACGATCATTAAAAAGTCAGGAAACAACAGATGCCGGAAAGGATGGGGAGAAACAGGAACACTCTTACACTGTTGATGGGAGTGTAAATTGGTTCAACCATTGCAGAAGACAGTGTGGCGATTCCTCAAGGATCTAGAACTAGAAATACCATTTGATCCAGCCATCCCATTATGGGGTATATACCCAAAGGATTATAAATCATGTTACTATAAAGACACATGCACATGTATGTTTACTGCAGCACTATTCACAATAGCAAAGACTTGTAACCAACCCAAATGTCCATCAATGATAGACTGGATTAAGGAAATGTGGCACATATACACCATGGAATACTATGCAGCCATAAAAAAGGATGAGTTCATGTCCTTTGTAGGGACATGGATGAAACTGGAAACCATCATTCTGAGCAAACTATCGCAAGGACAGAAAACCAAACACCACATGTTCTCACTCATAGGTGGGAACTGAACAATGAGAACACTTGGACACAGGGTAGGGAATTTCACACACCCAGGCTTGTCATGGGGTTGGGGGAGGGATGAGGGATAGCATTAGGAGGAATACCTAATGTAAATGATGAGTTAATGGGTGCAGCACACCAACTTGGCACATGTATATATATGTAACAAACCTGCACATTGTGCACATGTACCCTCGAACTTAAAAGTATAATAAAAAAAATTTAAGAAAGAAAGTAGCATTTTAAAAAACAACTTCCCAATAAATAGCCTACAAACAAAAAAAAAAAGAAAAAAGAAAAATAAGTGTATCCTATAGACAACATAATGGGCCATGACCCAGCCAGGAGATGCCAACCTGCGAAGCTGGACAGATAGATGCCTAGAGCAGAGCCCAGGCTGCCCACAAGAAATTGCTGAAAACTAAGGCTTAGGACAGTCTGGAACCCAGAGAAGAAAGGAACCCCAGTCTTGGTCATGACTCATGGCACCACTCCTTTATAACAATGCCCTGGAAGAAGCCCATGCACCCCAGTGGGAGCCCTCATGCAGTTCTTGGGGACTTTCATGGGACTGTGCCCTGCCTTGAGCTGGAAGTCTCTGCAGTAGAGATCCTTCCATATTTTGTTCTTCATCTTCTGAATGCTTTCAAGGTTTTTCAATTGGAAAAATTCTATCTGCATAATCAACAATGTGCTAAGGAACTCTACTTTCAGATCTTAGAATTCATAGTTCTTTGTACATGAGGATTAAAGCATTCTTCTATATTCTCCACCTGTGAAGTAGATTTGAGGTTGGTGGAGTCAGGATTGTAAACACATACAGGTGGGCAGGGGCATGAAAGGGACTGGGGCCCAGATCAGAGCTGGAGGCTGAACTCCAGGGAGCCTTTGAATAGCTATGGATATCACCAGGGTGGGAAGGGACAGTGGTCCACTGTCCTGGGATTCTCTTGAAACTGAGCTTGGCCTCCCTGCTGAGAGCAGAGAACAACTGTCAATAAATATTCCCTCAATGGTCTGAAGTTTACATTTACAGGGTGGAGGTGCAAATTAAATTTAGGGGGCCATGAGGGAGACCCCCAGCCCTGTGCTTTTTGAATTGACAACCATGGCATTTCAGGGTATCAGCTCCAGGTCAGGCATTCTCAGGCAGTTGCATAATTCTGCCAATGTGGGTCCCCCCTACCTCAAAAATCCACATGGATTGGATCCAGCAAAACCAAATATTCAGCAAAACTTCAAGATCTAGCAACACTGAAGGCTCAAGTACATCACCGGTGCATACTTGGCCCAAGGAGGCTATTCTCTCACAATCTCTACCCATCTCGGGGCCTGCAGCATCTGAGACTCATTCCTTCCTGCAGGTATCCCAGGAAAAAGATTTATGCATCCTCATAGCTTCAACCTGCAATGTGTCATGTACAGAAAAATGGTTGCCTTCAGAAAGAGATGAAAAAACATGCAGTAGCAATCACCCTTTGGACTTTGAAACTTTTCTGTGACCTTAGATGTCAGAAACTAAAACCCAGAAACTTGGTGTTGGCATTAATTTGGCCTAGCTATGAAGACTTTTTTTTTTTTTTCACACAGTGACAGTTCTGAATTTGAATATAAAGGAGCTTAGGTGCTACAATCTGAATGGAACGTGGGAATAAAACTGTCTTTGCCTTGTACTTCTTGTTAGATTAATTAAATACCAATTATCAGTATAAGAAAATGGCAATAAGTTGTCAAAGTGGAATTCGAAAGTGTTTTTGTGATTTGGATATGAAGCAGGCTTCCCATGTGACCATTCTCTCTTCCTATTCTGAGTCTAACAGTCTGCTTTTCTTTCTCTCCCTCTCTTCATTGATTCTTCTAGTGGCTGGTGTTTGGGTACTCTGGGAACTGAGCTTTCATCTCCTATGTTAGCCATAGAGATGAGGGCTTTGAGGGCACCATGGAATCCGATTGTTGGAAATGGCTCATAAATCACAGGCACTTAAGCTCAACAGAGCTTAAAGGAAAGGAACATTTAAAAATCAGGTGCAACAAAAGCAAAATGAGAAAACTGCTAAACTCTACAATTCTATAAAGAAGAATTGCATAAAAAGGAAATAACAGAAGAAGGTAAGAAAATTTAAAAGGATATCAGAAAATATAGCATACAGGGTCAGAAAGATTTGAGAATCTGACGAGATGGTTTTAGAAGGCAAGATGGGGCCAGGCACAGTGGCTCACGCCTATAATCCCAGCACTTTGGGAGGCCGAGGCGGACGGATCACGAGGTCAGGAGATGGAGACCATCCTGGGTAACACGGTGAAACCCTGTCTCTACTAAAAATACAAAAAAAAAAAAAATTAGCGCGTGGTGGTGGGCACCTGTAGTCCCAGCTACTCGGGAGGCTGAGGCAGGAGAATGGCGTGAACCCGGGAGGCGGAGCTTGCAGTAAGCCGAGATCACGCCACTGCACTCCAGCCTGGGAAACAGCAAGACTCCGTCTCAAAAAAAAAAAAAAAAAGAAGGCAGGATGGGCCGGGCGCGGTGGTTCACGCCTGTAATCCCAGCACTTCGGGAGGCCGAGGAGGGGCCGATCACCTCAGGTCAGGAGTTCGAGACCAGCCTGACCAACATGGATAAACCCCATCTCTACTAAAAATACAAAACTAGCCGGGCATCGTGGCGCGCGTCTGTAGTCCCAGGCAGGAGAACTGGTTGAACCTGGGGAGGGGGTGGGGCGGAGGTTGCAGTGAGCCGAGATCTCGCCATTGCACTCCAGCCTGGGCAACAAGAGTAAAACTCCGTCTCAAAAAAAAAAAAAAAAAGAAAGAAAAGAAAAAAGAAAGGCGGCAGGATGGAATTTGGAAAAAAATAACATTTTAAAAATAGAAATGTAAAGGCAGATGGAAGGACAGAAACTGAACAACAGGAAATGGATACCATGCATCTCTGAAATAACTGTTGAAAATCAGTGTGTCATTTTTAGGGTTTAATGCATTATTATAAACAAGTGGATAACCAAATATAAGTGCATATGCCAGTTATGAAAACATGTCTTAAAATAAAGACTATGATTAGGACTTATCTATTACTCAGTGTCGTGCTTCTAATGGCCAGTTGTGTTTTTTTTTTTTTTAAAGAAAGAAAAGCCCCTATAAATGTGGCTCCTAAATATCCAACCCTCGACGTTGTTCCTTTGCAGGAGTCTCTTCCTTTTGCCCGGCTGCTGAACCTAGGGAGGCAGCGTGGGATGGAGTTGGCACACATCCTGCAAGTCCACGACCCATGAAGAGCCGCTATGGTACCACTAGCAGTGCTAGGACCCAGAAACTAGCGAAACTGTTTAGGAGAAGCTGCGGGCTGGACCCACCAGCGGTGCTGCCACGGAGGTCAATCCTGCTTTGACAAGTGAGCGGTGCTGCAACTGAGAAAGTTCCAGTCTGAGGAACCAGGGGTACTGGGACACAGGAAAAGGAGTTAGCCAGCTTGCTTTAGGCACACAGTAAGGGAAGGGTCTCCAGAGAACCTCTGGAATAAAAGAACTTGCACAGGGGCCTGGCCTAAATATGCCCTTGCTGACTAAGGGCCCGCATATGCACTGGGGGAATGGGGGTGGAGCCACCAGGAATTCGCGCCTTATACAAACAGGGAACTTAGCCCCATCCGCTTTTATATAAAAGCCCTTGTATTTAAATATTAAGGGGGCAACCAGAAACCTGCTCTCAGGACCCCTCTTTTTGCTGTGAGCTTTCCTTGTCGCTTAGTAAATTCTACTGCACTCACTCTTCGATATCTGCGTGCCTATTTCTTCCTGATGGTGAAACAAAAACCTGAACGTAGACGGGCGCGATGGCTCACGCCTGTAATCCCGGCACTTTGGGAGGCCGAGGTGGGTGGATTACCTGAGGTCAGGAGTTCAAGACCAGCCTGGCCAACATGGTGAAACCCTGTCTCTATGAAAAATACAAAAATTAGCTGGCAGTGATGGCGTGTGCCTGTAATCCCAGCTACTCAGGAAGCTGAGACAGGAGAATCGCTTGAACCTGAGAGGCGGAGGCTGCAGTGAGCAGAGATGGCGCCATTGCACTCTAGCCTGGGCGACAGAGCGAGACTCCGTCTCCAAAAAACAACAACAACCTGGACTTAGCTGAGCTGAGGAGCCAAAATCCTGCATCAATATCAAGTGTCACACTTAATAGCGGTGTATCCTGCGGCAAACTTTATTTTTGGCGCAGTTAAGGCATTGCTACTAAGAAACTCGTCTCTGAGAAATATCGGTGGTTGGAAGGTTGTAGGGTGCTTTCCACCGAGAAAGCGCCTACCCAGTGAAATACGCCTGTGACAGAAAAACCGAGGCCAAGCCCTGCCAGCAGTCTTGCCCAATCACGGTGCTGAGACAGTGAGACAGCCAGCCCGGGGAAAGTAGCCGTGCTAGGACACAGGAAACGATACCACAAAGAAAGTCTGAGTCTTGTGAACGAGGAATGTTGTTTTGTTCAGCGCTACCAAGAGCGCAGCAACCGAGAAAACACGGAGTCGCCGCTAGTGGCCAAAGTGAGGATGCGAAACCGCTGGCTCGGCAAAAGAGCAGAGCCGCGGAAGAGAACGCTAGCGGTGGGGCACCAGTTCGCCTTCAGTGCTCACGGGAGAAGGCAAGTTAGAAAGAACCTGAGACGTGACACTGAAAATCAGTAGAAGAAATACGCCACATTTATTCTACCGGGGAAGTCAGTGGGTAAGAAAAAAATACCGTAACATTTAAATTAAAAAATAATTAAATTTTTTAAAGCAAATATAAATGAAAACAAAATACACCGATAACCTCGCTGCCAGAACAAGATACACCAAAAAAAAAAAAAATTTGAGTATGCAAAACATACAAAGCATCCTACAAAGAAATTGCAAACAGTGTCGAATGGTGCGATCCTACCATTATATTTGTTAGCACTAAACCCGTGCCTCTTGCGCCTATCCGAAGTTTCCTCGGATTAAGAAGAAACAGCCATGGTTAAACCGGTATTTGCGACATCAACAATTATCTGTAGCCGACGTACCCCAACTTCTACATGAGTGAAAAATCGCCAGCATAGCCAGGGCGAGACTATTGCGAATTCTAACTTGGTATGATTTAAAAATTCCAGACACTGCTAAATTCTTTTAAATTGCATTCTGCAGTACCTAGATTAATACAGGAGTTATAAACCGCACGCATGGCTATAATGGGGGTTCCTATTACGGAACAGGAATTTGCTGCTACTAAAATTATGTAGGCATGGTTAAAGCCAGAATTTTCACAACTAGAAATCGCAAACTGGAATAACTCTCAACTTGCTACGGTAAGAAATAGCTAAACTCTGAATTGGTCAGACTAAGAAATCAGGAGTTTGAGACCAGCCCAGGCAACATGGCGAAAGCCTGTCTCTAGGAAGGATACAAAAAATTACCCGGGCGTGGTGGCGCATGCCTGTGGTCCCAGCTACCCCGGTGGCTGGGGTGGGAGGATCGCTTCAGCCCGGGAGGCAGAGGTTGCAGTGAACCGAGATCGCGGCACTGCACCCCATCCTGGGCGACAGAGCCGGACCCCGTATCAAGAAAGAAAGAGAAAAGAAAAAGAACCAAAGAAAAAGAAAAGAAGTCATCATCGCACAGTTAAGTCTGCCTTGCTACAGCTAAACAGTGACTTCCCTAGGACCAAGAAATCGCAGCCAGGACTTGACCGATGTTAGCCCTAAATCGGGACTTGCTTAGGCTGAGAAATCACTTTTTGGCTAGTGATTTGGACAAGAGGTAGAAATAGCAGGCACGCGAAATCGAAACTTGCTAGGACCAAGAAGCCAACTACGCGCGAAACCGCAGAGGCCTGCGACAGAGACGCCAGCGGGGCCGCCAGGGGACTGGGTTCTGGAACCCAGTGCGTCGGCGCTCGCGGCGCTGTGAAGAGACTGCGCCCGCGCAGCTCCTCTGTCTCTGGCTAGGAGGAGCGGCGGGCTCCCCCGCCCAGCGCCGGCGTCGCCCGGGAACCCCAGACTCTGCGCAACTGGCTGCGACTCCAAATCCCTCAGATCGGCTACCAGAGCGCTGCCGCCACCGAGAAAATGGAGGCACCGAGGAACAAGCTGTGCCGCGACCAAGAGAACTCGGCTTGGCGAAATGGCGGTGCCAGGACCCTAAGAGTGACGCCAGCCGGAGGAGTTCCCAAGGACAACACCTATTTTGGCGCAACCAACGGTGCTGTCAACGGAGAAAATGTCGACCCTCGGAAAAGAGAGGTTCTGCGACCGAGAAATTCGGTGCAACAAGTGCTGTGACAGAAAACCCCCCGGTCGGTGCTGCTGGCGAAAGAGCCAACAAAACGTTGGGTGCTGCCACCGTGACACCGACTTTAGGACACCGGCCTCGGATGGAGAAAGGAGGGCACGGAGCCACCACATAACTTCCTAATGTCTCCAAATAGCAAAAGTGCTAGCCGGAAACTGCCGGCTGGGTTTACCTATTGGTGCTCGCGTGGGACCAGCAGATTCGAGAAACCAGCGGGACTGGAACCTAGTACACTTCGGCAGTTGGGAAATGACTTACCAGGACAAATACTGCTTCTGGCTCGATCGTGCTGCCCATGAACATCTGCCGGCTCTGAGAAACGAGCTGCACTGTCAGTGAGAAACCGTGGGCACTGAGAAACGAGCGGACTGCAAGTGATAACTGTCCACCCAGTGCCACTACGACAAAGTGCTGCTGGCACTAATGCCACCCTCCGTCCTCAAATCAATCCCCTCCCGCCTAAGAAGACCTTTATTTTTCATAGCGAAGTCATACTGGGGGCCCCATCAACCGACCCCTTGCGATGTGCATGGGAAAAGGAGGCAGTATAGGGACCGAGAATCGGGCGGATTGGGCTGGCCCTGGGAACAAAGTAAAAGCCATCCGGGTCGACAACCGTCTTCCACTGCAAGAAACAAACCTTCCAGTGGCTGGGCTCCGCCCTTCTCCTTGGTCAGAGCCCTCCAGGCTCCTACGGGCGAAGCCAACACCTCATCCCTTTGGAACTTGAAGCTGTCAGTCCAAGACCTCCGTGGAGAGTGAAACACAATGCCGCCTGACCCAGGCTTCAGGCCTGCCCCGGCAGCTAGGTACCTCTCCCTCTCCCCTTGAAATCCTCAAAGGGCAGTTCCCGATTTCTATCACCTTTGACCTTTGAAATTCATCCCTGATGTCTTCTCCATCTTTGGGAAGTGCAATGCAATTTCAAGCTCTTGAATCTTCCCTCTCCCACATTTGTCAAATATACTGATGCTACAAACTCCTTTCTTACAGGAAGCCTCAAACTGCCATTGAGCAGAAGGAAAACATCCCTTTCCAGAACCTTTCTTGTTTTTCTAAAAATCTGCACTTTTGGAAGTGATCCCCCAGAGACCTCCAGACTCTACCATGAGTGTCTCCAGCTGAACTCATCATGTCTAATCCTCACCCTAGCTTATCCTGTTCAAATCATTTCCATCTTTTTCTGGATGAACCTGGGCGAATGTCAGACCAGAGAAGAGCACAGAATGTACCAGAGAGGTAAGAAGACCTATTTTGGGCTGTCACTTCTCACCCACTCCCAAGATGGTCACCTCCAGTCTTCCCCTCTATACCTTACCCTATCTTCAGCTAGCCAAAACCTGCTCTGGTACTTGAGGCTTCTTCAATTGCCTTCTTTTGCAGGCAGTAAAATAAAGGAAAGAGGGCAGTGTCAATAAAAGAAAAGTTACAGCCACTTTATCTAATTGAAGATACTGTGCAGAGCTTTTGAAAAAAACAAAGTATCTCACCCACCATTCCTCTCTCCGTTTCCACTCTAGTTCCTATTTTAGCAAAAATGCTGGGATCAGCACCTCTGGAGGGAAGGGGTCACTCTTCCAGGTTAGGAATGTGGACAGGAGTTATGGAGCTTACTTCCCTAAAGGAGGGGGCATTCTAGTTCCGGCATTCAGATTCTGTATGATTCCAGTATGGTGTTTGTGTGGGGTGGTCAGAGAAAGGGCAAGTCGGGAACTGTATATTCCTCAGCAAGAGACTATAAGACATTTGCATTTGGAAAGTCAGGAGAGATGCTGATATAGTTTGGCTCCGTGTCCCCATCCAAATCTCACCTTGAATTGTAATAATCCCCATGTGTCAAGGGTGAGACCAGGTGGAGATAATTGAATCAAGGGGGTGGTTTTCCCCATGCTGTTCTCGTGTTAGTGAGTGGGTCTCACGAGATCTGATAGTTTTATAATTGTCTGGCATTTTCCCATGCTGGCACACATTCTCCTGCAGCCCTCTGAAGAGGTGCCTTCCACCATGACTGTAAGTTTCCTGAGGCCTCCCCAGCCATGCAGAGCTGTGAGTCAATTAAACCTCTTTCTTTATAAATTACCCAGTCTTGGATATTTCTTCATAGCAGTGTGAGAACAGACTAATACAGATGTGGTAGAGTTGGGTGCTGGGTGGCAATGTCAAGTGTATGCAGGTTCTAGACACCAGATCAAATCTAGAATGCAAACTGTGGGACACAAACCACAAATGATGTCCAGCCTTTAATACTTTCTTTCATTGTTTGTCATATAGAAGAAGAAACAAAGAATAAAGAAAAGCAATTTTTTTGAGACAGAGTCTCGCTCTGTTCCCCAGGCTGGAGTGTAGTGGTACAATCTCGGCTCACTGCAGCTTCCACCTCCCAGGTTCAAGTTATTCTCCTGCCTCAGCTCCCAAGCAGCCAGGATTACAGGTGCACACCATCACACCTGGCTAATTTTTGTATTTTCAGTAGAGACCAGGTTTCTTTCTTTTTTTTTTTTTTTTTTGAGATGGAGTCTCGCTCTGTCACCCAGGCTGGAGTGCAATGGCATGATCTCGGCTCACTGCAACCTCCGCCTCCCGGGTTCAAGCGATTCTCCTGCCTCAGCCTCCCAAGTAGCTGGGACTACAGGCGCCCGCCACCACACCCAGCTAATTTTTATACTTTTAATAGAGACAGGGTTTCACCATCTTGGCCAGGATGGTCTCAATCTCTTGACCTTGTGATCCACCCACCTCGGCCTCCCAAAGTGCTGGGAATACAGGCGTGAGCCACCGCGCCCAGCTGAGACAGGGTTTCACCCTGTTGGCCAGGCTGGTCTCAAAGTCCTGACCTCAAGTGATCCACCTGCTTCGGCCTCTCAAAGTGCTGGAATTACAGGCATGAGTCACAGTGCCCAGCCGCAAAGTATATTTTTGTAAAACTTTATCAAGATAAACCTAGCTAAACCAATTAATAATAACAAAACTTGGGTTATTATTGACTAAAGGAAGGTGGCACAAAATGGAAACATTTTTAAACATTCAAAAAAAAAAAAGACTGGTCAGGCGCAGTGGCTCACACCTGTAATCACACTTTGGGAGGCCGAGGTGGGCAGATCATGAAGTCAGGAGATCGAGACCATCCTGGCTAACACGGTGCGAGACCATCCTGGCTAACATGGTGAAACCCCATCTCTACTAAAAATACAAAAAATTAGCCGGGTGTGGTGGCAGGTGCCTGTAGTCCCAGCTACTCGGGAATCTGAGGCAGGAGAATGGCGTAAACCCAGGAGGCAGAGCTTGCAGTGAGCCAAGATCGCACCATTGCACTCCAGCCTGGGTGATAGAGCGAGACCCTGTCTCAAAAAAAAAAAAAAAAACCCAAGGGTAGTCTTTACACAGAAGTGGTATGCACAGGTGAATTGTCTGGGAAGTCAGGTTGTTGCACAGAAGCTATGCAAGTCATAGATTAGAAAAGCAAGAATCCACATTCATGCTTTCCAGCATAGATGAGGAGATACTTTTTCTCCACCTTCTTAGATTCAATGGCTGGGCAGGGAGTGCTGTGAATTCATCTGACAACAGGCAAATTAACAGGAGAAAAGGAATATAAGTTTTTTAATTTTTTTTTTTTTTTTTTGAGACAGTGTCTCACTCTGTCTCCCAGGCTGGAGTGCAGTGGCGCCATCTCGGCTCACTGCAAGCTCCCACCTCCCGGGTTCACACCATTCTCCTGCCTTGGCCTCCTGAGTAGCTGGGACTACAGGCTCCCGCCACCATGCCCAGCTAATTTTTTTTATTTTTTAGCAGAGACGGGGTTTCACCTCCCAAAGTGCTGGGATTACAGGCGTTAGGCACCGTGCCCGGCCAAGTTTTTTAATGTTTAATGTGCATGGAGGCATCATAGAAAGAACTGAATATCCAAAAGTGTGGTGAAATTTGAGACTTTAGATACCATCTTAATGATAGTGGCAGGAGGCAGACAAATCCTAGGGGAGACAAGGGCAGGTCCCTGGTGAAACCCCACCTTCAAACCAAAGACAGTTTAAAGCATGAAAGCCAAGCTATAAGTCTCCAGTAAATCCATGGACCGGATTAAGAATCTCTCTTCCCCTTTAGCGCACTTCCCTCTGATTGATCCACACACTTCACCTAGTGCACGTTCCTCTGATTGATCCCCACACTTCACCTATTTTACATATACCTGCCCTTCCCTAATTGGTTTTTTACACAGTTGTGCCCATCTTTGAGTGGTGCCTTTGTTTTAGCCTTTTTTGCATATGCACAAACCAATCAGCATGCACTCCCCCATTCTGAGCCTATAAAAGACTGGGACCCAGCCACATTGGGAGAGAGACCATCCAACTTCTGGTGGGGAACCATCGTTGAATCCCCTCTCCACTGAGAGCTGTTTTGTGGCTCAATAAAACTCCTCTCTGCCCTTCTCACTTTTTGATTCTCAGCATAACCTCATTCTTCTTGGATGCAGGACAACAACTCAGGACCCACCTAACATGGGTACAAAGAAGGCTGTAATACAGGAAGCAGCTGTTGGGCCAAGCCAGCCCTGGAGCTGTAGGCCAGAGCGAGACCACAGGACTGACAGAGCTGTTAACACGCTGACATCTTTCGGGCTGCAGAGGGCGGGACTGAAAGAGCTATTAGCATGTTGTAACACCCATTCTGGGGCTTTGGGGTCACGGGCATCCCTGTTTGGGTGCCATCACATTCCCCTCATCTGGATGCCAGAGTCCACCATAGGAGTCACTTGCAACATGCCTGGTCCAGCCACAAGTCCCACACAGAGCCTGCTCCTGTGCTGGTGCTTGGAGCAACCAGTGGAACCCCACTCACTAGCTCACACACCCCTCCTGCCAGGGGCTGAGTGCACAGTCGCAGTGGCCATAGGATCTGCACCAGAAGGCATGCCAGGCACAGCCCAGCAAGCTGAGTAGATGGGGCATCTCCTGTGGTTAGCCTGGGCTCCAGCAAGGCCTGGGTAGGGCATCACCAGCCAGACGTCTCTGGCTGGCAAAGTTGCCGAGAAAAATCCTATGTCATTAAGGAGATGGGGAGGGGCAGAGGGGCACTTATGGAAATATGAATTTTTTTTTTTTTTTGAGACAGTCTCGCTCTGTCGCCCAGGCTGGAATGCAGTGGCGCGATCTCGGCTCACTGCAAGCTCTGCCTCCGGGGTTCACGCCATTCTCCTGCCTCAGCCTCCCGAGTAGCTGGGACTACAGGCGTCCGCCAGCACACCCAGCTAATTTTTTGTATATTCAGTAGAAACAGGGTTTCACTGTGTTAGCCAGGATGGTCTCGATCTCCTGACCTCGTGATCTGTCTGCCTCAGCCTCCCAAAGTGCTGGCATTACAGGCATGAGCCACCGCACCGGCCACAAATGATTTTTTGGAAGATAAATGGTCCTTTAGAAGAATAGATAAAAGATATGACAGTTTTTAGAGAATCTCTTTTTTGGGTAGGTTGGGTGTAATCACCCAAAGGTTTCATCTTGCCCATTGTCCACAAAGGCCAGTGCACTGAGAACAGCAGCTTTTTTGCAGCAAAGAAAGACTTTAATAATCGCAGGGCTGGCCAAGTGGAAGGACAGGAGTTCATTCTCAAATCCATCTCCCTGAGAATTCTTTTTTTTTTTTGAGACGGAGTTTCACTCTAGCCCAGGCTATAGTGCAATGGCACCATCTTGGCTCACCACAACCTCTGCCTCCCAGGTTCAAGCGATTCTCCTGCCTCAACCTCCCGAGTAGCTTGGATTACAGGCATGCGCCATCACACCCAGCTAATTTTGTATTTTTAGTAGCGATGGGGTTTCTCCATGTTGGTCGGGCTGGTCTCGAACTCCCGACCTCAGGTGATCCTCCCACCTCAGCCTCCCAAAGTGCTGGGATTACAGGCGTGAGCCACGGCACCTGGCCAGGCTGAGAATTCTTAAGACAGGATTTTTTAAGGATAGTTTGGTAAGCACGGGGCTAGGGGATGGGTTGATGTGTTGGGTACTATGGGGAACGTGGAAGTGGAGAATAGTGTGGACTTTGAAAGGATGTCTGCCTAGGAGTGGAGTTGTGCATGAGGACAGGACTAAAAAAGAGTGAGTGAAGGAAAAGGTATGCAGGGAGGAGAAGAGTGGAGGGGTGGCTCGGGGTTTGGAGACTTGCTCGTCAATTCCCACAACAGAGACTTGGGAGGACTGGGTGGGTCCTGAAAAATTAGGTAAAGCAGAGTAGGTTGCCCGGTATTAAATAAGAAAAAATACTGGCCTACCTGCCACCATTAGGGTTACCTTGTCGTAGATGAAGCAATGGTAGTTGCCGGGGCGTCCGTTCCAGGGCACCATCAGTCTTCAGTGGCAAGGCCAGTGAGATCCGAGTAGGAGGTTTTGGCCAGCTCAGGAAGGGATGGGAGTGGTCCTTGCGGGGGCTGCTCACGGTCCAACTTCCAGTGGGGTCCTCTGCAGAGAGGGCGTGGCCTGGTGGGCTTACCTGGGTTTGGGCATTGTCTAGACCAGTGGCCTTCCTTGCCATACTTGAAACATGCGCCAGGTGGAGGTGGATTGCCAGGAGGCTTCTGTGTGGAGCTGCGGCCCTGTGGGCCTGCAGGGCCCCTGATGGCAGAGGCAAGCATTTGAAACTCCGCGTGTTTTTGCCTTTAATTTTCCTTGTCATGATTGTTAAAGACTTTGAAGGCTAAATTAAGAAGGTCTCATTGTGGGGTTTGAAGGCCATCATCAGGCTTCTGAAGCTTAACACCGAGTATCGGGTGGATTGGGAAATGAACTGAAGGTTTAAAATAGTGGTTCCTTCTGGGCTGGTTGGGTCTAGGTTGGTATATTTTCTCATGACTTCAGTTAAACGAGAGAGAAAAAGGGCTGTTTTTTCATCAGGATCTTGGGGGATTTCTGAAAGTTTTTCATAGTTTATTGCTTTATGGACACCCTTTTTGAGTCCTGCAAGGAGACACAATCGTGGTCTCAATGGCGGCGTCTAGAGGCCCTGTCTTGATAATCCCAGTGGGGGTTCTGGTTGGGGACTGCCTGTGTGCCAGTAGGCTGGACAGGAGCTTGGTGATGAATTGATCAGCATGCGCCTGAGCTAGGGTCCAGATATGGTCCCCGTCTTCTGGGGTGAGGGTGGAAGAGAGGATAACGTAGAGGATATGCCAGATTAGTTCATAAGACTCGGTAAGGTACTGAAACTCCCTAATATAAGAGGTCAGGTCTTCTGGAAATGAACAGAGTCTTTTGTTAATTTGAGAGAGATCAGTGAGGGAGAAAGGAACATGAACTCGAACAATACCTTCAGTTCCTGCTACTTCCTGAAGGGGGCACTCTAGCACAGGCACTGAAGTAAGGGCGGGACATGGCCAAACATGGCACCTGAACGAGTGTGGACAGGAGAGAAGGAAGAACCTGGAAGTGGTTCCTGCTGAGTGAAGGGGAAAGGGGGGTTGAGTTAACAGGCAGTGGAGGATAGATAGGGGCGTAAGGTGGTGGGATGGGTTTACAAGCCTCAGGAGAGGGCAGTGGGTGAGGAAAATGGGTACAGGCAATACTAGAATTGTCCTGAGGAGGGGATGGTGTAGGAAAAGAAGCAGATACTGCTGACTGGGAAGATGGTGGCTGGGAAGATGGCGGTTGAGAAGACAACGAGGAAGCTTGGGCTAAAGTAGACGGTTGAGAGGAAGAGGTAGGGGTTGGGAGGGGTGGACAGCAGTCTGCTGGATCTAACGAGGAAAAAGAGGCAGGGTTAGGAGGAGAAAGGCAATCGGGGTGGCAAGAATGGAGAAGGATTTGAACAGGTGAGCGAGAATTGCAGAGGTCGGGTTGTGATCTGAGTGCAAAAAGGCCTGGACATAAGGAATTTCTCCCCATTTCTCTAGTCGTTGGCAATAATTGCTTAAGTCAGTTAAAATTGAAAAGTCGAATGTTCTATTTGCAGGCCATTTGGACCCGTTATCCAATTCGTATGTGGCCAGACTGAATTGCAAAAAAAGACAAGGCACTTAGGGTGGATATTTTGCCTGAGACCTAAGGTTTGAAGGTTTTTTATGAGGCAGCCTAGAGGGCTGTTTTTTGGAACGGAGGACCGGGAGTTTCCCATAACAGAGGGTAGGCTCGGGAGAACAGGGAAAAAGGAGACCGTCCTGGATGGCCAGAGGGAGACGATAAAAGGAGCAACCATCACTGCTACCTTTTTCATTCCTGGAACGGGATCAAATGGATTAGAGGCATCTCCCTAAGACCAGATGATCAGATGATCAGCAAGTGCCTGGCACACGCTGGAGCCTTGCTGGACCAGCGTTGGATTTTTGGACGGTAGAAACCAAGAGAGGCCATGTGGCTTTTCCCTTGTTAACTGGGCTCCTAGGGAAACTTACCAATAGGCAAGATCAGTGACCAATGTGCACGCACAGAGAGGTGACTGGAGGCTGAGGAGCTTCCTTTGTTCTGCTGCTGTGGCCTGTTCTCCAGGGTGGAGGAGTAGGTCCATGGGGGATGTGGACCAGAGCCCCTCCCTGGTTTCGGCACTAGATGTAAGGTTCTTGTATTGGTTCGAACCCCGAGAGCACGCCAAAAGACAACACGAGGAGGTGTGGAGCAACATGCTGTTTTAATGAGCATGTGGGTGCAGGTGGGCTGAGGCCTAAAATGGCATCAGCCCCAACTGAGGACGGGACAGGGGGTTTATAGTCTTCTGTAAACAGGAAGTGTCCCAGTCTACCATGACTGCTAGGTAGTACGCGACGGCCTCTTTCTCGATCTTCAGGGGTACGTGTCTTCTGGCCAGGGTACGTGTCTTCCGGCCGGCTCTCTTCCTGCTTCTGCTATCTTGCTGACACACGCTGCTGGTGCAAGTGGCCTTGTGCCTTGGGACTGGGCCTGAGAAGGGAGGAGTTACTCATCCCTTCAAGCTTTCGGTTCCCAGAGAGAATCTTTCAAGTATGAACCTGGTCTTGTGAAAGCAGAGCTCCAGTTGGGAACAGTGTATCCCGAATCCATGAATGTTATAATGGTGCTAATTTGAACCACTAAGAGGACTTGTGAGAGTCTCTTCTTTCCCAGAAAATGTGGGGAACACAGAGAGTGTCTTTCTGGATAGACATACCCAAGAAACTTCCGCTGAGGAAAGTGAAAGCAAAGCTACAACTTATCCCAGAAAGGGGAGTGCATATATAGATGGCGATAAGTAATATAGCCTGAAGTATTCACATGGATATAATTAGAGTTAGGGTTATAGTTAAGGAGGAAGGGAAGGGAGATAGAAAGAAAGCAAGTAAGAAAGGAAACAAGAAAAGATAAAACTGTGTCCTAGTTTCTTACTTGTATTAAAGTATTTTTCTAGATATCATTAACCAAGATAAGGAATCCCTAAAGAGAGGCAGGCTTGATTTAGAGTTGTCTGAGGGCTTCCAAAAGAGCTGTCTAGTGAATAAGAAGGAATCCAACCATGGAGCATCGGAGTCTAAGTTGGATGTATAGGTTTGTGTGTCTTCAGTATTGTCTTGTATTTTAAGACAGAATTAGATGTGCCCATCAGAAATGAGTGTATGGCATGAAAAAGTTGCAGATGGTAGGCCGCAGTGAACTCCAATTGTTTGGAAGGCTTAACTTGAACCTTCCTAGGCTAGAGAATTTTAAATGACTGAGATGTTTCTAATGTGCCTAGAACTTCTTTTCTGATGAGCCCAGGGAGGGCTAGAATCTCTATCAGAGTTAGTCTGAGATGTAAAGGGGATCAGGATGTGCCATCCCAATATATGCCACTTTAGCCTATGGATTATTTTGAGCAGTTAAAAAATTAGAAATAGCAGGCCTGGGCCGGGCGCGGTGGCTCACGCTTGTAATCCCAGCACTTTGGGAGGCCGAGGTGGGCAGATCACGAGGTCAGGAGTTCGAGACCACGATGAAACCCCGTCTCTACTAAAAATACAAAAAATTAGCCGGGCGTGGTGGCGGGCACCTGTAGTCCCAGCTACTCGGAGAGGCTGAGGCAGGAGAATGGCGTGAACCCGGGAGGCAGAGCTTGCAGTGAGCCAAGATTGCACCACTGCACTCCAGCCTGGGTGACAGAGCGAGACTCTGTCTCAAAAAAAAAAAAAAAAAAAAAATAGAAACAGCAGGCCTGGTGCAGTGGCTCATGCCTGTAATCCTAGCACTTTGGGAGACCGAGGCAGGTGGATCACCTGAGGTCAAGAGTTCGAGACCAGCCTGGCCAACATGGCGAAACCCCATCTCTACTTAAAAAAAAAAATACAAAAATACAAAAATTAGCCAGGCGTGGTGGGGCACACCTGTAATACCAGCTACTCAGGAGGCTGAGGAAGGAGAATCACTTGAAGCCAGGAGGTAGAGGTTGCAATAAGCCGAGATCGTTCCACTGCACTCCAGCCTGCGTGATGGGAGCAAGACTCCATCTCAAAAAAAAAAGAGAAAAAAAGAAATTAGAAATAGCAGACATATGAGGATCTCTGACCTCCCTTTCCTGCTGAAAAGCAGGGCATACATTTTGCTTTTGTAAAAAAATTTCCATTTATAAAAGCTTCAATCTCTTCCCTACCTGGAAGAGAAGGAAACTCTTCTACTCTAATACTTGAAGGGGGCCTGCCTCTCCACACCTGTGGGTATTTCTTGCAAGGTGGAGACGAGACACTGAGAAAAGAAATAAGACACAGAGACAAAGTATAGAGGAAGAAAAGTGGGCCAAGGGGACTGGCGCTCAGCAAGTGAGGACCTGCACCGGCACTGGTCTCTGAGTTCCCTCAGTATTTATTGATCACTATCTCTACTACCTTGGCGAGGGGGATGTGGCAGGACTATAGGGTAATGGTGGGCAGAGGGTCAGCAGGAAAACGTGTGAGCAAAGGACTCTGTGTCATAAATAAGTTTAAGGAAAGGTGCTGTGCCTGGATGTGCACATAGGCCAGATTTATGTTTTGACTTTACACAAACATCTCAGTGCAGTAAAAAGCAGTATTGCCGCCAGCATGTCTCACCTCCAGCCATAAGGTGGTTTTCTCATATCTTAGTAAATAGAATGTACGATCGGGTTTTACACTGAGACATTCCATTCCCAGGGACAAGCAGGAGACAGATGCCTTCCTCTTGTCTCAACTGCAAAGAGGCCTTCCTCTTTCACTAATCCTCCTCAGCACGGACCCTTTATGGGTGTCGGGCTGGGGGATAGAGGTCTTTCCTTTCCTACGAGGCCATATCTCAGGCTATCTTAGTGGGTGGAAACCTTGGACAATACCCAGGCTTTCTTGGGCAGAGGTCCCTGTGGCCTTCCGCAGTGCATTGTGTCCCTGGGTACTTGAGATTGGAGAATGGTGATGACTTTTACCAAGCATACTGCCTGCAAACATTTTTACCAAGGCACATCCTTAAATCCATTAAATCTTGAGTCAATATAGCACATGTTTCTGTGAGCACAGGGTTGGGGCTAGGGTTACAAATTAACAGCATCTCAAGGCAGAAGAATTTTTCTTAGTACAGATCAAAATGGACTTTCTTATGTCTTCCTTTTCTACATAGACACAGTAACAGCCTGATCTCTCTTTCTTTCCCCCACAATGCTTGTTTGAGGACATGTATTATCACCAGAGAGGACTTGAGACTGCATAACAAACCTTACTTGCCAGACATTTCCTAATCACTTTCTCACTGTTTACTCCCTCCCCTGATAATCACAAAGCTCCTTTTTCCTTTGACTATTCTATTCTCTTCACAATGTATCACCCCTTGTTAAATAGTATATAAGCCCCCAGCCCTAAACTCCTACTTGGGTTTTCACTTCTCTTTTGTGAAGCCTCCTTATGTATGCAAAATAAAATTTTTCTACTGTTAATCTGTCTTTTATCAGTTTAAGTGACAGGCTGGGGCTGGGTGCGGTGGCTCACACCTGTAATCCCAGCACTTTTGAGAGGCCGAGGTGGGCAGATCACGAGGTCAGATCAAGACCATCCTGGCTAACGCGGTGAAACCCTGTCTCTACTAAAAAATACAAAAAATTAGCCAGGCGTGGGTCGGGCACGGTGGCTCACGCCTGTAATCCCAGCACTTTGGGAGGCCAAGGCAGGCGGATCACGAGATCAGGAGATGGAGACCATCCTGGCTAACACGGTGAAACCCCATCTCTACTAAAAATACAAAAAATTAGCTGGGTGAGGTGGCGGGCGCCTGTAGTCCCAGCTACTGGGGAGGCTGAGGCAAGAGAATGGCGTGAACCCCAGGGGACGGAGCCTGCAATGAGCCGAGAACGCGCCCCACTGCACTCCAGCCTGGGCGACAGCAAGACTCCGTCTCAAAAAAAAAAAAAAAAAAAAAAAATTAGCCGGACGTGGTGGCGGGCGCCTTTAGTCCCAGCTACTCAGCAGGCTGAGGCAGGAGAATGGCGTGAACCCCGGAGGCAGAGCTTGCAGTGAGCCAAGATTGTGCCACTGCACTCCAGCCTGGGCAACACAGCGAGACTCCGCCTCAAAAAAAAAAAGTGACAGGCTCTACACACTGAATTTAAGAAGGTAGAGGTCAGGTTTTTTCATCATCTACAAAGGTATTCTGCTTCTAAAATGAGTTAGAACAATAGATTTGACCACAGTCAGGTGGGCATTAAGGGTAGGAAAGAAAAGTGGCTCAAAGCAGCCTGAGGAATGTAAAGTATGCAAAATTTATCAGGCTCAGAGAGACTTGAGCAAGAGCCTTCAGTGACATCCCTCTCAGCCATACCCAGGAATAATTGTTTCAAGGCATTTTGACAGGGGCAGCAACTCAGCTCTTGCCTGTAATCCCAGCTACTCAGGAGGCTGAGATGGGAGGATCACATAAGCCCAGGAGTTTGAGACTGCAGCAAGCTATAATCAGGCTACTGCATTTCACCCTGGGCAACAGAGAGAAAACCCATCTCTAAAAAATGTTAAGATAAATAAAAAATAAATAAGCAAAAAATAAATTTGGGGCCAGGCGCGGTATCTCACGCCTATAATCCCAGCACTTTGGGAGGCCGAGGCGGGTGGATCACCTGAGGTCAGGAGTTTAAGACCGGCCTAGCCAACATGGTGAAACACCGTCTCTACTAAAAATACAAAAAATTAGCCAGGTGTGGTGGTGGGAGCCTGTAATCCTAGCTACTCGGGAGGCCAAGGCAGGAGAATCACTTGAACCCAGGAGGTAGAGGTTGCCGTGAGCCAAGATCGCACCATTGCACTCCAGGCTGGTCAACAAGAGCAAAATTCCATCTCTAAATAAATAAATAAATTTTGGTTTTTTTTTTCTTTCCTGTTGTTTCCAGACTAATAGCCTAAAATGTTACCACAAGTTGGGCAATGTGAGTCTCACCCATTACCTTCTTTTTCCTGAAATTAGTGACATAAAGAAAAATGTATAGCCAACAATAGCTTATGTTATTTTAATAAACCAATGTAAAATTGTGTTTGTTTGTTTTGTTTTTGAGACAGTCTTGCTCTGTCACCCAGGCTGAAATGCACCCAGGCTGAAGTTGGAGGCTATGGTGAGCTGCACCACTGCACCACTATGGGAGGCCGAGGCGAGCGGATTGCCTAAGCTCAGGAGTTCGAGACCAGCCTGGGCAACGTTGTGAAACCCCATCTCTACTACAACACAAAAAGTGGCCAGGCCTGGCGGCGTGTGCCTATAGTCCCAGCTACTCAGGAGGCTAAGGCAGGAGAATTGCTTGAACCCGGGAGGTGGAGCTTGCAGTGAGCCGAGATTGTGCCACTGCACTCCAGCCTGGGTGACAGAGTGAGACTCCATCTCCAAAAAAAAAAAAACAAAAACAGAATATAAGGTGAAGAACCAAGCAGGGTGGCACATACCTGTTGTCTCACCTACTCAAAAGGCTGAGGCCAGAGGAGGATTGCTGGAAGTGAGTTCAAAGCCAGCCTAGAGAATATATTGAGACTTTGTCTCTAAATTTTATATATATATGGTGAATTCACCTTTACCATATCTTTTATGTACAAGCAATGGGATTGATTAGCAAGTAATGGGACTCTGAAATCAAAGGGGTAAATTTGGGTAGATCTGTATAAATATAATAACCTTGAACCCCACAAATCTCTCTAAGCTTCCTTTAAAAAATAGACTTTCTGTCTGAGTAGGTGGGTCCTTTTTTTTGTTTGAAGATACTAGAAAGTTCTTACTTGAGCAGCTCCTAAAAGAATGTCAATTCAACGGAAGTCTCATAGCCAGTATAACTAATTCTAAACCCCTAACTAGAGTCAGATACTAGGATACCCCTAAGGGACAACAATGAAATCTGAATTTGGGTGTCATTGCTTACATATCAAAACAGTTGCAAAAGATAGTTAATTTATTAGAAACCATATGAATTTCTATGAAAATGATTTTTTAAAGTGCTATATCAAGAAGACTAGAACATAATGCAGAACAAATAAAATTTACTTATATGGGTGCCAAGAATAGGAGTTCTGGGTTCCACATACATCAGCATCTAGAAGAATCTGCAGTAGGTATGGATGGTTGATTGAGGACTTTATTCAATGGTAGTCTACAAAGAATAAGACTGAGAAGTAAGAACTTTCCTGTTAAAATGGAAAGATAGAGTGAACAAGTTTAGGAATATCTCATAATCCACTGATTCCATTCTTACGTCTATATCCAAGGGAAATTCTTGCACATGTACACAAGGAAACATGGAAGAGAATGTCCATATATGTACTGTTCACAGTAACAAAAATTTGCTGAGGAGGAAGGAACTGAAAGTCCAACAATAGAGCGGATAGAAAAGAACATATTATATTCACAGAATGGAATATTTTACAAAAATCAGAATAAACTACAATATTACTTAAAATCATGGCTGCATTATGGCAACATAATATTAAGAGAAAAAGTTTAAAAGACTACATAGAACTGTCAATTGAGGAAAATGACAAGACAAGTCTCAATCATTTTAGGAGGTTTATTTGCCAAAGTTAAGGACATGCCCAGGAGACAGGTCTATGCCTTTCTCTGATGATGATTTTGAGGGCTCCAAATTTAAAGTGGAAAGGGCAGGATATTTAGAAGTGCACGGTTTTCACATAAACCAAAGGGGCAGAGGAAAAATATGAGGAATCTGCATTTTACATAAGATAACAGACAAAATGGGGTAGGGGAACAATCAGATATGCATTTGTGTCTGGTGAGCAGGGTGACTGCACATGTAAAAATAAGCTATCAATTTGCATTGCCATGGTGAAGTTTTAACAGCTCACCAGGAATTTCCTTGTGGGCAAAATATGGGAGAGGTATGTAGCTTTTCATCTTGCAGCCATCTTATTTAGGAATCAAAAGCGGGAGGCAGGTTTGTGTGACCCAGTTCCCAGCTTACCTTTTCCCTTTGGCTAAATGAGTTTGGGGTCCCAAAGTTTAATTTCTCTTCACAGAACACAATTTTATTTTATAAAATTAACAAAAACACACAATATGTAGATACATATTGATAAAAATAAAACTATGTAAAAAGGTGAACAACAGAATATTCAATTTAGTGATAAAATAACCAACTGTGGATGGTTATCTTGAATTGAAGGGTTGGAAATAAGGGATACAGGAAAATCACACACAATAAACTAAATTGGAAGATGGGCCTAATGCTAACACCAAAAATGGACCTCTTGACACTGAACGGCAAAATTGCATTTATCTATCCAGCCTCAGGAAGAGTTACACAACCTCAAGTTTCCTCAAGTGAGGCTGTGTGTTTACGAAATGTGGGGCATGGAGAAGCAAGCATAGCACAGTTTTCCAGGAGGAGTTGGCTTAATAAAAGAGAGTGGAATGTGAGGGGCCAAACTTTTCATGTGCAGATCCCCTCTCAAACTCTACAACCAGATAATTCATTAGTTTAGTGATGAGAACTAAAAGATGAGACATGAAACTAAAATTATTCAGGTATAATTGTACCTTATAGAAACTGGACAAGGGGGATGCCACTTTTCCCACTTATACAATCAGTGTATTGAACTACCCTGTGAAAAGATAAGTACAATTGCATTAATTAAGTAAACTACAACAAGGTATGGGGTCACACAGCTGTAGTCCCAGCTACTCAGGAGGCTGAGACAGGAGGATTGCTTGAGCTCAGGAGTTAAAGGCTGTAATGAGTTATAATCATGCCACTGCACTCCAGCATGCGTGACAGAGTAATACTTCATCTCTTAAAAAATAAAGAGAGAAATAAATTATAGCTTCAAACTCTATGCTATTTTGAAGACATAAAGTAAAATGATAAAAAGAGTTTAAAATAAAGGAGTGGACAAAGATACATCAGAATCTAATCAATTTTTTAAACTTTTATTTTAGGTTCAGGGGTACATTGGGTACATTTTAGGTTCAGGTGGGTGGAGGGTTGTCTTTTAGTTATGTCCTTTGTCCAGTACCCATGAAGATAAGCTGTTAATTTACATTGTTAGGGTGAAATTCAACAGAACTATTTTAGGGTAAAGATATCAAAGTCCACAAGAAATTTCCTTGTGAGCAAACTGTGAAGATGGTACATAGCCTTTTGTCTTTGTAGCTATCTATTTAGAGGAAAAAATAAGAGGCCATTTTATGTGACTTGGGTCCAAGCTTGAATTTTCCCTTTGACTTAGGGAATTTGGGGTCCTAGTATTTTTATTTTCCCTTCCTAGCTGTTATATGTAAGTTGCTCTGGTGATTTTTCCTGAAGTTTATATTGCCTAACTTCAGTTGGCAGGGCTTTAAGAAAAAGCACAATTTTAATCTTTAGTGAGTCTAACCAAGAAAAATGGAAACATTAGTTCGGAGACTTGTAGAGACAAAAATATTTAGTATTTGGTCTAAATTATAGCCAAATAACAAAAACTCAAAAACAATGGGCAGGGCTAGAGTCTAATAACAGGTGTACTACAGTGTGTTTTCTGAAATGCAATTTTTCTTTCTTTTTTTTTGAGGTGGAGTCTTGCTGTGTCACCCAGGCTGGAGTGCAGTGGTGCTATCCGCTCACTGCAAGCTCCGCCTCCCACGTTCACGCCATTCTCCTGCCTCAGCCTCCTGAGTAGCTGGGACTACAGGTGCCCACCACCACACCTGGCTAATTTTTTGTATTTTTAGTAGAGACGGGGTTTCACCATGTCAGCCAGGATGGTCTCGATCTCCTGACCTCATGATCCGCCCACCTCGGCTTCCCAAAGTGCTGGGATTACAGACTCGAGCCACTGCGCCCGGCCCCCGCAATTTTTCTTTCTTTAGTCTCATTTATACCAAAGATAAATCATAGTAAGATGAATTTATTTGTAACATGTTTTAGTCTTACTATATTTGGCCTGATTATTTGCATAAAGTATAGCAAGAATAGTGATTAGTGATATAGGCATTTTTCAAGTTGGTTGCTAGAACTTTTTCTTTCTTTCTTTCTTTTTTTTTTGAGACGGAGTCTCGCTCTGTCACCCAGGCTAGAGTGCAGTGGCGCAATCTCGGCTCACTGCAAGCTCCGCCTTCCGGGTTCACGCCATTCTCCTGCCTCAGCCTCTCCGAGTAGCTGGGACTACAGGCGCCTGCCACCACGCCCGGCTAATTTTTTTTTTTTTGTATTTTTAGTAGAGATGGGGTTTCACCGTGGTCTCCATCTCCTGACCTCGTGATCCGCCCGCCTCGGCCTCCCAAAGTGCTGGGATTACAAGCGTGAGCCACCGCGCCCGGCCTCTTTTTTTTGTTTTTGAGATGGAGTCTCTCTCTGTTGCCCAGGCTGGAGTGCAATGGTGCCATCTCGGCTCACTGCAAACTCTGCCTCCCAGGTTCAAGTGATTCCCTGCCTCAGCCTCCCAAGTAGCTGGGATTACAGGCGCCCACCACTGCACCTGGCTAATTTTTATATTTTTAGTAGAGACGGGGTTTTGCCATGTTGGCCACGTTGGTTTCGATCTCCTGCCCTCAGGTGATCTGCCCACCTCGGCTTCCCAAAGTGCTAGGGTTACAGGCATGAGCCACTGTGCTCAGCCACTAGAACTTTTTCATAAGGAATCTCAGGTCAGACTTTTAAAAGCTTCTTAAAGCTGAGAAGCCAAGCCAAAGATTTGCCATCAGACTGTGCTTATAAAACCAGTGTATAAAACTGTATAAAATATGTGTGTATAAAACCAGCGAATTCCTCTGTTTTTGAGGTTCCCAAAATATCTGGAGAGTCTTGGGCCTGTCATAAGGTGATATTATTTACTTACCACAAGGTCAGGAACCTCATAAGGGAGCCATGTAGATGAGGCACCAAGCCAGTCTTTCCAAGGGGGCTTTTTATTTCCTCTAGGAAGACAACCTAAATTGCTCAAAGCAGTCTGGTCATATCTAAAAATATATCATTTCAGTTAAAGCCTTGGTAAAATAACCAATATATCCAATTGTGAGCTGTTACAAAAGAAAGCAGATTCTTACTGAGTGTATGCAAATAACTATATTGCTATAAATTAAGAATACTCACAAATAGCTTCCAAATTTTGGAGAAATCGGGTAGAGAAAGATAAATGTTTCCTTTTTTTTTTTTTTTTTTTTGAGATGGAGTCTCACTCTGTCACCAGGCTGGAGTGTAGTGGTGTGATCTCAGCTCACTGCAACCACCACCTCCCAGGTTCAAGCAATTCTCCTGCCTCAGACACCCCAGTAGCTGGGACTACAGGCATGTGCCAGCACACCTAGCTAATTTTTGTACTTTTAGTAGAGATGGGATTTCACCATGTTGGCCAGGATGTCTCCATCTCTTGACCTCGTGATCCGCCTGCCTCGGCTTCCCAAAGTGCTAGGATTATAGAAGTGAGCCACCACGCTCGGCAAATGTTTCAATTTTATTCACAAAAGTATATTCTAACCAATTGTTGTAAACTATAAATATTAATGTTTAAAATAAAAGTTTTTCTTGACTCAAAAACAAAACACAAAAAGAATCAGCAATATTTTAAGCAAAAAAGTTACAAAAATTATTTTAGTCTTTTATCAGTTTAGTTCCATGTAATTCATTCCTGTTCTGCTTGAAGTTATCAACTTTCATGAACCTATTAACTTTGTTTACTAGAGTCTTGAAAATTTTCATGTTGTTCAATGTTATGATCTCCAAAGTTATCAAAAACCTGTATTCAAGAGTACTTGTCAGGATCCTTATTATGAATTTTTTTGAAGAAGAATCAAATTTTGGACTATAGCTGATTATAAACTGTCTTTCAAGAAGAATAAAATAAAACAATAAATGTCTATGGATGACAAAAGACTTAGAATAGCCGTAAAGACACAATTGACAGCCAGGTGTAGTGGCTCATGCCTGTAATCCCAGCACTTTGGGAGGCCAAGGCAGTCAGTTCACAAGGTCAGGAGATCGAGACAATCCTGGCTAACATGGTGAAACCCCATCTCTACTAAAAATACAAAAAAAAAAATTAGCTGGGTGTGGTTACAGGCACCTGTAGTCCCAGCTACTCAGGAGGCTGAGGTAGGAGAATGGCATGAACCCGGGAGGTGGAGCTTGCAGTGAACTGAGATTGCACCACTGCACTCCAGCCTGGGTGACAGCGAGACTCCATCTCAAAAAAAAAAAAAAAAGGACACAATTGACAAGAAAATTTGCTTATTTCTCTGCCATATAACAATTTAACACAATAATCATATGACTCATAACATAAGCCAAGACATATCATAATTTTAGGAATCTCATACAATTTTGGAGCACATATTAATAACACATTTCTGCAAATGTAACTCAAAGTTAAACACCACTCTATTTGACAGTGTTTTCCATATGATTTTTATATACCAAAATTAAAAGTTAGTTTCAGGTCAAAAAGGCTTAATTTTAGAATATAAAATTTGATTTTGAGAAGTTTGTCAACTATTAAAGGCTTAAAATACTTGATAGGAAAATAAGAAAGGTTTCAAACCCTGGATCAAAATCGAATTACACATAAGTAATCCTTATCTTACACAAATAAGTTACTCATTTAGCCAAAGTGATAATTCAAAGATTTCAAAAAGCAAAAACCCTTACTCTTTGATAGAGAGGAGACTCAGTTCTCTAAACAATCAAAAAGACAAAGACAGCATGAGGCAAGCTCTCTTTTTTCTTTTGCAATGTATTTAAAAGGTGAACAAAAAATCTTGTATTTGTTATCTCTTATATGGAAATGTTGTTAAAAAATTTTTATCTCTATATCAGTATATTATTAATGCTAAAGCTAATTTTAGTGAAACCTTACGAACAGGTCTCTCTAACCTCAGTTAGTTTTGACCACAGAAGATAAGATTTGTATAAACCTTTTATAACCTTTTATAATTTTTTAAATTTAGTTTTATCTATCATTAACTATTAAAAATTTAAAACAGTAAAACATCTAAACTAAGCTAGGTGTGGCAACTCACACCTGTAATCCCAGCACTTTGGGAGACTGAGGCCGGAGGATCCCTTGAGTCCAGGAGTTCAAGACCAGCTTGGGTAATAAACTGAGATCCCGTCTCTACAAAAAAAAAATTTTAATTAGCCAGTTATGGTTGTGTGCACCTATAGTCCCAGCTACTTGGGAAGGTGAGGCAGGAGGAACCCTTGAGCACAGAAGTTTGAGGTTACAGTGAGCTGATAACACCACTGCAGTCCAGCCCGGGCAACAGAGTGAGACCCCGTCTCAAAACCCTCAAAACTGAACAACATTTTTCTTACCAACAACTATATTTTTATGTCTTTATAATAATTTACTCCCAGGAATAGGCCGAGATGGAAAGATTCTTGTTGCCACACATGGTTAAGGATGCTGTTTGTGCATACCGTGCCTCTGGTGACTTAGAAATTTGTGGGGATCACCAGTCACAGACCTCTTAATTTGTGACACCAAGTAGGCGGATAGGACTTTTCTAGCCCTAACCAGGCAACAAGGGTTGAGGCAACCAAAAACCCTGTAGAGATGGGACTTTTTTTTTTTTTTTTGAGACAGAGTCTTGCTCTGTCCCCCAGGCTGGAGTGCAGTGGTGCGATCTCGGCTCACTGCAGGCTCCACCTCCCGGGTTCACGCCGTTCTCCTGCCTCAGCCTCCTGAGTAGCTGGGACTACAGGTGCCCGCCAACACGCCTGGCTAATTTTTTGCATTTTTAGTAGAGACGGGGTTTCACCGTGTTAGCCAGGATGGTCTCGATCTCCTGACCTCGTGATCTGCCCGCCTCGGCCTCCCAAAGTTCTGGGATTACAGGCTTGAGCCACCGCGCCCAGCCGAGATGGGACTTTTAAAGACAAACTACCTCGAGAGCTTGACACATTTGGAACAAAAAGTGTACTGCTTCAAATCTTATATGACTCTGGTTCCCAGCCATTTTCAGACTGGCCACCAGACATGATCCGAAAATCATGCCACCCAAATGTCGGAGACAGAGAGTGCTCCCACTTGGTCACAGGTCAAGCTCAAGGACATAAAACAAGACAAGAGGGGAACCTCATCCAGTTTTTATTTTGGAGACCCACAGCAAAGTTTATATGCTGCTCTGATCACAATCAAAACTGACCAGTTTTCAGGGTTGGCTTGAAAAACGGGCTTATAGGAGGTTTAGGCCCATGTTCCACCCTATGGTGTCCTTCTTTATCACAGAACAACACAAAAAGACAAAGAAGAAAACTGTTTCTGGGAGGAAAAAGACCAAACAATATGAATATTCATACCAAAAAGTACATCAGAGTTGTTAGACCCACTACTAGCCACACAAATATTTTTCTCCTATTAATCAAAATTTTGCAGAGGAAAAAGAGACATACAGTGATTTTTGCCATCCACTTGACTGGATTCAACAGAGAGAGAGACAGAGAGGCTGGTTGGTAAGAAAATCTTACCTTTCTGCCACCTAGTCAGGTCCTAGGTTCCCTTCACTGCAGTTTCCAGAACAGCAAAGAGACTTTGGGATCCTGCTGACAGCACCAAAACTGTAGAAGCTAAGGGAATATTTCCCTTCATCCTCTGAAGGTTTGATGAAAAATCAACTGACAAAAGGCCGATTACTAGGGGAGATGGTATAGAAATTTACTAGCATGCATTGGGGGAAAGTCGCAAGTGATTACCCTAACAATGGGGTATGAATATTTATATACCAACTTAAGGTTACCAGAAAGAATGGGGGCTTAAGTCTGGCTACATCAATACAGGTTTTCTCTACAGATGAAGGTGTCTCCCCCACAAAACAGTTTTTAGGACTACTTCTGTTTGCAGGCCCTCTGAACCACTATCACGAAGTATGTCAAACAAATAGATTTTGGAGTGAAATGTTTTTATTTCCTCAGGAAACCAGCCCTAACAACTCTGAGGCAAGAAGAGGCTTCAGGACTGGATATGGGACTTATGTGACAGAAAGTCTCCTACCTCTTCAAAAGCGCAAACACAGTTTATTTCTGTTAAAGAAAAAAATGTAACACAGTTGTTAAGATGGTAAAGCAGACTTCATTCAGCATTATTGCCATAGGTGTACTTTGCAGTAGAGGATATACATTGGGATCCCAGCTCCTAATACAAGGAAAATAAGGGATTTACAGCCAAAGACTGAGAGGTAGGGATGGAACGTGGGGAAGGACAGGGGTTAGTGAATGGAAAATTACTAAAAGGATAGGTTAATTTTTTCTAAAGCGACCTAACAGTATTCTTGCTATAGGCAGACCAGGGTGATCAGATATCAATTGGAGAATAAGGAATGTGGTCAGATATCGAGGGTGAATCAGATATTGAAGATAGGGGATGCTGGCTAAAACTGGGCTCTTGAGGCAATGTCCAAGGTCCAAGCATAGGTGGGAAAGGGGAGAGGAGACTGTGTCTAGGGTTTGGCCAAGGAGGGTCTTTGTCAGTCCCTTCTACTTCACTCTGTAAAACCCCCTAGTAATTTTATTGGAACCTTAGGGAAGGTGTTACACAAACACAATTTAAGCTCAAGGTTGCCAGGAGATTTTGACCCCTTCATCCTAGAAGTTCATGTGGTGGCCACTGTGATGAAGGAAACCCACATATCCTGGAAAAGGGAAGGCTTTGCCCATTTCTCACAAATCTGCTCATCCAGAATTGGCCTCACCAGTTAGGAGACTCAATTCATTTGGACCAATGCTGTCTTTCCACTAGAACTTTCCTGGCTCCCCTTAAGCCCATTTTCCCCACATGTGCTCTTCCGGAATTGGCCTTGCTAAGTGACTTCTTGGTTCTCTCCGCTTCTTCCTCATGCATCTTCCCAGTTCAGCATGAGCCACCACACTGATCCTAGGTTGACCCTTTCTTCAACACCTGGAACAGCATCCAGGAACCTAGACAGAAGTCAATTTGGAGATTGGTTTGGCATCCTGGTCCCCACCCAAAATTGAGGTCCTAGCTCTGCAAACCCCGGAGTATTCTGGTATCCCCATCCTGCACTCCTGGCTTCTCTTTCCGTTCCCAGCTTTCCTGTGGCGCAGGAAGGTGCCTCCCCTTTGGCCCCACATCCCCAGTAACTTACTTGAGACAAAGTTGCAATGTAAAAAGCCATGTTTGCTCATTTCTTTTGCCAGCATAATTTCACAAAGCCCCTGACTCTGTGATGATGTCCTTCTATCTGGGAGAATGCTTTAAAAACAAAACGGGCTGGGCACAGCGGCTCACGCCTGTAATCCCAGCACTTTGGGAGGCCGAGGCAGGTGGATCACCTGAGGTCAGGAGTTTGAGACTAGCCTGGCCAACATGGTGAAAGCCCGTCTGTACTAAAATACAAAAATTAGCCAGGCGTGGTGGCAGGTGCCTGTAATCCTAGATACTCGGGAGGCTGAGGCACAAAAATCACTTGAACCCTGGAGGTGGAGGTTGCAGTGAGCCGAGATCGCACCACTGCACTCTAGCCTGGGTGACAGAGTGAGAGTTTGTCCAAACAAACAAACAAACAGCAACAACAACAAAAACAGGCAGGATACAGCACATTGCCCCCCACATCTCCTGTCTGAGTCACTATGTTCCTTAAAAGATAAATGGGCCAGGCTCAATGGCTCATGCACGTAATCCCAGCACTTTGAGAGGTCAAGACAGGTGGATCACCTGAGGTCAGGAGTTCAAGGCCAGCCTGGCCAACATAGTGAAACCCCATCTCTAACAAAAATACAAAATTTAGCTGGGCGTAGTGGCGGGTGCCTGTAATCCCAGCTACACGGGAGGCTGAGGCAGGAGAAACGCTTGAACCCGGGAGGCAGAGGTTGCAGTGAGCCAAGATCACGCCACTGCACTCCTGCCTGGGCGACAAGAGCAAAACTCCATCTCAAAAAAAAAAAAAACATATAAATGAACTCAGTCCTTGCACATAATATGTGACACATATTTTCCTACAGATAATATGTGACAGGGTTAATGATTATGCTCTATAATCTATAACCAGATGTACCCTTGCACCCAAGCATTGATGTGATTCTGCTTTAATGCAAAATCTGAGCAAGTTTGATGTAAGTTCTGAAGGCATACTGAAACCTCCATGACCTGTATATAAGTTATGAACAGAAACGGTGTTACTAAGCAGTCTGCAAAATCTCTCTAAAAGACTCCTCCAGGGCTATAAGTCCTCAGTCTGTAGTCCTCAGAAAGACTTCTAAATAAAACCAAATTTAAATCTTTAAAAGCTTGATTTTTTTTCTTTAGTTGACATTAACAAAGATTATCTCCTTGAGCAATCTCTAGACAGGTTCCTGGGAGTACTCTTTACTAAGCTTCAACCTTGGTCTATAAAGACTGGAAAAACACTAACACAGTGTCTAACAGCTCCAGGCCACAACTCTGGGATGACCCTAGCCCTCCTTTAGATGCCTGACTGAGAAAGATCAAGGCTGCAAAAAGAATATACTGTGTGTTCCAGGCAAGACCTGAAAATAGGGCTCCTGTCTCCCAGCCTCTGTGGGAGGGCAGGAGCCTCGCTTTGTTTAGCCCCAGTTAGGAGACTCAGTTCATATGGACCAATCCCCCCTTTCCACTTTCTATAATTTTTCACTTTCCTGTTTCTACTCAGGTCTTCCTCACTCACACCCCTCCCAATCCCTCCATCTCCCTTTAAAACACCCAGCCACCTCTATACAAATAAAAGTTGTGTTCATGCTGGACTCCTCCCTATTGCACCAAGGGCCATGCACCTGTCCTGGCCCAGCCCCCGGCCACCAGCTCCTCTGCTCCCTGTCCTTCCTCAGCAGCCAAACCAGAAACATGCATGGGTAAGAATTTTGCATTTTTGCACAGTTTTATCACGTGGGCAAAAACACATGTACAAAGTCCTCTGCAGGCACGATCTCTACCATTGTGTTTGAGCAAACCTAGAGGTGTCATGGTAACAATGCCTTTTGGCACAGGATCAGCCATTGAAGAGTCTCAGTGAGAGAAATCTCAAGGAGGCCAAAGGCAGGTGGCAGAGGCAGCCTTGCATCAACTCAGCCACTGCTCCAGGGCTCTACTGCCAACAAGACTTGGAACACTGGGTGGTGGCTGTTGGGAGGCAGGAGGAGGGTGATGCTTGGTAGGTCTCCATCATCTGATTTCTCAGGCTCCGGTTGTCTGTTCCTGGAGCAGGGTGATCCAGCCAAGTGAGGCAGTCAGGGAGTGCATTGGCAGGGCTCAAGGGAGGCTGTGACTTGGGGGCATCTCTGGGGGTATCTGTGTCTCCTCCTGGGTTGCAGTCATAGGTTCCTAGGTGGGTGGTTCTGTGCCCGGCCTAAAGGTGCTATGCACTCTGGGTTCCTGTCTCAGGTGGGCCCATTTCAGAAGTCCACAGGAATGGGAAAGCAATTCAATGTCCTGGTGGTCCCAAGAGAGGTGGCCCAGCTTTGGATAGAAAGCAGGCTGCCAGGGACTTGAATCGTCTGGTACACTGGAACATGCTCTACGGAATCCCAGGCCTCAAGCACAAGTTGTTGAAAGTGCTTCACATCTGTCCTGTTCCAGGTGACAAAGGATGAGTGCCCTTTTTTTGTGGTCTTCTGGCTGATTAGGCAGTCCCAAACAGATAGGGGCAAGCTGGGTGGTGACAGGAAGCCCAGAGCTGATCGCAACAGAAGAATGGCCTGGTGTTATAAACATAAAAGCCAATCACCTTTGATGAAATTTTCTAGAGTGAAATCCTTTTGGTGACAGACTGGGTTAGAAGTTGAAAAGAAAAGTATTAGCTTCCTAGAAGGAAGCTCTTTTGGAGGACACTGGCTTGTAGAATGCTGATTATTGCCCCAAATCATGTAGGTAGTTCTGAAACCCAGGTCTCTTAGCAGAGGAATTCCTGGGCAGATGCCTAAGGACTGGTTTGGGTTTTGGATTAGAGGGGGGGCAGAGATAGTTGTACATTCCTAACTTGGACTTTCACAAGCCCAGTTTTGGCTTTTACTGATGACTTGCTAAGTTAGAAGGATTTCAGAATGTGTGTGTACATGTGTAATAGCAAGAAACCAAGTTCTCCGGCTGGCTGACTCAGTTATTTTATCATCTCTGAAATGGAAGTGAAATTTGCTCTCATTTTACAAGGTGGCTTTCATGAAGGCATTCCATATAAAAGTGAATATTCAACAGAGCATAGCAGAAAATAATTTGGTCAATTGCTATTAATACTAATATCATTATTATTGATTTTATCATGGATTCAAAGATAAAGTAATGAGAACAAATGTAAAACAGTACCTTTCTTGGAGTATTCTGTCTGAAAGTGGATTGTGTTTCCTTCTCATATCATAGCCATAATGAAATTGTATTGTAATACGTTTTCATCTGAGTCAAACATTCTGTTTGCAAAAACATCAAGGGGTATGAGAACTAAAAATAAAATCCTAAGGCCTCCAACCAATTGAATGGACCCTCTATTGGCCAAGGGGACCCCAGAGAAACCTGAGTTCCTAGCTATGACAAGACAGGAGGTCAGACACAGCTTGTTACACCTACTCCCTTTTGCAGTTTAAACATGACTGACTAGCATTATTATTACAACAGGGATCATGAGACTGACAGAACAGACTCCTTGTAGCATAAAGACACCAAATTATAAATGAGACCTAAGGCTATGCCAGGCAAGGGTTAAATCACACATCTCTACACTTAAAAAACAAATTATGTTCTAACTACCACAAGGGTTTTTTTTGTTTTTGTTTTTGTTTTTTCTAGCAGCTAATCAAGCACTGGCCTCGAGATAATCACTATTAAAACCATTACAGTTCATCCATCGCCAGACAGTGACTAACTGAGGCCCTTGTTCCACAAGCTGTAACTGCAGCTTTGATTGGACAAGAGACTGATTTCAGTAACTTTCTCCTAATAAGAAGACCACCAGCATGGACTGTTCACAGAGGCTGCTCACTTGAGTGCCTTCATGTCCCTGCTTCACCTTTTGACATATATGGCCTAATTGTAATATATTTGAATGTTGTCTCCACCCCAGAATGAATATGGACTATATGTAACAGGCATATTTATTCAGTACACATGCATTAGGAACACATTCATGAATATTTATATGCCTCCTGTAACCTGTTGAATATGTATACTTGGTCAACCCATTCAACATAAATCCCTGTTCCACCCTCTACTTCCTCAAAGTGCCTGCTTCTGTCTTTGGCTGGGGACTACACTTTCCAGCCTGTCAGAATAACCACCCTACAGGCCGTAACAATTTATAAGAAATAAAATTAAGTCTGGGCATGGTGGCTCACACCTGTAATACCAGCACTTTGGGAGGCCAAGGTGGGCAGATCACTTGGGGCCAAAACCAGCCTGGAGTTCAAAACCAGCCTGGCCAACACGGCAAAACCACGTCTCTACAAAACAAAACAAAAAAAAAAAAGAAGAAGAAAGAAATAAAGTTGTCCGGGGACAGTGACTAACACCTGTAATCCCAGCATTTTGGGAGACGGAGGCAGAGGGGTCACCTGAGCCCAGGGGTTTGAGACCAGCCTGGGTAACATGGAGAAACCCCATCTCTACAAAAAGTACCAAAATTAGCCAGGCATGATGGCACATGCCGGTAGTCCCAGCTACTAAGGAGACTGAGGTGGGAGGATCTCCTGAGTCTGGGGAAGCTGAGGCTACAGTGAGCCATGATTGTGCCATTGCACTCCAGCCTGGGTGATAGAGTGAGACCCTGTCTCAAAAAAAAGAAAAGAAAATCTCCTTTCTAAATTAATAATTGTGTGATTTTTTTAAGTTGACAGATACAAATACAGATTTTTTGGTCAAATATCATTCTTAATGTAAAAGTCTGATTCGTTTCAACATTTCACAAGCATGTGTTGATATCCTTCTATATGCCAGATGCGGTGATGGGAGCCATATACACAAAGATGAAGGACTGGCTACAGCTTTCACACATCTTACAACCTACTGAGAGAGGAAAGACACAGTGAAGAGACCATTTGGAATACAGCCAAACTCCAAGATCATTGGGAGAGCTTATCTGAAGACCAGAAAGGTTACTGAACATGGTGACTCTCTTCAAAGCCAGACCTTTGTCCTTGAATTTAGGGCTTAAAAAAGCAATAGTAGGGCCAGGCTTGGTGGCTTATGCCTGTAATCCCAACACTTTGGGAGGCCAAGGTGGGCAGATCACCTGAGGTCAGGAGTTCGAGACCAGCCTGGCCAACATGGTGAAACCCTGTCCCCACCAAAAATACAAAAAAAAAAAAAAAAAAAAAAATTACCTGGGCTTGGTGGCGGGTGCCTGTAATCCCAGGTACCCGGGAGGCTGAGACAGGAAATCACTTGAACCCAAGAGGCAGAGGCTGCAGTGAGCCGAGAACGTGCCATTGCACTCCAGCCTGGGTGACAAGAGTGAAACTCCATCTCAAAAAAAAAAAAGAAGAAGAAAACAAAAATAGTAGAAAACCTAATGAGAAATCATGGCACAGGAAAACAGAATAGCAGAACGGTCAGAGGAAGCATAGCACTAGAAGTTTACCTAGTTGAAAGATTTATGAGACACTTAAGACAGAAGAGCTCTGCCTATCTGGTTAAAATGGTGGGACAGACAAGATTTATTTGAGCTCAGCAGCACTTGAAGTCCACTGGAGAGGTGTAGAGCAGCTAGCCCATGTTATGGTTGCAATGGAAAAAAGTCAATAGGGTGAGAATCAAGAATGGATCCATCTTGTGGATGATGACATCATTCAGCAACAAGGTGCAATTGCTACAATAGAGGATCATATTTCCAAGCCAGGTCCAAAGAGGCATCAGGGCTGTCAAGCTTAGGTATAAATGTTGACAGAATCTTCCTTTGAATTACCTAAGGCTCTGAATTTCTGGGAAGATCTTGATGCCCTCTAACCACAGCAAATTAATGCTAGCTATACATTGAATCTGACAGTGGCAGCTCAAACAGATTTTAAACACATTTTGTATGTATCCATTCATACACATTTACATATTAAAAACATGTCTTCAAGTTTGAGCTTTCTTGGTGTGTCTTGGGTACCTTTTGACATGGTTCTCTTTTTATTGTATATACTAATAGAGTGAGAACCTACTTATTACTTGGGGACTGCACCAAGCCATTCATGATAGCTCGACCCCCATGACCCAAACACCTCCCTTTAGGTCCCACTTCCAATATTATCAAATTCTTTTTTATTTTATTTATTTATTTATTTATTTATTTATTTATTTGTTTTTTGAGATGGAGTCTCGCTTTGTTGCCCAGGCTGGAGTGCAGTGGCACGATCTCGGCTCACTGCAAGCTCCACCTCCCGAGTTCATGCCATTCTCCTGCCTCAGCCTCCCGAGTAGCTGGGACTACAGGTGCCCGCCACCACGCCCGGGTAATTTTGTGTGTGTGTGTGTGTGTGTGTATTTTTAGTAGAGACGAGGTTTCACTGTGTTAGCCAGAATGGTCTTGACCTCCTGACCTTGTGATCTGCCCGCCTCGGCCTCCCAAAGTGCTGGGATTACAGGTGTGAGCCATTGCTCTGTCCCGAACCAAATTTCAACATGAGATTTGGAGGGGGCAACTATTCAAACAATATCATTGAGATTAAAAATTATTAGGGAAGTTTCAGGGTTAGAGCCATGCTTCAGTTTAATCCTCAGTATAAGAATTATGTAGAACTAAGACAAAATGATGAGGAAAAGATTGCTAGAATAATAAGGAATTGTTATATATCATGGAAATATTGACACAAACCTATCAAAAATAATTGAGGGCCAGGTATGGAGGCTCATGCCTGTAATCCCAGTACTTTAGGAGGCCGAGGCAGGTGGATCACAAGGTCAGGAGATCGAGACCATCCTGGCTAACACGGTGAAACCCCATCTCTACTAAAAATACAAAAAATTAGCTGGGCGTGGTGGCAGGTGCCTGTAGTCCCAGCTACTCAGGAGGCTGAGGTAGGAGAATGATATGAACCCGGGAGGCGGAGCTTGCAGTGAGCCGAGATGGTGCCACTGCACTCCAGCCTGGGTGACAGAGCAAGACTCTGTCTCAAAATAAATAAATAAATAATAACAATAATTGAGGCTGGACGTGGTGGATCATGCCTGTAATCCCAACACTTTGGGAAACCAAGGCAAATCTTTGGTTTCTGATGACCCAGAAGTGTGAAAGTACAAAACTGGAAGACCATCGCATCCTTCTCCTCACTCTCAGCACAGATGTATTGTTTCACCATCTAGGAACTTGAAGGTTTGAAGGACTGTATGTTTATCTGCATGCAAGAACAGAGATCCCAGGTTACAGCCTGCCTGCACAGGACAGAAGTCTGGACAGCTTCCACGTGCTGAGTGATACTCAGAGAACACCCAGTTTTGCTAAGATGGGAACTACTCTGTGTGCAGGTAAATGACTGGGACTCAGAGACTTTCTCATTGCCATGAGCATTTTGGGAGGCTATCCAGACAGGCCTGTCTGTGGACAGATGTCCCAGTTTCAAGTGCCTTCAAGGGAAGTGAGTGCTACAAACCACGTGGCTGAGTGAGACTAAGAAAAGCCAGAAGACCCAAGAGCTGGCAGACATGAGAGACTAGGATCATGTTGTCCATGTGGACAGGGATCCTGGAACTGTGCCTTGCTCTAAGGGCTTTTCTTTCCTACTTAACATCCTGCCTTCTCAGCACTGGTGCTATAGCCACCAGCCTGCCCAATGCTGAGTTCTTTCTTACTGCACATGCCACCTCTTGGATATCTTTGAAACCATGTATCCCATTTTATTTCCAAGGGCTTAATCATTTTGGAATTTGCAGTTGCACTCTAACTTATTTTTTCCCAACCCTTTACTGAAAAGCACATTTGGGCTGGGCGCCGTGGCTCACGCCTGTAATCCCAGCTCTTTGGGAGGCCGAGGTGGGCGGATCACAAGGTCAGGAGTACCAGACCAGCCTGGCCAACATGGTGAAACCCCGTCTCTACTAAAAATACAAAAATTAGCTGGGCATGATGGCAGGCGCCTGTAATCCCAGCTACTCAGGAGGCTGAGGCAGGAGAATCATTTGAACCCAGGAGGTGGAGGTTGCAGTGAGCTGAGATACTGCCATTGCACTCTAGCCTGGGCGACAGGGCAAGACTCCACCTCAAAAAAAGGAGAAAGAAAGAAAAAACAAAAGGTCGGGTGTGGTGGCTCACGCCTGTAATCCCAGTAGATTACAGTAGTAATCAGTAGTAGAAGAAGTGTGACAATTCTAAGTAGATCTACAAGCAAAGTTCTTTAGTACATTAGTACATGTCATTCATGAAGAGAGTTTTTCTAATTGAAAAATCTTTAAGTCATTCAGAAGAATAAAATTGAAAATGTTTCCAATAACTGAGCCCTAGAAGCTCTTAGGTCTGAAGGGTTCACTCCCAGCGAAGTCCACAAGGGCAATATGAGGGCCCTCACTGGGGTGTCTCTGCATGGGGAAGCGGGCAGTACTGTGAGCCAGGAGCAAGTCTGGGGTTCCTTTCCTTCCTGGTTCCACCACGTATTTAGCCTTTCTTCACTGCTTCAGGGGTGGCCTGTGCTCTCCAAGGCACTCTGGACATGTATCTGTCCACCTCCCCAAGTGCTGGCTTTTAGCTAATGTAAGCCCCATTGGGATGCAGCATCTATGTCTTCTTGAAGGAACTGCAGCATCTTGGCAATTTCAGTCATTGATTCTTAGGCAGGTGGATCTCAGTGTTTTGGCCTCTCTCAACTCTGGGAATGTCTCCTTGCCCTGTGTATACCAACACAACAGCCAACATGCACGAGAGTTCAAAAAGGGCAGCTGGGGTGATACTTACCTGATTCAGTGTTTTCAAATTTCTGGCAGTTTCACCCTTAGGGAGCCAGTTTGCAGTTTGGTTCTTTGCAGTTTGGTTCTGAGAGCCATTCCTGAAGTTCAGTTGAAAATCTGCCTTCACCTTTCCATCAAATTTTAAGTTATCTGTAACCCCTAATAAATCTATATGCTTAAACTATTTGAGTGTGCTGTTTCTTTTCCTAAAAACCAGAAAAGGAAATATGAGTGATATCACATTCAATTTTATGTCTATAAACTTATTACATCCTTTTTAAAAATAATATTCTTAAAGAAATGAATCTAGGCTGGGCACGGTGGTTCACGCTTGTAATCCCAGCACTTTCGGAGGCCGAGGCGGGTGGATCACGAGGTTAGGAGATTGAGACCATCCTGGCTAACACAGTGAAACCCCGTCTCTAATAAAAATACAAAAAAATTAGCTGGGCATGGTGGCAAGTGCCTGTAGTCCCAGCTACTCTGGAGGCAGAGGCAGGAGGATGGCGTGAACCTGGGAGACGGAGCTTGCAGTGAGCCGAGATCGTGCCACTGCACTCCAGCCTGGGCGACAGAGCAAGACTCCATCTCAAAAAAAAAAAAAAAAAAAAAAAAGAATCTAGATTCCTTAATAAAACATGTAAATATTCAAGATATATTTTGTTTTTAGGATATTTTGAGAATGTTTATTTTTTATGATCACAACTTTTAGATAAGAAAAATACAAAAGAAGAAAAACTCTCAACATTTCATCTTGAAAGTTTATAAATATTTTTTCTTAATGCTCTCCCACAAAGAAGTAAGTAAAATATTTAAATGGACATTTTGATCTCTTCTGTACGTGTTAATTCCTGTCTTTTTTATTTTTATTTTTTTCATTTTACTTTGTGTGTGTGTGTTTTGACGGGGGCGGGGGCGGTGTCCCCGTGTTACCCAGGCTAGTCTTCAACTCCTGGCCTCAAGCAATCCTCCTGCTTCAGCCTCCCAAAGCCCTGGGATTACAGGCATGAGCCACCACGCCCTGCCAAATTCCATGAACACAGCGTTCAGAACAGGAGCAAGGAGCTCCTCCAATCCCTGCTGAGCACCGAACTAGTCCAGAAATGGGGGCATCAGGAGTGCGGTGTGCTTAGGAACTGGGAGTGCTCGTGGTTGGGTGGGGTGTGGGAGAGAACCATGAAACTGAAAGTGAAACATGAAGATGAAAGTGCCGCTTCTTAGATGAAAATTGTCCAAGGAAAGGTTTCCCACGTAACCAGATTCCAGACCTACCCCAATCCCAAGTCCCAGGTGTACCGAGATTGTATGATTGAATTTGAGATCAATAATTACAGCTCCATTGTCACTGACCATGCTGGAGCCTCCCACACACAATCCCTAGTCTACAGGCCTACCCTGCCTGCAAACAGAAAAATGCCATTCTCTAAACCCATGCTTGGATGACTGCAGAATAGGCCAGAATCAGACGTCTGTCCCCTACCACTTGCTCTTCTCCAGCCCGATTATTTGATCCAAAGCATTAAGAAGCAGGAGAATGGTAGAGATGGCAGGGAGAGCAACAGGAAGGCTTCAGAAAGGCGCCCTGACACACTCGGACTAAATGTTAGGAGGACCCAGTAGAGGCATTTCAGGGCTAAGCACAGTTGCGGGGGCTGTTGTCTGCTGAATCTTTTGGCAGCCCAACCCATGTCCCCAATTTTGACTTCTGGCAGCTCTCTACCCTTGGCCGGCTTCCCCCTCCCAGAAGCCCTCAAACCCTAACCACAGACAACCCCACCACACACCCCTTGGCCAACAAAGCCAAGATACCCAGGACCAAGGGCCAGTTCCGCCAGTGACCCTCCCCACCACCACCCACCCCGCCAATCTCCTCTTTCCTCAACAACCAGCCAGGAACACAAATGTAATCCCAGCACTTTAGGAGGCAGAGGCGGGTGGATCACAAGGTCAGGAGTTCGAGACCAGCCTGACCAACATGGTGAAACCCTGTCTCTAGTAAAAATACAAAAATTAGCTAGGTGTGGTGGCATGTGCCTGTAATCCCAGCTACTCAGGAAGCTGAGGCAGGAGAATCGCTTGAATCCGGGAGGCGAAGGTTGCACTGAGTCAAGATCGCGCCACTGCACTCCAGCCTGGACGACAGAGCAAGACTCCGTCTCAAAAAAAAGCCTGCATGAGTCCTGATGATGGCCTTGGAAAAGACGATGAGGGCACAGGATCTAGGAGCTATCCGAGCAAGTGAATCTAGGGAGAAAAATAATGTGGAAGAAAGAAAACTGAGAGGACAGGAAGCCTTGGTTGGGAAATATAAACAACAACAAACCAGGAGAATTGAAGAGTGAATCAAACTACAACGGACATGTCACCTTTTGTCCACTAGAGACACTACTGCCACATGCCCTCCCTCCCAACGATAACCTAATTCATTTGCGGGGGGGCGGGGGAGTGGGGAGAAAGACAGTTTGGCTTTGGGTTCCTGCTGGTAGATCCATTCTGTCCTTGGTCCTCGTCCCCTTGGTTTTGTATCTTTGAAAGCAGGGAATGGCACTGAAGAGGACTAGCGGTGCGATCCTGCATTTCAGTTGAAGGACCAAATCTCATCTCTCCCAGTGTTGGGCCTGATGACTCCTGCACTACTTGATGATCTCGGGTGCCTTGAGGGGAAGACCATGGACTTGGCTGGTTTCAGCAGCCCAGCGGATTTCAGCGTTTGATAACCTGGAAGTTTTGCTGCCCCCTCACTGTGGGAGAAAAGCGGTGGGTCCTGCACGGGCCGAAGAACCACTAGAGGGCAGCAGCACACCAGGCTCCATAAGACTTGCTGCGTGTCGACCCTGGCCCATACAGTGCTAAGAGAATTGATCAATGCTGTCGTTCTAAATTCAGCCACGAGGAGATGGTGCTGCTTTCCACAGACTGGGATGTTTCTAGAACTTTCCAGGACTTTCATGTCTAGCATACACCTGAGATGACTCTAGAAAGTCCCTCAATGAGTCAACCCTTGGTTTTATCCCTAACAAAATGGGTTCATGGGGTCAGGAGTTGAGGTATTTACTGCCTTCCCTCCCACTCCACACACACATCCTTTATGCTTAGATTTTTCCATACCAGAAATTTGAAACATGTTGGCAAAGCATGAAAGACAATCATCCACTGTAAGTTTAGTAACAGTTTGGCAAAGCCTGAAAATTATGTGTAAAATAGTGCTTTAGGAGTTCTAGAAACTGAATAGCAAACTCATTTTCTGGTATCTTGACTTTCAGAAGGCAAATGAATCATTCTTGAAACAGTTTAGTTTAAAAACAAATGTCAACAAACATTTGTTGAGTGTCCGCCATGAAGCAACCACTGTACTAGGCTCGTGGTACAAAGATGAATAAGACCAGGGCCAAGACAAGAATTTGGGCTGAGGGAGACAGCAGGCACATTTGACGTGACACTTCTTATATGTGGAAGGCCTCACAGATAGTGCTACAGTGACAGGACTGAAAATGCTAATTCTTCAACTTTAAATTTTTGTCCCCCTAGGGCACGATGACTTATTAAGAATATGTCCTTTCTTAGAATTCTGAAAATTAGCTTTTGAAAAGCATGATTATATTGTATTATATTCTGATTTGTGAAAAAGTAGAAATTTGTTAAACGTAAATATTTAAAATAGGCTACAATTTTTGGAAACTTGGGATTTCTTGGTTTTTTTTTTTTTTTTTTTTTGAAATGAAGTCTTGCTCTGTCCCCCAGGCCGGAGTGTAGCAGTACGATCTCGGCTCACTGCAAGCTCTGCCTCCTGGGTTCACGCGATTCTCCTGCCTCAGCCTCCAAAGTAGCCAGGACTACAGGCACCCGCCACCACGCCCGGTTAATGTTTTTGTATTTTTAGTAGAGACAGGGTTTCACTGTGTTAGCCAGGATGGTCTCAATCTTCTGACCTCGTGATCCGACCGCCTCGGTCTCCAAAAGTGCTGGGATTATAGGCCTGAGCCACCGCACCTGGCTGATTTCTTTATTTTTTAATATACCAGGAACCTCTAAAATGAAAGTGGCCCTGATGATGTCTAGGAGACCACAGAGAAGATATAGTCTCAGTTTCCTCAAAAAAATTCTAATCTAGGGGCGAGAGACACATTAACAGGCCACTTTAGTACCGTGTAAGAGGAAGCTTTCTTTTTTTTTTTTTTTTTTGAGGCGGAGTCTCGCTCTGCCACCCAGGCTGGAGTGCAGTGGCACAATCTCGGCTCACTGCAAGCTCCGCCTCCCGGGTTCACGCCATTCTCCTGCCTCAGCCTCTCCGAGTAGCTGGGACTACAGGCGCCCGCCACCATGCCCGGCTGATTTTTTTTATATTTTTAGTAGAGACAGGGTTTCACCGTGGTCTCGATCTCCTGACCTCGTGATCCGCCCGCCTCGGCCTCCCAAAGTGCTGGGATTACAAGCGTGAGCCACCGCGCCCGGCCAGCTTTCTTAAGCCCTATGCATGAATCCTTTAAGACAAACCAATACCAACAATTTGCCAAAAACATGTCCTAAACTGCACTGCTCAGTGCTGAGAGAAAGCATGCTGAATTTTTAAAAATATTTTTTTTAGTCAGAGCCATGAGATTGCTGAATTTTATCATTCTATGTATTCTTTATTTTTCAATTAATTCCATGTCCTATTCTGCTATTCTTATTTTTTCAGTAAAGATTCTAAATGTGTTGATAACGGCTACCTTGTCTGTTTTTATGTAACTAATGTCATCTTATTAAGTGATATTATTAGTAATCTCTATTTCAGGAAAACACAAGTTATTTGATTAGAAGTATATTCAAATCAAGGGCCTGCACTAAAACCATCCAGATCTTCTCCCTATCACACGTTATCAATACAACCCTCAATGTCTCTATCTTCACCACTATAATGTTATTTTTTGGCCAGGACTCTGTTTGCTTGGCCCTCAAAGAAAACAACAGGAGCTTAAAAGATTCAGAAGAACCCAATGAACATATAAGAAAGTGTTACCTTCATCACTAAAAATAATGCTCTGGACTCTAAAGTTTACACACAAGGGGTGATGAGAGAGGGAGCCTGACTAAACTCATGCTTTCTCACTATCTCTCCCTGGTTTTCTCCTAGGCTTTTGAAACTCATTGATCACTATCTCTATCAAGCTAGCCATGAGCATGGGCACTGATTCCCTCTTAACTCTGTCTGACCCAACTAACGACAAAACATTGATTACCAACTTACACAAAAATGGAATATTTAAAGGAGTCTTAAGTGATAACATCTCAGAAATGAACAATGAGAATAAATCCAAACAATCTTTTTTTTTTTGAGACAGAGTTTTGCTTGTTGCCCAGGCTGGAGTGCAATGGCATGATCTCAGCTCACCACAACCTCCGCTGCCTCCCGGGTTCAAGCGATTCTCCTGCCTCAGCCTCCCAAGTAGCTGGGACTACAGCATGCACCATCATGCCTGGCTAATTTTGTATTTTTAGTAGAGACAGGGTTTCTCCACGTTGGTCAGGCTGGTCTCGAACTACTGACCTCAGGTAATATGCCCACCTTGGCCTCCCAAAGTGCTGGGATTACAGGTGTGAGCCACCGCGCCCAGCTCCAAACAATCTTAATAAAGAGGAGGCCTCAGATGTGGGTTAAAAGCCTAAGGTGCTACACCTTAGGAATAAAGGAGAACTGGTAATAAACTAGTCCTCAAAAAGAAGTAAGTTAATCTTCGAATTATCTCCATTTCTTTTTTTTTTTTTTTTTGAGACAGTTTTGCTCTGTTACCTAGGCTGGAGTGCAGTGGTGCAATCTTGGCTCACTGCAACCTCCACCTCCTGAGACCAAGTGATTCTCCTGCCTCAGCCTCCCGAGAAGCTGGGATTACAGGCATGTGTCACCATGCCCGGCTAATTTTTGTATTTTTAGTAGAGACAGGGTTTCACCATGTTGGCCAGGCTGGTCTCCAACTCCTGACCTTGTGATCCGTATGCCTCAGCCTCCCAAAGTGCAGGGATTACAGGCGTGAGCCACTGCACCCAGCCGAATTATCTACATTTCTAAAATTGAATTAAGGTTATCCCAATTGCCAATACCCCTAGCTGCCAACCAAAAGCAAAATTCTTCTATAGAGAAAGATAAAATTATTGCAGGCCTTAAATTATTTGTAAAAAATTTCACATACAGTATCCAGCATTCAATTTAAAAAAAATGATTAGGTAAGTAAGACAATAGAACAACATGAAGAAACACTGAGAGAAGCAACAACGAAACAGTCTCTAGATACTGAGACATAGACTGTAAAATACCATTCAATATGAATAAGAAAATAAAAGACAAGATTGAGAAACTCATAGCAAATTAGAAATGATAATAAAGAAGCAAAAATAACTAAAACATAAAGCAGCCATGGCCAGGCACAGTGCTCACGCCTGTAATCCCAGCACTTTGGGAGGCCGAGGCAGGTGGATCACTTGAGGTCAGGAGTTTGAGACCAGCCTGGCCAACATGGTGAAACCCCGTCTCTACTAAAAATACAAAAATTAGCTGGGTGTGGTTGTGGGCACATGTAATCCCAGCTACTCGGGAGGCTGAGGCAGGAGAATTGCTGGAACCTGGGAGGCAGAGGCTGCAGCGAGCTGAGATCGCATCACTGCACTCAAGCATGGGTGACAAAGTGAGACTCTGTCTCAAAATAATAATAAATGAAACATATAGCAGCAAAATCAATAACTCAATGAGTTTAACAGAAGATTAGCACAGCTGAAGAGAATTAGTGAACTGGAAGAAAAATCATAAGAAAATGTCCATGAGGAAACAAGGAGAAAAGACAAGAGATGGGAAATACAGAACAGATGGGAAAAGACATAGAGTGTACGACAAGAAAGCCTAATAAATGGGTATTTGGAATCTCAATAGGCGGTTGAGAATTGAGCAGCAGCAACATAAAAAATATTGTGCCACTTCCTTCTGTCCTCTGTGGTTTCTGATCAGAGGTTTGCTGTCATTTGAACTGTTTTTCTCTGTAGGCAAAGTTTTGGGTTTTGTTTCTTTTTCTGACTGCTTTCAATAATTTTTTTTGCCTTTAATTTTTATAAGCTTAATTATGTTTCTTGGTGTTGATTTATTTTAGTTTATACTTTCTAGGGTTTGGTCAGCATCTTGAATCTTACCAAATCTTACCAAATTTGGGATGTTTTCAGCCATTATTTCCTCAAGTACTTTCTCAGCCTCACTCTTTCTCCTCTTCTTCAGGGTTTCTGAGAACACAAATGTTAAATCTTCTATTATAGCCCCACAGATTCCTGATGCTCTACTTATTTTTGGTTTTCTTTTTTTTTTTTTCCCCATCAATTTTTTCTCTGCTCTTTAAATTGGGTTGTTTTGATTCTTTTGTTTTCTACTTCACTAATTCTCTGTATTCTCTAGTATGCCGGTCAGCTCATCCACTGAACTTTTAATTTCAGTTATTGAATTTTCAGTTATAAAATTTCAATTTGCTTCTTCTTTATATTGTCTATTACTTTACTGAGGTTTAAAAAAATTGTTTCGGCCAGGCACAGTGACTCATGCTTGTAATCCTAGCACTTTGGGAGGCCGAGGCGGGCGGATCACGAGGTCAGGAGATCGAGACCATCCTGGTTAACGTGGTGAAACCCATCGCTACTAAAAATGCAAAAACAAAATTAGCCAGGCATGGTAGCGGACGCCTGTAGTCCCAGCTACTTGGGAGGCTGAGGCGGGAGAATGGCATGAACCAGGGAGGCCAAGTTTGCAGTGAGCCAAGATTGCGCCACTGCACTCCAGCCTAGGCGACAGAGCGAGACTTCATCTCAAAAAAAAAAAAAAAAAAAATGTTTCAAGCATGTTCATAATTTCTCCTTGAAGTATTTTTTATCATGGCTTTTATCATGGTTTTGTCTACTAATTACAACAACTCTTTTATCTGTTGGCATGTATTTATTATCTTTTACATTTAGTTTGAGAGTTTCCTGATTTTTGCTTTGAAGTATGAGTGATTTTAAAAATTGAAACCTGTATATTTTCAGAAGTTATGAGCCTCTGAGTTTTCTTTGAACCATCTGTTTTACCTGGCTTTTTATGACACTGCTCCCATAGAGGAAGGAGGTGGGATGCCAGCTCATTACTGCTAGATGGAGGTAGAAGTCCAAGTTTCCCACCTGACCTCCATTTGACACCCAAAGAGGAGGTTGCACCTGGTTATTACTGGGCAGAGCAGGAGTTCTGGCTCCCCTCATGGCCTGCATCAGCACTGCAAGTGAAGATGGTCCTATTCCTGCAGAATAATGGTGAAAGTCCTGACTCTCCATCAAGCCTCCTCTGACATTACCTTAGGAGAAGAGGAAAGAGAACCTTGTTACTGCTGGGTGTGGATGAAAGTCTGAGCTGCTACTTGGCCTCTGACACCACCCTAAAAAGGTGGGAATTGAGGTGCCTTGTTATAGCCTGAAGAAGGCAGATGCTTAGGCTCCTCACCACAACAGGTCTCGCTCTGTCACCCAGGCTGAAGGGCACTGACTTACTGCAGCCTCAACCTCCCCGGGCTCAGGTGATTTTCCCACCTCAGCCTCCTGAGTAGCTGGGATTACAGGCGTGCCACCACACTTGGCTAATTTTCATGTTTTTAGAAGAGATGGGGTTTTACCATGTGGGCCAGGCTGGCCTTGAACTCTTGAGCACAGGAAACTCGCTGGCCTCAGCCTCCCAAAGTGCTGGGATTACAGGTAGGAGCCCCTGTGCTGGCCACCACAGCCTTCTGACATGGATGCAGGTGGGGTCACATTTCTTACTGTGGTATTTGGCCTCAATACTATGACTTTTGTCTAAAAGTTTTGTTTTGCTAGACAGCCCCTTTCCTGAGCCTTTGGCTAAGGAGCAGGCTTTCGTTAAGAGTTTTGTTTTTGCCTGTGCTCATTGGCATTCCTGGCTTGTCCAGCTTCTTTAACTCAAAGTCTGTGACATGTAAAAAGAAAATTCAAGGAGTTTGCCACTGTGTCATTCTTCAGGTTCTGAGATGCCTATAGTCAGTTTGCTTTTTTCTCTCAATCTTTCGGGTTTTTTTTTTTTTTCTTTTTTCACTCTGTCCCTCAGGCTGGAGTGCAGGGGTGCGATCTTGGCTCACTGCAACCTCCACCTCCAGGGTTCAAGCGATTCTCCGGCCTCAGCCTCCGGAGTAGCTGGGGTTACAGACGCCCGCCACCACACCCGGCTTATCTTTTTGTAGAAGTGGGGTTTCACCATGTTGGCCAGGCTGGTCTCAAACTCCTGACCTCAAGTGACCCGCCCACCTCGCCCTCCCAAAGTGATGGGATTACAGGCATGAGCCACCGTGCCCAGCCAATTTTGTTTGTTTTCTAGATCATATCCTCTGCACTCCGGCCTGGGCGACAGAGCAAGACTCTGTCTCAAAAAGAAAAAAGAAAAAAGTGATGAACTGGGGCACTCCAGCGCTAAGAGGTAGAGGAAAAGAGGTTGATCCACAAAAAGATCAAGGAGCAGGGTCCAATGAGTTCCATGTTTGCAATAAAAATAAAACAATAAAGGCAGCAACACTTGGATATTAGTGGACCCTTTGACAATAACAACGTCCTGGAGGTCTCCAATTTAGGAGAGCAGCAACTATTCCCACACCTGGTTGTTAGTGCATTTCATATTATTATGCCAAGATGGGACAAGAGCCAAACTTGGACAAAGGATTTAGCCGCCACTGGGAACAACACTGCTGAAAAGAAAACGTCTGGCCTGGTGTGCAATCCCTATTTAGCACACTGTCTTCTGTGATTTTTGCTACCTGGGCCCTGTCCTGCCTTCTTTCCCAGCACCACAGGAATGATGCAGTACCCTCCAAATTGGGAGTTTCCAAGCCAGAATTAGTTTACTAAGTAAAGGCCAATATCCACCAGCTGGGAAACAACTAAGTAACTTTCCTTAAGTGTGTGCTGCTTTCCTGAGTCCAGCAGGTTGCCTGAAAAAGAAAAGAAGGAAATAGCCCTAACAATTGTGTCAGTTTCTTACTTGTGGCATATGTAAAATATCATGTGCTCTTCCAAAAATGTTTGGACCTGTCATGATCCTTTTTTCATCTTGCTGCATCTGAGGGCTCATTGGGGATGCCCTGAATTTTCAGTTCCTTTGGGCAAACACAAAGACAAGCTAATTTTTTGTTCCATAAATGCTTTTTTTTTTTTTGAGACGGAGTCTCACTGTCACCCAGGCTAGAGTGCAGTGGCGCAATCTCAGCTCACTGCAACCTCCACCTCCTGGGTTCAAGCGATTCTCCTGCCTCAACCTCCCGAGTAGCTGGGACTACAGGCGCGTTACCACACCTGGCTAATTTTTGTATTTAGTAGAGACGGGGTTTAACTATGTTGGCTAGGCTGGTCTCAAACTCCTGACCTTGTGATCCACCTGCCTTGGCCTCCCAAAGTGCTGGGATTAGAGGCGTGAGCCACTGCACCTGGCCACTTTTTTTTTTTTTTTTAAGTCCAGCAGGTAGAATGTAAATCTTATGCTAGAATACAACGATAATGACCGCTTGCTGAAAGCTGATGTATACCAGCTACTAATCCAAGTGTTTCCTGTATGTTACCTCATTTGCTTCCCACAACACTGTTTCAAAGGTGAGGAAATGGAAGCTTAATGAAGTTAAACTACTTGCCTGAAATCACCCAGCTATTAGGTTGAAACAAGATTTCAACTCAGGCTCCCAAACCAACCTTCTTAACCACTCTGTTATTTCCTTCCTAATGTTGCCTTAAAACCTATAAAAGTGCCTGGATAAAACTAGGATAGCCAGAACTATTTGTTAATTCTAAGTTTGAATAATCTATTTTGATTCCACAGAAAATCTATAAACCTGCTTATTAACTGGCACAACATCTGCACCACAGGGAACTGTGTTTTAACACTAACTCATTCTAAGTCATTTACCATGTACCTGACTACGAATGTTACTAGTGGAAATCATAATGTCCGGCAGATTGCTATCATATAAATTCCTGGCCACCAACTCCTACTGCATGCTATTACTGCTGTGCTTCCTGTTGATGCTACTGTGTTATTACTGTGTCCAGGGTCCATTTCAAATCCTTTCCATTCTGTTCCGTGGTAGGCAGCATCTATGATTGTTCTCAATGATCATGCTTTCTGCTATTTCTGCCTTTGTGTCATTACTTTCCTTTGAATGTAGGCTGACCCTGGTGGCTTACTTCTAAAATATAGAATATGGCAAAAGTGATGGAATGTCACTTCTGAGATTGGAATACAAGAAGACTTTGGTTTCTGTCTTGCTCACCCTTTCTTGCGCTCTCACTCTGATTGACTCTAGCTGCCATGTCCTGTGGAGAGCCTGGCATGAACAGAGGCCTTGCAGAGAACTGAAGCCTTCAGTCTAAGAGCCAGGGAGGAACTGAATTCTGTCAAGAACCACTTGAGTGACCTTGGAAGCAGATCCTTCCCCATTGGAGCCTTGAGATTAAAGCCACCTTACCTGACAACTCGATAGGAGCCTTGTGAGTGACCCTGAAAGCCCAACTATGTGACACTTAGATTTCTGACCCACAGAAAATGTGAAATAATAATATTGTTTTAAGCCACTAGGATTTGGGGTAATTGGTTACATCGCCTTCGATAACTAATACATCTTCCAGTCTCAAACTTCTTCATTCCCAACACATAAACACTTTTTCTCTCCTATTCTTGACTTTTTAGTAGATGACCTGACCATCTATTTCACGAAGAAAATAGAGCTCTTCAGTTTGATAGGAATTTCCTTAACTTCTTGAAAGCAAATCTACACTCCTGATAACTTTCAATCCATTAATCCCTCTCTTGTACAATTAGCTCCTTTTCCTCTTGTACTTTCATTTTCTTCCTCTGCTGGATCCTTCCCCCACATCATTTAAATAGCCTAAGTCTCTCCCATCCAAACACACAAAAATAGTAAAACTGGCTAGACTCTATAGGTACTCCTTTCAACTCTTCTCTCATTTTTAAATGAAAGTTCTAAAATTGCTGTCCCAATTTTCCTAGCTATTCCTTAACCTACCTGAATATAGACTTCTCACCTCCCCTCTCTTCCCCTCGGAACTCCATTAAATCTTTTCTTGCTAAGGTCTTCTGCCAAAGACATTCATGATGCTAAATATACCAGACCATTTCCAATCTTTTTTTAGCTTGACCACTTGGTAGCATTTGGTACTGCTAACCACACCTTTTTTTTTTTTTTCTTGAGATGGCATTCTGCTCTTGTTGCCCAGGCTGGAGTGCAATGGCGCCATCTCGGCTCACCGCAACCTCCGCCTCCTGGTTTCAAGCGATTCTCCTGCTTCAGCCTCCAGAGTAACTGAGATTACAGGCGCCTGTCACCACCACACCTGACTAATTTTGTATTTTTAATAGAGATGGGGTTTCTCCATGTTGGTCAGGCTGGTCTCGAACTCCTGACCTCAGGTGATCCTCGGCCTCCCAAAGTGTTGGTATTATAGGCATGAGCCACTGCACCTGGCCCACACCCTCTCTTTTGAAACACTCTCCTTTCACGGCCTTATTGATGTCATACTCTTCCAGTTTTCCATCTTTCTTCAACTGCAGTGCTCAGTCCTTTCAGCTTCTTCCTTTTCTACTCAATCCATAAACATTGATACTTTTTAGATAAAAAGTCCTACACTCTCTTCCATTCTGACCCTATAGACTAGGAGTCCCAAACTCAAGTGCCTTTAGGGACTAAGCAAATAAAGAAAATGAATGATAGTTGAGTCTAAAACATTAGAAATTGGTGGGGATTATAGTGAACTGGACAGCTCAAATCCTATGTAGAAAAGGGTTCTCCATTTGGTTAAATTCAATTGCTGTAAAAGAAGAGCGGCCCTATATACTGGAATTTCCAAAAAGCTTATTTTTGGGTCCAATTTCTTCATCTTAAGAAATACCGTGGCCAGGCTCAGTAGCTCACGCCTGTAATCTCAGCACTTTGAGAGGAGGAGGCAGGCGGATCACCTGAGGTCAGAAGTTCGAGACCAGCCTGGACAACATGGCAAAACTCTATTTCTACTACAAATACAAAAAATTAGCCAGGCACGGTGGTGGGCTCTGTGAATAATAACAATTATGATAATATTTAATTTAATTTATGTGGTTTTTTTATTTTTTTTTTTTGAGGTGGAGTCTCGCTTTGTCACCCAGGCTGGAGTGCAGTGGCGCGATCTCAGCTCACTGCAAGCTCCGCCTCCCAGGTTCATGCCATTCTTCTGCCTCAGCCTCCCCAGTAGCTGGAACCACAGGTGCCCGCCACCACGCCCGGCTAATTTTTTTGTATTTTTAGTAGAGACGGGGTTTCACCGTGTTAGCCAGGATGGTCTCGATTTCCTGACCTCGTGATCTGTCTGCCTCAGCCACCCAAAGTGCTGGAATTACAGGTGCGAGCCACTGCTCCCAGCCTTTTTTTTTTTTTTTTTTTTTTTTTGAGATGGAGTCTCCTCTGTTGCTCAGGCTGGAGTGCAGTGGCACGGTCCCAGCTCACTGCAACCTCCGCCTCCTGAGTTCAAGCGATTCTCTTGCCTCAGCCTCCCAAGTAGCTGGAATTACAGGCGCATGCCACCATGCCTGGCTAATTTTTGTATTTTCAGTAGAGACAGGGTTTCACCGTGTTGGTCAGGCTGGTCTCAAACTCCTGACCTCATGATCCACCCGCCTCGGCCTCCCAAAATGCTGGGATTACAGGCATGAGCCACCAGCTGATGATAATATTTTAAAACACCAATTCAATCTACAAGCTGCTAGCCTGTCACTCCTGCAGACTCTCTTTAAACAATCCCATCTATTCTTAACACTTCAATATTCCCTTTATGCTGTAAACTTGCAAATCTCTATCTTTACGGTTAGTCTTCTTCCCTAAACTATATATAGGCCCATATATCCAAGGGCCTCTAACATTATCTCCTTATAATAACACCTCTCGTTCCATCCTCTCCCCCCATTCAGCTCCGCCAGTTGTATTTCCTATTTTGGTAGATGGTACCAACAATCTACTGGCTCAAGCCAGAAATCCAGGAGCCATCTTTGACTTTTCCTTCTCCCTTGTCACCAATATATCCAGCAATATTTATTTAGTATCTATGGCATGCTTTACAGCTAATGTTGGTTCTATCTCTAGATTTTTTTTTTTTTTTTTTTTTTTGAGACAGGGTTTCACTCTGTTGCCCAGGCTGGAGTGAAGTGGCACCATCTTAGCTCACTGCAGCCTCAACCTCCCTGAGCTCAAGCGATCCTCCCACCCCAGTCTTCCAAGTAGCTGGAACAATAGATGCACACCATCACTAATTTTTTTGTATTTTGTAGAGACGATGTTTCACCATGCCACCCAGGCTGGTCTTGAACGCCCGGGCTCCAGCGATCCTCCCCGACTGGGCCTCCCAAAGTGCTGGGATTACAGGCCTGAACCACTGCACCCAGCCTATCTCTAGATTCTGACCAGCTCTCTAGTTCCATTTTCCCCCATGGTTTCATCTACATTACTAACAGTCTCCCACTTGATCTCTACTCCTAGCAGCTTGTCCCATTTAATCTGTTCTCCAAATTGGGGCTAGAATTATCTCTTTAAAAAGTAAATCTTAGGATGTCACCATGCGTCAAGGATTCCCCTTGCAAAAATAAAATCTAACATCTTCAACACTGTTTATAAGGCACCCTTGTGCGTCTATCCAGCAACATTGTTTCAGTTTCCTGAATGCTATAATCTTGGTGCCTTCGCATGTGCTATACTTTTGGCTAAGAACACTTAGACTTCACATCACTTAAAAACATTTTTTGTTTTAATACAGATGGGGTCTCGCTATGTGCTCAGGCTGGCCTCAAACTCCTGGGTTCAACTCCTCCTCCCCAACTTGGCCTCCCAAAGTGCTGAGATTACAAGCATGAGCCACCGCGCCCGCCCACATCTCTTCTTACAGGTCAGCTGGCTTTCCTTGACACCCAGTTACTTCGTTCTTCAGGTGTTGCAAAACTCATCAGTAAGCACCTAGGCAATTACTGTTCAAAATATCTATGCACTCTACCAGACTTAAGATTCAGAAAGGCAGAAACCACATATACCTTGTTCACAGCTGGACTTCTCAGTGCCTAGTACTAGGATTCTCAATACATGTCTGTTGAAGTTATGACTACATTATTTGCATATAGCTATTTGAGTTCCTCCGTAATCCCAATTCTCAAGTTCTTTGAGAGAAAAAAAAAAGTAAATCTCAATTACAGAATTATCCTCAAAATGTATTTATATATAATATTTCTTTGGAGGAATTAAGGAAGTAGTCACATGCAGCTGACTGTGAGTCACTGGCCTTTTTTTTTTTTTTTTTTTTTTTTTTTTTTTTTTGAGACGGAGTCTCGCTCTGTCGCCCAGGCTGGAATGCAGTGGCACTACCTCAGGTCACTACAACCTCCACCTCCCCGCTTCAAGCTATTCTCCTGCCTCAGCCTCCCAAATAGCTGGGATTACAGGCGCCCACCACCATGTCCGGCTAATTTTTGTATTTTTAGTAGAGACGGGGTTTCGCCATGTTGCCCAGGCTGGTATCGAACTCCTGACCTCATGTGATCCGCCCGCCTAGGCCTCCCAAAGTGTTGGAATTACAGGCATGAGCCACTGCGCCGACCTGGACTCTTTAAAGGAGTGGGGAAGGCCTGCAGTAAGGGGATCCGGTGTAAGTAATTCTGAGCAGCTCCAGGTCCTGAGCCCAGCAAGCACGTGCTGCGGCCGGGCGCGGGGAAGGCGCGATTCGCGGAGGAAGATTCCGGGCGGCCCGAACGTGCTCGCGCCCGCGCCCGCCGCTGCCGGCGCCGCGGCCGCCCGGGTGCCCAACCGAGCGCACGTGCGCCAGCGGGGCCCAAGCAGAGGGGGAGCCCTGGCTCTCACGAAGAAAATGGAGGGCGACCCACGGGTTAGGGGTCAGGAAAGGTGTGGGGAGCATTATGCCCTGGGAGGGGAAAGCAAGGAACAAGAGGTTCTGAGGGACGGAGAGGAAGGAGGGCGGCTCACGAGCTAGGTAAGGCGGGCCAACCAAGGTCTTGGAAGGAAGGGGGCGGGGCGGGAGGGGCCGCGCAGCAGCTGGGCTGTGAGGACGGTTGGCGAGTTCATTCTGGGCTCGGGTTGGGAAGTGTCCGCCCCTGGAGTCAAGCTGGGGAGGGTGAGAGGTGGAAGGGTGGCGACTTAGGTTCCCAGCTTCTAGCACTGCCAGACCCTGTACGAGCCCAAGCCCAAGAAACCGCTGCCCGGTTTCTTTTCAGAGAGCAAGCCCTCGCCTTTCGTGAGCGCCAAATCCCCGCGCTTGGCCCCGCCCATCCACTGAGGGGTGTGGGTAGAGGCGTGTTCCGTTCCCTTGCTGGTCGGCGCCCGGAAGGCGTTCGCGTCAGCCGGAGCTCGACGCGGTGACGGTGTGCGTCGACGTAAGTGACGCGCAAGCCTGGGCCGCTCCTCCTTCCCTCAGTGAGTGCCGGCCCGGTCGGGGCGGGGGAGAAGAGGGAGGGCGGGGGAGGGAGAGGCGACCCGAGAGTCGTTGTGGGTCGCGGGCCGGACCGGGTCCCGGGGCGGTGGGAGCCCCGGCCGGGCAGAAGGGCTTGGCGGGCCGTTAGAGGGCCGCCACGGCTGTCGAGTCCCCTCCCTTGTTGGACTTGCGCGCCCCGGCGCTCGGAGCCTCCGGCGCTTTGCCCACCCCGCTCCAGCTCGCGTCTCCCGACTCCAATTAGGTCAGGCTCGGAGTCCCGCGGCCGCGGCTCCGGTCTCAACGCGCCGCGGCCGCTCGGCTCGCCTTTCTTCCCTCGCCTTCCTCTCCTCTTGCTTCACCCTCCCCCCTTCTTTTCACGTTGCTGGGTTTTTTTGTTGTTGTTTTATGCTTTAGGGGTTTTGTTCCTCGGCTGGAGCTCATGGGTGTACATTATCATGCTCTTCTTTTGTAGAGCAGCCCGACGGCCATGGAGGCTGAAGAGACGATGGAATGCCTTCAGGAGTTCCCTGAACATCATAAAATGATCCTCGACCGATTGAATGAACAGCGAGAACAGGACCGGTTTACTGACATCACCCTAATTGTCGACGGTGGGTAGGGCAGTGGGTAGAGGAGCGAATTTTTGGCCTCAGTTTTTTTCTGTCCTTCGGACACCCGCCTTTTTTTTTTTTTTTTTTTTTTTACCCATCCTCTATGGTCTCCCTACCGAAGTCTGCAGAGTGCGTGCACTGGGACCAGATTGCACTTGTCAGTGTCCACTCACACAGAGCGTGCTGCAGAAGGCTGGTTGGTCAGTTATGCTTTCCACGTAGTCTGGTGTTCATCTCATTTTAACTTGTTACATCCTGTTGAGTGCAAGATGATGTCGTTGGGGACAGGATGTCTCAAAATGTTTGGTTGATAGACTCTTGTTGGTAAGCTTTGAGAAGTCCCTTACAGGAGTCATTTGGGAAGTGTTGATTTCTTTTCTAGTTTCCCAAATGGTCTTGAAGGGAGAATGAGGGAGATTCCTTTGCAGCACTCATACCCCCTTTGAGAATCTCCAAAATAAAATGGGGTCTTTACCAGTCTTAGGAGTTGTCTCTATAATGGAAGGAAATCCAGCTTGGGTATGTTTTCTGTTTAGTGAAAATAGGTTTCTCAAGTAAGCTGTTTTTAAAATTATGGGTCTACCATAGATGGAGCTTCCAAATATTAGGCATATTAAAATGTTTTTCATAGCAGACATATCCAGCTTTGTGCTTACGGCTTTTTCTCTCTTTCCAAATGATATGCGACCTTTTGGGTTGTCCTTTTATTTAGCAGTTTCAACTGAGTTGGATATGCTTCTCACTACTTAATTGGAAATAACAAAGTGTCAAGAGGCTCCTTACCTACTGTTGTAAATTAGGCTTTATAAAACTAAAGGGGTGCGAAGTGAAGATTTAGCTTTATATCTAATTGAGATTAACATTTGCCAAGATAGCTGCCAAGAATATCCTGCATTTAGTTCAATAACTTCTATAGTTATGCAATGAAGGAAGACCTATTTTGCTTTATATGATTTTTAAGTCTTTTTTATAGTCAATACATTTGATTTTCGTGCTTGTGTATGATTTTT